>NC_134353.1:118342916-118942916 GCF_048569485.1 Anomaloglossus baeobatrachus
TCCCCGACAGTAATATTTCTGACGGACAATTATAAGATGCGTTTAATTAATAATGAGACATGCACGTCATAATGATTTAGGCACATCTTACTCCAAAGTGCCTTCATTAAGAGTGGTGTGAAAATTCGCCAATCTTAATTAATCGGGTTTGTCACTAATACAGGGACTCATTCTGTTATGTTAGAAAGTCTAAAAATTGACCAAATTTATCAAAATTTACACAACCTATTAATTGGTTCACAAAAACTGAATGAGTCAGACCAGCAAAATGCCAAAACTTCTGCTTTTATCAGGGTGGTCACACTTGCTGATGAACAGTTAATCAAGATAATTTGATTAGCAGCATCTGGCTGCTACTTCCCTCTTAATGCCTATGGCACCTGTGAGGGTGTATGTCGTTTTTCATGCTGCTCTTCTGCATTTTGCACTGGTTTTTGTTAGAGAATGTAATAACACTGTTTAATTTTTCATGTGTTGTTCATCGATGATTGTATTTACCGAATATATTATTTCAAGGACCAGATGTTTTTTTTTAGTTTTTTTCAAGGGGGGGGGGGGGGGGGGGGGGGGGTTGTCAAGGCTTGATACATAAAACCTTAGAATTCCAAGAAAGTGTGTACAGTACGTACTTTTTCTCATGTCTACATGTGACCTACATCTTATTCATCTTTAACCTAATAAAAATAAATGTTCATTGTGCATCAGAATAGTGCTCACAACTTATCAACTGCGGGTCACAATGACCTGGTTACATCCACAGGAATTGTAAAACATCCGTGAATATTGCCAGATCATATCACATATTTCAATGCAATAGTTATCAATTTTTATTAATTTTACTTTTATAGCTCCATTATATTCCGCAGAAGTGATAATCACTGTCCCCATCGAGGCTCACAATCTATATTCCCTATCAGTATGTCTTTGGAGTGTAGGAGGAAGCTGCAGTAAACATGGGGAGAACATTCAAACTCATTATAGATGTCGTTCTTGGTGGGATTTCAACTCGAGACCCCAGGGCTGCAAACCAACAGTGCTAACCACTGAGCCACCATGCTCCACTAGTTAAGAGTCACTGAGTGTTTTCCATGTTCAGTAATCTTATCTATGTTCACTATTCCTAAAATGGATGCATAGGAATAATGTCTTAAAATGTATAATTTGGGGGGAATGCACCCTTCTTATATAAGGGTTAGAGATGAGGGAGTAGCTACAAGCCTAATTGAATTCATCTTGAATCTTGCCCCAAATATTTGATTCCCTGCAATCCCAGTTTTTGTCAACTCAATAAGCACAAATCCAGCAAAAATGGTGTCCGGAGAAAAAAATTAAAGAGATTGATAACCTGACCTACACCTTTTTTTCTTTGTTCCGGTCACTGGGATGGTCTTAGTTGGACCATCTTTTATGTTTTATGCTCAGGCTTGATCGCAACCTAAAAAAAATAAATAAATAAATAAATGAGCCTGAGTATGAGTTGGTATACATGTAGCTTGTAAGCTCATGTTCACACAGGCCATAAAACATAAAAAAAACAAAGAAGACAATAAACATATACCCTGCTGTAACTAAATAGGAGCATAATGTATATAAATAAACAGGGTACTTAGTAGACACATGGTGAGGTTTTAATATTAGAGAGTGTAGGTACTGTCCCAATTGGTACATCTTGTCGCGATGGGATGACTTTACGCTTTTTTGATCAAAAATAGTGTTTACTAAGTACCCTATGTTTATTCATATGCATTATGCTTCTATTTAGTTACATCAGGGTATGTGTCCATATTATTTTCTTCTTTGGTTTTTTGGTCGCAACCTAGTCGGCACAGTAGACCCCAAACCTGGCCCAGTGAAGACTGGATCAAAGACAACAATACTAGCAGGGCTGCACAGCAGGAGAGATGAGGGTCAGGGGGTTAATATTTTAGGTCTGCATATACTTCAGAGCATAATAATGTACACTGGATTTGCATCACATAATTTCCTGGCCAAATTCGAGCAAATATCAGCAGATGGGACTATCGGTCCATCACACAGAGCTGCTCTGTAGCCACAACCTGAGCGTGCTCTGGGAGAAAGTCCTGCTGTCTGCACCTGCTCAGCTGTCTGTCTCCAGAACTTCCCTGTACACGTAGCCGGGAGCAGGAGAGGACTTTCCAGTGTTAATTGTGGCCATTATGCCTCACTTCTGATCCGAGCAGATTGAGGCTGCAGAGCACGTCTGCACTTCTGCAGGCAGGGGGCATTTCTCTGCCGTTATCTTTCATGGGAGATATCCATAACAGATACCATTTTTCTATGGCTGAAGACAGAGTAATGTGCTCAGGATGCAAATGTTTCCTTGTGTCATTAATTACGTCCCTGCTTTTTGTTACAGCAACGCAATCCTGATGTTCGACACGTCGACTTGGAAATTTTATAGGAGACGAAGAATTTCCTATTCATGCAATTCATGGAGGAAGAGGAGAGGAGAAGGCTGAGCGAGAAGCTTCATTTCATTTTCCAGGGTGCATGCTCCATGACTAAATTGTAAATGAGCGCTGATCGCACTGCAATGCAAATGCCTCGCATAATAAGTCGTGTTTACAAGAGCATCTCGGAGTCCACGCTTGTAACATCATTACACTTATTGTGCCGGACAGAGGAAGCTTACGTTATTTATTTTGTAAATCTGCCGCACTTCAGTAAACCACATTGTTTTATTCCATTCCATTGGTATGAAAAATCGCTTTTAGCTTTTTTTTTTTTTATTTTGTTCCTTTTTCATCAGGAAGGATTTTTTTCTTTCCTTTCAGTTATTTTTTAATTTTTTTGCAGGTGTTAAAAGTAAATGAACCCTATACACTCCTGAATCATTGAGGCTATTCCGTCATCATATTTGTATGCGCATTGTATAAATCAAGACTTCTGTAATATAGTTTTAAGGGAGTGGTTAAGATGTTTGGGATTTTGGGGGGGGGGGGGTATAGGGTTTCGGAACTTTACCAACCCTTTTAGTTAATGCTGCTATATAAAATAGAACCACAGAGCTCCACACTACATGATGACAGGCCCAGCGTAGATTTACCAACTCATGGCCAGGGATCATACGTGTCCGCTGCTTGCTTGATATTTGCGAACATTTTCATTTTTGTTCTTTTTTTACTTGCTTTTTGGAATAATATTTATATGTAGCTTGCATTGGCAGAAAATAAGAAATCTAAGTGAGACTTGGTAGTTGTAGCCTCAGGTTTCAGATAATAAAAAGCTATGCAAGAAATGTAATCTTTGTTTTCAAGAGCTCGGCTTGCTGTGATTCAGTGTCTACCCTTAGTAGATAAAAAAAATAATAATAATCTATCCTGATCATATGGATACGTCGGTCAGAAGACATGGTTCTGATGACATTACGGTGTCCACCGAATTAGAACATAATGGTCCTCTTGAATTTCTGTAGCCAAAGATCTTGAAAATGAAGACAAATTAACGCAGGATGCCTAAAGAAAAATTCCAGCTGAGATCTGTTTTATAATGGATCCAATTTAAGAAAAATAGTTAAAACAGAAATGTAAAAAGATAAAGGTGGAAACAAAAGTTCAAGAACTGAAACTTTGTCTTCCGTTTGTATCAGATTTTGTTAGTTTTGAACAGATCCGTTTGTGTTTCTGTCACTAGTGTTCTGGCCATGCGCAGTGCGGAAAAGGCGGAACCATGAAACGGATAACAAAAGAGATGATGATCTATTATGATCCAATTACCATGTATGTTAATGTATAAAAAAAAAAAAAGACGTCTATCTGGTATCTGTTTTTTATTGGAAGTAAAGTTGTGCATTCCATTTGTTTGTTTTTATACCCTTTTCAAAAAGATGGACGCGGGTCAGAATAGATGCAAACTAAAAACTTTTTAAGAAAAATTAAAAATACATTCGAATGAGTTGTATAATAAAACATTTTATTTCCATTTTTATCCTCTAGTGGTTCTGAAAATTGGAAAAAAAAGCTGACACTAACATGTGAACACAGCCTAAATATAGAAAGGACAGCCTCTATTTGCTGAAAGTGTAACACTCCGTAAAAACCAATGTACTTGATATCAGAGTAACACAACACTGTACCTTTCAACTGGGGCATGTGCTTATAGGGGTCTTTTGATCCTTCCTACAAATTACTTTTACAAATCTCTATTGGCAGTGTGAAATCTTTAAGAAATGTTTGTACTTGAAGTGAATCTCCAAACTAAAGCCGAAAAAGGGGGTTGTCTCAAATTTGGAAGTTTATTTCCTATCCATGATAAGGGGTAGAGATGAGCCCACCCGTGGAAGTCCAGTTTGGCGGATTCAGCCGGATTTTAGATAGTTCTGTTTGGGACCTGGACTTGACCTGAACCCTAATGAAAGTCAATAATTGGGCAGTTCGGGTCTCTGACCATATGCAGCCAGCCATAAATGGAGCACCTGCGTGGCAGGATTTTCCATTTTTTTTTTTTTTTTATTCCTTTGGTGCACACTACATCCGATCACGTTATTACCTCCGGTGAGAGCCGTTCAAACACTGCAAGCGGCTCTCATTGGGCTGAGCACCGAGCGTACCCGAGCACAGTGATGCTTGAGTGGTTTTCATAATTAAAGCACTTGAGCTCTGTTTTCGTTTTTTTTTGTTTGTGTTTTTTTTTTTTTTTGGGGGGGGGGGGGGGGTGTTTTTTGTAAAATCTGTGTTTGGAACAAACACCAAACCTCGGGTTCGCTTATCTCTAGTTAGAGGCTCTGGAGAGCTTGTGTAATAGGACCTTCAGAGATAGCCAAGTGCTGTGCTCGACTAATCTTCAGCACCACTGTAAGAATCAATGGAGCTGCAGTGGACATAATGGACCACCTCTTCATTTATACGCTATTTGGGATTGTTGGAAGTCCCAGTGGTCAGACTCCTATCCCATGGATGGGGGATAACTTCCACATTTGAGAATATACCTGAAAACCTCACTTGTGACCCAGTGTCACATGGACATATTTGGTTTCTTTCTACCTGCCTCCACTAATTTGTCACACTCTGTGCACCTAGACGTGCGGCCATTTTGCTGTTAAAAGAGTAATGGTGCTACCAGTGGTGCTGTCACGCGGGTAATGGTGCTGCCAGTGGTGCTGTCACGTGGTAATGGTGCTGCCAGTGGTGCTGTCACGCGGTAATGGTGCTGCCAGTGGTGCTGTCACGCGGTAATGGTGCTGTCACGCGGTAATGGAAATACCACTGAAGGAAATCGCTAGCTTCTCTTTATGGTTCTGCACTGTCATGGAATATCTAATTGATACTACTACTCTGTGCATAAGATGTCATGATGTGGTGGAAACGGGGAGAAATCCAAGAAAATTACACATCTTGAGACTCTTGGTTACGTCATGATCCGAGCCGTTTTTCCACTGATACCAAGATCACTTATATTAGCTTTTATTCTCATTATAAAAAATCTTTTTTCTGAATTTTTTTAAAATAGATGTAAAACTGCTCTCTCTAATTTTAAATCTACAAATATTTATTTAAAAAAGGGCATTTCTTTCTTGGTCATCTGAAATAAGTTTGTGAAATATTGCTCTGTCGTAAAAAGCATATTCCATCAACTGAAAGAATAGTTTATACGATTAATAGATAATCTGGTGTATATAACGAAAGAGGTCAAGGCAATACAAGAGATAGAATGATGGAGTGGAATGTACAGTTAGTACGTGTTTACATTGATAGATTAGGCAATTACATAAATAACGTGGTATTATTTTAGGATTTTGCCTTTTAAAGGAACCTGTCGCATCTAGAAGCAATATGTACAGGCAGATATAGAGTTAATCTGCAGGTAAATGGAATTTAAATAGTGCAAAGCTACTTTACTAGCTCAGCAGCTACACAGAAAATGGCATTTTATTCTCCCAGCAGCCACTTTTTTTTTTTCCCCCAGTAATCAGGTGGTGCAAAATCATTTTCTGGCGGTGACAGGTTCTCTTTAATGTAAATATCTACTTTTGGACATTTGGCACTTTTAGGTGTAACATTTTAACCAGCTTCAGTTTTCTGATACAGAGCACAAACTCCCTGCATAGACATAAGAATTAAATGCCAAAATTCTGTCTGGTTTGCGCTGCCACTAGGGGGAAACATATCAGTTTACCGCATACTGTTATATTGTACATTTTAATCCTAGAACATATCACAAAAGTACACCCCTCACATTTTTGTAAATATTTTATTATATTTTTTCATGGGACAAAACTGAAGATCTGACACTTTGATATAATGTAAACAATGTAAAGTAGTCAGTGTGCAGTTTGTATAACAGTGTAAATTTGTTGAATAAGTAACTCTGAATAACTCAACACACAGCCCTTACTGTCTAAACTGCTGGCAACAAAGGTGGGTACTTCCCTAAGTAAAAATGGCCAAATTGTGCCCTAAATGTCAATATTTTGTGTGGCCACCATTATTTCCAAGCACTGCCTTAACTCTCTTGGACATGGATTTCACTAGGGCTTCACATGAGCCAGTGGATCCTCTTATATCCTCCATGACGACATCACGGAGCTGGTGGATGTTAGAGACCTTGCACTCCTCCACCTTTTGTTTGAGGATGTTCTACAGATGCTCAATAGGGTTCAGGTCTGGAGACATGCTTAGCCAGTCCAGCACCTTTACGCTCAGTTTCTCTAGCATGGCAGTGGTCGTCTTGGAGGTGTGATTGGAGTTATCATCATGTTGCAATACTGCCCTGTGGCCCAGTTTTCGAAGGGAGGGGATCATGCTCTACTTCAATGTCACAGTACATGTTGACATTTATGGTTCCCTCAATGAACTGTAGCTCCCTACAGCCGGCAGCACTCATGCAACCACAAACAATGAGACTCCAACCACCATGCTTGACTGTAGGCAAGACACACTTGTCCTTTGTACTCCGTATCTGGTTCTGGTTGCTCCACACACGCTTGACCCCATATGAACCAAATAGGTTTATCTTTGTCTCGTCAGACCACAGGACACCAGTAATCCATGTCCTTAGTCTGCTTGTCTTCTGCTGTGGGCTTTCTTGTGCATCATCTTTAGAAGAGACTTCCTTCTAGGACAGGGGTGGGGAACCTTTTTACTGCCAGGGGCCATTTGTAAATTTCTAACAACCTTTGGGGGCCGCACAAAATTATCAATGTGAAAATTACCTGCCTATATTTGATCAAGCAATTAATTAACTCACCCCTACTGTGGTTGCCGGAGCTGCTTCTCCTTGGTGCAGCTGTGATATTGATCATGTAGCTTTTCACAACTACTTTTCCAGGTTTGTCTCTGTCTGGAGCACAGTCAAATCTTTGTGATAATAAGATTGGTAAATCGTATATATCACATATCTGACGCTGGGACTGCTGTATATACATCATATAGGAGACATTCGGACAGCTGTATATACATCACAGGAGACATTGGGGGCACATGCATCACATGAGAGGCTAGGAACATATATATGCCCCAGCCCCCCTGTGATGTATATGATCCACCCCTCCTGTGATATATATGCCCCCAGCCTCTCCACTGTGATGTATATGCCTCAGCGTCTCCAATGTGATGCATATGCCCCCAGTCCGTCCTGTGATGTATTTGCCCCAAACCCTCTTTGTGTGTGTGTGTGTGTGTGTGTGTATAGATATATATAATATAAATATATATGCCCCAGCCCTTCCTGTGATGTATAAGCCCCATTTTTTCCTTTTATGTGTATGCCCCCAGCGTTTCCAATGTGATGTATTTACCCCATCTCCTCCTGTGATATATGTGCCCCCAGCATCTCCTATGATGTGTATGCCACAGTCCCTCCTGTGATGTATCATCACTAGGGGGGGCACAGACATCACTAGGGGGGGCACAGACATCACTAGGGGGCACGGACAGCATTTCCTGAGCACAGACATCACTAGGGGGGCACGGACAGCACATGGGGACATAAACATCACTGGGGGGCACAACACTGGGGGTGGTACACAGCGCTGGGGGTAGCACACAGCACTGAGGGTGGCACACAGCACAGGGGGCACTCAACACTGGGGGGATGAGGCATACAGCACTATGGGTGGCACACTCAGCACTGGGGTAGGTGGCACACACCACAAATGCACTCACTCAGCACTGGGGGAGGGGGCACACACCGCTGGAAGTCGTGAAACTGCTGCTGCTCGTCTTCTGTGGGACGGGAACGCAGAGTTCTAACTCCGCCCACAATGTAAGTCCTGAGTACACTGGCACTGGCCAATGTGAGGACCCAATGGTACGCTCACACAGTGATCAGTAGTGAACGGTGGTGGAGTCACACTTGCGAGTGACTTACGCTAGTCTCACATTGCATCACGCATGGCCGCACACTCTCTGGACAGGAGCGTCTCAGCTCTATAGAAATGCATGCAGCCAACTCACTTCTGTCAGGAGAGTGTGCGGCCATGCTGGGTGATGCAATGTGAGGCTAGCATGAGTCACTCACAAGTGTAATGTGGAATGTGTATCATTGCAGCACATGGTGATTTAAAGCGCTGGCAAGACTCCGTGACCGACCCGAGCACTGCGGCCCCTGGAATCCTGCCGGGGACCGCAGAAAACTTCATCACGGGCTGCATACGGCCCGTGGGCCGGAGGTTCCCCACCCCTGTTCTAGGAAAACAGCCATGCAGACCAATTGGATGCTGTGTGTGGCGCATAGGCTGACCAGATCCCCCCCATCTGCCTTCCACCCTTAACCTCTGCAGCAATGCTGGAAGCACTCATACATCTATATCAAAAAGATAACCTCTGTATATGACGCTGAGTACGTGCTTTCATCCTCTTGGTCGACCATGGCGAGGCCTGTTCTCAGTGGATCCTGTCTTAAGCCGCTGCATGGTCTCAGCTAATGTGCTGCAGCTCAGTTTCAGGGTGTGGCAATCTTCTTTATATAGAGTAGCAATTCTTTTTTTTTTTTTTTTTTTTTTTTTTTTTTTTTCCCCTCCGAGAATTATTTACCATGAGGAGCCATGTTTAACTTCCAGTGACCAGTATGAGAATGTGCGAGTGATGGATAACACCAAATGTAACACCCCTGCTCCCCATTCTCACCTGAGACCTTGGAACACTAATGAGTCACATGGCATCAGGAGGGAAAATCGCTAATTGGGCACAATTTGCCCATTTTCACTTAGGGGTATGCTTTCTTTTGTTGCCAACGATTTAGACATTAATGATTGTGTGTGGAGTTTTTCAGCGGGCACCACATTTACAAGCTGTACACTGAGTGCATTGTATCAAAGTGTCAACTCTTCAGTGTTGTCTCATGAAAGGATATAATAAAATATTTACTAAAATGTGAGGGGTGTACAAACTTTTGTGATATACTGTATGTAGCCAGCTCTTTGGCTCCCTCTAGTGGTAGCAGCAGGTGGACACTTTTAGAGCATAACTCAACCTTGATGAAAAGTAAAACAATGAGGACGTGCACCATTATAATATGCAAAAATTATCGTCTTAAAGGCATTAGGACCCTGTATCACAGAATTGGATTTCTGACCACTATAAAGATAGTGATTAAAAAAAAAATATTAAAGGGTAGTTTTAAAAAGGCAATTTTTATTTTCTCAATTGGATTAATACTCTGAATTGTAGTGATTTGGTATAAAGTAGTAAAAACATAATAGGGATACATGTCCCTTATGAATATAGCGTGATAACACATGCCAGGTATTAGATAAGAGCTGCTAACCGAGATGGAGAATAGAGTAGTGTGTAACCATACAGCACAAGTCCATGCTGCCTCCGTGCTGCAGGTACGTTCTGAGCTGCATCGCCTCATTTGCCACATACACAACGGCACAGTATCCAGGATATTTGCTGCTCGCAGACAGAACCACACAGATCAGGATCGTTAATAACATTTCACGTGAGTTGGCATTAGATGACTGATATGTTGTGGTATTTAATTAGTACATACTGATTGTAAGAGCCCCCATTATGTGGAGGAAATATATGATACATGAATGTGTAATCTTCATTTTCATCTTACTACATTTAGCTCATGGGTTTAGAGATATCTGATCTTTTTTTTTACGTAAATAAATTGTTGACTTGTGTATTTACTTGAATAAAAAAAATATTTTAAGACAAATAAAATAAAAGAAATAATAAAAAAAAACTTTCTGGATTATTTACCTACATTGGAATCAGTCTGGAGCTAGATCATTGTAGATGATCAGCCCAGGTAGAAGCATAAAGGGTTGGGGTCCCAACAAATGCCTTGTCGCTGGCGGTTGGGCTCTCATGAATTGGGCAATTTTCTATTGCAATAATGCAATTCCAATATCATATATTCAATGTTTTACATATTATAGCATTTCAGGGTGGAGCTGTATTTTTTTTTAGTTAGATTGACTAGTGCTGTAGCATGTATACAGATCATGTGCTGCCAGAAGTTTATGATAAAGCACATTTGAGTGACTTTAGCTATGTAATACTAGGTGTGTGCATGAGGTCTATCACCAGTGTGATCACAGATGGTTGTAACTGTATGCATCATTCTCACCATCGACATAGCTGCAATAACTACAAATCTGCAAATCATCGAGACATGATAACAAAATTTGATTGTTGGGAAGCGGTTTAACTAAAACCCAAACAGTTACTTTACTAATTGGACTATACATTGAGCTCCTCATGTCATTGTTATCTGGTTTGTTGGCAGTTTCTTTGATTTTAGTAGAAATCCTTTAAATTCATAGATATAAAAAGCCGTGAATTCTTTTAGGGCAACCCATGTACATGAAAGGGGAAGCCAGGTGATGGCCGGCAGAGCTCCACTCTCCTTTGTTAATCTGCTGTTGTGCATGTGCTCCGTCCTGGCTGGGGGTACAACATGCACTCCTGCGCCACATCCGCCAACCTGTCGCTGGTCACCATGAGAGAGACTTAGTTGAATAACACATCACAAATGCAGTTTCTTTGCAACTGAAACACAAACTTTTTATCCAGCTCGCAATCTTCGTGACAGACAACTCCAGGACAGACATGGCTACTTTCCTTCTACGTTCCCGTTCTACAGCCACTGTTCTATGGGGTATCTTACTGTCTAGCCCTCCAGCAGCCGAGTCTGATTTCTGCTCTTCCCAGTCTCCTAGCTTTGCGGCATACCGTGTCCTTAGGACACAATGGAGGAGACTTCCTGATTCCTAGGCGGACCCCAAAACAGCAAGTTTGCCCCAGGAACCTCTCTCCAGAGCTGCACTTTCCCCTGGCCTGTCTGGCTACCAACTCTGTCGCTCCTCCCTGTATGCTTCCAGTCTACCAGGCTGCCAAAGTATCCATCTCTGAACTTGCTAGCACCTGCGCCTATCTCTCATCCTATTGCTAACAAACTATCTACCACTGTCTCCCCTCTGGCATTCTGGGTCCCAACATTATATCCTTCTTAGCATTCCTACTTTAATATCTATCTGCTACATTCCTGTGGTTTACATTCCTATACAGTTATGCTTTTAATCACACATGACGACATATTTTATATACAAAATTCTAAGTGACAGGAATTCAAGTGCAGGTAAGTCTAAATTAAACTGGTGTCTCGTAGACAGTTGACTATAAAAGGGCATTATTTAAAGGGTTGACCACTACTTTTACATTGATGGATTATCCTTAGGATTGATGACCTATGTCTGATTGGCTAGGGTCCGGCACCCCCGCCGATCAGCTGGTCTCGGTGGCGGTAGCAGATAGCCAGAAATGCTCAGTTCCGGAGCTGCTCCATCTTCTGATAATGGCTGCAACCAGATACTGCACATCTGCCTCCTATGCAGATCAAAAGAAGGCCGAGGTGCAGTACCTGGCCGCTCACCATGCAAAACTCAATTACATATTCAAGTGAGTTTAAAGTTTGCTCAACAACATTTAGACAAAACTGTGAAATACTGAGAGAATATAGTCTGGTCAGATGGGACCAAATTGAACTCTTTGGATGCCATAATACACACCATGGTTGGAGGCCAAAAGACACTGTACATCACCCCAAAAAAAGCATACCAAGAGTTAAGTTTGGAGGTGGAAACATCATGATGTGGGGCTGTTTTTCAGCATACCACACTGGCAAACGTTATATAAAGGAAGGGTGAATGGACAAATGTACTGACATTGATAAAAATCTGCTGCAATCTTCCATGATGGTCAATATGAAACGAGGGTGGACATTTAAGCAAGACAATGATCACAAAAACACAGCCAAGGACACTCAATTGGTTTCAGATAAAGAAAATGAAGCTGCTAGAATGGCCGAGCTGATCACCGGAAATGAATCAAATAGAAAGTTTATGGCGGAAACTCAGAGTTCATTGAAGTAGACCATGGGACCTGTAGGTTTTGAAGAGTGTTGTGTGGAAGAATAGGCCAAAATCACCCCTGAGCTATGCATTCAATTGGTTTCTTCATACAGGAGGCGTCTTGAAGCCATCACCAACAAAGGCTTTTGTATGAAGTATTATATTTCAGGAAGCTTGTTCAATGCTTTTTCCCTGTGTCATTTCTAATTATTACACATTACTAAATTTATGAACATCTGAGGTTTGATTTATGCCTATGTGGTTTGGATGGCTTGTTACTGATGTCTGATGAGAAATTCATGTCAATAGCACCTTTAGAAATATATATACTTCTAAAATTCGTAACATGTTGAATACTTATTTCATCTGCTATATGTATGTATGTATATTATGGCTTTTGCAGATTTGGTATTTAGGGAAGAGAAGCTTCAAGTGAACGTCTTACACAGGGGCCCTCCACTGTCAGTATCTGCCCTGTGATCCATTATGGGTCAAAGAAAGAGGATCTATCATATTCAACATGGTACCTATAAAACTAGAAATCATGATGCTCGTGTGAACAAAGTCAAAGAATTAAATCTTTTGTCACCATTTGTAAACGGACATTTCCTGATAATGAAACCACCTATAGCGCCACCTGGTGGAAAACAACAGAGTTAGCATTTTCATTTCTTAACGGAACGAGATAGAGAAAAAAGTGAATTACAAAGTTGTAGGGCATCATCAATTCAATACGAATCGACATCTTGCATACAGAAACGTTATGATTAGAACGTGTAAAACTCACAAGGCTGCAGACGTGAAGCGATACCTCATGGAGACCTTCCTACAAGTCATTGGGTATGGTGGCTGCATGGAGTGGCCTCCACGCTCACCTGACCTGACCCCATTGGACTTCTTCTGTGAGATCACATCAAACAGCAGGTATATGCGACCCCTCCACCAACATTGCAGGACCTACGACGACGTATCACAGATGCTTGTGCAAACGTTTCACCTACCATATTGCACAACGTGCAGCAAGATACAGTATGCGGTCCAGAGTCCAGATGTGCATTGCAGCTGACGGTGGCCACTTTGAGCATCAAAGTTAAATTAGCGCCATATGCGTGACCAGCATTCAATGTTTTTGGGGAATCATGAGTTTCATATCATAGCATTTCTGTATGCAAGGTGTCGATTCGTATTGAATTGATGATGCCCTACAATTTTTTCTCTACCTCGTTCCGTTTTCGAGATAAAAATGCTAACTCCGTTGTTTTCCACCAGGTGTTGCTATAGGTGGTTTCATTGCGTAGCGCTACTTTACTATACCTAGACACCACGTCTATGCCTATAGCTGCCGCCGTTCTCAAGTTAATGGCGGTGGACACACTGTATATTTTTATTTTATTCATGCATATGCCATTGATGTTACAGAATATTTTTAGCACCAAGACGGCTTTGTTGGGAAATCCCAATACTATTAAAATACTAATTTAAGGGATGAAGTGTATTTATGTTAGAAAATAGATTTATGACGATTGTGAATTCACAGAGTTCTCAGATTTTCCTCCATGGATTTTATCCAGTGGATAGCATGAAATCTACTTTGTGTTTTTTGCTATGGATATGCAGCAAACTCTCCAACAGAAAACCCAATTGCAAATTGTGTCAAATAGTTTGTTCTACCAGTTCAATTCTACCAAACAAATGTACAGTGAATCTCTCGTGAACACATCTTGGGGAACTTATAGCTCAGTTTATAAATCATTCCTGGTTTATTCATTCTTCTTTGATACTGTAGCAGATTGGCCATAGATGATGTTTCTAACAAACATATTCACCGAAGTAAGAAAAATTTACTCTACTGATCTTCAAGTTAACCAGAAGCAAAATGGACTGACTGTATAAAGCTAAAGGCATCTAGTGATAATTATATTTTTCTTCCACTATTGAATAAAAGGTTGGGCACAGAAGCCTCTGATTCTATCTTTTTACTCCTTAGGTTCTTGGATCAATACCCAACATAGGATGTAAGTTGTTTGGGAACTCTCTTTTTCAGGATGTAAATGGGTTACTATGGCTTTAAGGTTTAAAAAACTATTAACATGATAATGCAAAAATTAGGGTTTATGAAAATGTTTTTAAATCCAATGACTGATGCTTATGTTTTCTTATGCCTTGATTTAAAAGAACACTTCTATTTTTTAACTATCACATATAGATTTTACAAAAAATGTGCGTGAAATTACGTACAGGTGAGATGAACAAGAAAATTTCTTTCCCAGCCAAAAATGTACCAATGTTATATATGAAATTTGATGGAACGTTTATTCTGCAACTTTATTGGAAATTAATTCTTACGCCTTTTCCTTTTCTCTTCAAAGCTTATCTTGATCCTTTTTCCCTTATAGAAGGCTGCGGATCATCTCTGAAGCATCCAGCAGTCATCCACCATCATGTTCACATTCCATCTACCTTGGTATCATCGTTCTATCTCCTTGATATCCGGATGAAATCTTTCTTCTTGCTCTTCACGAACCGCACCATGGTTTTCAGGAAAATAGCCGAAATTGGAATGTAAAAAATGTAAACTTTAAATTGATCAGCCAAACCAAGGCTTTTAAACGTTTCAGCATGTTCTCCACGATGGACTTATATTTTGGATCTTTGTTGTTACCTAGAAATTTCTTCATAACTTCTTTAAAAGAATTCCAAGCCCTTTTCTTAACACCTTTCATTTTTTATTTCAAACACATCGTCCTTCATCAGTTTACAAATATCCAGACCCCACAAAATTGCTTTCCTTCAGTCTTCCTCTGGACAGTCCCTGAAACGTGGTACACAGATACTGAAAAGTCTCTCCTTTCGGTAGAGCGTTCATAAACTGCTCCATCAGTCCAGGTTTAATGGTGCAAATCAAAAAAGGTCCGTCGGGCCTCTGTTAGGAGTCTCGACACAGAAAATAGCCAGATATCCCTCTGGGAAGGACCTAGCCAAGGAGTGGTTCTTTTTAGGAGACCACCATGACCACCATATTAAGTGGCCCTTTTAGTCGATATCCAACTCTTTGACAAGTTTAAAGATATGACAAGGGAAATACCAAGGCCAGGCTTAATGGTGGCAGAGATAAACTTGTATAATAGTTGTCTATGTACAAGTTGTACCCCTTATCTAAAAGGGGATGAACCAGGTCCCAGATCATTATGCCAGCTATGTCCAGTGAGTGGGGGTCATTCGGGAGGAACAATTTGGGTGTCTTTCTCCTCATACACTGAATTTGTGTGTGTAGCCAGATTCACTTTCACACAGTTTATATGTTTTCAGTCTGTATTTTCTTCGGCAAATACTGCTTGAAATGCAACCAACATCAAATTTTAAGACCGGGTATGACCTCTGGCATCGATCTCTCCTCAGCATTTCTCTGGGTATACGACCTCTGGCACAGAGCTCTACTCAGCATTTCTCTTGGTATGCAAACTCTGGCACTGAGATCTCCTCAGCATTTCTCTGGCTATACGACCTCCTCAGCATTGAGCTCTCCTCAGCATTTCTCTTGGTATACGAACTCTGGCACTGAGCTACCCTCAGCATTTCTCTTGGTATGCAAACTCTGGCACTGAGCTCTCCTCCGCATTTCTCCGGCTATACAACCTCCTCAGCATTTCTCTTGGTCTATGAACTCTGGCACTGAATTCTCCTCAGCATTTCTCTTGGTATACGAACTCTAGCACTGAGCTACCTTCAGCATTTCTCTGGACCATATCACATCTGACACTGAGCTCCCCTCAGCATCTCTCTTGGTATACAACCTTTGGCACAGAGTTCCCCTCAGCATTTCTCAGGGAAAACGACTTTTGGCATTGAGGTCCCCTCAGCATTTTTCTGGGTATACGACTTTTGGCACCGAGCTCCCCTCAGCATTTCTCTGGCATATGAACTCTGGCACCAAGCTCCCTTCAGCATTTCTCTGGGCTGTATCACAACTGGCACCAAGCTCCCCTCAGCATTTCTCTTGGTATACAACATTGGAACCGAGCTCCCCTCAGCATATCTCTGGGAATACAACATTTGTCATTGGGCTCCCCTCAGGGTATCTCTGCGTATATGACCTTTGGCACCAAGTTCCCATCAACAGTTCTCTGGGCTGTATCATATCTGGCACAAGCTCTCCTCAGCATTTCTCTGGGTATACGACCTCTGGCACAGAGCTCTCCTCAGCATTTCTCTTGGTATGCAAACTCTGGCACTGAGCTCTCCTCAGCATTTCTCTGGCTATACGACCTCCTCAGCATTGAGCTCTCCTCAGCATTTCTCTTGGTATACGAACTCTGGCACTGAGCTATCCTCAGCATTTCTATTGGTATGCAAACTCTGGCACTGAGCTCTCCTCAGCATTTCTCTGGCTATACGACCTCCTCAGCATTGAGCTCTCAGCATTTCTCTTGGTATATGAACTCTGGCACTGAATTCTCCTCAGCATTTCTCTTGGTATACAACCTTTCAACCTTTGGCACAGAGTTCCCCTCAGCATTTCTCTGGGAAAACGACTTTTGGCATTGAGCTCCCCTCAGCATTTCTCTGGATATATGACCTTTGCCACCAAGCTTCCCCTCAGCATTTCTCTGGGCTGTATCACATCTGGCATTGAGCTCCCCTCGGCATTTCTCTTGGTATATGACCTTTGGCACTGGGCTCCCTTCAGCATTTCTATAGGTATACGACCTTTGGCACCGAGCTCTCTTCAGCATTTCTCTGGGTATATGTTTGTTACTGAGCTCCCGTAAGCATTTTTCTTAGAATACGACCTTTGGTACTGAGCTCACCTCAGCATTTCTCAGGAGCTCGGTGCCAAAGGTCATGTGCCCAATCAGTATTTCTCTGGGTATATGACCTTTGGCACCAAACTCATCTCAGCATTTCTCTGGTTATACAACATCTGGTACTGAGCTGCCCTCAACATTTCTCTTGGAATATGACCTTTGGCACCAAGCTCCCCTCAGCATTTTTCTGGATATATGACCTTTGGCATCGAACTCACCTCAGCATTCCTCTAGGTATATGACTGTGGCGCCCCTGAGGTGTCAGGTGCCACAGGGTATTGCATCCAGTAACAGGTGCAGTGCTAACTCCGGGGTTCCTGGAAGACCAGTGCCAATTAAATACCATTCAAACACACACATCCATGCCCTTTTTACCAGACTGGGTAACAGGATAGAGACGGACCTGATGGATGGCCACCTAAAGGGACTTATCCAATCCGCTAGTCAGACACCTGGGAGGAGGAGGAGGAGGAGCTAGTGAGTGAAGTAGAAAAGAGACAGACATTCAGACAGTCAGTGGTAGTCAGAAGTCGCTGCTCAGACAGAGTGTAAAGTGCCTTATTGGTCAAAAGGAGTACGGTTGCCAGGGAGAGTATGGTGTGAGTACTCACTGGACCGAACACCAGCAGCGTGCAGAGCCGTAGTTCAGGAAGACGCTTCAAGCTCACCTGATAAATCTGCCCAGTGAGGGAATCATGAGGGTTCCTCACCAAAGTTAGTGTCCTGGGCACAGCAGCAAAGAGGGAACCCGGGAACAGGGACAGAGGTACAACCCAAGAGAGGTTCGAGCTGCCTGCTGTACAGGCCACAACTGTGACAACAGAAGGGGACCCCAGAACGCTTCAGGCCACGGGGACCCACCAACTACAGACGGGTGCATGCAAGTAAAGTTCACCAGGTCACTACACCGGCAGTGGGATGAAGGGAATACCGGATAACCTGAGGCCCAGATTGGTAGAGACCAGCACCAGCCGCGTTGCAGCTACTCAGAACCAGTAAGTAAGGCACAAGTTAAACCGCAGCCATTGTGTTGTCTAAATTCTTCCTACACCTCTTCATCACCAACTTCCACCATACTACAGCCACCATCATTCTCCCCTGGGGCTTAGCTCTACTTGCGGAGGGCCATAACATCCAAACTGCTCAATACCACCAGCCCCAGCAGTGAGAACCTATGCAGCGGTGACTTTCCCCACATAGCCGCATACTGCAAGTCGCGTCACGAAAAACACTTTATTTTTCCCCTTTTTATTAAGCGACCCCCATTGTTACGGAACCGGGCCCCGGCCATCCGTGAAACGTCCCCATGATTCAAGGCCCGTGACGAGTACCCCAAGGCCCTGGGGTGCGTCACTACCTTTGGCACCAAGCTCCCCTCAGCATTTCTCTGGGTATACGACCTTTGGCACCGAGCGCCCCTCAGCGTTTTTCTGGGTGTAAGACCTTTGGCATCGGGCTCCCCTCAGCATTTCTACAGCACAGTGATGCTACCAACCATCTACTTTGAAGGGGGACAGTTCCATTCACATTACAGCAAAATGCACTGCAGCACAGGGTATACTAGTATAGCATTTTACACGGATGTATGAATAGTTTTCATAATTGCCGTAAAACCAAGCAAACTGTCCAGTTGCCACCTACACAAAGTAAAACTCTGCTCCTTCACACTAAAAGGTAAATGTTTCACTTCTCTAATTGTGAATGAATGTTGCTTGTCATTTGCATCATCAGACTTCACACACTATTATCATGTCTGGAAACGGCTACTGCATCTTTTTGGAAAACATAGTCACCTATTCCTGTAAATTTCTCTCTTAAGGCATCATTCAGATGTCCGTGAATCACAAACATATTTTCTCCTTGATTTTCATGGATAAAAAAAATGTACGCTTTCTGGGCATACTGCGTGTCCACCAGAAAAAAACAAACGACAGATACATGTCCGTTTTTGATTAAAGTTGGTGATCAAAATTACCCATAAAAGTCTATGGGTCAGTGAAAATCATGGACAGCACATGGATGGCATCAGTGTACAGTTTGTGATTATCATTACAATGGATAGAAGAAGCTTTGTAATTTAATTTTTTTAATACGTGTAAATCAATTAAATCAATGGTGTCACATATATGATAAAAACTGTCACACTGACCAAACTCCGATTATACAAAACACTGAGACTCACGTGAAAAATTACTGAAATCTGAATTAGGCCTAAATTGGATCTATCCAGTTCATGGACCAATTAAACCCAGGAAGGTGTCAGTATTATAATGGTGCCAATTAAAAGTTAAAAATGCAGAAAATATAGGGGACCTGTCTGTCACGGCGCAGACCGGGGATGATCCAACGTGAGCCAAACACACAACAGAGGTTACACCATGACAAACAAGGGCACACCGGGGCCACCCCAACAATGGAGGGTCCTAGGACTAGTGAGAGGGTAGATGGAGACCTCCTCCATTTACCTGCCGCTGTACCCTGCACTCCTTTCTAGTTCCTATACAGGCTCCTCACCTGTCGCTGAACAGGAGCCTGAAGCCCTGATAGACCCTACAATAGTACCTGGCTAGGGAGTTGGCAGGTGAAGAATGCTAGCCCTACCACTGCATTAAAACGACACACCAGGAAAGGAAGACAGACAGGGGGAAAACAACAACAGAATGCTGTAGTCAGCACCAAGACTGCAGCCATCACAGCAACTTCAAGAGAGGGTTTCAGCAGCTCCTTCCACCTCCAGTACCAACATCCAAATGGTAAAGAGAGCAACCGGCACCCTATGCTGGTAGCAGAAGGTACACAAAGGGACTGGGAATGGTGCCAAACCAGAAACACCTGAGCAGGCAACCAGGCTGCCTGCTGGCAAGGAGCACCAACACCAGCCCTATGACTGCCAAAGGAAAGGAATCACGCTTAACATTGACAGTCAAGAATGGAAACAAATCTCAAGTCATGAATCTGTCACTAAACTCACAATACAGAGAGACAGACGTGACACTTGCCTTTCTTGACTTTTTTTTTCTAGAAAATACATTCCCCATATGTAAACTTTTATGGCCCCTATATACATTAGCTGTCAACAAAAGGAATGCTATCTCTTCAGACTCCCCAATCAACAGGATCACTCAGCTTTGAAGAGTGCTCCTATGTTCTCTATGAGAGAGCCGCTGCCACAGACACCTGACATTGGGTTATCTGCAATAAACAAAAGGACTGATCAAAAAAATTCAGTACCTGATCTTTCTGTCCCCAGACAAGCTGGTTGATATGTAATAGATCGTTCTGTGTATGTAGGCTGCCATTGTTCTTGACTGTGTGGTGTTTGCACAGCACAATGGCCTGCTAAGAACGATGATTTTTTGTGCAGCCCAAAATATCATTTCACCCAAGTGCTCCTTCTTCAGGGGGTCTGCAGCCTGTTTAGACTGGAAAATTATGGTAGAAAAGCCTTCCGAGGAACGCTTCTTCTCAACATTCATGCTGAGTAAATGGACCCTAAAGCTCCATGCATATGCAATTGTCCTCTTTTCACTGCTCCCCGGCAAAATTGCTTAATTTTGAAGGAAAACTGCTGTCTCATTCACAATACCACATGGCCGATCATAATAATTTTATGTGTAATAAACTATTTACTAAAATAGACATGTCAGGAGGGTGACAAAATCTTAATTCAATCTATATTTGGGGTGCTCATGCTTTGCCTTCAGTACACCATCAATTCTTCTAGGTACACTTGCACAAAAACTTTGAAGGAGCACAGCAGGGAGGTGGCTCCAAACATCTTGCGGATCCAGGCTTGAGCAAATCTTTCAGGGATTTTGTAGGATTATAGTCAGGTGTATGAGCAACCAATTACGCCAAATAGTTAATAACTATCATTTTCATATATAGACTAAAACACAGTCTTAAAAAAGGAACAGCTGTTTAAGGAGGCGTAAAACTGGGTGGGAAACAGACAAACACTGCTACAAAGGTGAGGTTATGAAAGACCTTTTCATATCATAAGTCATACAGTTTGGCAAGACTGAGCACAGCAACAAGACACAAGGTAGTTATGCTGCATCAGTATGGTCTCTCCTGGATAAATATTTCACAGCAGACTGGAGTTTCAAGATGTACTGTTCACGCTGGTTTGCAGAATTCACTGCGCACGGGCTGCCTATCACAATTATGGTGGCGACATGGAATTTTGAAAAGAAGGCAAGTCACTGAATAATCAGTGGACCTGTAGAAGAAACAGAGGAGGCAAGTGGAGGGAAGAAGAAGACGACCCTATCCCCAAGTCCCACCCAGATAATGTCTTCATGAAATCTTTAGAGGAAGATTATTCAGGAACCCAGATCGTATTCCTTCACTGCTGCTATCCATTTAATCAGCATCACAGCGCCATTATGGCCATGTTTTTATTTTATAGTGCTGAATCCTACTGACAGGTTCTCATTAAGCATGGCGGAGTGTCCTGCAAGTCAATGGGGGACTCAAATATTTTTCTGGAAGATCTCCTGGAAAAATGCTTGAGTTCCCCATTGACTTCCATTATACTCAATACATGAGTCGAGTCTGTCTGAGCGTCCAGCTGCTCATTACGAGTCCCGAGCATGGTAGTGCTCGCAGTATATATAAGAGAATTGCATTATGTGAATACCTGTAATATAATTTAATTACCAGATTCCCTCCTGCTACTATATGCAATGGTCTGAAACTAAAACAAGAAAATTGAAGAAATCAAATTCCTCAACAAATAAGGAAATAGTAAAATGCAATTCCCTGATAAGACATACGGTAACTAATTAGTAATTACTTTTAGAGACGAAGCTCCGTACAGCGCTATAACGCCGCAGTATAACATCGTGTACGTCTTCTCCGACTTCTGTTCTTGCTTTGTTGCGGTAAGAATCCTAACCTCTATTCTAATGAAGCGCCTCCATTGCTCTTGAGCATAAGGGTCATTGTATTGTGAGAATTTGTGCGTCTCCATGTGTACTAAGGATCCTGTATAATTACATTATAAACACCAGGCATGCACAATACCAGATAATACAGGCCCGGCTGTGTGATGAATATTCATATGATTTCTGCTCGCAGCATCATTATATTGGTGAACACTCTGAATTCTGTATATAATAGGGTCAGTGAGGTTGTTGATGGACTTTTGTATGTGAAAATGTCAGTACGGTAGCAACAGAAGAGAGGACTCTATAAAAGCCATAGACCTGAATGCTCCCATTACCAACAAGGGTTTACAGTAACAGATAATGATCACTTGATGTAATGAATTATAAGCACTGAATACTAATTTTGTTACATATAATTAATAATTATTGTGAACTATCACACAACAAACACACTCCAATACATATTTATGAATGGCGGGTGCAGTCATAGAAGCCTGTGCATTAGCGGCAAGTCTGACACTGATTTACTAGCAAGTTATCGATTTAAGTTATAAATTGAAACCTGTGATATCTGACTTGTCTTGAAGACAGGGTTGACCCACATCCAACTATCCAGATCACTATACAGGTTAGCTACTGTGTAACTGTCATTTCAGATGAGGTTTGTGTGTCATGTGTGTAATTGAGGAAAAACAGATTTCTAATAACACAACTTTTGACTGACAATTTTAATTAGTTTTCCACTCGGCATGTTCCATCTTGTTAGCTTTTACTGAGCTCAGATATAGAAAAGGTAAAGACGAGCTGCCTTCAAGAACTCCCATAAACAGTTCACAGAGGACATGTTAAGGCCCAGTCACACACAACGACTTACCAGCGATCCCGACAGCGATACAACCTGACAAGGATCGCTGGTAAGTCGCTGGTGAGATGTCACACAGTCAGACCTTACCAACGACGCAGTAACGATCAGCGACCTGGATAACGATCTCGGCGGACGTTGGGACCGTGTTAGGAGGTCGTTGGTAGGTGTTAAACACAGCGATGTGTTCTGCCCAGCAGGACACCGCCTTTGAAGAAAATGGTCCGGACCATTCGGCGACGACTAGAGATCTCACAGCAGGGGCCTGATCGCTGGTAGGTGTCACACATAACAAGATTGCTAACGGGATCGTTACTGCATCACAGAAACTTTGACTGAGCAACGATCTCGTTAGCAATCTCGTTGTGTGTGACGGGGCCTTTACTCTCCTGTATAGAACATCATTAGAAACAGAGTGACTGAACTGTGTAGCTGTGAATTCAGCACTGAGATGAAATGTACAAATGTATACAACCTTCAGGAGCTTCTGTGTGTCTGTGCAGCTGCTTCTTCATGTATTTGGAGCCCTCAGTGAGCTGAAAGTCCAAGTGTTCTTTCAATACAGTGAATAATCAGATTGGAAAGGGTGATCACGTTAGTAGAAGAACTGACTCATGAGTGGAGACAGAGGCATAGATAGAGCTCAGTTTTAACCCAGGGAAAATATACACAAGCTCTTATCTCTTGGAGTATTAATAATTTACTGGGTTTTTTTTATATTTGTATGGCCAATCATTATCCTCTTCTGATTAACCATTCAAGATTTCATGTGTCTGGTGCTTGGAGTGTCTTCTTCCATCCTAGGACAAGCCCCTGTGCAAAAAATGCACTTTGGTAGCAACTGATCAGCCATAATTTATTTTTTTAACAGGAAGATGCAGAAAATAGGCCACAATGAATGTCCCCTTAATGCATTTACTGTACTTGTGTCCTGCATATCTGGTACTGTAGTGTATAGAAAATCTAGATTCATCTGGTCCATGTATCATTTATGGTAATGTTAATAGACGTCATCCACAAGATAACCTGCAAGTCCGGTCCATGGAAGACCAAATGCTTAAAGGGAACCGATCACCATTTTTTTCGTGTATGAGCTAATATTACCACCTTACTCAACCTCTGTTCTGAATTCTAAAAAGTTGTATTTATGTCTTGACCCCCCTGTATATCCACTGAAAAACCTTTTTGAATAGTTCCCGCTTTGTATGCAAATACGTCCGATCCAGTCTGATGAGTATCATTGCAATTCCTTCTGTCCCTCCTCTCCGCTGTGAATTGCCATCCTCCCGATGTGATTGATATGGATGACGCATTTTGGGTCATCCACATAGCCGAACTAAATTTTGTACCTGTGCAGGGACATCCCCAGTTCGCACAGGCGCACTTTGCTTTGCCCTGATGGAGGCAGAGCCTGAAACCTAACTGCACGTGCGTCAGAACACCTATTTCCAGCTCCTGCTAGCTGAAACCATTTTCTTCATATAGTTTTATTCTCTGACACTGGAAATAGTGGAAGAGAAGTTCCAACGCATGTTCTGATGCATGCGCCATTAGGTTTCATACATTGCCTGCAGCAGGGCGTAGCAAAGTGCGCCTGCGCGAACCATGATGGGGGATATACAGGGGGGTCAGGGCATAATATACAACTTATTAGAATACAGCACAGAGGTTGAGTAAGGTGGTGATATTAGCTCATACACGAAAAAACTGATGACATGTTCCCCTTAATCTAACAAGATTGGTCCATCAATATTTGATCAGTAAGGGCATCCAGGTCCTTGCTAATCAGCAGATGCACATTTGCTAAACCCTATCTATTCCTGCTGACATATCTCAGTTACCTTCAAATAAATTGGACAACCTTCATTATTTTGGAGAATTCCTTTAAAAGGAATCTGTCAGGTGCAATATGCATCCAGAATCACGAGCAGTTCTGGGTGCATATTTCTAATCCCTACCTAACTGTCCCTGAATCTAGTACCATAGATAAAGAGATCTTTAGAAAAAGTATTTCTAAAGATCTTTTATCATATGCTAATGAAGCCAATGCCTAGTCGCAAGGGTGTTAAACCCCCTGACTAGTCTGCCCTCTTAGAATGTTAGTACGCCCACAGGGGTGTGCTAACATGATAATGCAGCATCACCAGTGGTGTGTTCGCTGTGACTGCTGATCTGAACGCCGGACACTTCCGGTCATGCGCAGTATGAAGCTGGGTGTACGTGTCCTGGCTTCATAGAGGTCTACTACACATGACTGGAAGTGCCCGGCATTCAGATTAGTGGTCACAGCGAACACAGGTACGCGCGGCACCACTGGTGATGCTGCATTGAATAGCAAGTTAGTACACCCCTGTGGGCGTACTAACATGCTAAGAGGGCGGACTAGTCAGGGGATATAATGCCCTTGGGACTAATCCCTGTGCTCATTAGCATAAGATGAAAGATCTTTAGAAATACTTTTTCTAAAGATCTGTTAATTTATGCTAGTGTATACAGGGAGTGTTAGGCAGGGATTAGCAATATGCACCCAGAACTGCTCGTGGTTCTGGGTGAATATTGTACCTGACAGGTTCCCTTTAATACCACCTGTATATTGTCACGTACCCATCTAGCATAATACAGCAGAAGTATATTGGCTGAAAAAAGGAGTTTTGCTCTTACCAAATAAAACACAGTGAGAAGAACACTTGAATAATCAAAGAAGATATGGCTTCTGATTCACTGAGCACATTACTCCGCATGAGAAGCCGTATAACAAAGAAACCTGAGATTATGATGATGAAGTGATTGTTCCGAAAGAGAATAAACTACTCTCATCTGTTTTGTCTTTGCATCCCAAGGAATAAACTATACACGACATGTTCAGAAAGATACATAAATATTATCAGAGACAGAAATAATCCACACATAAAAAAAAAGCCACAAAAATATTCAGCGTCGGAATAGTGGCGACATTTTATGAACACAGGATGAACAAATTGAATTCTTGCATAATTGAACCCAATTGTGAAAATGCAAATTCTATTAAAGCTAATTCTACAGAACACACCAACACATTCTGTCCAGTGACATTTCGTCCCCGAATGCCTTGTTTCATCTGTGTTGTGTTCTATTTGGGAAGGAGAGTGAGTAACAGTCACATAATACAGTCCACAGGAAGTCCCTGAAGAATTTACCAAGATGACAGAATTCTTACACGCACACAAACCCACTGTACAGACTTGTAGTATACTTTGGACTGGTTTAGTGGCAGACTGGTATTGCTGATTGGGCCCACTAAATGTCCCAGGCACCCTGCACAGCAACAAAACATTGAAGACACATTATTTGAACTATTACACTAATATTTCCTTTTGTGGCTAACTTTTTCTTTCACATTTTATTTAATCTTTTATTTCATCTTAGTCCTCATTTTTCATCAATCTCCAGATCCATCGTGAGAGATTCGGTTAAATATCTCCTCATGGCACACTTGGTGGTCCATAGGGTCAAAATAGGAGTTTCCGTTATGGAAGAACGTTCCCACAGCACGTCCCTGGCGAGCATGTCCTACTGCATCGCTGAACACCTTGTTGATCTGCTCCTCGGACGGCATCCACCAGTCTGGGTTTGAAGTGCAATGCATCCTGATAAATTCTGAAATATCAAAAAAAGTAGACAAATATGTTAGGATAGTATTTGTGTAATGTTTCATCTTGTTTTTGAGTGGTGTATTGAGTGGCAAACAATCAAGGACAATGTTATATAGACATCATGGAGATATTTTCTTAGACTTTGAAAGCCCTACTGTCCTGGAGTAAAAAAAGCTAACTAGCCAATGTTAGACCCATTAAAGGGAATCTGTCAGCAGGTTTTTGCTACCTCATCTGAAAGCAGCATAATGTAGGAAAAGAGATCCTGATTCCAATGATGTATCACTTAGTTTACTGGGTGAAGCAGAGTTTTTAGATGTATCAGAGCTCAGAAAGCTAACCCCGCCCACTCCAGGCTCTCTGTGTACATTGTCTATTGACAGTAAGCTGCCGGGTGCATGGTTGGACCAGGTCTCCTGGCTTGGGGACAGTGTTAATCTCCTGCTGATTAAACACTCATTATATGGAAACAACACACAGCCTAATAAGTGACACATGCCTGAAATCAGTGTCTCAGCCCCTACATCATTAAGTTGTCAGATTACATAGGAAAAATCTGCTGACAGAGTCTTTTTAAACAGCTTTGCACTCAATATAAAGCAGAGTACTGGTTGGCTGGGTGAGAATTTTTTAACGTGGGTCCCAAATACTACACTGCTCTACACCGATGAGAGCCTAGAACCCCCAAAAAAAGCCGTCTGCCCATTGGTGTCTTGTACTTTCCTTGTTGCAGACAAGAGATACTAAGTCATTTACAAGGACTGTTAAAGGCTCAGATATTGAGTTTTAGGATAGCTACCTTAAATAAAAATTAGATAGACCATTTTCTTCTGCAGGCAAGATAATTTGCAAACCATTACTTACACAAGGAACATAACATCACAATCACCTTCACCATTTTCAAAGTAAAGAATAAAGTAATAAAGAGTATATAAAAATCTATTAGCAATACCAACATTAAAATTTCAATAACAGCACCTGTTTGATATCATTTTGAGATAGAGCCACATCTATCGTCATACTACAACCAGGTCCTAAAGAAATGCATCAACACACGTTATTTAAGTCAGATTATGCTTAGAAACAAGTTTTAAAAATATTTTTGCTGTTTTGTTTTATTTTTTTAATGTGACTCTCAGCACAAAAAGATCTTAAAATACTACACTTGAGATCACAATGGCCAAAAGAGCAATGACGATTTCCTGCCGCTTCCCGTTCTGTGCAGGAGACTTTTCAACTGTGCTGTATATTCCTGCACCAGAAGGAGAAATCATCTCATCATCAGAGGGTGAGAACGATAAGGGTAATTTTTTTGTACAGATAGATACCCAAACAAGGTTGGTCAGTAAAGGCCCTTATACATATCAGACAAAAGTCGGCTGATCCAGCAGATTTTGGTGGGATCGGCAGAGAATCTAATGTATGTATATATAGTTTTTCCAACTCTCTCTCGACAAAGCATGTCAGGGGAGAGAGAGAAGGAGAGAAGGATAGGAGAGTTTGAATTTTTAATGCCTTATCCATTTTTCAGGAAAAAAGCTGCTGCCAAAGGTATTCGACAGTGGCTTTCTCCACTTTCATCCATGGAAAACATAATGTTTGTGATAACATTCACATGTGTGGGAGAGTCGGGAAAGTAGGTGACAGCTGATAGAGTACTCGTCTATCAGATATCGTATATGGCTAGCCTAACCCTATATACGCACATAACACTTTCTTTGCATCTTCTTGCCTGGTCTATACGGTGTGGGCTTTGTCTCCATAACTTCCTTTGGAATCTGAGATTTCTCTGTCAGCTGACTGTCATTCAGGTTAGATTTTATAAGGTGCACATCCTACCAGCGTCAGACTGGCTACCGGAGGAATGTCCAGTAATGCCAGGCCTGGATTCAGGTACCTGCATTGCACTCCGGAGCTCTCACCTGAACTCCGGAGATCACCCCGGCTTGTCTGCAGCTGTCATGAACTGAACTGTAATCATCGGGGAATCGATCACTCGGCGCTTGCGGTACAGTCTCGGCTGCACGCCGGAGCTCAGGTGAGAGCTCCGGAGTGCAATGCAGGTACCTGACTCCAGGCCTGGCATTATTGGAGATTCCTCCGGTAGCCAGTCCAATGCTGCATCCTACTTTACGGTAATTAAAAAAAAAAAATCATCTCCAGCATGGCAGATCCCAGGGTAGGTTCTATAGAGAAAAAAATAATAGCTACAACTTAAAGAAACAAAGAAAACAACACTTTATTCTCTATTGTAAATGACAATCCCTTCACCTCAGGGCGATTTTTCGTTTTTCATTTTCATCTTTTCTTCCACTTCTTCCGAGAGCCATAACTTTTTTAATTTTCCATCAATATTGCCGTATGAGGGCTTATGTTTTGTGGGAACAGTTGTACTTTTGAATGACACCATTAATTTTGCCATATAATGAACTGGAATTGAATGGAGAAATTGTGAAAAAAGTGAAATTCTACAATGGTTTTTGTTTTTTGTTTTTTTCTTCAACATGTTCACTATATGGTAAAACTGACATGTCAGTGTGACGCCTCAGGTTGGTACGCGTTCGTAGATAGCAAACATCTATACTTTTACTTTTATGTAAGTGGTGAAAAAAAATTCAGAATTTTGTTCAAAAAAAGAATTGGGTTTTTGTCGCCGTTTTCTGAGACTCATAGCATTCTCATTTTTAAGGATCTGGGGCTCAGTGACAGCTTATTTTTTGTATTTGTGCTGGCATTTCTAATTATACCATTACTGTGTAGATGTGATGTCTTGATTGCCTGTTATTGCATTTTAATGCAATGCTGCGGTGAGCAAAAAACTACAATATTGGCGTTTGGAATTTTTTATTAGCTATGCCATGTACCGAACAGATTAATTTATTTTATATTTTGATAGATTGGACATTTTTGAAAGTGGCAATATCAAATATGTGTATTTTTTTATTGTTTTATGTTCAATGGGGCTGATTTAAACATTTTAGTTTTTTTATTTTTTCATATTTTTTTTTTTTACTTTTCTTACATTTTTTAACTGATTTTACTAGTCCCCCTAGGGGACTTTATGACTGTACAATCTGATTGCTTCTCCTGATCAGAGCGATGCTTCAGCACTGCTTTGATCTGGAGAAATGCTGTGTTCCTGTGAGTGTCAACGTTTTGCTAGCTCTCACAGGAAGTGACTCATGACAGCATTAGAGGTCATCAGCTGACCCCACGCTGTCATGGTAACACATTGGCGCCCTTTGATCATGTCATGGTGCTGCTGATGGCGGCAGGGAACGGCACAATCCCAACTGCAGCGCTTTAGATTGTACTGTCAGATTTTACAGTGTATAAAAATAGCAACAAAAAGAGGACAATGTCCTCCAAAAATTAAGTATTACTCACAGCAAGTTGGGCTGCAGTGTGTACATCGCCCAGGCCAAAAGCTAATGCTCTACCAGGATACAGCTAAACCCCAACTAATGTGGAAGCATCACAGGTGCAGGAGAAGCAGATCACACACACACCTCCATGGAATGGAGGGGAGGCGATTGCTAGATGATAAAACTGCACACAAGTGGCTTGCATAGAGCGCTGTTCACATACAGATGGCACAGTCACAAACCCGCAGCCTATTAGGTGACGCCCTTCTATTAGATGAGGCGGGCTGCCAAGCCGTACCCCATTGTGTATCATGCACGGACAGACACTCTACAATGCAAGGCCCAACTTGCTGTGAGTAATACTTAATTTTTGGAGGACATTGTCCTCTTTTTGTTGCTATTTTTATATTTAGTGCAGGGACCTACAGACATGAGGTCCTGTGACGAGGGTGTAGGCTTACGTTTTATGGCCATAAATACCAACAACAACCACATGTTTTTTGTTTGTACAGGATACAGCCAGGCCACTTTCTGTTGGGCCTTGCATTGTAGAGTGTCTGTCCGTGCATGATACACAGTGGGGTACGGCTTGGCAGCCCGCCTGATCTAATAGAAGGGTGTCACCTAACAGGCTGCGGGTTTGTGACTGTGCCATCTGCATGTGAACAGCGCTCTATGCAAGCCACTTGTGTGCAGTTTTATCATCTACCAATCGCCTCCCCTCCATTCCATGGAGGTGTGTGTGTGATTTGCTTCTCCTGCACCTGTGATGCTTCCACATAAGTGGGGGTTTAGCTGTATCCTGGTAGAGCATTAGCTTTTGGCCTGGGCGATGTACACACTGCAGCCCAACTTGCTGTGAGTAATACAGATTTTACAGTGCCATCTAAGGGGGTAACAGGTGCGGGTGGATCAGTGATCCACCTATGCCTGTTATCTGCACATGTCTGCTGATCAGCTCAGCAGACATTTGCAGGGATTACCACGGGTTCGCCGCTGAAGCCCTCGGTAACTGCAGGGACATTCTAGTACGTCATTGGTCGTGAAGGGGTTAGCTATGTCTCACTTTTCCTTTAAGACTTCAATTTTTGTTAACCAGTAGATCTCCAAGCTCACAACCCCTTTTATTTCTCTACTGTCTGTATTACACATCAGAATACCCATTTTAAACGGAAATCTCTGATTTAATTGAAATTAATATTTGGACGCTTTATAAGTTATTTGCATTTTCCCTTACTGTGCTCATATTGAACAGGAAATATCTCCATACATTGTACACTGACATTCCTTACTGATTGCCTTGCTGCCTAAACGCTGACAGAAAAATTTGACATTTTAAGCAACTATTTAGAAATTTACATAATATACACAGTAAGCTCCCAATTTCCTGCTGATTCTGAAGATCTTTTAACATTTTCTATGGATTATAAAATTTGTAAAGTACAGTTGCATCTATGCAATAAAGAAATAATGTGTATATAGAGTGAGTGAAATAAGTATTGATCACGTCACCAATTTTCTAAGTAAATATATTTCTAAAAGTGCTATTGCCATGAAATTTTCATCAGATGTCAATAACAAGCCATCCAATCGACTCAAACAAAAATAACCAACTCAAACCATAGGTGTCCATAAATTATGTGTAAGAATAAGAAATTATACCGTGAAAAAGTATTGTACACATGCAGAAAGAGAGGTGTAAACAGCCATGGACAGTCATGTTCCCAACTGAAAGCTATCAGTAATTAGAAAGCAATCCTGTCACTTAGTGAAAAATAATATCAGCTGGTTCAATTGATGGCTTATAAAAAGATGACTCATTACCAATGTGCCACACAAGAAACACCTCATGATGTACAAAACCAGTGAGCGGTTCCAAGATCTTTGTAATCTTATTATAGCCAAACATACTGATTGCATTAGTTCCAAATTTCTAAACTACTGAAAGCTCAAGTGAGCACTGTCGGGGCCATAATCCAGCAGTTGAAATAACATAATTTCATCATAAACTGGCCACGACTAGTTGCTTCCTGCAAGATTTCAGACAGAAAAGTGAAAAGAATTATCAGAACAGTTGTCCAAGAGCAAGAACCACCTGTCGAGAGCTACAGAAAGACCTGGTATAAGCAGGTACAATTGTTTCAAAGAAAATAAATAATGCATTAAATCTCCCTGACTTTTATGCCTGCTCACCATGCAAGTCTCCACTGCTGAACAAAAAGCATCTTCAAGAGCGTTTAAAGTTTGCTCAACAACATTTAGACACGTCTGTGATATACTGAGAGAATATAGTCTGGTCAGATGAGACCAAAATTGAACTTTTGGGATGCCAGGTTGTTCGTTGTTCCTGAGGCAGCACACATCGCTACGTGTGACACCCCAGGAACGACGAACAACACCGTACCTGCGTCCTCCAGCAACAAGGTGGGCGTGACTTTCCTTCGGCTGTTCTCCGCCCCTCCGCTTCTATTGGACGCCTGCTGTGTGACGTCGCTGTGACGCCGCACGAACCGCCCCCTTAGAAAGGAGGCTGTTCGCCGCCCACAGTGACGTCGCTAGGAAGGTAAGTATAGTGTGACGGGTACTAGCGATATTGTGCGCCACGGACAACGATTTGCCCGTGACGCACAAACGACAGGGGCGGGTACTTTCATGAGTGGCATCGCTAGCGATTTCGCTGCGTGTAAAGCCCCCTTAAAGCTCTGAATGCATAGAAGTAGACCTTAGAACCTTCAGGAATTGAAGAGTGTTTGTGCTGAAGAATGGGCCAAAATCACACCTGAACAATTTACGCCACTAGTTTCTCCATACAGGAGGCGTCTTGAAGCCGTCATCACCAACAAAGCCTTTTGTATAAAGTATTTATTAAATTTTAGAGAGTATGATCAATACCTTTTCCCTATGTAATGTCTCACTATTACACATAACTTACAGGTGCATCTCAATAAATTAGAATATCCTCAAAAAGTTATTTCAGTAATTCAATACAAAAAGTGAAACGCATATATTATATAGAGTCATTACACACAGAGGGATCTATTTCAAGTGTTTAATTCTGTTAATGCTGATTAATTCTAGGTAAAATATATTTTATGGATGGGATTCACCTGATTTTCCTTGCATTGATGTAGCCAAAAGTCAAGGCTTCAGGCTAGAGTCCTTTACGATATGAATACAATCTAAGGATTGATACGCACACGGGGCTCTGTGATTTACAGTAAGTGGTGGATATAAGAGTTTGTTACAGACACCGCACGCATTCCATGTTCCCGAGAGAACGAATGGGGAGCCAGGGATCAAGCACATAGGTTTATGATTCCAGAGGTTAAAATAATTTGAGTTAGCTCAGTGACAGGAGGGAGATATGACTATGGGAATGGGAATGTTTGAAGTAGTCCCAGAATTAAGGGATAAATCACCAAAGGTAAAAAAAAAAAATCAAAAACAGAGAAAAATAACAGATGTGAATAAGAGAGGGGCTACTTGTAATATTTAACAGAGTCCTGCAGAGGAGGTGAGATGAGTAGGTAGACGAAGGAGAGATATACACCTCAATGGTAGGTGTAGAGTTTTGTGGAAACGGAAAGAGTTTATCGGCAGAGGGAGCGATAATTGTGAGGTCCAAGTTTTTGAACGCAGAGAGAGAAGAGCAGAAAATTAATTGTTTGTAGTAGTTACTTTCAGTTCTTCTGTGGTTCAATTGTAATCTACTTATGGCTTATTTAGCAGAGCCATTAACCAAAGAATGAGCATTCGTAGGAACATTCGTTCATGACTATCGACCCATCTAGAATGGCAAGCAATAAAGAAATGTGCGTTCAAAGTGCGGATACGGTTGGTGTTATTTTTTGTTAAACCAGCTTACAAATCATTATTATAGGCAATATATAACTGGTGTAAACTGGTGATGTTCTTCTGATTATATGATAATTTATGGGCACAGAACAACCATATTATCATATCTAATGATTGTCTAAACCGGCAATATGTAAATGACACATTACCACATTGGATCAGCCTCTATAAAAGGCACATTACTTTAGGTCAGCCCGTGTAAAACGCACATTTCTACATTGGGTCAGCCCGTGTAAAAGGCACATTACTTCATTTCATCAGCCTGTGTAAATGGGACATTGCTACATTGGGTCAGCCTCTATATAAGGTACATTACCACATTGGGTCAGCATCTATAAAGGGCACATTACCACATTGGGTCAGCCCGTGTAAAAGGTACATTACTACATTTCATCAGCCTGTGTAAATGGGACATTGCTACATTGGGTCAGCCTGTGCAAAAGGCACATTGCTACAATTCGTCAGCCTGTGTAAATGGCACATTACTACCTTGGGTCAGCCTCTATATAAGGTACATTACTACATTGGGTCAGCATCTATAAAAGGCACATTACCACATTGGGTCAACCCCTGTAAAAGGTACTTTACTACCTTGGGTCAGCCTCTATAAAAGGAACATTGCTACATTGGGTCAGCCTGTGTAAAAGGCACATTACTACCTTGAGTCAGCCAGTGTAAAATGCACATTAAAACCTTGGGAACATTACTACATTGGGTCAGCCCCTGTAAAAGGCACTTTACTATATTGGGTCAGCCAGTGTAAAAGGCACATTATCACATTGGGCCAGCCTGTGTAAAAGGCACATTACCACATTGGGTCAGCCTGTGTAAAAGGCACATTATCACATTGGGTCAGCCTGTGTAAAAGGCACATTATCACATTGGGTCAGCCTGTGTAAAAGGCACATTACCACATTGGGTGAGCCTGTGTAAAAGGCATATTACCACATTGGGTGAGCCTGTGTAAAAGGCACATTACCACATTGGGTCAGCCTGTGTAAAAGGCACATTACCACATTGGGTCAGCCTGTGCAAAAGGCACATTATCACATTGGGTCAGCCTGTATAAAAGGCACATTACTACATTGGGTCAGCCAGTGTAAAAGATACATTAGGCACAGAGCATATGACCAGACCTGTCTATTAGCCTCCGCCAATTAAGAAACATCTTTCACATTTGCAGTGAGTTGCTCAGTTACTGTTCAATATTGTAGTCTTTAGAGTGCCTGGAAAATGAAGTGTACATTACACTTAGATCCCTGTCATGTTCATTAAATAGAAGCTACTACCTCTTGATAACACCGTCATTTTGCTACCGTCAGGTGCTGCGGCCCACATTCGGCTTTATTAGTTTAGATTTTATAATCTCCTTTAATTTATATAGATGTAACATCTGGCTAGGCTTTAAATAATGATGAAAACAGACATCTGTTAATCTGTATTTATGAAATGATATGATTTGTCTGAATGTTCATTTTAATTAATGATCTTGGAGCTAGCCCTTTTGTCTAGCAAATGGATATTAAAAAGAGTCATTGAAATTGTCGAATGCAAAAAATATTCTGAATAAAAGCCCTATTAAAAGAGAGATATGATGTAGTTGGTGTACACTCCCTGACAAGTTCTGTCGCTTATCCATGTTATGTAAATAAAAGCTTATAACCTGACTTTAACTTCATCCATTGGTTTTATAAATTACTCTTTTGAAAGCTGAAATCCTCCTAAATTTGGTTTAGGTTATTAAAATAAAGTTGCTGCAAAGCTGAAATATTGATCATTTAATGAACACAGAAAGGTCAGATTTTGGCAAGACAAAAGTTTTGTCGCCCACAGAAAGTAATGTGAAAGTCAAACAATTAATTAACTTCTAATACAAAGATATGTTGCATAACATTGGTGAATGATGTTGTGGTGCTATTAGAGCCATATTTAATATTTTGTGTGACTTCCATGAGCTTGAAGGACTGCATCCATGTGGTTCAACAATGATTCATACAATTCATTGATGAAGTCATCAGGAATAGCAAAGAATGCAGTCTTACATGTCTCCCAGAGTTCATCTAGATTCTTTGGTTTTGTCTTCCAAGCTTCCTCTTTTATGCCACCCCAAACATGCTCAATGATGTTCATGTCTGGTGACTGGGCTGGCCAGTCCTTGAGCACCTTGATCTTCTTTGCCAGGAGGAACTTTATTGTAGAGATGGATGTATGAGATGGAGCACCATCCTGCTGCAGAATTTGACCCCTTTTATGATTGGGAACATAGGAGGTAGCTAATACTTCTTGATATTTTAGGCTATTGATATTGCCTTCCACCTTGCAAATGTTTTGCACACCCCCATACTGAGTGTAACCCCAAAACATGATCTTTCCACCACCAAACTTAACTGTTTTCTGCGTTTATTTTGGATCTATACAGGCTCCAGTAGGTCTCCTGCAGTATTTGCGGCGGCTGTGGTTTATTTCAACTTAAGATTCATCAGAGAAATCCTCCTTCTGCCACTTTTCCAGCGTCCATCTGTTTAGCAGGCTGTGGGACTTCGCAAATGCCACACGGTTTTTTAATTGCCTTTTGTTTAGTGTTGGCTTCTGGGCACTGATTCGACCATGGAGGCCATTTTGAGACAGAATCCTACAAACTGTTCTAGTTGACACAGGGACTTGAGGTGACCAGGCCTTTTGGAGCTCTGCTGCAGTGGAAGAGGGGCTGGGTTTGTATTTTCTAACCAACAAACGTTCCTCCTAAGCAGTTGTCTTGCGGGGTCTGCCGGACCTGGGCTTGTCAAAAACATCTCCAGTCTCGCTTGTCAAAAACATCTCCAGTCTCTTCAAATCTTTTTTTAATTCTTTGTACTTGACGCTGATACACATTAAAGGTGCCAGCCACCTTTGCAGTGGATCTGGTCTTCAGCCTCCTGATAATCAAGGCTTTGGTCACAGTGTGGATTTTTGGCATGTTGTCAGAGGTCAAGTTGCAGTTCAAGTGAAGGTCTGGGGTGCTGGGTTTCTTTTTCTACACACCCACTAAATAAGCAATTGTTTGTTTAGTGGGCACAGGTAAGGATGTAAACTAGGATTGGGTGCATTATATGACAAGGCAACAAAACTTTTGTCTTGCCAAAATCTGACCTTTCTCTGTTCATTAAATGATCAATATTTCAGCTTTGCAGCAACTTTATTTTCATAACCTAAACCAAATTAGGCAGGGTTTCAGCTTTCAAAAGAGTCATTTATAAAACCAATGTATGAATTTAAAGTCAGGTTATAAGCTTTTATTTACATAACATGGATAAGCGATAGAACTTCTGTCAGGGACTAAATGGCCCAAAAGCAATAATAGAATAGAATCATGGTAATTCAGAGTAATAATCCACATTTGGACATCTTTCTCTACATACAAGTGCATCTCAATAAATTAAAATATCATCAAAAAGTTAATTTAGTTCAGTAATTCAATACAAAAAGGGAAAGGCATATATTATATAGAGTCATTACACAGAGTGATCTATTTCAAGTGTTTATTTCTGTTAATGTTGATGATTATGGCTTACAGCCAATGAAAACCTAAAAGTCATTATCTCAGAAAATTAGAATATTATATAAGACAAACTGAAAAAATGATTTTAAACAGAAATGTTGGCGCCTACTGAAAAGTCTGTACAGTAAATGCCTCAATACTTGGTTGGGGCTCTTTTTGCATGAATTACTGCATCAATGTGGCGTAGCATGGAGGAGATCAGCCTGTGGCACTGCTGAGGTGTTATGGAAGCCCAGGTTGCTTTGAATCCAATCAATTTTTTATTGTAAGAAGTTACATTACAAAAGGGAGAAATTCAGGTATCATTGGCAATAATACACAAAGAGGACAATGCTGTAACACGTGGTAGTATCACCTTTGATTATGATTCACATTTCCTGTCACACCACCACCAATCATGTCTGATGCAAGTTGCAACCTTTTTTTAGGTTAATCAATACCCAATACGTATAGAGTCAACCTACCAATTTACTCTTTAATCCTCAAAACGAGGGATCCAACCAACCAGAGCCAGAGAGTAAGAAAGGAACATAAGAAAAGGGAGGGGAGAGAGAGGTGGGGGAGATGGGGAGAACCATGGATGGTTGCAAGGAAGCAACCAGGGAGGGGGAGGGGGAGGGAGGGAATTGGATGGCGTTTCCGGGTAGCCCGAGCAGTAACAACAACAGAGATTTAAACACCTTGAATCTTGACATGTGGTATGGGTGAACTCCCTGCGTAACACTCTCTTTGACCCTATTTGACCCATTTTTAATTATCAACAGTTTGCCCTGGAGACAGATGCCTGACAGGGGATGCATATACAGAGTTTAGCCACATGTCCCAAATCTGAAGTATTTTGTTTTTGGCGCGGATGGAGTGAGCCAGACAGAACTCGTATTGGCATTGGAGATTAATTCGGTTATATAGTTCAACTAATGTAGGCGTCTTTGGGGATTTCCAGTGCAAACTTATGCAATATCTGGCAGCTACTAGAATGTGAACTAATAAACCCCTGGATTCCCAAGAGAACTCCTCTATACCCACGTTTAGCACTGCCAGACCTGGATTCGGATTAATAGGATTGCCTGTCAGCTCACCCATCAGGCCAAACACCTCTAACCAGAACGAGAAAACCTTGGGACAAGCCCACCAGCAGTGACCAAGAGTACCCCTTTGGAGGCAGCCCTTCCAACAATGTGGCGAATAATTTGGGAGGAACTGTGCTAAGTTGGCTGGGGACCGATACCATCGCAGGTGTATTTTTTTCAGTTGCTCCAGATGATTTATACACTTGGAATATTTTTGGATATTTGCTGATGCCGAGTGCCAGTTTGAAGGAGAGGTAGAGACACTCAACTCCACGTCCCATTTATTCATATAAGGAGATTTTTGCTCTTTGGGGGGGTTATTGAGCCATTTGTATGTCGAGGAGATACCTTTGGATTTAATTATCTTTTTAAATACCAAAGCCTTTGTTGTAGGTAACAGAGGATTCGACTTTGGAGGAAATTTAGAGGCCAGAAAATGACTAATTTGGATGTGTTGATAGAAACAGCCCTTTAAAGAGGGGTGTTCCCGTACTATTTCATTAAAGGGGTTAACACCCAAATCAGAGTATAGATCCGCCAGCACTGTAATGCCCGATCCCTCCCACCTGGCCAGATTCAAAAAGGGGATTTGAGATTCCAACGACTTGAGGGAAATCTCTGAAAGAGGAATCTGAATCTTATGAATCAAGTCATTTCGCCAGACCTCCAGGCAGGCTGACATGGTGGGAACACACGGGGAGAACCGTGAACGGCTCAAATATTCTGCTTCCATCATTCTTCTGACCGAGCCCTGGCGGGACAGGAAATTTTCAATCTGAGCCCATCTATGTGAATTACCTGGACGCCACCATTCGTTTAGTGATTCAATTAGTAAGGCTTTATAATATGCCGATATGTTTGGGGTGCCCAATCCCCCTAAGTCATATGGGGGGGTATAACACTTCACCTGCGACCCTAGCCCTTTTATTACCCCAGACAAATTTGTTAGTCAACGATTGAAGTTTCATCAGGGTTTTGTGAGAAATTTTGATGGGAAGGCATCTGAGCACATACAATATTTTGGGTAAGAAAACCATTTTAAAGGACTGTATCCTGGCCATCCAGGACAATGATATTTTTTCATACCTTCCCAATTCCTTTTCTAAATTTTGGATCAGAGGTTCCAAATTTTCTTTAATTAACATCTGCGATGGTGTCAGCTTAATACCCAAATAAGGTATCCCCCTGTCGCACCATTTGAATTGAAAGGCCCCCTCCAGTGCACTCATGGCCACCACCGGTACATTAAACGGCAGTATCAAAGACTTTGCCGCATTAAGCTTATAATACGACACTTTAGAAAAGTTTGATAATGTGTTCACCACTGCTGGAATCGACACTGCAAGGTTAGAACAGGAAATTATCACATCGTCTGCGTATAAACCAAGTTTATGTTCAAATTCCCCAACTCATACCAGAAATGGCTATGTTTTTTCGTATAGCTTCCGCCAGAGGTTCTACCACTAAAGCAAAAATAGCGGGAGACAATGGACACCCCTGGCGGGTGCCATTACTTATTTGAAATTTAGATGACAGAAACCCCGATGCCAACACTGACGCATTTGGGCAAGAGTAGAGGGCTAGAATGGATGACATGATTTTCCCTAAGAACCCGAATTTTGTTAGAACTCTCTCCAGGTATCCCCAGTGCACCCTGTCAAAGGCTTTTTCAGCATCAAGAGACAGGAATGCACTGGGTTCACCCGATATCTCCACCAGTCCAATCAAGTCAAGCATCCGTCTGGTGCCATCCTTAGATTGCCTGCCTGTCACAAACCCAACTTGGTCTGGAGCCACTAAGGTCGTGATCACTTTATGAAGTCTATCTGCCACTAGTTTGGCATAAATTTTAACATCACAATTTAGGAGTGAAATGGGCCTAAAATTACCCGGGGTGTCTGCAGGTTTCCCTGGCTTGGGTAGCGTGATAATAATCGCTTCTAAGTTGTCTGGGGAAATTGACCCTTTATTTTGCCAAAAATTGAAGGTTTTTGACATAAAGGGGGACAGAGTGGATGTAAATTGTTTGTAATATTCGTATGGCAGCCCATCGGGGCCCGGGGCAGGGTTAGACTTGGTCATTTTGATGGCACCTAGCATTTCATGTGTAGTAAAGGGAAGATTAAGTTCCTCTAATTGCTCATCTGAGACCCGGGGAAGATCCAGGGTGTCTAGGAAACCCTGTATATCCACTTGAGTCGGCTGTGACGTATTGGAATCATATTTTAGATTATACAGGGCCTCATAGTATTTCGCAAATGCTTCTGCTATTTCAATGGGATGTCTAGTGATTGTTCCGTTTGGGTCCCTCAGGAATTCTATTTTAGATTGGATCTCACGTTTTTTCGTCCTTCTTGCCAATAAGGACCCCGCTCTATCCCCCATAGCATAAAATGTCGATCTATTTTTTTTAAGATTATGTTCGTATTTTTGCAGGAGTAGGGATCTTAGTTGGAATCTATGGGTTACAATTTCTTTAGTCAAGTTAGGGGATGCTTTGGCTTTATTCAGGGATTTAAGGTGATGAATACGGGTTAATATATATTTAATATCTGCGTCTTTTTTCCTTTTTTGGATGGAGGCTATTTTTATGAGCTGCCCTCTGACTACTGCTTTATGAGCAGCCCACAGGGTCTCGTCAGAAATTTCCCCATTATTATTAAGTTTAAAATATTCTGTTAACACTGACTCTACTTCATCATGTACCTTCTGCCTACCAAGCAAGCTGGTATTCAGTCTCCACCTAGGGGAATTTTGAACATTAAAGCTACCCTGAACAGACAAAGAGATCGGCGCATGATCTGTCCAAGTAATTAAACCAATATCAGCTGCCACACAATTACTTATAGATTTGCTGTCGACCAAAAAAAAATCAATTCTACTGTATGAGCGATGCCTAGAAGAGAAGAATGTATAGTCTCTTTCTGATGCGTGCAAATATCTCCAGATGTCATGAAAATGGAATTCATTGATAAGATGCTTAAGTTCCTTAGCATGTGGGATGCTGGTGTTGGAGCAATCCATGGAGCGTATTACAGGTATATTAAAGTCTCCACAGATGATTTCCGCCCCTGTGGCAGTATCTTTGAATGCTTGGAAAAATTTCCTAGCAAAGGTCAATTGTGATGAATTCGGGGAGTAGACCGTTGCCAAGGTATAAGGGACGCTGTTGATATAACAAGACAAAATAATATATCTTCCATCCGCTCCATAACTGACATTTATCAATTTAAAGGCCACTGAGTTCTTTATTAAAATGGCCACTCCTCCTCTTTTTTTTGAGTCATTAGCAAAAAAGGTGTGTTGGAACCTTGGATGAAGTAGCCGTTTATTATCTGTGGAAAGAAGGTGGATCTCCTGAATGCACGCTATATCACAGTTAGATGCCTTCACCTCTCTCCACATCATTGACCTTTTTGCTGGGGAGTTGAGTCCGTTCACATTAATAGACAATATCTTAATTCTCATATTGGAGCCGCAGGGGGGTTTGAATTCCTAGGAACGCCATCAGGGATGAGAGGGGCTAGACCAGCAAGGAATTGAGAGAAATTTCCAGAAAAAATTAAGGAACATTTGTGAGAAGAGGAACAAAAACAAAAAAATTCCAACAACACCGGTTTGCCCCGAGTAGGGTGCCCGGTGTATAACCGCTCGCCATAGGCGAGAACATCAGGGGGGCTACGTGACATCCCGTGTCACAGGAGCAGGGACAGCAGGTGCCATAAGCAGGAAGGAGTCCCAGCTAAGCTACTGACCATTCAGGGTTGATCCTGTCTGGAGGGCCTCTATGATTCTCCTGCCCACCAGGGTTTGGTGGGTGGGCTATTCCCCAGTCATCCAGCAATTTGCCCAGCTGAGAAGGAGTATGACATATGTGAGTGCCTCCATCTTTGAAAATTATCATCTTCACCGGAAAACCCCACTTGTACTTGATGTCTTGATCTCTAAGGAGTTTAGAAAGGTGGGCAAATTCTCTTCTTTTATTAAGAGTTGCAGTAGAAAGATCTGAGAAGATTTTTAGTCCCATAAAAGTGTCTGGCAGGGCTGGATTTCCCCTCAGTGTGTGAAGCACAGCTTCTTTTGTTTTATAGAAATTAAGTCTAGCCAGGACATCTTTAGGCAGAGCTGGATCTATGCCTTTGGCTTTAGGGACTCTATGAATCCTGTCCACTATCAGGTCTCTGGTGTCCCATCCAGGGAGTATAAGCTGCAGAAACTTGTGGAAGTATTCCTGGAGGTCTTTATCTGCTACTGATGAGGGAATCCCTCTGATTTTTAGGTTATTTCTTCGGGATCTGTCCTCTATATCACTGATTTTAAGTTTTAGTGCCTCCACCTCCTTTTCCAAAGCTGTGTTAGCATCTATCAGATTGTTATGTGATGTTGCAAGTTCAGCCATTTTAGTTTCTACATGCTCTGTGCGATCACCTAGAGACCTGATCTCTTCCTTCAGCTCTCTTACTATTTCTCTGAGATCAGCCTGCAGGGAAGCCCTCAGCGTTTTTAGCAGAGCTTGCATTGTTTCCTCTGTCAGAGGAATGGCTGTGCAGCCTCTCAAGCAGCCTGTATCTCCTTGTGAGGAGTGGGAAGAAGCTGAGTGAGAAGCCAGAGCCATCTTGCTTGGTGAGGAGAGATCCCTATCCCGGGGGTAGAAGTCTGTCAGTTTGGCTGGAGTGCCAGTTTTTTTAGGTCTCCCCTTAGGCATAGCTGGGGGCTGGGGTTACTCACACCTCCTGTAGCTGGTAATCCTGTTATCTGTGAGCTGATAAGAGCCAGTTTATCCTGCTGTCAGCACAGAGCTCTCCTTCAAGCAGCCGTCGCCATCAGCGTGCAGGCCCCGCCCCGCCCAGGTTGCTTTGATAGCAGCCTTCAGCTCGTCACATTGTTGGGTCTGGTGTCTCTCATCTCCCTCTTGACAATACCCCATAGATTCTCTATGGGGTTTAGGTCAGGCGAGTTTGCTGGCCAATCAAGCACAGTGATACTATGGTTATTAAACCAGGTATTGGTACTTTTGGCAGTGTGCACAGGTGCCAAGTCTTGCAGGAAAATTACATTTCCATTTCCAAAAATCTTGTCGACAGAGGGAAGCATGAAGTGCACTAAAACTTCCTGGTAGACGGCTGCGCTGACTTTGGTCTTGATAAAACACAGTGGACCTGCACCAGCAGATGACATGGCTCCCCAAACCATCACTGATTGTGGAAACTTCACACTAGACCTCAAGCAGCTTGGATTGTGGCCTCTCCACCCTTCCTTCAGACTCTGGGACCTTGGTTTCCAAATGAAATGCAAAATTTACTTTCATCTGAAAACAACACCTTGGACCACAGAGCAACAGTCCAGTTCTTTTTCTCCTTGGCCCAGGTAAGACGCTTCTGGTGTTGTCTATTGGTCATGAGTGGCTTCACACAAGGAATGCAACAGTTGTAGCCCATGTCCTGGATATGTCTGTGTGTGGTGGCTCTTGAAGCACTGACTCCAGCAGCGTCCACTCCTTGTGAATCTCCCAAAAAGTTTTGAATGGCCTTTTCTTAACAATCTTATCAAGGCTGTGGTTATCCCGGTTGCTTGTGCATTTTTTTTACCACACTTTTTCCTTCCACTCAACTTTCCATTAATATGCTTGGATACAGCACTCTGAACAGCCAGCTTCTTTATCAATGACTTTTTGTGGTTTACCCTCCCTGTGGAGTCTGTCAATGACTGCCTTTTGGACATTTGTCAAGTTAGCAGTCTTCCCCATGATTGTGTAGTCTACAGACCCAGACTAAGGGACCATTTTAAACGCTTAGGAAGCCCTTGCAGATGTTTTGTGGTAATTATTCTAATTTTCTGAGATAATGACTTTTTGGGTTTTCATTAGCTGTAAGCCATAATCATCAACATTAACAGAAATAAACATTTGAAATAGATCCCTCTGTGTATTGACTCTATATAATATATGTTTTTCTCTTTTTGTATTGAATTACTGAACTAAATTAACTTTTTGATGATATTCTAATTTATTGAGATGCACTTGTATATAATTTCTTATTTCATATAGATTGCAGATTTTAAAATTATGTAAGCCGCTGCAGGAAGCAGACTGCTGTTTAGGCATCGCTCTCTGCTAGGAATGTGACCTAATGTTTGAGAGGACATCTTGTCTCCCAAAATGCTCTGCTGTCTGCTAACAGGAAACAGCACATTTCTAAATCATTCCTAAAGTTATAACTGAAAATTACACAAGTATTAACTGTGCAGCCATTATGACAGAAGCAGCTACTTAATACTTTACAACACTTTACTTTAAGGAATCGCCCGTATTGTCTTTTTCAGAAATTTGTGGTACAGTAGCTCTTTTGTGGGATCAGATCATAAAAGCTGTTTTTTGTGCAAATTCATCTATTACTGAACTTTGGGTGGCCATGATCCTGTTGCCAGTTCATCAGTTGTCCTTTCACAGGCTACTTTTAGGAGGTATAAGCTACCCTTATCAGGAACAACCCAAAACACCTGCTATTTTGAAGATCTTTGGACTCCGTTGTCTAAACATCACGCTATGGTTGCTGTCAGTCTATCAGATCCTTACGATTGCTAATTTTTCTGACTTCAAAAATTGAATATTTACTTTCTGCTTAATACACTGACGATCAATGAGGAACAATGTTTTGAACTTTTGACTTTCAAGCTCCATATCTCACCATACACTACAGCTTTGAACGTGAGACTACCAGCATTTTATAGACAATAATCTTGGCTATCTAAATACATAAATTTGGCTTGAAATTGTGTTTCACTGTGTATAGTCTTGTGGTGTCTGACTATAGAAGGTCACAGCATTTGGCTGTGCAAACTGCTCCCTGACGTTCTATTATTTCTGCTTGGTTTTGATCCTTTTACCTTTAGGACCCTGCAGAGTTTCTCAGCCTTTCAGCTGCTTTTCATCAGCACATAGCTTGGTGTCTTTATTTACCTTCTTTTCCTATTACTTGGTGCTGGTGATCGCTCTTATATCCTTAACAATTCTTCAGTGCAAGAAGTCGGTTGCATATGTGGCGCCCCTGAAGCTTTCGTCACCACAGAGGTACTGCACCTCAGCCAGAGGTGTGGTATCCCATCCTTGGTAAGAAGGGGGTCATCTACCGGTTCACAGACAAAACCTGCACACACCAATTGTTAGGTCACACACTGGGTCAGGGTTTAAGGCTGGTACCCCATTAATGCTGAGAGTAGCGACCAGTATACCTGGTTATGGGGTCTTAAGTCCCATTCACTGGCCTGAAGGGGTGGAGCCTGGCAAGGGGGAGTGTGGGAGGAGTCAGTGGGTCAGTTAGGAAAATGGGTTAGTTCACGTTTGAACTAGTCAGTGTGAGGCAGTCTGTCAAAAGTGACAGTTGACAGGAAGATCTAGTCAAAGAGGAGTGTAGCCAAAAGTAGGTTTTAGGTGAAGATCCTGGGGTCTTGCTAGGCCCAGGTAACACCGATTGAAGGGATTCCAGAGTGCCACGGATGTGCGGGAGGCCTCCGTGGACTTGTTCCACCAAGAACACCGGGGTGGAGGGATCTGGTCGCAATAACGGGGACGGACCCCAGGATAAAGATAAAAAACGTTTCCTTTAGCAATCCGACAGCCCGGGGGTTGCTTCAGGCACCCGAGGCCACAACCTGCCACCCATCACCTGCAAGGGGGAGCAATAAAAAGACTGAGGCCAGCCACCCTTTGGACAGGCTCGGTGGCAGAGGCGCAGGACAGTCTAGTGAAGGTCAGCGCTAGTGAGACGACCAGGGAAGAACACATTGAGTGGTGCATCGGTACTGACCCTTGAACTATTAGGGATCGGCAGAGGACCACGACAGTGAATCCGGGCATACCACGGGTCAGCTGCAGTGTTGGAACGAACAGTGAGTAAAAACATCTTAACTGCAAGCCCTGTGTCGTCTGCTTTGTCCTGTACCTCATCAACATCCACCATAGACTTTCCCAACGGTTGCTCCGGGGTACCCGCTCCACCTGTGGGAGCAAGAAACACCTCAGCTGCCACAACACCAGCCCCGGAGGTCGCGTCCAGCAGCAGCGGCTCCAAAGCTACAATCCACAGGTGGCGTCACGAATTTTACTAAACATTAACTACAACTCCCATCATCATCTCCCCCAATACCGCCATTTTAATTGACTCCGCCAGGGTCACGGAGTCGGGCCCCGCCACTGCTGACTACCCCGGACTAGTCCGGCCCGACACCGATTCATCTAAGGCCCTGGTGCGGGCGAGTCACATACATCTGAATTCTCTTTGTGGTTGTTGTAGTTCCTCTCTCTGAATCAAATGGAGATAAATTGTTCGTTCAATTTCTCCGTTTGTTATTCCTGTGTTTTCTTTAGAGCTTAGTGAGGTTGACTTAATGCTCTTCCCATCTGCTCCCTACCTAGGGTCTACTTCTGGGTCAGATATCCGTCTCAGCATGTAGGTGCAGAACCTATCTAGGGTGGTGAAAGAAACCAGGGCCCAGCAGTAGGGTTGGTCAGGGGTTCAGCACCTCTACTTCATTGTCACTGATCCATTTCTTCACAAACTTCAAAGTATGCTTCGGGATGTTGTCCTGCAGTAACACTATGTCATCCTTTTCATACCCATAGTACTCAGAAGTGTACAAAATAACTCTTCTTGTAGGATACTCACATAGAGCTCAGCATTGAGATCACCTTTGATCCTGGGCAAGTATCCAGCACCTTTGGCTGTAAAACAACTCAATATCAGCAGGCTTCCTCCACCAAAAATGGTAAGTCCTTCAATGTCTCAATCTGTTAGTCCCTTTTTCCTTGTTTCTTCCAGACCTATTTGCACTCATCAGAGCCTAGTCTATTGACTTTTGTCTCATTGCTCCAAATTACCTGTTTCCAATCTTCTACTGACCAGTGTTCAGACTTTTTTAAAAATTCAAGCCAATGCGTCTTATGACAATATTGGAGTTAAGGCTTCTTTACCTTTTTTTCGGGTCACAATTCCAGACTCGTGTAACGTGCTATGTTTTGTTCCATCAAAACTGATAGACCTTGTGATGACCCAACTTGTTTACTTTGATATTTTGCCTGAAAGTCCACTTCTTGACTTTTGAATGGGTGGATGAACTTCATTCTTTATTCTTCCAACTGTCATGGCGCTCACATGATGCAGTTTGGCAATTTTTGTGGCTGACAGACAACTATCGATGAGCCGGATGATGCTGTTTCTCTTTTCTTGGGAAATCTACATGGCGGCTCCTTATGTGTAACACGGGGGTGAAGATATTTGTGAATAAAGCTACCAAGGTGATTAATTGCTATTTCTATTTTTCTTCTGAGAGAAGTCTTACTTAGAAATTTGTGGCTTGTAATATTTTCCTCAACAATTAAAGACAGCAAATGTAGCAACCAGTATCATTAAACAGCAGGTGCAGTATCTGCATTACTGATCACGGCGGTTTCAGTTGCTGTTTGTGGTTATATATACAGTTTAACTTGTAGAATTTGAATATCCTGCAAATGTATTTATCTTCAAAGATGATATGCCGGGATGCTACATAGAATATACGACATGTTGGACTCATATATTGTTTACACCGAGTATACCTGTGATCTAGGTAGAGTGCAATGTAGATACCACCATGGCAAAAGAAACCATTGGGCAATGTAATGGGGTACAGCTATGATGAAGGGCATTAGTAGGTTCCTCTATGCACATTATTTTGTATAAATATGATATTAGGACAGTAATCACTTAATCACCTTGTTGAAAGAGCAGCGATCTACTACCTTGAAGCCGTTCTGCCTCTTTACACAGGCTGCTGAAGAATGACGTGGATCCCGTGACTCGCTATTCGTTTTCTGTCCCCATATAGTGTCATGGTATCGGCAGCACATGTCCTGTTTTACATGGGGGCGATGTGCTTTTCAGAATGCAGATTTTTTTGTCCTGGGATAAACTGTATAATCAACAAATGAGTGAGAATGTTGCTCATTCAGTAGATGATCGCCAATATAGTTACACTAACAAATGCTCGTCTGCTCTTGCGGTCGTCTAAAATGTGGATGCCACACTCTGGAAATTGGTCCACACGTCTTATATAGCTAGAAAGTTTTATTTATCTATTTGTTCCATATGTAATTTTATCCAGGTTGCAACAATATGTTTTTGTACATAAGTAGTTGTATAATTAGATATATGCCTTGTATTACTTTAATGCTGTTTCTTGCAACATGTTAATTAAATTATTTAAAATAAATGTGGATGACACACACTATGTTACACACATGCTATGCTACACACACTGTATGTTACACACACGCTATGCTATACACACATTATGTTACATACATGCTATACTACACACACACTGTATGTTACACACACGCTATGCTATACACACACACACACTGTATGTTACAGACACACGCTATGCTATACACACATTATGTTACATACATGCTATACACACACTGTATGTTACACACACGCTATGCTACACACACACTGTATGTTACACACACGCTATGCTATACACACACACACACTGTATGTTACAGACACACGCTATGCTATACACACATTATGTTACATACATGCTATACTACACACAGACACTGTATGTTACACACACGCTATGCTACACACACACTGTATGTTACATACACGCTATGCTATACACACACTGTATGTTACACACATGCTATGCTATACACACATTATATGTTACATACATGCTATACTACAAACACACACTGTATGTTACACACACGCTATGCTACACACACACTGTATGTTACATACACGCTATGCTATACACACACTGTATGTTACAGACACACGCTATGCTACACACACACTGTATGTTACACACACTATGCTATACACACTGTATGTTACAGACACACGCTATGCTATACACACACATATGTTACAGACACACGCTATGCTATACACACATATTGTATGTTACACACGCTATGCTATATACACACACTGTATGTTACAGACACACGCTATGCTACACACACTGTATGTTACACACACGCTATGCTATACACACATTATGTTACATGCATGCTATACTACACACAGACACTGTATGTTACACACACGCAATGCTATACACACACACTGTATGTTACACACACGCTATGCTATACACACATTATGTTACATACATGCTATACTACACACAGACACTGTATGTTACACACACGCTATGCTATACACACACATTGTATGTTACACACACGCTATGCTACACACACAAACATTGTATGTTACAAACACGCTATGCTATACACACACACTGTATGCTACACACACACTATGCTATACACACACACTGTATGTTACAGACACACGCTATGCTATACACACACATATGTTACAGACACACGCTATGCTATACACACACATTGTATGTTACACACACGCTATGCTATACACACAGACACACTGTATGTTACAGACACACGCTATGCTATACACACACATTGTATGTTACACACACGCTATGCTATACACACACTGTATGTTACACACACGCTATGCTATACGCACACACTGCATGTTACACACACCCTATGCTATACACACACACTGTATGTTACAGACACACGCTATGCTATACACACACACTGTATGCTATACACTCTATGCTATATACACACACACACACACTGTATGTTACACACGCTATTCTATACACACACACGGTATGTTACACACACTCTATACTATACACACACTCTATGCTATGCGCACACACACTGTAAGTTACTCACACACTACATTTAATACTGACTATACACATTAGAGAGCTGTTGATCCTTGACCGAGTCTTCTTGGCCGTCTCTCCCATACACAGGAGTGCTCGTTTAGTCGAATGCATCTGTGTTCTCTATAACAAAGTCGCTGACAAACATTTCCGCCGGCGGATTATCTGTGGGAGAACTAAGCAGTTGGCAGTCCGAAATCAGACATGCTGGATCCTTATCTCTCCTGGCATCATCTGTCATATAATATTTATTGGGGCTTTAAATCTCTTGATAAATATGATACTGGGTGTAAATCAGGATAAGTACAAAATACATATTGTATAATACCTAACTCTTAAGCCTGCTTTACATGTTACGATTTCGCATACGATATCGTACGCGATCGTAACCGCCCCCATCGTATGTGTGGCACGTTCAATTTGTTGAATGTGCCGCACAAACGATTAACCCCCATCACACGTACTTACCTTCCATACGACCTCGATGTGTGCGGCGAATGTCCACTTCCTGGAGTGGGAGGGACGTTCAGCGTCACAGCGACGTCACGCGGCAGCCGGCCAATAGAAGTGGAGGGGCGGAGATGAGCGTGACATAAACATCCCGGGCACCTCTTTCCTTCCGCATTGCCGGCTGGAGCCGCGGGACGCAGGTAAGATCTGTTCAATGTTCCCAGGGTGTCACACACTGCGATGTGTGCTGCCTCGGGAACATTGAACAACCCGACGTGCAATTCATCAGGATTCAATGACGTGCATGCGATGAACGTTTTAACGTTCAATCGCAATCGCACATACCTGTCACACACTACAATGTACCTTACGATGCCAGTTGTGCGTCACTTACGACGTGACCCCGCCGACACATCGTAAGATATATTGTAGTGTGTAAAGCGGGCTTTACTTAAAGGAAATCTCTCATCAAGTTTGCTATCTAATCTGAGAGCAGCATAATGTAGGACAAAGATCCTGATTCCAGCGATGTGTCACTTACTGGGCTGCTTAGTGTAGTTTTTATAAAATCACTGTTTAATCAGCAGGAGATTATCATTAGAGGACTACCTGGTATGCTGCAGATTGCAGATAGTCCAGCATATTCATGAGCTCTGTATAACTGCTAAATCTTCTGCAGAGAAAACAGTGATTTTACCAAAATGACAGCAAACAGCTCAGTAAGTGACACATCGCTGGAATCAGGATCTCTGTCTCTATATTATGCTGGTCTCAGATGAGGGAGCAAAAACCTGGTTACAGATTCCCTTTAACATACTGTATATTATACATCATACTCATACGCACACATATACGCACCTACCCCATGGACCGTGCAAAACGTGTGTGTTTTGCACAGACGTGTGTAAGAGGCCTTATATAATATAAATGGATTGGGACCCTATCCGAGCACCCACCGTTACCAGGAGTGCCGCACTCTCCCACTGTGAGGTGTCACTTCATGTGGCCATAACTCTGCAATGTTTCAACATATTCCAGTGATTCTGTCACTGATTTTCTTCTGACACATTGTACTCTATGTTAGCTTAAATTTAGGTTGATATGTTTTGTATTTATTTACAAAAATATCAGATGTTTGACAAAAATTTAAAAAAAAATAGCAATATTCAAACTTTGAATGGTAATAACTTTAGACTAGATAGCGATATCAAACAAAATAGTTATTAAATAAAATATACCCTATATCTACCTTATATCAACACCATTTGTAAAATGTCCTTTTTTTATTAGGATGTTAGGTTTAAAAAATTTAGTAGCAATGTTTCATTTTTCAAGGAAATTTACAAAACGTATTTGTAGAGGCTTATTCAATTTTTAAGTGACTTTTTGGACCTAAACATTCGAAACTCCCCAAATTTAAAACCATTTTAAAAACAGCACCCCTCGACATATTGAAAACTGCTGTAAGATAGTTTATTAACCCTTCAGGTGTTTTTCAGGAATTAACACAAAGTGGAATAACAGGAATGAAAAATTCTATTTTCAAAACTAAAATGTTGCTGACATTTGCAAATGCAACGATAGCTGATAGACCCTTGGATTTTCATTGAAACCATCAGAAACACCCAATTATGATCTCAGGCTGCTGAGGGGTTAAAGTGGAGGTGGCAACTCTCTGTTAACTAGAGATGAGCGAATCTGAGGTTTGATGTTAGGATTTCGGAAACCGACTTAAAAAAAGCAGACAAAATTTGGGCTCAAAGTTCGAATGAGTTACGAGTGCAAACCACTCAAGCAAGCAGCATGGTGCTTGGGTATGAGAGGTGCTCGGCTCAGTGCGAGCCATATGCAGTGTTTGAATGGCTCACACTGGGGATAAAATCAGCGCGATCTGATGTAGTGTGGACACACAAACAAAAAAATAAATAATAATAATAATTTGCAAAACCCACACCCGCGCCCGGAAGTGTTCTGCTTATGGCTGGCAGCATGTGGGTGGAGCCATGATCTGCTCAATTACAGACTTCCATAGAGGTTCACATCAAGTTGAGGTCAAAAATCGAATCTTTTTAAGGTTCGAATGTACCTGGAAAACAGAACCACCGAAGGTTCGCTCATCTCTACTGTTAACCATCTAGATGTCACTGTCACTATTGATAGCAGCATAAAAGGCCCCATAGAGAATAAATGAAGCGACGTTCGGGCATCTGACCTGCTGCTCCACTTTCTAATCTATATATATAATTGCCTTATTCTGTCTGTCTGTCTGTCTGTCTATCTGTCTGTCTGTCTTGCTCCAAAATTGTGTCCTTACGGTGACACAAAGCTGATTGGCCGCTGGGCTCGCCATGGCCCCGCCCCCCGCACGGATTGGCCGCTCGCCCAGGCTGCGCCCCCACATGGATTGGCCGGCCGCTCGCCCAGGCTCCGCTCCCCCCACAGATTGGCCTCTCGCCCCGGCAACCTGCAGGCATTGGCAACTCGGCCACGCCCCGCCCCCCTCACGCAATGCACACTAGCTCTGGCCCCGCCCCCCCCACGCATTCCCCGAACCGACACGGTCACGGAGCCACGACTACCAGGTGAGTACTGTACCCCTGGGAGCCCACATCAGCGTACGCCGCCAAACCAGCCGACACATACCCTCGCATTGCTGGGGCTGGCCGGCGCATGCTGGTGTGGGCTCCCGTGCGAGCGGGGGACGAGATACGCTGGTAACCATGGTAGCATAGTTACCAGCGCATCAAGGTCCTGCAGCGGCGGAAAATACACACACGCACACACATAAGAGCACACACACACACATACACACACATCAGATCACACTCACTCTCACACACACCTCACACACACATCACATCGCATCCACACATCAAGGTCCTGCAGCGGCGGAACATACACACACACACACACATAACAGCACACACACACACATACACACACACACACACACACATCAGATCACACTCACTCTCACAGACACATCACATCGCATCCACATACTCACAACATCCTGGGATATCGCTTGCTTCTCGGCGGCGATACTGTGCTGTGAGCTTCCAGGACCTGCCGGAGGATCACATGGCCAGAAGCATGTGGTACCTCCGGATGTTGTGAGTATGAGCGCGTATGTGTAATATCGTCAATGTGTGTGTGCGTGAGTGTATGCGATCGGGTGTGTGTGAGTGTATGCGATCGGGTGTGTGTGAGTGTATGCGATCGGGTGTGTGTGTGTGTGTGTGTGAGTGTATGCGATCGGGTGTGTGTGTGTGTGTGTGAGTGTATGCGATCAGATCTGTGAGTGTCGGCAGAGGAGCACGGCGTGCTGGAGGAGGCTGGGAGGAGAAAGGCTGATCCTGGGGAAGGCTGGGATGGGGAGGCTGAGAGAAGAGAGGCTGATGCTGGGGGAGGCTGAGGCTGGGGTAGGCTGGGAGGAGAGAGGCTGATGCTGGGTACCGAAAAGGCTGATGCTGGGAGGAGAGAGGCTGATGCTGGGGGAGGCTGAGGCTGGGGTAGGCTGGGAGGAGAGAGGCTGATGCTGGGAGGAAAGAGGCTGATGTTGGGGGAGGCTGAGGCTGGGGTAGGCTGGGAGGAGAGAGGCTGATGCTGGGAGGAGAGAGGCTGATGCTGGGGGAGGCTGAGGCTGGGGTAGGCTGGGAGGAGAGAGGCTGATGCTGGGAGGAGAGAGGCTGATGCTGGGAGGAGAGAGGCTGATGCTGGGGACAGAAAAGGCTGATGCTGGGATGAGAGAGGCTGATGCTGGGGACAGAGAGGCTGATGCTGGGGACAGAGAGGCTGATGCTGGGATGAGAGAGGCTGATGCTGGGAGGAGAGAGGCTGATGCTGCGGGCAGAGAGACTGATGCTGCGGGTAGAGAGGCTGATGCTGGTGCAGCATGGGGGATGGAGCACGTTTGGGAGTGCGCAGCATGGGGGATGTAGCACGTTTGGGAGTGCGTAGCATGGCGGATGGAGCACGTTTGGGAGTGCGCAGCATGGCGGATGGAGCACGTTTGGGAGTGCGCAGCATGGCGGATGGAGCATGTTTGGGAGTGCACAGCATGGCGGATGGAGCACGTTTGGGAGTGCGCAGCATGGCGGATGGACCACGTTTTGGGAGTGCGCAGCATGGCGGATGGACCACGTTTGGGAGTGAGCAGCATGGCGGATGGAGCACGTTTGGGAGTGCGCAGCATGGCGGATGGAGCACGTTTGGGAGTGCGCAGCATGGCGGATGGACCACGTTTGGGAGTGCGCAGCATGGCGGATGGAGCACGTTTGGGAGTGCGCAGCATGGCGGATGGAGCACGTTTGGGAGTGCGCAGCATGGCGGATGGACCACGTTTGGGAGTGCGCAGCATGGCGGATGGAGCACGTTTGGGAGTGCGCAGCATGGCGGATGGAGCACGTTTGGGAGTGCGCAGCATGGCGGATGGACCACGTTTGGGAGTGCGCAGCATGGCGGATGGAGCACGTTTGGGAGTGCGCAGCATGGCGGATGGAGCACGTTTGAGAGTGCGCAGCATGGCGGATGAAGCACGTTTGGGAGTGCGCAGCATGGGGGATGCAGCACGATGGGGAGTGCGCAGCATGGCGGATGGACCACGTTTGGGAGTGCGCAGCATGGCGGATGTAGCACGTTTGGGAGTGCGCAGCATGGCGGATGGAGCACGTTTTGGAGTGAGCAGCATGGGAGATGGAGCACGATGGGGGGTGCGCAGTATAGGGGATGGAGCACGATGGGGAGTGCGCTGCATGGGGGATGGAGCACGATGGGGAGTGCGGAGTATGGCGGATGGAGCACGTTTGGGAGTGCGCAGCATGGCGGATGGAGCACGTTTGGGAGTGCGCAGCATGGGAGATGGAGCACGATGGGGGGTGCGCAGCATAGGGGATGGAGCACGATGGGGAGTGCGCTGCATGGGGGATGGAGCACGATGGGGAGTGCGCTGCATGGGGTATGGAGCACGTTTGGGAGTGCGCACCTCCCCCCAACACACACACACACACGCGCGAACACTGCACAACACACCACACACACACACAATGAGAACCACAAACAACTGCCCTACACAGACACCCACACACACAGACAACGCTGCACACACACAACACCCAACACACAAACACCGCGGCACACACAAATATACGCACATACCGCACAACACACACATTGCACAAAACATACCTCCCCCCAAAACACACCACACACACACAAACCGCGCAACACACACACAACGCTACAGACACACAGCGCTCCACAAACAACGCAACACACACAACACACATACAACACCGCTCTCACCCCCCGCCACACCCAGACAACACCCAGAACATGTACAGGCCCTACACAAACACTTGGTAACTACACACAACATCTATATATATATATATATATATAACAAAAATCATACATGAACTACACAATACGTAAATTCTAGAATACCCGATGCGTAGAATCGGGCCACCTTCTAGTGGGGATAAAAGATTCTTGTTGTGGATAAACATCCTTCATTCTGCAGAAAGGTTTGAGTCCCAGCAGTCGAACCTCAATGGTCAATAAGTTATCATCTATCTCCTGTGGATAGGTGACAACTTGTTTTAACCACACAACCCCTTTAAATGGGTTGTCTCAGCGCAAATTGACTAAATGAGGCCAACAATGCAACCTAAAAACCACCAAACAAGAACAAAGTGGTGCAGTGATTTTCCCCACTGACTACATATTTACCTTCATTAGAGTTAGTAGAATAGATACATTTAATTCCCACCCCATTGTCTGAAGTGCCCTCTGCCCGCATGGAACCATTCACATTTTGGTGGATTTATATAAACGAATAAACCATGCCCCTTTTTGGTCTCATACAACACAGATTTTCAGATTGCATGTGAAAACTCATAAAAGTCCCAGCGAATTCAGATTGTATCCTGGCATTTTTAAATTTTTATTTAGCATAATGTACCGTATATGAAAACGGTAATTGACTGTAACATGTAGGTATGTGATTCATTTTGCATACACAGTAAACTCCCAAATGTGGCACACCAAATTGTGTCACAATTTTGTAGTAATGAATAAAGATCCTATTAGTTATTAGAAAAACAAAAATTATAGATTACGGTAGATTAAAAGAATTTTCTCAAACATAAAGTACCGTCAAAAGTTTGGCCACACCTGTTCATGCAATTGTTTTCCATTGTCTTATTAGAATTATAGCTTTAGACTGGTGACAGCAAAACCAAGAAGAAACACAAATGACAAGAAGGGGTAAAGAAACTTATATGACACAAATTAGAATATGTGTTAAATATTAGATTCCTCAAAGCCCCCCTTTACTTTGATGAACCCTTAACATACCCCTTGACATTATCTCAAGCATCGTCATCAGGTAGTCATGACTTCCAAATTTTGTTAGATAATTTTTCATTAAACATTTTTGGTTCAAAGAAAATACATATACATGCAAATATGCAAAACAGTCTCTACCCCCCATCCAAACAATATCCCCTACCTGACTCAACATACAATATATTTATCTGTGCATTTATATATATATATATATATATATATATATATATATATATATATATACACATGAGGGGCGACCCAAAAGTAATGATAATCGGTTACTTCTATTGCACACAGAAATTAAAATAAAATGTTTTCTTCTCTCTTAGGTACCCACTGGTCCAGGAAAAAAAAAATCACTTAAATAGGCCACGATTCCCAGGAGCTACATTCATTTGAATATGAACTGCCGAGGAGTGCACATCAAAATGGAAAAAAACGAGCTCAGAGCTGTCATCAAATACCTCTGCTTGAAAAAAATGACTACCAAAGACATACACAGCGACTTGGTGGAAACATTGGGGGACTCTTCTCCTCCATATTCCACAGTTGCACGCTGGGCCAAGGAATTTAAGCTGGGAAGAACATCGACGGAAGATGAACATCGTGAAGGACGCCCATCCACGTCCCTCAATGAAGAAAAAGTGAAAAAAGTTGAAGACGTTGTATTGGCAGATCGAAGAGTGACCATCATGCATGTAGCTGAGGTCACAGGGATCTCATATGGCAGTATTCAAAGAATCCTTGCAAAAGAATTGCATATGAGAAAGGTCTCCGCGCGTTGGGTGCCAAAAATGTTAACCGACGAGCAAAAGAAGAAACGAGTTGACATTTCAAGAGCGAATCTCGAAAAGTTCCAAGCAGACAAGGAGAATTTTTTGTCACGTTTTTTGACCGTGGGCGAGACCTGGATCCACCACTTTGATCCCGAAACTAAACAACAATCGATGACATGGAAACGAGCCGACGAACCGACGCCGAAGAAATTCAAAGTGTCAAGCTCAGCAGGGAAGGTTATGGCGTCCGTTTTTTGGGACGCTGAAGGAATTATTATCGTGGACTATTTGGAGTAGGGAGCCACTATTACGGGCTCCTACTACGCAGAACAAATAAGATTGCGGGAGGCTATCAAGGAGAAAAGGCGCAGCAAACTGCGGGCTGGAGTGCTGTTTCACCAAGATAACGCGCCGGCTCACAAAGCTGTAGTTGTCATGGCAACCATTCAAGAAGCGGGCTTTGAACTGGTGGAACACCCCCCCTATTCGCCAGATCTAGCCCCCAGTGCCTTCTTTCTCTTTCCTCGCCTCAAGGAACACCTCCGGGGCACAAAATTTGACGACCATAGCGACGTGATAACCGCTGTTGGGGATTTTTTTGAGGGTCAAGATCAAGAATTTTTTTCGAAGGGAATTCTAAGTTTAGAAAAGAGATGGACTAAATGTATAGACTTGTTAGGAGACTATGTAGAAAAATATATTAATATATTCATTGTGTTTATTATTGATTATCATTACTTTTGGATCGCCCCTCGTATATATATATATATCTAGGCATAGATCGGAATGACTTCCAATTAACAGATATGCCTCATGATGAATCCATTTGTGGAATTCCTGGCCTTCAGAACATGTTTGCAACCATCAGGTGTGTTTTACGGAGGCAGTGTGGGTAGGCCGTTGGAAACAATGCTGAGCCCCTTTCCAAATCCGTTCCAAGTCACAAAACGGCAAAAATGACTCAACTAAGGGAAGTGCTGGTTCATCTTAACTTGATGACATGAAGGTCAGTCAATCCGGAACACTCCAAGAAATGTAAGGTACAGTCATAAAACTGATCAATCGCTATAATAAAACTGGCTTTCACGAAGACAGTCCCAGGAAAGGAAGACCAAGAATTACCTCTTCTGCAGATAATAAATTCATCAGACCTACCAGTATCAGAAAATACAAATTGACAGCTCCTCAGATAACAGCCCTCATAAATGATGAACAGATATCAAGTCTCAGACATCTCAACATCAACTGTCCAGAGGAGACAGCAAGAAGCCTTTATGGTCAAAGTGTCGCAAAGAAACTACTACTGAGGACCACAAAACAAAAAGAAACATTTTTTTTAGGCCAAACAACAGATGGTCTGGCCACTGGCATAGTGAAAATCTGTACAGTGGGCTCATGAGTAAAAATTGGAGATTATTGGTAGCAAGTGGGATGTCTGTGAGACGCAGAAAGGTGAGCAGATAGTTTCTAATTAAGTGGTGCCCATCATGAAACATGAAGGGTGGAGGCATAATGGTGTCAGGTTGTTTGCTGTGATTAATTCCAAATTCAATGAGCAGTTACCCAGCATGGCTAGCACAACATTCTACAAAAATATGCCATCTCATCTGGTATGCACTTACTGAGACCAGCATTTGTGTTACAACATGATAGTGAGGCAAATCACACCTTTAGGCAATGTAATGGCTTTGTGACCAAGGATGAAAGTTATGGAGAGCTGCCAGGGCTGACGTTAGGGCAGGGCACAATGGGCAGCTGCCCAGGGCCCCCACTCCCTTGGGTGTCTTCAGCAGGAGCTATACTGATAATAATTAGTGTAGCTTCCGATGTGGAAACTGCTTAAAGAACTTTGGTGACATCATGATCGTGTGAGCCATTCTAAGTGCCCATTGCTGCACTTACGACATAATCACAGGTTGCCAAAGGATTGCTTTGACAGCACTGGGTGTGCTGCAGAACTCTGTGCTTGTCATAGCAGTGCTCCTTTCACACCTGCCTGAGACCTGTGATTTTCACTATATGCAACAATGCTGTGGCATATAGAACAAGTGATAGGACGATCGCAGGTTATAATCCCCTAAGGGGACTATTCAAGTACAAAACTATGAAAAAAAAACGGGAAAAAACCCCCAAAACAAATCAAATCAACCCCATTAAAAATAACGATATTAAAAAAATTACACATATGTGGTATCGCCGAGTTTAGAAAAGTCCAAGCTATCAAAATGTAAAAATAATTAACCCAATTAGTAAACACAAAAATGTAAGAATGCCAAAATAGTTTTTTCGATCATTGTAATACCACAAATGTTGTGACAAGAGATCAAAATGTCATATCTTTCCTAACATGGTATCAATAAAAACAGCGTCTCGTCCTGAAAATAATAAGTCATCACACAGCTCCATCGATCGAAAAATCAAAACGTTATGGTTTTTGAGACGTGGCAAACCAACCCCCGGAATTTGTTATTTTTTTGCAAACTTCTAATGTTTTTTTCACAATTAAAATAATAAAAAAATTGGTCATGTTTGGTATTGCCGTAGTTGTACTCAGAAGCCGAATCATATTGCCAGGTCATTTTACCACAAAATGTAAACCGTAAGAATAATTCCTAAAAAAACCCATGTCAACCGTGCGGACATCACAATGTATGGGCTCCTGGTGGTATATATGTGTCTGTATGTAAGTGCTCTTTGTAGATATGTCTGTATGAAGGTGCTCTGCGTAGACATATTTGTGTATGTATGTGCTAAGTGTATACACGTGTGTTATATCTGTGTACACTGTGTGCAGAATTATTAGGCAAATGAGTATTTTGATCACGATACTTTTTATCCTAGTGCAAGCTGTATAGGCTTGAGAGCCAACTAGCAATTAAGCAAATCAGGTAATGTGCATCTCTGTAATGAGGAGGGGGGTGTGGTGTAATGACATCAACACCCTATATAAGGTGTGCTTAATTATTAGGCAACTTCCTTTCCTTTGGCAAAATGGGTCAGAAGAGAGATTTGACTGGCTCTGAAAAGTCCAACATTGTGAGATGTCTTGCAGAGGGATGCAGCAGTCTTGAAATTGCCAAACTTTTGAAGCGTGATCACCGAACAATCAAGCGTTTCATGGCAAATAGCCAACAGGGTCGCAAGCATAATGGGCAAAAAAGGTGCAAAATAACTGCCCATGAATTGAGGAAAATCAAGCGTGAAGCTGCCAAGATGCCATTTGCACCAGTTTGGCCATATTTCAGAGCTGCAACATTACTGGAGTATCAAAAAGCACAAGGTGTGCCATACTCAGAGACATGGCCAAGATAAGGAAGGCTGAAAAACCAACACCTTTGAACAAGAAACATAAGATAAAACGTCAAGACTGGGACAAGAAATATCTTAAGACTGATTTTTCAAAGGTTTTATGGACTGATGAAATGAGAGTGACTCTTGATGGGCCAGATAATTGGGCCAGAGGCTGGATCAGTAAAGGGCAGAGAGCTCCACTCCGACTCAGATGCGAGCAAGGTGGAGGTGGGTTACTGGTATGGGCTGGTATCATCAAAGATTAACTTGTGGGACCTTTTTGGGTTGAGGATGGAGTGAAGCTCAACTCCCAGACCTACTGCCAGTTTCTGGAAGACAACTTCTTCAAGCAATGGTACAGGAAGAAGTCAGAATCGTTCAAGAAAAACATGATTTTCATGCAGGACAATGCTCCATCAAATGCATCCAGCTACTATACAGCGTGGCTGGCCAGTAAAGGTCTAAAAGATGAAAAAATAATGACATGGCCCCCCTTGTTCACCTGATCTGAACCCCATAAAGAACCTGTGGTCCCTCATGAAATGTAAGATCTACAGGGAGGGAACACAGTACACCTCTCGGAACAGTGTGTGGGAGGCTGTGGTAGCTGCTGCACGCAATGCTGATCATAAACAGATCAAGCAACTGACAGAATCTATGGATGGTAGGCTGTTGAGTGTCATCATAAAGAAAGGTGGCTATATTGGTCACAAATTTTTGGGGGTTTTGTTTTTGCATGTCAGAAATGTTTATTTCTAAATTGTGTGCAGTTATATTGGTTTACCTGGTGAAAATAAACAAGTAAGATGGAAATATATTTGGTTTTAATTAAGTTGCCTAATAATTGTGCACAGTAATAGTTACCTGCACAAACAGATATCCTCCTAAGATAGCCAAATCTAAAAAAAAACCCACTCCTACTTCCAAAAATATTAAGCTTTGATATTTATGAGTCTTTTGGGTTGATTGAGAACATAGTTGTTGATCAATAATAAAAAAAATCCTCTAAAATACAACTTGCCTAATAATTCTGCACACGGTGTATACATACTGTATGTGTGTATAACATGCAGGGGATTCAGTCACATATTGTGTGTATGTATTATCCATTTCATTTATAAATCCCAAATGCACAGATAAGGAGTCATAGGTGTAAACATGTTGGCAGTCGCACAACGAATGAGCAAAATGCTGCTCATTCATCAGTGATTGGATTGTTTATGGCGGAACAAAAATCACTGTTCTCAGCAGCACACTGCAGACTGCAGAAATGCTGCTTATAACATGATACTGTGGGGAACAGCTTGACCTACTAGTGATCGTTCTGTGCCCATCATTCTTCCTCTTCCTGTGTAAAGAGGATGGGAAACAAATGCTGAAACACTTCAATATTGTCAATCACACTCGTTTAATGGTCTGTACTCGTTGCATTTACAGTAAATGTAACCTAAATGTTGGAGTGTGATGGTGCAATATCTGAGCATATAGGGCCCCACTTTAATCTTTTTTTCCAGGGCTAATTTATCTAAAACCTGCCCTGAACAATGCATCAAATGATATGGCCACTTCAATCACCATCTCAGCCCAATTGGGATGGTGTGGGGTGACTTGAATCACAGAATGAATGCAACGCAGCCAGCAAGGGTTCAACATCTCTGGGAACTCCTTCAAGACTGTTGGAAGCCATTCTATACCAGGCTTTACACGCTGCGACATTGCTAGCCGAGGCTAGCGATGTCGAGCGTGATAGCACCCGCCCCCATCGTACGGCCGATATGTGGTGATCGCTGCCGTAGCTAACATTATCGCTACGGCAGCGTCACACGCACATACCTGCCTAGCGACGTCGCTATGATCGGCGAATCGCCTCCTTTCTAAGGGGGCAGTTTGTTCGGCGTCACAGCGACATTACTAAGCGGCCGCCCAATCAAAGCGGAGGGACGGAAATGAGCGGGACGAACATCCCGCCCTCCTCCTTCCTCCCTCATTGCTGGCGGGACGCAGGTACGGAGAGGTTCCCCGTTCCTGCGGTGTCACACGTAGCGATGTGTGCTGCCGCAGGAACGAGGAACAACATTGTTACTGCAGCAGCAACAATAATTTTGAATAGGGGGATGTCACCGATTAGCGATTTTCAACTTTTTTGTAACGATTCAAATTCGCTAATAGGTGTCACACGCAACGACATCGCTAACGCGGCCGGATGTGCGTCACAAAATCCGTTACCCCAACGAGATCGCTTTAGCGATGTCGTAGCGTGTAAAGCCACCCTATGTGACTATCTGATGAAGCTGGTGGAGAGAATAACAAGGGTCTGTAAAGCTGTCTTCAGAGTAAAAGGGAGGTACTTTGAGGAGTCTATGATTTTACACATATAATTGTTTCTTTACTACTTGTTTCCATGTTTTCCTTTGTGGTTTTGCTATCTTCAGTCTGAATTTACACTATGCATATTCCAATAAGAACAAGGAAAGCCAGTTCATGAACAGGTGCATCTAAACCTTTGACCGGTACTGTATATTATCAGCAAATTAGATCATTTCTTTCAGTAATACAGTAAGGCAGGTTTTACTTTCACTTTGTGTGTTCAAAATCTAATGAGATTCTCTTCTCAGGGAGATACCAATAGGGAGGGGGAGCCAATTCTATACATCATTTGAATGGTAAAATGGAGAGGCATCGGCGGGTGCTCATATTTTTTGTTTACATCTGCCCATGCGCTCCTGCCGCTCATAATCCTCACTTCAATAAAATGGTGCTGGAGATCAGGGTCCCAATTCTAAGAATTTCAGCCCCCAGCTATCGGGCTTTTTCTTAGGTCGGTATCAAAATTGGGGGGACCACACATCGTTTTTTTTTTTTAATTATTTATTTAAATAATTAAAAAAAAAAAAGCGCCGCATGTCGTTTCTCTTATTTTGATACACAGTCAAGATAAGCGCAGGGCTGGAGGCTGCAGCTGTGGCCATGGGCTTTATCCGTGCCGGGTATCATAATACAGGGGGATGGTGCGCCAAATAAATTATTTATTTATTTTTATACCACGATACTGACCCGCAGACAGCGCGTGTCATACAGGCTGGGGGCACGTCTGACTGCCACCAATCAGAGATGCTAAGACGGCCAGTGGACGGGGAAAGCAGTGCATATGGAACAATGATGAGCAGCACCGGAAGTGAAGGAGAGGCCGCAGGAGCAGTGTGCAGCCGCGACTGACCCTCGATAAGTATGAAGCGTTTGCTTAATTCTTATTTTCTTTGTTTTTACTTTATTTTTTTTTAACTTTCGAGTCTCGGATCCAGATCAAACACCTGGAATCCCAGGCCCAGACTTAAGAGGTTTATCCTATTGATAGATTCCCTTTAAAGGGAACCTGTCACGTGGACAAATGCTATTAAGATATGGGGTTAATCTGCAGTTTAATTGCATACTGAACCTGCCCAGCACCTGCACATTAAACTCCACTGCCAGGAGGCAATGATCTTTAAGTCTCTTGGCAGTGTTCTGTTTTCAGTCATGGAGGCAGTGCGAGCGGTTCAGTTACTGATCTGTGTATGTAGAGTGCCAGCTGTAGCCACACCCCCTGCAATGACTGACAGCTGGCTCTAATGCTGTGCGACTGTCAGTCAGTGCAGGGGGCGTGGTTACAGCTGTCGCTCTCCAACACAGAAGAATGACTGAACCCACGCCGGCAACGCCCCCGTGACTGAAACTGGAATGGTGTTGGGAGGATTAAAGTTAATTTCCTCCCAGCAGCGGGGTTGAATTTGCAGGCGCCATTTTTCAACGTGACACGATCCCTTTAAGATTTGTCACATCAAGCATAACTCTTGTCTAAGATCAAGTAAATCTGTAGAAACTACACCATTATTTGTATTCTTATTATAAAGCTGACTGTAAACCTACACATCTGGAATATGGGATCTAGTTTTGGGCTCCACATTTTAAAAAGGACATTCAGAAGTTAGAGTCAGTTCAAAGGCAGGCAACTAGACTACTACATGGAATGGAAGGCCTCACATATGATGACAGGTTGAAAAAGTTAGATATGTTTAGCTTAGAAAAAGTCATCTCAGAGGAGATCTCATTTATATGTATAAATACATGCGTGGTCAATATAAAGGACTGGCACATGACTTATTTATTCCAAAGACAATACTAAGGACCACGGGGCATACACTGCGAGTGGAAGAAAAGCGATTCCGACAGCTAAAAAGGAAAGGGTTCTTTACAGTTAGAGCAGGCAGACTGTGGAATGCCACAAGAGGTAGTAATGGCAGATAATATAACAGCTTTTAAAAAAGGGCTGGATGATTTCCTCAGTACACAAAACATTGTTGGTTATAAATGACTTAGTGACCAAATGTAGAACTGGTGGAGGAAGGTTGAACTAGATGGACCTAGGTCTTTTTTTTCAACCTAAGTAACTATGTAACTATATATCATCAAGAAATGACAGATCAGAATTATTAGACTTTTAGTAACAGGAAATTTTTGGGGTGCATCTTCCTGTAAGCCACATAATTTTTTTTTTAAACAGACAGAGCAATAATACCAGCAGAATAGATGTATCATATGAAACCTAGAAAAGGAAGCACCAGATGTGAGATGAGATTTACACTGAGTGAAAAGATGCAGTACCTCTGAGACATGTAACTTTAACAGGATCCAGGGGACGTCTTTCAGGACCAGAGTCTCCTGTCTGCACTGACCTTTTCCTTTTCCCAAGGCCACATGAGTATTTAAGCTCATCAGTTGTGAAAACAAATCTTATGAGGTATCGGAGGAGCCGCCTTCCATCTTTCTTGGAGGAGTTGACTGCCTCATCCCATTGTTTACCGGTTATGTATACTGGGTAGTTGTTCAGCAGCTGTTTGCTGCCCTGTGGAGGTAACGGACACGGGAAGTGTTAGGTATGAAGACATTTCTAACAAGGTTTAACTTCACTAAATGTAAGTATTCAATAACATAACACTGATCTCCAACCGGTGTTTCTCCAGCTGTCGGAAAGAATTTCCAGCGTGCCCGTACCGAAATGGCGTGCTGGGAGTTGTAGTTTTTCAACAGCTGGAGAACCACAGTTTAGAGATCGCAGTCTGAAATATTGTCTTATGATGTAAATCATCCTTGTACATATTAAAGCAATTTAAAAATCTGTATTTATATGGCGCCAACATATTCCGCAGGACCTTATTACACAAATGTGTTTTTCTTTACCTCCCGGGATGGCTCGTGCGAGATCACCAGAAAAAACAAACAAACAAAAAAGCCTTTATGGTAACTCAGGGATAATCTAATAAATTATGAAAAAAACACCTTTGACACTCTCAAACAGAAATATCAGAAATATAGACAATGGCACATATATACACTATATGAGCAAAAGTATTACAACGCAGTTCTTATTGCTCAGTCCCATTACCACAGATATATAACATCCAGTACTCCACTTTGCTCTCTACTGATCACTTACCCCAGGGATTCTGTGTAAATCCCAAAAACCGCGATTCAGATAAAACCCCTTGATGGAACCACTCACTATAACGAGGCAGGTGGAGATGCTTTCAACTGGTTTCTGTTCGAGTGGTGTCACATTATTTTAGGTGTTGCAAGTGTGATGTGTGCACGCCCATAAAGATGGACATCACCAGAACAGACACCAAAAGGAGTCCAAAGCAACTGCATTATAATAGTCAGTGGCTCCATCGGGGGTCTCATCTAAATTGTCCTTTTGTGAGATTTAGAAAGAAACCTCATCATACGTGCTTAGTGTAGAACACAAGAATTTGATCCTGGTCTTATACTGAAAGTGATCAAAAAATGTTATTTACCCCAATAAAAGGCCAAACTTATCTCACACAAAACTAGTCCAAACTGAAGTTCGTCATCTGTCACTGGAAATAGAAGTGCCCACGTTACTTAGAAAACAAAGACTGTGGAAAAGCAACCTCACTCCAAACCCCCCAAATAAAATCCTGAGAAATCTGCTCTCCAAAATCCAAATGCCCTCCTGTTGTGAATGTTAGTTATGTTTTGGCTGCTGGGAGGCTCTCTCTGGTGGCCAGGAATGGTTTGGACTTGGACCAGGTGTGTTGTGCAATGGGTGTTTCCTTTGCTAACTCTCTGCTTATTTAAATCCTGGTCTGATTGCAGGCTGTTGCAGGATGTCAGTTGTTCTTTGTATCTCCAGCCTGCTTCATCCTGCTTTACACCACATCTATCCCAGATAAGTGCTTGCTCTTTATTTATTGTCTGGTTCTTTTGCTTATCTGGGTTTGTCATTTGCTGTGGTTGTTTTCTGTTTATTTGCATGCAGGGATTTTCCCCCTCAGTGGTTTGTTGGGGAACTCCCTGCAGTTCTGTGTGGAGTATAGCTCCTTTGAGTCCATGTGTTTGTGGCTTGTTGAATTTGTTATGATTCTTGTTTTCTGTTCATTGGTATGACAAGGGCACCTGGTATAGGACGGAGTTCAGATCGTGCGATCTGAGGGCCTTTTTGTACTATCAGGAAGTTGGTATTTTGCAGGTTTTTTCTCTGGCCACCATCAGTCCCTTTCCTGTCCTTTCCTATTTTAGTCAGAGGGGGCCTCACCTTTTGCTAATCCTTTCATCAATCTGTGTATTGTGTTTTTCCTATATCACCGCAGTCTTTTAATGTGGGGGGCTTGCTATTCTTGTCTATTTTCTGAGGCAGAGAGTTATTCATCTTTCCTACCGTTAGGATAGTTAGTTCTCGGGCTGGGTTCGCGGTACACAGGATGTTAGTTCACCCCTCGGCTACTTCTAGTTGTGATGGTTAGTAAGGGGATGGTGGCCAGATTAGTTGCCAATGCTCTTGTCACCTTTTGCCAATGATTTGTGGTGGTCTTCCATGGTTCCGGATCATAACACCCTCCTCCTTCTGGGGTTCATGTCACCACCAGGAGCACAAGCAGAGTGCAATGTATAGGCAATAATGTGGTATATTTGAAATTCTCCAGAAACAAAACGCAAGGCATAGATGTTACAAAATAGTCACTGCAGCCCTAAATGAATTCACTAGAGAGTTGCAATTTTGTTTCTGGGGCTGTTTCTGCTGGCTTGGCACATAAGGGGCTCAGCAAATGTTGCCCAAAACTATTCAAGCAAAGTCTGTGCTCCAAGAGCCAAATTGTGTTCTGACAACATATGGGACATCACCACGTTTGTGAAAAAATAATGCAATAATTTGTGGGGTCCAGCTTCACTTTTTAACCCCTGTGTAACTGACAAATTTGCAGTTAACAAAAAACTTAAATATTTACCACTAAAATGTTGTATCTTCACGTCCCAATGTTATAACATTTTGTAAAGGGTTAAAAATACTCACTACACAGCTAAATTAATTCCTTATGCAGTGATGTTTCCGATATGGGGTCACTTTTGGGGTTTCTGCTGATCCGGAACTTCAGGGGCTCGGCTAACAAAGGCCACAATCTATTCAAGTGGAATCTGAATTTTTAAGGCCAAGTCGCTCTCTTTCCCATCCGATCCGTGCCGAGTGCTTAAACAGTAGTGTACATCCACATATGGGGTACTGCCACATTTGGTAAAAATTGCATAACAATTGTATTTTATTTTTTCTCCTATTACCCCATGTGGGAATTTAAACTTTTACGTTAAAGTAAAATTAAAACCCTAAGTTTTTCATTTTCACGTCCCAACCTAAAATTCTATTATATAGTTTGAGGGTTAAAAAGTCTCACCATCTACACTGGCAGAATCAGAACAGAGAATATCTGACTCGAAGGAGACAATACTGGCTATGCAAGAACAAATAGCAGCTCTAGTGAAATCTAATGAATACCTGAAAGATAAGGCGGAAGATTTGGAAAACAGGTCGAGACACAACAACCTACGTATAGTGGTGTTACCAGAGTCGGTGACGATGGGGCAGTTGGATAATATATGTGAGCTGGAGTTACCGCAGGCCCTGGGCATAAAGGTGAAATTCAGAGTTGAAAGAGCCCACAGAGTGGGTCCACTGAGACAACAGGAGGCGAATAAGGGAGAGGGCCAAAACTCAAACAAGAAAACCCCGATAAGAGCCAGAGAGGTGATAGTCAAATACCTCGATTATAAGCATAAGGAGGAAATATTGAGGGCCTTTAGAGAACAAAAGCGTCCACTACAATATCAAGGCAACAGACTGCTGATTTTTGGAGATTACTCAGCCGAAGTATCCAGAAGGAGAAAAGAATTCAGCAAAATTTGCTCGTTTTTGTACAACAAAAAAGTAAAATGCCAGTTATTATACCCTGCTACACTGAAAGTTAGAAACCCCAATGGTTCGTTTGCATACTACAAATACTACAAAGAAACAGAAAACATTCTCATGGCAGAGCTCGACAAGACTAGGTCAGAAAGGCAAGAAAAATGATCTAGTGGAGAAGAGAATTACAGAAGAGGATCCCCCACGAGCCCAGGAAAAGATGTGGGACATCTTGGGGACAAAAGCGAGTCGAGACCAGGGAGGAAAGGAGACTAAGTCCAGGTTAACAGCATAATTCTTGCCCGGAACACAGGGAACAACCCATGGAGAGAAGCCATGATACCTGAACTGGAACTCACTCATTGTTTTTCCTTTTTTGTCTGTTTGGTTTTCTTCAAACGTCATGGCGACGACGACGAGAGGCGTTGAGGAAGATGCGTTAAGGAGACAGATGGGAAGGTGAGAGGGGGAGGAAAAAGGAAGGAAAAAGGAAGGAAAAAAGAAAAAAAAAAACTTACCCCAACGTCTGTGCCCCCTCCTTCTGCCCTCTCTCCCCTTTTTTTTTTTCCCTCTCTCCTTTGGGCAGGAATCTCATCCAGATTCAAATGAGATGGGCTTGTTCTAAGCGGACTGATGGCTACCTGGAGTCAGAGATAAGTTGGACTTGAAACTCTTGTTGAGGTTTTGACATACTGTGCTAATTCTTGCATATTTTTTAAAGGCTTATTCATGCTAGTCCGGGGATAGAAAATGTATTTTATGGGGGTTGACTAGGGAGTTACATATTTTGGCTAGGAATAGGGGAGGTCACCAACGTGGTGGAAAGCACCGTGGAGTTCTCGGAAGGGAAAATATGTTTTACAGTTACTTGCTTTTTGTTGGATGTGCAAGGGGAGGTAAGGGAGTGTCGATTCTGTGATACCATCCGTGATTTTAGTGTCAAACGTCTCGTCTTCCTTGATGCAGGGGCCCATAGGGAAGAGAGCAGTAAAAGCAGAATACACAGGTAAACATGTTACAAATAACTACGTGGAATATTAAAGGTCTGAGATTACCTAACAAACGAGCAATGAGATTAAGACATCTGAAAAGACCAAAGACGGACATTGCCTTATTTTACATGAAACCCACCTGGGGGGAAAGGACTTTTTCCGCATGAAAAAACATTGGGTGGGGACCGTTTATGGGGCAGCAGCACAAGGTAGGAAAGCAGGCACTATGATTCTAATAAATAAACAGCTCAGTCATGAGGTAGTGGCACATGAGGCAGACGATCAGGGAAGGTGGCAGCACTTAATAATCGTCAGTCCAGCAGGTAAACTCAGTATATATGATGTTTACGGCCCAAATTCACAACAAATCACATTCCATGATGGCATAAAGGCCACCATATTAGCAGATGGGGAGGCTAACATTATAGTAGGAGGTGATTTTAACACAGTCCCAGACTCAGCTGAAGATAGGAGGAGGGGTGAGGAGGGGTCAGGTAATGTGGGCAGGAGTTTAGACAATAGGGATGTAACATTAGAAGATGTTGGACTGAAAGACATCTGGAGACTAACCCACCCACATGACAGAGAGTATACGCACTTCTCTCATCCTCATGACAGCTGGTCACGTATTGACCAGTTCTGGATCTCGCAAGATTTAGTGAGTGGAACGCAAGACTGTGTGATAGAGAATATGGTGATTTCTGACCATAGTCCGGTGAGATTAGGCATTAGAGAAAAATTCAGGAGAGGAACAGATATCATATGGAGATTCTCATCGTTCCTTCTCAGGCAAGATAATTTTCACAAGGTGCTACAAGAGTGGTGGCGAGAATTTGCAGAGGACAATAAGGAACATAGAGAGTCCCCAGTGCAATATTGGGAAACGGCAAAAGCGGTCTTAAGGGGCCGTCTGGTGGAGTATGTGGCCATGATCAAACGGAAAACTAATGAGAATTATAACTTCCATAGCGAAGCAGTGCGGGTAGTGTCGCGGGCGGGGAGGATGCCGTCGCTGCTGCGCTCTCGCTAACGCTCGGGTCCGGCGCTGCTGCGGCTGCTGCTTGGTGGCTCGAGCGGTGGGCCGGATCCAGGGACTCGAGCAGCGCTCCTCGCCCGTGAGTGAAAAGGGTGGTTGGTTTGGGGGATTTAGTCCGTGACGCCACCCACGGGTCGTGGTGAAGATGGGCACCACCGCTGCTGGTGATGGGGATCCCGGGAGCGATGGTAGGGAGCAGCTGGGATGTTGTTTTCCCCCTCCGTGGGTAGGGGTTGGTGGTCCCGGGGCCCGGTGATCTGACGGGGAGGCTGGGTTGGTGAGGTGCAGGTTTGCAGGGACAGCGCGGCGCGGTGCCGGATGGCACGGGTGTACTCACTCAGTAAGAGATGCACAAAGTCCTCGGTACACCAAACGGCTGGATGGACGGGTCCCGCAGCCGGCTGCAGTGTCTCTCCCCGGACAGGTGATGGCAGCTGTCTTTCCCTGCACCTTGATGTACTTAGTTGACTACTATGGATCCCCAACGGTAGTCCGCTCCCCGGTGTATGGATGCCGAAGGAGCCCATTTGCCCGCAGGCGCTGGCCCTTGGGTCTCTAGCCTTAGGCGGTAGCTGTATACCCTCACGGTGTGGGCGGTTGCCTTCTATCGGGTCTTTGGTTGTTAGGAAACCCCTGGGGTTCCGGTCACACGCGGATTTGACTATTGTCGGCGGCTCCAAGCCTGGTCGGGGTCCGATGGCCCTGCCTGTGTGTGCTGGCTTCACTTCACTCCCCGGTCGGTACCGGCGGGCCAACGCCCGACCCTGGTCCTACGGTTCCGCGTTGCTTCACCACTCCTGCAGACGGCCACCACCGTCTGCCAACCTTGCTGTCAGTGCCTGGGCCACAAACCCAGACACCCAAGTGTTTATTCCTCTCACTTCCACCTCCTGGACTAAACTGTTCTTTTCCCGCCTCCAGGCCTGTGAACTCCTCGGTGGGTGGGGCCAACCGCTTGGCTCCGCCCCACCTGGTGTGGACATCAGACACTGGAGGGAGGCAACAAGGGTTTTGTTTGGCTGATATCACTGTCTAATGGGGGCGGGGGTGTTTGTGTGTTATCTGTGACAACCTGGCTAGTCCAGGGCGCCACAGTAGCATATACAAATATGTGGCAAATAGATCTCCCATGGCAAAAGGTAGATGGCTGGAGGCAAAAGGGGGATTTGATGAATGGGCCAAAAAAAAGGAACAACTATTTTGGGCACACAAGGAGGTTGACTTACATAGGTTTGGCAATAAGGCGGGGAGGATGTTGGCTGATTTGGCAAGGGGCAACAGAAAAATGACAGTGATCTCTAAACTTAAAACAAGGGGGTGGAGGTGACTACGGATCCTAAGGACATTAATAAATTGCTGGGAGGTTATTATAGAAAACTATATGGGTCGGGGAATAACGACATGACTGACGAGGCAGAGTGGCTAAGACAAGCCCAAATGCCTAGCTTGACGGAGGAAGATTTGAGTGCCTTAAACGCAGATATCACAGTAGAGGAGGTGATGAAAACAATTGGGGAGCTTAACACCAACAAGGCACCGGGACCTGACGGTTTTAACAGTGAATTCTCTAAGGCTCTGAAGGATCTGATCTCGCCAGATCTAACCTCAGTCTTTAATGCATTCCTGGGAGGGATGGAAATACCCAAAAATTCCAACATAGCATACATTAAATTACTCCCCAAGGGAACCAAAGACCTGGAAGATCCCTCTAGTATAGACCCATATCACTCATAAATCAGGATTTAAAAATAATGTCCAAGATCATGGCTAACAGACTGGCCGAGATATTACCTAGGATCATTACGGACCACCAGGTGGGGCTTATTAAGGGGAGAAATGCTGTTACCAATATCCGGAAGACAATTCTAGTGGTAGACGCGGTTAGACTGGGACTCACTGAGGGAGGGGCCAGACCTGCCTTAGTTACAATTGACGCAGAAAAAGCGTTTGATAACGTAAATTGGAGGTGGTTAGACAGGGTAATGGAGGCCACAGGGATTGTAGGCAAGATGAGACTTTACGTTAGAAACCTTTATGCCATCTCGGGAGCTAGGGTACACACTCCGGGCTTTCTATTAGACGTGTTCCCTTTGATGAAGGGAACAAGACAGGGTTGCCCGCTATCTCCCCTTTTATTCAACCTGGCAATCGAACCGCTGTCAAGAATACTGCAGGGACAAAATAGCTTTAAAGGGATCAAGATAAGGGGTTTAGAGATAAAGACAGCGGTTTTTGCTGATGACATCATACTTTATATGAGAAAACCCAGTACGGATTTGCCACAGACTCTTGCCTTGATTGAAAAATTTGGTTCATTCTCAGGTTTTAAACTGAACAAAAAAAAATGCAAGATCATGTTTCTAAAAGGGCATCATGGGACAATGGGGGGAAAAGTAAGGGATGGCTGTCTATGTGGAATTCCTATAGCACAGTCATCAATCAAATATCTGGGAGTACATATAGGAAGAACGGTGGAAACAATATACAAGTTGAACTATGGCCTGCTAATCAGGAAAATTATAGCTCAATTACAGGGATGGAAAGGTCTGCCACTTTCATTACTGGCAAGATGTCACCTGATAAAGATGATGAGCTTCCCTAGGCTGCTGTACCCCTTCCAGACGACTCCGCTACTGCTAAAACTGAAGGATGTGAACAAGCTCAACTCAGCGTATGCAGAATTTGTGTGGAGGGGAAGGAAACCCAGAATGAAGTTGCGTACGCTGATGAAGTCAGTGGAGGAGGGAGGACTAAACTTTCCAGACGTTCGAGGGTATAATCTTGTATGTATCATGAGACATGTGATTGATTGGGTGAGAGGAACAAGTAGGCACTCAGACCATGTCATTGAAACCAAATATACGTCACCATGGGATCTGACATCCATTCTGCACTCTCCACTATCCAGGATTGAAGGACACATAAGGAACTCAATTGTATTCCGAGACAACATGCTAACCTGGAAGTTGGTAAGGAAAAAACTGGGGCTCTCATGTAAAGTGTCCAAGTACTTGAACCCCTGGGCATCCCCAAATTTTCCCCTGGGACGAGAAAACAAGCTATTTACTAGATGGAAAGAGAAGGGAGTCAGGAGAATGATAGATGTTATGAATGTGGAGGACATGAGGTGGATGACAGGTCGGGAAGTGTTGGATAAGTACAACCTTAATAGCTCACATATTATCCAATATGAACAATTGAAGTATGGAATAAGAGACCTTGGTGTGATTGGAAGAGAATTGAATAGAAGTTTGATTGAGCCATTATGGGTTTCAACATACCAGGAAGGGATAGGTGGTGTCCTAAGTGTCAAAAAGAGAAAACAGATATGCTACATGGGTTATGGGAATGGGAGACAATCGCTAGGTTCCGGAAACAAGTCAAGCTATTTGCCCAGTCAACATGGGAATTTTTAGCAATCTAGACTAAAGGCTACTTTACACACTGCGATATCGGTCCCGATATCGCTAGTGTGGGTACCCGCCCCCATCTGTTGCGCGACACGGGCATATCGCTGCCCGTGCCGCACAACATCGCGCAGACTCGTCACACATACTTACCTGTCCGGCGACGTCGCTGTGACCGGCGAACCGCCTCCTTTCTAAGGGGGCGGTCCGTGCGGCGTCACAGCGACGTCACTGAAACGTCACTGAACCGCCGCCCAATAGCAGCGGAGGGGCGGAGATGAGCGGGACGAAACATCCCGCCCACCTCCTTCCTTCCGCATAGCGGCCGGGAGGCAGGTAAGGGGAGCTTCCTCGTTCCTGCGGCGTCACACGCAGCGATGTGTGCTGCCGCAGGAACGAGGAACAACCTCGTTACTGCTGCAGTAACGAGATTTGAGAATGGACCCCTGTGTCGCCGTTTAGCGATTTTGCACGTTTTTGCAACGATGCAAAATCGCTTATCGGTGTCACACGCAACGGCATCGCTAATGCGGCCGGATGTGCGTCACGAATTCCGTGACCCCAACGACTCCGCATTAGCGATGTCGTAGCGTGTAAAGCCCGCTTTAATGGTGTGGATTTTCCACTCCTTTGAGGGAGGAGTGAGAGGGGGATCGAGCTCGCAGGAAAAGAGGAAATATGCAATAGTGCATGATATAGCCATGATAGCCAAACGTTGCATCTTAAAACACTGGATTCAAAGGGAGGGCCCATCCTTAAAGGAGGTTGTGGGCGACTACACAACCTTCTGAAGTTGGGAAAACTAGAAGCGGAGAGGGATAAAGAAGGGTTGACAGCCAAGTTTTTTGGGAGATGGAGAAATTTTATTGAAAGCCAATTCACACAAGGAGAAATAAATAATCTGATGGCACTTTTTGTTCACTCGGAGTGGTATCTCCTGAGTGATATCCAGGATAGCCTGGGTAAATTGAGAACTACCTATTAGGGGGCTCTGGAGGGAGGGGAAGACGAGACTGTTGGGAATACTAAGGCATGCCAGCAAAATTGAAATCATTTAGGGACGACACAGAGATTTAACGAATTGTATTACATATGTTATATATCATTACCTCTGTTTAGGTTTAATGTTATTGTATACTATCTTAAATCAAAGAGCAACATGGAATTCCAAATTGGGGTACCACCCCTTTGTATGTCACATTATGTCAGACGAATGTTCTTTTGCAACGATATTTTGTCATGTTTTTACAAATTTGAAAAATCAATAAAAAACGTTTGGAAAAAAAAGGCTCACCACACGAATATATAAATTCTATGAGGTTTAGTTTGCCAATTTGGTTCACTTGTGTGTGTTTCTGCTGTTTTAGTACCTCAGGAGCTCTGCAAAAGCAATATGGTCCAAATTTGTGTTCTAAAAATTCAATGGCGCTCTTCACCATGTCATGTGCACAAACAATGATTTTTGACCACAAAGGATCACTGTGTTTGGGAGAAATTGCATAACAAATTATGGGGTCCATTCTCTCCTATTACCCCTCGTTTAAATTATAAATTTGGTGCTAAAACAAAAAAAAATATATGTTTTCACATCTAAATGCTATAAAGTTTTGTGAAACTTGTAGGTTAAAAATGCTCAGTACACCACTAGATAAAATCCTTAATTTGTCCAGCTTCCAAAGTTGGGTCACTTGTGGGGGGTTTCTGTTGTTTTGGTATGTCTGGGGCTATGCAAATTAGACCTGGCATTTGCAATCTATTACAGCCAAATTTACGCTTCAAAATTCAAATAGCGCTCTTTCATTTCCGAGCATTTTAGTGTTTTACAACATCTGAGGTATCATTGTGTTTGGGAGAAATTGAGTAACACATTATGGGATCCATTTTCTCTTATTATCCACTGTTAAATTACAAAATAGGGACTTAAATAATGTTTTAGCAGAAAAAGTAATTTTAGTTTTCACATCCATATTTTAAAAATTTCTGCATCTACAGGTACAATATGCTAGATGAATTCCCTGAGAAGTCTAGTCTCCAAAATGGGGGTTACTTGTAGGGATTTATGCTGTTTTGGTACTTTAAGGGCCCTGCAAATGAGCCATAATGTCTGCAATCTATTTGAGCCAAATTTACACTTCAAATATTAAATGTCGCTTTTTCCTTTGTGAGCCCTGTCGCTCAAAAGAAAGTTTCTAATAAACTGTGGGGTCCACTATTTCATGTTATCTCTTCCTAAAGTGAAAAATATAGGGTTAAAGCAACATTTTCATAAAAAAAATGTAATTTTTTCAATAAGATGACCTAATGTTATCAATTTCTCTGAAGTACCTGTGGGTTCAAAATGCGCACTATACACCTGGATAAAATCCTTGAGGGGTGTAGTTTCCAAAATGAGGTCAATGAGGGGGGTTTGTGCTGTTTAGGTACCTTAGAGGCCCTGAAAATATAACATGGTGCCCGCAATCTATTTCAGCCAAATTTGTGCTCCAAAATTCTATTGCTGCTCCTTCCCTTATGAGCCCTCCCGTTTGTCTAAACCAGTATGTCTCAACTCCAGTCCTCAAGACCCATCAACAGATCATGTTTTCAGGTTTTTCTCAATATTAGACAAGGTATAATTCCATCACCTGTGCAATATTAATGAAAACCTGAAAACCTGATGAGGAAAACCTGAAAACATGATCTGTTGGTGGGTCTTGAGGACTGGAGTTGAGAAACACAGAGGTTTCTGACCACATGTGGGGTATTAACGTGCACAAAATTAACTGAGTAACAAATTGTGGGGTCTATTTTCTTATAGTATCCCTTGTAAAAGTGAAATATTTGGGACTAAAGCTACATTTTAGAGAAAAAAATACATTTTTTTTTTCATTCTACTTTACATTAATTCCTGTGTAGAATCTGAAGGGTTAACAAATTTCCTGACAGCAGTTTTGAAGTACTTGATTGGTGTAGTTTTTAAAATGGTATCACTTTTGGGGAGTTTCCAATATATAGGGTCCTCAAAGTCTATTTAATCTGAATTGATCCCTAAAGAAACCGGTTATGTAAATTTCTTGAAAAAAAATTGCTGCTAAACTTTTAACCCTTCTAACATCTAGACAAAATAAAATAATGTTTGAAAAATGAAGCAGATGTAAAGTAGATATATGGTAAATGTTATTTATGAATTATTTTGTACAGTATGACTAACTGATTTAAGAATTAGGGATGGGCGGACCCGGACTGTAAAGTCCGGATTCGCGCGGTGTCAAAGTGCCCGCGTGCCGGGCCCGGATTCCCTGTGTTTGATCCGGATAGGGAACTTAAAAAATAAAAATAAAGGAAAAATAAAGAAAACAAGAATGAAGCAAGCGCTTCATGCTTACCAAGGGTCCGTTATGGCGGCACAGTGCTTCCAGGTCGTGCATTCACTTCCTGTGCTGTGCATTAGGCTCATTTCATATGCACTGCTTTCCCCGCCCTCCAGCCGTCCTGTCGACTGTGATTGGTTGCAGTCAGATGCGCCCCCAGCCTATGTTACAGCGTCTGCCTGCAATCACTGACAGGTGCTGTACACAGGTCAGTACCGAAGTATAAAAATAAATAAATGAAATAATTGGCATAGGGTCCCCCCATACTCTGATACCCAGCACAGATAAAGCCCACAGCTACAGGGTGCCGACCTAGTCCTGCATTTATCTTGGCTGTGTATCAAAAAAAGAGGAACCGCATGCGGCTTTTTTTTTTTTTCAAATTATTTAAATAAATAATTTAAAAAACTGACATGCAGTCTCCACCCACTTTTCATATCCGACCAAGATAAAGCCCGACAGCTGGGGGCTGGCATTCGCAGGCTCTGGAGACCCAGCCTAAAAATATCAGCCTCCAGCCACCTGGAATTGTTCCATCCATTAGATGCGACAAGCCGGTGCTTTTCCAGCTCTTCCTATTGCCCTGGTGCGGTGACAATCGGGATAATACCAGGGGTTAATAACAGCGCACAGCTGCTACTAAACCCTAGATTAGTGACGGGAGATATCTATGACACCCGCATCACTAATCTGTAAGTGAAAGTAAATAAACAGAAACACATAAAAAATCCTTTATTTGAAATAAAAGACAAAAAACACCCTCTTTCACCCCTTTATTAACCCACAAAGACACCTGCAGGTCCAACATAATCCACACGAAATCCCATGGCGATTCAGCTCTGCTACATCTGAATCTTACAGCGAGCGCCATAGAACATGACTGCCCGGTGTGAGTGCAGACATACAATGACTGAGCCGTGATGAACGATGACATCACTCAGGTTATTTGCGGTCACAGCTGGAGGTTCACACGGTCCTCCACCTCCACCTAACAGCAGGTAACCTGACCTTAGGTGACATCAGTAAAGTCAGTGATTTCACCTCAGGTGAGACCTGCATCTCCTGGCAGAAAACGCATCACTACCACATCATAATGCATGCAGTAGTGATGTTTTGGGTTTTTTGCCAGGAGGTGTAGATTGGGTGCAAAAATTTGTTGTAAAAATTTCAGCACCAAATTTGCATCTCTTGGCCCAAAAATGTAAAAAAAACTATTTTTTTCTGCCAGAAGGTACAAATTTGGTGCTGAAATCTGGTGCAGACGATTTCAGCACCAAATATGCACCTCCTGGCAGAAAACTACAGCAAAAAAATGTGTAAAAATGTGGGTTTTTTTTGCCGGGATGTATAGACTAGGTCAGGGGTGGGGAACCTCCGGCCCGCGGGCCGTTTACAGCCCGCGATGACTTTTCCTGCGGCCCCTGGGCACATTCCCGGGGACTGCAGTGCTTGGGCGGCATCCGCAGTCTTACCGGCTGCTGGCCCTTTAAATCCTAATGGTGATGCAACGACGAGCATGCTACTGCGTGCGCATACCATGAGGTTCTTGCTCTGCTCAGGGCTTACCTTGTGGGCGAGGTAACCAGCGCGAGTTGTCCTCCCGTCCACTGAAGAACAAGTGTAGCAGCAGCTTACCGGACTCTCTGCTGCACATGCCTCCCGGACCTGTGAATGACTCCTCCCCCCAAGCTGTGAGGCCACAAGAAAGTGCTGTGTACCCCCTAGTAGTGTGTGTGCCAGCTCCCAGCGCTGTGTGCCCGCTCCCAGTGCTGTGCCAGGTCCCAGGGCTGTGTGCCAGCTCCCAGTGCTGTGTGCCAGCTCCCAGTGCTGTGTCAGCTCCCAGTGCTGTGTACCCCCGAGTAGTGCTGTGTGCCAGCCCCAAGTGCTGTGTGTTAGCTCTCAGCGCTGTGTGCCAGGTCCCAGGGCTGTGTGCCAGCTCCCAGTGCAGTGTGCCAGCCCCCAGTGCAGTGTGCTAGCTCCCAGTGATGTGTGCCAGCTCCCAGTCCTGTGTGCCAGCCCCCAGCGCTGTGTGCCAGCTCCCAGCGCTGTGTGCCAAGTCCCAGCACTGTGTGCCAGCTCACAGTGCTGTGTGCCAACTCCCAGGCTGTGTGCCAGCTCCCAGAGCTATGTGCCAGCTCCCAGTGCTGTGTGCCAGGTCCCAGTGCTGTGTGCCATCCCCCAGTGCTGTGTGCCAGCCCCCAGTGTTGTGTCAGCCCCCAGTGCTGTGTGCCAGCCCCCAGTGTTGTGTCAGCCCCCAGTGCTGTGTACCCTGAGTAGTGTGTGTGCCAGCCCCCAGTGCTATGTGCCAGCTCCCAGTGCTGTGTGTATGCCTTCCCCCAGTGCTGTGTGCCAGTGCTATGTGCCAGTCCCCAGTGCTGTGTGCCAGCCCCTAGTGCTATGTGCCAGCTCCCAGTGCTGTGTGTGTGCCATCCCCTATTGCTGTGTGCCAGTGCCATCCCCCAGTGCTGTGTACCCTGAGAAGTGTGTGTGCCATCCCCCAGTGCTGTGTGGCTGCTCCCAGCGCTATGTACCCCCTAGTAGTGTGTGTGCCTCACTCAGTGCTGTGTAACAGCCCCCAGCACTGTGTGCCCCCTCAGTGCTGTGTAATCCCACTGTTGTCCAGGCCCCCCTAGTGCTGTACATGCCCACCTAGTGCTGTCTATGCCTCCCTGATGTCTATGATCTCCCAGTACTGTCCGTGTTTCCCAGTCCTGTCCGTGCCCCCCTAGTGCTGTCTGCACTAACTAATGCTGTATGTGCTGCCGCCAGTGCTGTCCATGTCATGGTCAGTGCTGTCTGTGTCCCTAGTCTTGTCTGTGCCCCCCTAATGCTGTCCGTTCTTCTCAGTGCTCTGTACTCTGTGTTTGTGTGTCACCCCCCAGTGCTGTGTGCCAACCCCCAGAAGCTGTGTGCTTGCCACTGTTGTCCATGCTGCCTAATTGCTGTCCGTGCTCCCTTGGTGATGTCTATGCTTTCCCAGTGATGTCCGTGCCACCACCAGTGCTGCCCGTTCCCCCCCGTGCTATCCGTGCCCCACAGTGATGTATATGCCCCAGCCTCTCCTGTAATGGATATGCCCCTCCTATGATGTATATGCCCCCAGCCTCTCCTGTGATGTGTGTACCCCCAGCCTCTCCTGTGATGTGTGTACCCCCAGTGAATCCTGTAATTTATGCGCCCCAGTGTCTCCTATGATGTGTATGCCCCAGCGTCTCCTGTAATTTATGCACCCCAGCGTCTCCTGTAATGTCTATGCACCCAGCCTCTCCAGACCGAGACAAACCTGGAAAAGCAGTTGTGAGAAACAACATGATTAATATCACCAAACATCACAGCCGCACCAAAGAGAAGCAGCTCCAGCCACCATAGTAGGGGTGAGTTAATGAATTGTTTTACCAAATATAGCAGGGTAGTTTTCAAGTTGATAATTTGGTGCGGCCCCCGAAGGTTCGTAGAAAATTCCAAATGGCCCCCGGCGATAAAAAGGTTCCCCACCCCTGGACTAGGTGCAGGAATATGGTGTAAAAATGTCATCACCAAATCTGCATGTGATTTCTGCCAGGAGATGCAGGTCTGTGAACTCAGGTGAAGGACCGTGGGAACCTCCAACTGTGACTGTAAATGACCTGAGTAACGTCACCGCTCATTGCGCAGATCACTCATTCTCTGCACTCACAGCGGGCAGTCATGCTCTATGGCCTCCAACCAAGCTAGTCACGCCCACTAACCTGAAATAAGCCCGTACATTATAGGCTCATGGTAGATGCTAGAGCAGACCTGGGCAAGGGGTGGCCCGCGGGCCACATCCGGCCCGCCTACTGTCTGTGACCGGCCCGCCCATTAGATCAGAGATGGAGACGTGGTGCTGCTTTTCCTGCCGGGCAGGAACTTTTCAAATGACAGAAAACGCTGCCGTGCAGGGAACAGAGGACAGATTCCTGCGTTCCGCTGCTACACTGTGCGGAGCTTCAGGATCGGTCCTCTGTTCCTTGCGGCAGCTTTCTCTGTGACACACGCGCGCCCTGATGTCGGCAGTACAGCGCATGTGTATCATTTGAAGAGTTCCCGCCCGGCAGGAGAAGCGGCACCAGCCGGTGCCTGGACAGAGAGATGCAGCGGCGGGGGCAGGGGCCGTACAAGAACAACAGCGGCGCAGCCAGGGCCCATACCAGGGAAGAAGCAACTCAGCGGGGGACCCATACGGAGGTGCCTGAGGAGATAGAGGTGAGTGGTCACTAATAACCTGAGGGGGAGGGGAAGGGGAAGGGGGAGGGGAGGTAACTGGTGTAATATTTGGGTGTAGTGATGTAGTATATGGGAATGTAATGATGTAGTTTTACAGGGGCAGTATATAGTGCTGTAATGTATTGCAGGGGCAGTATATAGTGTTGTAATGCATTACAGGGGCAGTATATAGTGCTGTAATGCATTACAGGGGCAGTATATAGTGCTGTAATGCATTACAGGGGCAGTATATAGTGCTGTAATGCATTACAGGGGCAGTATATAGTGCTGTAATACATTACAGGGGCAGTATATAGTGCTGTAATGCATTACAGGTGCAGTATATAGTGCTGTAATGCATTACAGGTGCAGTATATAGTGCGGTAATGTATTACAGGAGCAGTATATAGTGCTGTAATGCATTACAGGTGCAGTATATAGTGCTGTAATGCATTACAGGTGCAGTATATAGTGCTGTAATGCATTACAGGGGCAGTATATAGTGCTGTAATGCATTACAGGGGCAGTATACAGCGCTGTAATGCATTACAGGGGCAGTATATAGTGCTGTAATGCATTACAGGGGCAGTATATAGTGCTGTAATGCATTACAGGTGCAGTATATAGTGCTGTAATGCATTACAGGGGCATTATATAGTGCTGTAATGCATTACATTACAGGGGCAGTATATAGTGATGTAATGTATTACAGGGGCAGGATATAGTGATGTAATGTATTACAGGGGCAGTATATAGTGCTATCATGTATTACAGGGGCAGTATATAGTGCTGTCATGTATTACAGGGGCAGTATATAGTGCTGTAATGTATTACAGGGGCAGTATATAGTGATGTAGTGTATTACAGGGGCAGTATATAGTGATGTAGTGTATTACAGGGGCAGTATATAGTGATGTAGTGTATTACAGGGGCAGTATATAGTGATGTAATGTATTACAGGGGCAGTATATAGTGATGTAATGCATTACAGGGGCAGTGTATAGTGATGTAATGTATTACAGGGGCAGTATATAGTGATTTAGTGTGTATATATATATATATATATATATATATATATATATACACAGTGCCTACAAGTAGTATTCAACCCCCTGCAGATTTAGCTGGTTTACACATTCGGAATTAACTTGGCATTGTGATATTTGGACTGTAGATCAGCCTGGAAGTGTGAAATGCACTGCAGCAAAAAAGAATGTTATTTCTTTTTTTATTTTTTTTTTTAAATTGTGAAAAGTTTATTCGGAGGGTCATTTATTATTCAACCCCTCAAACCACAAGAATTCTGTTTGGTTCCCCTAAAGTATTAAGAAGTATTTCAGGCACAAAGAACAATGAGCTTCACATGTTTGGATTAATTATCTCTTTTTCCAGCTTTTTCTGACTAATTAAGACCCTCCCCAAACTTGTGAACAGCACTCATACATGGTCAACATGGGAAAGACAAAGGAGCATTCCAAGGCCATCAGAGACAAGATCGTGGAGGGTCACAAGGCTGGCAAGGGGTACAAAACCCTTTCCAAGGAGTTGAGCCTACCTGTCTCCACTGTTGGGAGCATCATCCGGAAGTGGAAGGCTTATGGAACTACTGTTAGCCTTCCACGGCCTGGACAGCCTTTGAAAGTTTCCACCCGTGCCGAGGCCAGGCTTGTCCGAAGAGTCAAGGCTAACCCAAGGACAACAAGGAAGGAGCTCCGGGAAGATCTCATGGCAGTGGGGACATTGGTTTCAGTCAATACAATAAGTAACCAGACGAGCCCGTAAGGTACCTTTACTTTCAAAGCGTCATGTCAAGGCTCGTCTACAGTTTGCTCATGATCACTTGGAGGACTCTGAGACAGACTGGTTCAAGGTTCTCTGGTCTGATGAGACCAAGATCGAGATCTTTGGTGCCAACCACACACGTGACGTTTGGAGACTGGATGGCACTGCATACGACCCCAAGAATGCCATCCCTACAGTCAAGCATGGTGGTGGCAGCATCATGCTGTGGGGCTGTTTCTCAGCCAAGGGGCCTGGCCATCTGGTCCGCATTCATGGGAAGATGGATAGCACGGCCTACCTGGAGATTTTGGCCAAGAACCTGCGCTCCTCCATCAAGGATCTTAAGATGGGTCGTCATTTCATCTTCCAACAAGACAACGACCCAAAGCACACAGCCAAGAAAACCAAGGCCTGGTTCAAGAGGGAAAAAATCAAGGTGTTGCAGTGGCCTAGTCAGTCTCCTGACCTTAACCCAATTGAAAACTTGTGGAAGGAGCTCAAGATTAAAGTCCACATGAGACACCCAAAGAACCTAGATAACTTGGAGAAGATCTGCATGGAGGAGTGGGCCAAGATAACTCCAGAGACCTGTGCCGGCCTGATCAGGTCTTATAAAAGATGATTATTAGCTGTAATTGCAAACAAGGGTTATTCCACAAAATATTAAACCTAGGGGTTGAATAATAATTGACCCACACTTTTATGTTGAAAATTTATTAAAATTTAACTGAGCAACATAACTTGTTGGTTTGTAAGATTTATGCATCTGTTAATAAATCCTGCTCTTGTTTGAAGTTTGCAGGCTCTAACTTATTTGCATCTTATCAAACCTGCTAAATCTGCAGGGGGTTGAATACTACTTGTAGGCACTGCATATGTGTGTGTATATATATATATATATATATATATATATATATATATATACAGTATTGGGTAGAATTGAGTTAAGTATATCAGTCCGGCCCTCTAAAAGGATCCCAAGTTCTCATGCAGCCCCATGAGAAATTTAATTGCCCATCCCTGTGCTAGAGTGTACGGGCTTCTTCAGTTACACTGCATTCCCTGCCCACTAGCCGACCTGGCACCTGTGATTGACTTCAGTCAATTGACACACTGCCACTCAGGGTGGGGGCACGTCTGGCCGCAACCAATCACAGGTGCCAGTGGGCAGGGAAAGCAGTGCATATCTGATGAGTTAGTGCAAGGCCTGGGAGCACTCTGCCGCCATGCCGGAGCTTTGGTAAGTACAGCGCGCTGGCTCCCATTCCAATATCCTTTCTACCACCATTTTTAATCTCAGGATTCTGATCCCTATAGACAAATATGAGGGCCGGATTCTTGACCGGATTTTTTAAAAAAAGAGAACAGGGGGTGTGACCTTGACATGGCGGCGTGAGGACGCTGGTTTACAGAGCTCCCGTACCCGCAGCTAATTATCTTCAGATACCGCAGACCCCGCTTACTCAGGATAGCCCCTAAGAAGAGGTTGGGTGCCGGGCCCGCTCCTGCCTCCCCGGTGGCAAGTCTGAGGCCCCAGGGAAGCTTAACAAAGTTTCTGACGGCGGCGGGACCCGAGCCTTCACTGTCGGCCCGGAGCAAGATGGCGCCGGCAAGCCCGTGGCGTCCTCCAGCAGGGGATCTTCCAGGAACTGCTCGGCACTCCCCCACACCTCGCGATGCAGCACGCGAGATCAGCACGGTTGAGCAACGGAGGACAGAGTCGGCGGTGAGACCAGAGGGAGCGGGCCCAGGCATGGAGGGCTGGAGGAGGGGGGGAGCAGCTCAGTCTGCCTCACAGCGCGCAGCTGTAGATGGAGCAGGGACCCCGGGCATGGAGGGAACATTAGACCCGGTGGTGCCTGCCATACTCTGTACGCAGGGGACCCCTCCACCCCCGGGGCACACAGAATCCCTGTCCTTATCACATACCCTGCCCTCTGGCCCTCCACAGGAGGACATACAAGCCCTGAGAGAGCTCATCCTGGCCCTCCCCAGCAAGAAAGACCTGGAGGATGTGGTAGCCAGAATTGAATCTTCCCAGCAGATGGCGCTATCCACTCTGAAGGAGCAAATGGTAGTGCTGGAGGACAGAATTGAGGCTACGGAACAGGCTCAAGAGTCCCTGGAGAGTAGAATGGAGAGGATTGAAAGAGACTGTGAATCTTCCAATGCCCGTGTCAGAGATCTTGCCCTGCTTCTGGACGACCAAGAGAACAGAAGTAGAAGAAACAATATAAGGCTGAAGGGTATTCCTGAGGACTGGCCCCAGGATCTCCTGCGCACTAATGTCCTAGCCATCTTCAATCGGGTCACTGACCGACCTCCGGAGGCTACCTACCTCCTTGATAGAATTCACAGAGTCGCAAGGCCGGGCCCCAGATCTGCCTCCTCCTCTAGAGATGTGTTTGTCGCTTGCATTATTATGGAGACAGAGAAAGGATCCTACAGGGAGCTTGGGCACATGGTCCGGTGGAGCTGGATGGGGTCATAGTGAATCTTTTTCCAGATGTCTCCAGCCAGACACTATACATGAGACGCCTGCTTCACCCTCTCTTGCTCAGCATCAAAGAAACACATGCCTCCTACAGATGGGGCCACCCCTTTCACTTGATTGTACGCAATGGGGACTCTGTGTTCCTGTTAAGGAGGCACTCGGAGCTTCCGGATCTCTTTGCCTTCCTGGGAGTACCAGACTGTTCAATTCAGGATTGGATGGAGTGGGAATCCCCGGCACCCATGGGGCAGCGGAGGAGGAGGAGTGTTGCCCGTCGTACCCATTGTGGGGAAACTTGAGGGGCATGGCACACAGCGGGAGTTAACGGGTTGGAGGCGAGCCTCCGGAGGAGGTGTTGTTGGCGTGAGACGGAGTTACGGAGCTGGGAGTTGTGAGATTCGCCCACGCCTCCACGTCCCCAAAGCAAGTGCCCTAGCCATGAAACCAGGTTGTTTGGACATAGTATATTGACTCATATATATGAACACAGTGTATTGCCTTAACTATATGCAAATTTTATTTTCATGGTAATGGCTTGCGGGGGGTGGGGGGGGGTAATGCTCCCCATTATTTTGCTTGTCCTGGGTGGGGGGGTTTGAGGGAGGATAGTTGGTTGACCCTCCCCGGTTGTTGGGGAATGGGGTCATTTAGTATCAATAAGCGGGGCAGGGCCAGCGCTCTGGCCGCGTGTCAGCTCTTGTCCCTACTTTTTCTTAAGCAGTCCCTGGACTGGCTCCCGGTACTGCGTGCAGCAGTCTTGCTGCTTTTCCACTTTCTTGTGCTCTTTTCTGAACTTTCTTTTTTCTTTCTCACCTTCTCCTTCTAAAGGTTCTCCACTTCTCCCCCTCTCTCTAACATACCTTCTCCCCTCTTTCCCTCCCCACCGACCTCCCCCCCTGCCCCCCCAATCTCGCTTTTTCTTTCCCACTCCCTGATTGTTTCTCTAGGGTCTCGCGATGGAGAATGGCGAAGCAGAGGCAGGCTACACTACGGGTGGGCTCCCTAAACGTTAAGGGCCTTCATAGTCCGGAGAAACGGTCTATCCTTTTGAACTTACTGTGGAAAAATCGAGTCCAGGTCGCTTTCCTTCAAGAAACACACTACTGTGAAGCCAAACCCTATAAAATCTCAGACAAAAGGTACTCCGTAGTGCATCACTCGCCCTCCCCTGATTCTAGATCTCGGGGCACGAGCATCATATTATCTAGCACGCTCCCTTGGGAATTGTTAGATTCTCGGTCAGACGATCAGGGAAGGCTTCTGAAGCTCAAGGGTCGTATTGCAACTCAGACATTTAAATTTGCGGCAGTCTACTTACCTAATGCGGGTCAATGCCCCACCTTGCTGCGATACCTTGAGCAGATAGAGGAATTCACTGAGGGCACTTTGGTTCTCGGGGGGGACTTTAATGTTGCGTTGGAGCCGGCAAGACACAGTTCAAAAGGGGTGTCCAGCTTGCCACACTTGACGCTGCGGCGGATAAGACGGGGACTACATGATCACCAATTGGTGGACACTTGGCGATTGATGCATCCATTAGATAAAGACTTCTCCTTTTATTCTGCTGTCCATAATTGTTACTTCAGGTTGGACCTCTTCTTTCTCAAACATGGGGACTTACATTCTCTGGTGGATGCTTCAATTGAGTGCATATCATTCTCTGATCACGCCCTGATTACAATCACTCTGTCTCTTGGCTGCCCCACGGAGAGGAAGAGTCAGTGGATTCTGAACACTTCACTACTTAATGAGCCCGTTACAATGCAGGAAGTGAGGGAGGCTTTGACTGAATATTTTGACCGTAATGGGGGGGAGGAGATGTCTCCCAACATTGTGTGGGAAGCTCACAAATGTGTTCTGAGGGGACTGTTTATCAAACACGGGGCCTGGTTGAAAAGGGAACGGGAGGCGGCGGCTACATCTCTCCTGGCAGACATAAGAGAGCTGGAAGCGGTACATAAGGGGTCTCTGGACGGGGAAGTGGGTGCCAACTTGGCTAGGAAGAAGGAGGAATTAAGGTCTTTATTATACCATAAGGCTAAGGGAGCACTGGCTAAGTGTAGGCGACACTTTTACGAATTCGGCAATAAAAGTGGCAGGACCCTGGCTAGAGCCTTGTGGACACAACGTGCGAGGGGCTATGTCCCTAGAGTACACACTTCAGGGGATAGGTGGGCTACCTTACCGAAGGATATAGCCTCCGCTTTTAAAGATTTCTACTCCTCCCTCTACTCAATAGATGACGGACGGTCTGAGAGGGCCAGGACGGAATTGCGCCAACGGATCCGGAAGTACATTTCGGACTCGGGCTTGAAACATCTCAAACCCGAGGACGCGGCCGCCTTGGAAAGACCTATCTCGGAGGAGGATTACTGGGCAGCGATTAAAAACTCTCCCTCGGGTAAGGCCCCCAGCCCAGATGGGTTCCCCTTGCTTTATTACAAAAAGATGAACTCCCTACTGCTCTCCCCATTTCTTTCAGCCTTTAATAATATCCCACTTTCAGAAAAGACCCCCTTGCCGAGGGACTCTCTGGCTGCTAACATAGTAGTTATCTCCAAAGAGGGTAAAGACCCTACTTCCTGTTCCAGCTACCGACCCATTTCTCTTCTTAACACAGACTTGAAGCTCTTTAACAAAATTCTTTCAGATAGACTCTCTCCTCTGCTGGGGGGGATCGTTCACCCTGACCAGGCTGGGTTCATGATGGGAAGGGAAGCGAGAGACAACACCACTAAGGCGTTGAACTTAATACACAAAGCTAAATCTGATGGGTTGCCTTTGATGCTCCTGTCGATGGACGCAGAAAAAGCGTTCGACAGAGTTAATTGGGTATTTATGGAAGAGGTTCTGCGGGCGGTGGGACTAGGGAGGATGATGCTCCAATGAATATGCTCGTTGTACAGTAATCCCTCAGCCACGGTTAGGGTGAACGGTCTTTTCTCAGACAGCTTCCCCATTCTTAATGGTACCAGGCAGGGCTGCCCTCTCTCGCCCTTGATCTTTATTCTGACTCTGGAACCTCTGCTTAGTCGAATTAGAGGTAACATTAACATCTCTGGCCCTAAAGCCGCTGATTCCACCTACAAAATTGCGGCGTATGCTGATGATTTACTTTTCTTTTTAACTAACCCTCGGGTCTCCCTCCCCAATCTTCTGAGATAACTAGAAACATACTCCCTCTTCTCTAATTTTAAAATTAACATGTCAAAATCGGAGGCTCTGAATGTATCGCTCCCCCAGGAGCAGGTTATCTCGTTGCAATCTGCGTTCGGGTTTAGGTGGGCCAGTCAATCTTTGAAGTACCTAGGGGTCCAGCTGGCCGCGGATAACAGTCAACTATATAAGCTGAACTATCTCCCCCTCCTGCAGTCCATTAGAACAGACTGCGCAAATTGGGGTAGGGGCCTCTTCACTTGGTTTGGGAGATGTGCAATATTGAAGATGAACATATTGCCACGTCTCCTATACCTTTTTCAGTCCCTACCGATCAAGATTCCAAGCTCCTTCTTCAAGGAACTGGCTTCACTACACACCAGATTCATCTGGGCGAATAAGCCGGCGAGACTTTCCCGTTCCCTTTTGTGCAGACCTAAGAGCAGGGGTGGCCTGGGGATGCCAGATATGAAAAAGTATTATTGGGCTACACACATGGTCAGAGTTCTGGATTGGTGCCGCCATGCTAGGATAAAGCCGTGGGTCGCCCTGGAACAGAGTTTTTCGGACACCCCTCTTCCAGCCGCTCCTTGGCTCTCGAGTCTGCCCCCGTCCTCTCTGAGATCTCATCCAACTATTGGCGCTACCTTGGAATGTTGCTCGAGAGGTGAGGTTCGTCGCCTCCTCTTGCCGGTGCCTTCCCCCATGTCACCCATACTAGGCAATCCGGATTTCCATCCTGGCCTTTCAGATCCTGTGTTTCGGAGCTGGGTTCAGGAGCGTAGATTCAGAGCCTGTCACTTGGGGGGAGAGGGAGATTGGCCATCTCTGTCAGCTCTTAGTGGTCTCCTGCCTTCTGACCCGTTGGGGAGATGGAGGGCTATGCAGTTAAGGCACTTTATGTGTTCACTTCCCTGCTTCACTCGGTACGCCGGGCCCCTTACGAGATTCGAGAAGTTGTGTCTGGGGGAGGGGGCCATGCGGCACGCACTTTCCCTGACGTACGACTTGTTATCGGATCCCGGGAACTTGCCCCCCCCCTGGCCTACTTACTGCAGTGGGAAAGGGACCTAGGGATCGCGCTATCTGACTCACAAAGAAATAACATCTTACTGTTGGCGCATAAAACTTCAATTAGTTCCAGACAGCTGGAGGCCAATTTCAAGTTACTGACTAGATGGTACAGAGTCCCGACTAGACTTCATAGGATGTTCCCCTCAGTTGTCCCCACCTGTTGGAGATGTGGCTCAGGGGAGGATGATTATGTGCACATTTTCTGGTCCTGCCCTTCTCTACAGCGGTTCTGGTCGGAGGTGGGGGATGTTATTGGACTGGTGACCGACACGAATGTTACATTGGGCCCGGAATTGTTTCTATTACAGTTATCGGAACTTCTGGCCCCTAAGTACAAGCGTTCCTTGCTGAGATTCCTGGTCATGGCTGCCAGGTCTTGCATTCCGCTTGGCTGGAAGTCCACTACCCCCCCCCACACTGACACAGTGGGTCTCTAAGGTGAACGATCTCATGCATATGGAGGACCTGACATCCTGTATCAATGACCGCCAAGACGAGTTCCATAGGACTTGGTTTCCTTGGTTAGAGTTCATTTATTCGGCGGATTACACTAGACTGTTCTCTGTTCCGCGGCAGTTGTGAGGCTCCGGAGAAACACCACCCCCCCTCCCGCCTCCTCTCCCCTCCTCCCTCCCCTCTCCACAACCCCTTCTACCCCACCCCCTCTTTTCTTTTTTCCTTTTCCTTCTCTCTTTCTTCGCTTCAAGCTTTTTTCTGGCTTTGCCCACCGGTCCCAGTTTTCTGTGAGTCCGCCCATTTCTATTAAGGATATAAAAATGTAGTAAAGTTTAAAAATTTCGATTTTTGCTAAACTTTAGCCAAATTTGGGCCAAAATTCAAATATTTTCACAAATAAACATAAAACATATTCACCTAAATTTACTACTAACATGGTACAATGTGTCACAAAAAAAATATCTCATAATCACTGGAATATATTGAAGGATTCAAGCCTAGTGATGCACAAGAACTACCATGCTCGGTACTTGTAAAGTGCAGTTGGGTGCTCAGCCTGGCTCGACTTCTGTTTAATGGAAGTCAATGGGGAAGATCTTCCTGAAAAATGCTCAAGTTCTCCATTGACTTCCATTATAATTGGGACATGAGTCGAGCCAGTGCAAGAGTTCAACTACTTGGTAGGAGGACCAAGCATTTTATCACATAAAGTGACATTGGGCTTGGTCATTAAGGTCAAAATTGGCTCTGTCACTAAGGAGTTAATGATCACTGTGGTCCCATCAGTATTTGGTGGACTATGTAAACAGGTCAGTGAACCAGCGCCAATCAACTTGTATATATAGTTGCTCACCACTCGATAACAAACCAACAACTGCCAGTCTAGGAGCACTTATCCTATCTAAACAGGCAAATTAGCAAATTGCTTAAAAGTCACTATTCTCGGTAGCACATTGTCCAGTCTAAACAGGAAGTGTGCCGCCATCGACAATTATAGTCTATGTGCATAAAATGATTCTTTGTGCAAGAACGTGCATTCTCCCTGAATAAACACAGAATACACCAGATCTTTACTTACAATTACTAATGTTATGTTATCCTTGTTGTGTTCACTGTCCGTAAAACCTGGGGTGCAAGCACACTGACAATGAGCAGTGACACTATGCTCCTTAGTATGATCACTGTCAGTGCCGGCTGTCAGTGCAGGCGGACCAAAGAGCAGTGAATGACTCAGTGATTTGTTTATGCCAGAGCCACCGATAGTTACTATGTGGTGGACTGGGGTAAGAATGCCTAAATATTAATAATAGTAAAAAAAATCCTGTGGATATAAAAAGCGCATATAGGGTCTTACCAGGATAACAACAGTAAGGGGCACTTTGCACACTACGACGTCGCAAGTCGATGCTGCGATGCCGTGCGTGATAGTTCCCGCCCCCGTCGCAGCTGCGATATCTTGTGATAGCTGCCATAGCGAACGTTATCGCTACGGCAGCTTCACATGCACTCACCTGCCTTCGACGTCGCTCTGGCCGGTGACCCGCCTCCTTATTAAGGGGGCGGGTCGTGCGGCGTCATAGCGACGTCACACGGCAGGCGGCCAATAGAAGCGGAGGGGCGGAGATGAGCAGGACGTAAACATCCCGCCCACCTAATTCCTTCCGCATAGCCGGCGTGAGCCGCTGGACGCAGGTAAGGAGATGTTCCTCGCTCCTGCGGCTTCATACACAGTGATGTGTGCTGCTGCAGGAACGAGGAACAACATCGTAACATCGGTATTTCCCAATTCATGGAAATGACTGAGGCTACACCAATGATACGATTACGACGCTTTTGCGCTCGTTAATCGTATCATAAAGGATTTACACACTACGATATCGCATGCGACGCCGGATGTGCGTCACTTTCAATTTGACCCCACCAACATCACACCTGCGATGTCTTAGTGTGCAAAGTGCCCCTTAGGGTTAATGAAAACCACTCACCTGGAATGGTTGTGTGACACCCAACCAGTATTAAAGCATGTATCAGCTGCTGCAGACTCCATGTGCCAAAGGCGGAGGTAAGAAAAAAACAAGGATAAAAAGTGGAAAAACGTCCACGCTGCTGTGCCAATAAAGAGTTAATTCCAAATAAGAGCAATGCAGGGTGGTTTATTCTATGCGTTTCGGCGATAACCCCTCTCCTTCATCAGGGATTCCCTGATGAAGGAGAGGGGTTATCTCCGAAACGCATAGAATAAACCACCCTGCATTGCTCTTATTTGGAATTAACTCTTTATTGGCATAGCAGCGCAGACGTTTTTCCACTTTTTATCCTTGCCTTTTTCTAAATATTAATATTGATTTTTTTTTCTCAGACATCGTCCCCATCGTCCTCTTACCATCGTCCCCAGCCAGCGAGGTATGAAGCAGCTCCAACTTTCATTCTGGCTCTGGATAGATTGTAGATATATATATATATTTATTTATCCATATATATATATATATATATATATATATATATATATATATATGAGCAGTGAATTGATGTTTTACTTGGCACCATTTTGGAATGCATACAGTATTTTGATCCCTTCTTATTGCCATACTCACAAAAAAAAATAATACAGTAATGTCTCTTGGAGGAAGGGGAGAAAAAACAAATGGGCAAAAAACAGAAAATCACTCAGTCTTTCAGGTGTTAGCTGCAATCAGAGCTAGCTGTAAACACTGCTATTATAGGTGTTGTCAGCAGTTTAACACAATTACTGAGCCCCGTCCATACACCCACATCTCATATGCAATAGGCATGTTGATGTCAAGAAGGGGTTAAATATGTGTTTTCAGTAGATTTACTGTCTCACTTAATCAGATAGATTCATGAAAAAACTAAGTACACCCTCTTTGAATTCTATAGTTTTATTTATCGTGTCTTAATAAAAGTAAACTGATCCTTAGAAGATCTTAAAATTAAATAAGAACAATCTCAGATGAACAACACATGACAAATTACACCATGTCAAATTTTATCTACCAAAAACTGGGCCAAAATTCTTAAGTATTCTATGAAAAAAATATTTTTTAGCCATTATGATGTAGATTTGGTGATGTACTTGGGATCACTGTCCTGTTGCATGAGCCGTTTCACCCAAGCCCATCGATAGGAGCAAATTTGACTCAAGAATTGTATGGTATACAGAGGAGTTCATGGTCAACTCAATGATTACAAGGCATCCAAGTCCTGTGGCTGCAAAACAAGCCCAAATGTTCAATTGGTCACCACCATGCCTGACAGTTGGTATGAGTTTTTGCTGATATGCTGTGTTTGAATTTGCCAAATGTGGCACAGGTCATTATGGACAAACATCTTTACTTTAGTCTTGTGTGTCCAAAGTTCACTGTTCCAGAAGTATTCTGGTTTGTTTAGTACCTTTCCAAATTTTAGCCATGCTGTCATGTTTGTTTTAAGGAAAAGGCTTTGTAGTGGCACTATTTCAAACCAACCATACATGTTACGGTAATTTATTTTTTTACTTGTACTTTCAGGAATTTGAACTTTTGACATGCTAACATGTTAACTGAGGCCTTTAGAGTCTGAGCCTTAGCTCTTGTTTTTCTTTGCAATTTCTACAAGCATTGCACAGATGGACTTTGTGGTTAATGTGTTATGATGTTCATTATTAGTAAAATTTGGCAACACACTTGAATGTTTTCTACTTGTGAATAATCTTTCTCGTTGTAAAATTATGAAAACCAAATTGTTTGGAAGTCCACTTCTCAACACCTGCCACACATGTATGGAGCCTGTTGGGTGTAGGTGTATTGACCAGGCCTATCAACTGAGACCATTTCATGACAGACAAATTCCGTCTGTGCTCAACAGCTGCCATCTGACTTTAACAGTAGCATGATCATTAGTTTGTTTCATGGCTGTTGATGGGTATATAGATAAGTGAAATAAATAACATTTAGAAGCATTCTCATGAAACACATGGACAAAATTGTTGGAACCATTTTGTTAAAGTCAGAAAAAAACCACAACGCTCACTGAACTATCTTGAAACTATCAAAAGTAATTTTCGCTTTAAATTTACTGAATCTACTGAAATGTAAACTTTGCTATTGAATTGTGGATCAACAGAATATTTAAAAAAAATATAAAACTAATCAAAATGGCCTGAACAAAAATAATAGTACTATTAACTTAATATTTTGTTGCATAATCTTTTGAAGTATTTAGCTGCAAACATTTTCTGTAACTCTCAATGAGATTTCCACTCCTGTCCACAGGTACTCCAACCCATTCCTTGTGAGCAAACTACTTCTGCTGTTTCAGATGTGAAGGTGCCTTCACCAGACTGCTTGTTTCAGATCCATCCACAATTGTTCAATAGGATTTAGATCAGGGCTCACAGAAGGTCCCTTCAGAATAGTCCTGTCACACTAGGTACAGGGGAGCACCAAGCAAACAGCGAAAGGGAAAAGGAACCTTGCATTTAGGGAAGAGGAGATGGTGACCCCTGACCAAACCTACCACCCCAAATAGATTCCACACATATGCGCTGAGCCGGATACCTGACCCTAGGTATCCCTAGTGTCCTAAATAGGGAATTCCTAAATAGGGAATGGCTGGGATGAGCTCTGTCAACCCTCTAAACACTAAAGAAGACACAAGGAGGAAAATGTATGAACTACTTATCTACAGATAACTCAGGTAAAAGTTCAGCAAAGTTTCAGTAACAATACCACATATGAGTGCAAACCACCTGCTTGCATGCAGAGCTTGAATGAACTGAATAGAACCAGCACAAGTACAGGGAAAATGAGAGTATTTAAGGAGAACTACAGACGATTAGCAGCTGAAGGGAAAAAGAGCTCCGCTGGGTATTAAAGGGAAAAGGACAAAAAGCCAGCAGAGGATATACCTAGTACACTGAATACTGACAGCAGGAACAATAGATAGTCAGGGAGCATTTTGCACAGCCAAACGCCGTGGTCTTCAATTGCCAGACACCATAGGGCTGTCTGTCACCTGTCACAAGTCCAACGCTTAGCTCAAAACATTCAAGAATGGCTAAAGGGTGTTTTACATGCTGCAACATCGCTAGAGATGGCTAGCGATGTCGTGCGCGATAGCACCCGCCCCCGGCCTTCGTGCGACATTTGGTGATCGCTGCCGTAGTGAACATTATCGCTACGGCAGTGTCACACGCACATACCTTTTCAGCAACGTCGCTGTGACCGCCGAACAACCCCTCCTTCAAGGGGGAGGTGCGTTCGGCGTCATGGCGACCTTACTGTGGCGTCATTAAGCGGCCGCCCAATAGCAGAGGAGGGGCGGAGATGAGCGGCCGGCACATGCTGCCCACCTCCTTTCTTCCTCATTGCTGGTAGATGCAGGTAAGGAGATGTTCGTCGTTCCTGCGGCGTCACACATAGCGATGTGTGACGCCGCAGGAACGATGAACAACTAGCGGCATACACCACCAACGATATTATAAAAAGGAACGATGTGTCAACAATCAACGATTTTTGACGTTTTTGCGATCATTGATCGTCGCTCCTTGGTGTCACACGCTGCGATGTCGCTAACGACGTCGGATGTGTGTCACTAATGACGTGACCCCGACGATATTTCGATGTCGCAGCATGTAAAGCACCCTTAAGAGTCTGTGACTCAGACCCAGCTTTCTTACACTGGGTAGCACATTTTGCTCCAGAATGCCTTGATAGTCTTCAGATTTCATTGCTTCCTGAACAAATTCAATACAACCTGTGCCAGATGCAGCAATGCATGTTTCACAGTAGGCACCATGTTCTTTTGTTTATATGCTTCATTTTTGCATCTGTGAACCTACAGCTGATGTAACTTGTAAAAAAGCTCTTGTTTTGTCTCAACTGTCAAAAAGACATTTTCCCAGAAACATTGTGGCTTGTCAACATGCATTTTGGCAAATTCCAGGCTTGCTTTTTATCATTCACTTTCAATAGTGGTTTCCTTCCTGATCATCTTTCATGAAGTCCTTAGCAATAGATGGTGTGATCTGACACCTTGGTCATATCTCTTTGGAAGTTATTCTGGCCTCTTTGGTTATCATTCATATTATCCGTCATCAATTTTCCTCTTGCAGCCACGTTCAGGGAGGTGGGTTTCAGCCACATAGACTTTAAACATCGTAATAATAAGTAACTTTTTTCTAATCTTCTAAAACATCTCTCTCCTTTGTCTTGCTTTGCGCCATGTTCAGTGTGGTACACACCATGATACCAAACAGCACACTGACTACTTTTCACCCTTGAAATTGGAAGGCTGATTTATTAAAAATTTGTAGACATCTATAATGCTAATTAGAGTACACAACTTATGCGGGCTTTACACGTTATGATCTATCATGCGATTGCACGAGCAATCGTACCCGCCACCGTCGTTTGTGCGTCACGGGCAAATCGCTGCCCGTGTCGCACAAAGTCGTTAAACCGTCGTCACACGTACTTACCTGCTGAGCGACCTCGCTGTGGGCGGCGAACATCCTCTTCCTGAAGGGGGAGGGACATTCGGCGTCACAGCGACGTCACACAGCCGCCGGCCAATAGAAGCGGAGGGGCGGAGATGAGCGGGATGTAAACATCCCACCCACCTCCTTCCTTCCGCATAGCCGGCGGGTGCCGCGGGACGCAGGTAAGCTGTGTTCATCGTCCCCGGGGTGTCACACAGAGCAATGTGTGCTACCCCGGGTACGATGAACAACTGGCGCCATGTTAAATAAACAATTTTTTAAAATTCAGCAACGAGTACACGACTCACGATTTGTGAGCGATTCTGCGTCGCTCAGAGGTGTCACACGAGACGGCGTCGTGAACGATGCCGGATGTGCGTCACGAAAACCGTGACCCCGACGATGCATCGCACGATAGCTCGTCTCGTGTAAAGCCCGCATTAGTCTAACAAGCCCTCATGGTGAAATTATTTTCAAACTTTACTAATGGTACCATTATTTTTGTCCAGGCAACTTTTTAGTTTTTGTTTTTTAGTTTTTCTGTTCAATCACAGTTCAAAAGCAATGTCTGATTTTCATTAGTTGATATTCAGTAAATTCTAATTGACATTTATTTTTGTCAGTTTCAAGTTATTTCAGTGATCATTGTGGGTTTTTCCTACTGTAACAGAAAGGTATGAATCATTTGTGTCCATGTGTGTAGATGATACGTAGAAAATAATAGAGTGAATATACAGGCCCTCAATTATCACAAAGAAAAATAGTATTTATTGGCTATAGCAACCATTCACACCCCTATCTGTAAAATGATAGATGCCCTGTGATTGGTTGCTACAGGCAACAGAAACAGCATTTCTTCTTTTTTTGTTTTGATAAATCTTCATATACGATGACTTTAGCCTATCTCTCCTCTGACAGCTGGTTTTTAAACACATTTTACAGCTACGAAACGGATCTATAAATCAATACACAGTAGCCTGTCCTATAGCATATTGTATGTAAGGGCAGAAATCACACTTACAGTTCTTACATATTCTATAAATTGCAATATCATCCACAAATAATTATGGTAGAAGCATGTGGATAAACAGATAGTCAGACAAATAGATCGATAGTTAGAGTATATAGAATTAATGTTCTTAATGTTCATAATTGAATCCTATACAATGTGTTAGTGCGCTTCCCTTTCTTCGCACAAGACCCTTGTATAGGACGGCACTACTATTCATCTCTTCTCATGCCTGATTACATGTACCGTTCCTTCACAACACAATGTTGGCACCAGCCCTGATTGCAACACACAAAGCAATGTAGTCAAGTCATTCCCTGAGAACATAAGCGCACCATTACACTGACAATAAAACATGCTCAGAAATGAACAAGTAATTGCTCATTCTAAGGGTTGACACTTTTAAATTACATTTGCATTTTCCATAACAAGACCCAATGAGGTATAATGAACACCTTTGAAAAAGCAGTTATTTATAATTTGCACTTTAGCTGGTAGGAGCAAAAGTGTCAATGATCCAGTGACTGAGAACATCATTTAAATATAACCCGTAACCCTTCTCTTCCTCTATTAAGATGTCAGGTGCCCGGGATGTGTCTGATGAAGGCGTCGTCGTTATGACGGGTGACAGTGTACTGTACAGATGATGCTTTATCATCAGCTCCTAAATTACCATTAAGTAGTGGAAAATGCGCTGCTCAATTTAATGGAGAAATAAAAAAACAAATCAATAAAACGGCAGCATTAAACCCATGCAAAAAAAAGCTTGATGTAAAGGCAAGGAATATTCCTTCCAGTTTATAGCATTAAGTAAATGTCAGCGTGTCAAGCGGCAATGCTTCTCAATCATAATTTTCATGAGCTGTGAAATTCCAGGGCTAACTGGAAGCATTGGGACTAATTACTGAAATAATAAAGGGGTATTTTATCTGTATTTATAAGTGATACCATTGTTGGCAGCTTGGACTGGATACGTCAGTACACTGTGGTAGGAAACATTCTTATTCATATATTTCCACGAGTACCCGTGGCTCTTATAATGCGGAAAATACCTTTATTCTCATAGTAGAAACATAATGATGCAAGTGGAATGTTGTACTTATGTAGTGTTCTTGTAGTATTTTGTACTTGTAGTATGTCGTTCTTATGTCGTTTTCTTGTAGTATGTTGTACTCATAGTATGTTGTTCTTATGTAGCGTTCTTGCAGTATAATGTACTTGTAGTATGCTGTTCATATGTCGTTTTCTTGTAGTATGTTATACTTGTACACTGTGTGCAGACTTATTAGGCAAATGAGTATTTTGATCTCATGATAATTTTTATACATGTTGTCCTACTCCAAGCTGTATAGGCTTGAGAGCCAACTACCAATTAAGTAAATAAGGTATTGTGCATCTCTGTAATGAGGAGGGGTGTGGTGTAAAGACATCAACGCCCTATATAAGGGGTGCATACTTATTAGGCAACTTCCTTTCCTTTGGCAAAATGGGTCAGAAGAGAGATTTTGCGGGCTCTGAAAAGTCCAAAATTGTGAGATGTCTTGCAGAGGGATGCAGCAGTCTTGAAATTGCCAAACTTTTGAAGCGTGATCACCGAACAATCAAGCGTTTCATGGCAAATAGCTAATAGAGTCGCAAGAAGCGTGTTGGGCAAAAAAGGCACAAAATAACTGCCTATGAATTGAGGAAAATCAAGCATGAAGCTGCCAAGATGCCATTTGCCACCAGTTTGGCCCCTATTTCAGAGCTGCAATGTTACTAGAGTATCAAAAAGCACAAGGTGTGCAATACTCAGGGACATGGCTAAGGTAAGGAAGGCTGAAAAACGACCACCTTTGAACAAGAAACATAAGATAAAACGTCAAGACGGGCCAAAAAATATCTTAAGACTGATTTTTCAAAGGTTTTATGGACTGATGAAATGAGAGTGACTCTTGATGGGCCAGATGGATGGGCCAGAGGCTGGTCAGTAAAGGGCAGAGAGCTCCACTCCGACTCAGACACCAGCAAGGTGGAGGTGGGGTATTGGTATGGGCTGGTATCATCAAAGATGAACTTGAGGGACCTTTTCGGGTTGATGATGGAGTGAAGCTCAACTCCCAGACCTACTGCCAGTTTCTGGAAGACAACTTCTTCAAGTAGTGGTACAGGAAGAAGTCGGTATCGTTCAAAAAAAACATGATTTTCATGCAGGACAATGCTCCATCACATGCATCCAACTACTGCACAGCGTGGCTGGCCAGTAAAGGTCTAAAAGATGAAAAAATAATGACATGGCCCCCTTGTTCACTTGATCTGAACCCCATAGAGAACCTGTGTTCCCTCATAAAATGTGAGATGTACAGGGAGGGAAAACAGTACACCTCTCTGAACAGTGTCTGGGAGGCTGTGGTGGCTGCTGCACGCAATATTGATTGTAAACAGATCAAGTAACTGACAGAATCTATGGATGGTAGGCTGTTGAGTGTCATAAAGAAAGGTGGCTATGTTGGTCCCTAATTTTTTGGGGTTTTGTTTTTGCATGTCAGAAATCTTTATTTCTAAATTGTGTGCAGTTATATCGGTTTACCTGGTGAAAATAAACAAGTGACATGGGAATATATTTGGTTTTTATTAAGTTGCCTAATAATTCTGCACAGTAATAGTTACCTGCAAAAACAGATATCCTCCTAAGATAGCCAAATCTAAAAAAAAACACTCCAACTTCCAAAAATATTAAGCTTTGATATTTATGAGTTTTTTGGGTTGATTGAGAACATAGTTGGTGATCAATAATAAAAAAAATCCGCTAAAATACAACTTGCCTAATAAGTGTAGTATGTTGTTCTTATGTACGGTAGTTTGTTGTATAATGTTGTCCTTGTAGTATGTTGTACTTATGTAGTGTACTTGTAGTATTTAGTACTTGCGCTCTTGTACTAGGCTGTAATTGTGTTCTTGTAGTATGTTATACATGTATTGTGTGTGGAGACATGGGGTCAGTGAGTGCTCTTGTCTGCTGGCCTGGCTGTCTTCAAAAAGATCACACGGACCAGGGCTCATTCCACTGAACGCCCATACTCCTTTCCCAAGGGTAGAAACACTATTCAGACAACAGAGGGTGAGGGACCCACACATTGGTAAGACTTTATTGGTTCACCAATAGGTAAAAACATTTGTACATTCCCAAAAAGAACACAAGATGGTACCAGAGACAGAGTCTCACCCAAACGCTGGGCCGCCAGGGATTAGAATCTTCTTGACTTGGGGGCTTCCATGGTCAACTATCCCAGCCATAATTCCCCGTCTTTTGGTGGGCACACACTGAGAGGAGATAGCAGAAACTTAGGAAGCTGACAGAACACAGCAAGATATATAGCCAGGCGACCGGACCAACAAGACCTAGTGTTATGCATGTCTGTTTTCTCCACATGTGGAGGTTTTATTATGGTGTTGGAATAAAGAATAAGTCTCTTTACATGCTGGAGCTGTTCTTCTTTTTTCAGGCAACCGAATTATCCAATTCACCAAGCGAATTTGTGGGCTCAGCATTGAGCAGTGAAGCACTTCTGTGATCCTGCAGCTGAAACAGTGGTCCTTAGGCTGAGGTCCTGTACAATGAATGAATATGGTGACAGGAGCAATGCCCTTTTTATACACCTCAGTTCTCATTTCAGTGTATTGTATCTTACAGGATTGGTGGGAGATGGCTGTTCTCTCATTGGTCGCTAGTTCAATCCGACTGCATAATTTTCCTCTGAATTATGTAGGACAATCCACAATTAACATACAATAGGGCTCTGGTCAGTCAGACATGAAACAATGGTCAACTTATCTTGATTTACTGAACAAAGGTACAATACATCTGGCCTAATTAAGAACAGTTCACCCCCTCACAAGTGGCCAGAAGCTGAGTACATTGTGTACTTGTATGGTATGCTTGTAGAATGTTGTACTTGTATGGTGTACTTATAGCATGTTGTACTTGAGCTCTTGTAAAAAGTTGTACTTGTGAACCTTAGGTATGTTTTATTTGTGTACTAGTAGTATGTTGTACTTGTGCAGTAGTAGAATGTTGTACTTGTAGTATCTTTTACTTGTGTACCTTTAGTATGTTGTATTTCTGCACAAGTAGTATGTTAAACTAGCAGTATGTTGTACTTGTATTTTGTACTTGTGTAGCGTTTATTTTATTGTAAGAAAACAGAATACTTGGAACATATATAGACGTTTGGTCCTCCTGGATCTCATTCTCGGAGGGAGCGAGCAACCTAGATCAGTACGCCTACAACAGCGTGTATCAGATGCATTACTTGCCAGTCTGCAGAATGCAAAACTAGGTAACAACTACTGAGGGGGCTATCGGGGCCAGTGAGTATGCTCGACCTGAGCTCTATGGGGCTGGCAAGCACTGTACTCGACTATTTCTGGCAGCCTCAGTGAGAATGAATCTATCGGCTGTCAGGTACGCACACTGTCGCTCCATTCTAACAGAGTTGAAAGTTCATCATGCTACTGATCAGTGTGGGTATCAGCAGTCGGACTCACACCGATCAATAAGTTATCAGGTGGATAGGTGAGAACTTGTTGTCACCTCACAATTCCTTTTAACACACAGTGTCTCAACGTTTGCTTCTCTGATTGATAATCTGTTTCTTCCTGCTCTTTTGTTAGCAAAATATAGTGTTTATAGCAATATTCAACCAATGTTTGGAGTGAACTAACCCCTTTAATGGATATAAGTCAGATGCAGAATCATATCATGCACGTAGTCTGATTACAGGATGACAAAAAACACTTTTTCAGCCTCATTTTATATCTGCATTGCACGGATTTGTGCTGTATCTCAACATTTAAAAATCATGGCATGCAGAACTGATATGAGCCCTGTCAGGAGCTGAGAGAGAAGGGGAGGGATGAAAGCAGCTAACTGGCCATATACAAAACAATGGGTTGGACTACTCTGCATACTCGGCTCTGGTGGCCGAGCTCCATGGAAACAAGCTGTACACTATGTAAGATAAACACTTTCACAGCAGGAGAATGACAGGAGATAAAAAAGCAAGTTAGGCTAGGTTCACATACTGCGTTTTTTTGACGCTGCGTTTTTGTGCGTTTTTTGCGGCAAAAACTGCACAAAAACGCACCCGCGTCAAAAAAACGCGGCAAAAAACGCACGCGTTTTGCCGCGATTTGGTGCGTTTTTTTGCTGCGTTTTGCTGCGTTTTTGCTCACTGCGTCTTTATGCGTTTTTTTATCAGTGAACAAAAAAAAAAGGTCTGATGTCATTTCCTTCTTCAATGTGTTCTTCGTTCTCCACTAGTGTATGCAGAAGAGCAGACAGCTGCAGAACTACAAGGCTCAGCATACTCCATCCAATAGTGTATGCAGGAGAGCAGACAGCAGCTGCAGAACTACAAGGCTCAGCATGCTCCATCCAGGACTGTATGCTTGAGGGAGAGTCAGGGGGAGCAGACCTACAAGGCTCAGCATCCTCCATCCAATAGTGTATGCAGGAGAGCAGACAGCAGCTGTCGAACTACAAGGCTCAGCATCCTCCTTCCAGGACTGTATGCAGGATGTCTTTGCCCCCCCAAACAAAAAAAATGACGTGGGCTTCTCCATATTTTTGTATGCTAGCCGGGTACAGCAGGCAGGTACGGGCTGCCCCCAACCCCCAGCTGCCTATTTGTACCCGGCTGGGAACCAAAAATATAGGGAAGCCCTTTTTTTTTTAAATTATTTCATGAATTTCATGAAATAATTTAAAAAAAAAAAATGACGTGAGCTTCGCCCAATTTTTGAGTCCAGCCGGGTACAACTAGGCAGCTGGGGATTGGAATCCACAGTGCAGGGTGCCCATGCTTTCTGGGCACCCCCGCTGTGAATTGCAGTCCTGCAGCCACCCCAGAAAATGGCGCTTTCATAGAAGCGCCATCTTCTGGCGCTGTATCCAACTCTTCCAGCTGCCCTGATGCCGGGTGGCTCGCTGGGTAATAATGGGGTTAGGGCTAGCTGTATAGCTGGCCCTAAGCCCGAAATTCATGGTGTCACGCCAATATTAGACATGGCCACCATGAATTTCTAGTAAAGATAAAAAAAAAACACAACACACAGAAAAATATTTTTATTAGAAATAAAACACAACACAATTAGTGACTCCATCTTTATTGAAATAAAGAACCCCCCCCTCCGCAGTAATCCTGGGTCAAGGGTCCCGCGCCGTCCAATCCGGATCCAATATCATTTGATCGGTTTGCTGGAAGGCAAAGCGATCAGATGATGTGTCAGGATCAAGTGCCTGAATCCCATCACACATCAGCTGATTGTATAAAAGCCGTTTATACAATCAGCAGATGCATCGGTGCAAAAAATAAAAATAAATAATACTCACTTATGTGCTGATTACCGGCAGCTCCTGGAGCGATGGGGCGGGAGTCTGATCCTGTCCGATCGCTGCAGCAGCTGCCGGGATGAAGTCTCCTGACGCATCCGCTGATACCGGCCGGGCGCCCGCGTCACCGCGATACTTACGATCACCTGATGCGTCAGGTGACTTCATCAGGTGATCCATCGCCAGGTCCTGCATCCATCGGAGGTTTCCCGGCCGTCTGCACACAGCCGGAGCGGGGGTGGCGATACCGTGAGAGGAGATGGGAGCGGACATGGCACTGGGAGTCTGCAGACAGGTGAGTATAACTTTTTTTTTTTTTTCTACTGTTAACTTTTGTTTTCGCAGCCGCTTCCACCTCCCGCCCAGACATGGCGCCGCATGGCAGCATACATCCACAGGACGGGAGGTGGACGCGGCGGTGACGGTACCGGGAGGATTCACGCTTCTGTATATACTGACAGAAGGAATCCTCTTCCTGTACACGTCACTTTACTACCCACCTCCTGCGTTTATAGCTGCGTTTTTGGTCTTAGAAACGCACCAAAACGCAGCTATTTGCGTTTCTCATTGCGTCTTTCAACATCCCATTGAACTCAATGGATGAAAAGCGCAGTGAAAAACGCGGGAATAATTGACATGCTGCGTTTTTGTGGCACTGAAAAACGCACTGTGTGAACTTACCCTTAATTTCAAACTTGTTTATTACCATTTGCCTTTTTTCCCTGTGTTTTTTTTTCTGTTCCCAATACACACAAAGGAAATAAATGTGTATAACAGCAGATGTGTAATTGCAATAACTTTCTTGGAGAAATACTTTATTTTCTGGAACAATTTCAAGGGTACATTTTTGCCCATGATTGTCTATACGGTGTGTATATATATACATATATATATATATATATATATATATATATATATATTTATTTATTTATTTATACACTAGCTGTAGATAGTAACTGTCTCTCTGTCTCTCTTCGAGTTTCTGTCTGGCTCTGTCTGTCTGCCTCTGTGTGTCTCTCTGTCTGTCTGTATCAGTTTCCCTGTCTCTGTATCAGTCTATCTGTCTCTCTCTATCTCTGTCTGTCTCTCTCTGTCTGTCTCGTTCCCCGTCTATCTCGTTCCCCGTCTGTCTCGTGCCCCGTCTGTCTCGTTCCCCGCCTGTCTCGTTCCCCATCTGTCTCGTTCCCCGTCTGTCTCGTTCCAGGTCTATCTCTTTCCTAGTCTGTCTCTTTCCTGGTCTGTCTCGTTCCGCATCTGTCTCGTTCCCCGTCTGTCTGGTGGTAGCCATGCTGGTTAAGTATGCCTTCAATTTTGAAAAAATTCCCAACAGTGTCACCAGCAAGCACCCCCACACCATCACACCTCCTCCTCCATGCTTCACAGTGGGAACCAGGCATGTAGAGTCCATCCATTCACCTTTTCTGCGTCGCACAAAGACACGGTGGTTGGATCCAAAGATCTCAAATTTAGACTCATCAGACCAAAGCACAGATTTCCACTGGTCTAATGTTCATTCCTTGTGTTCTTTAGCCCAAACAAGTCTCTTCTGCTTGTTGCCTGTCCTTAGCAGTGGTTTCCTAGCTGCTATTTTACTATGAAGACCTGCTGCACAAAGTCTCCTCTTAACAGTTGTTCTAGAGATTTGTCTGCTGCTAGAACTCTGTATGGCATTGACCTGGTCTCTAATCTGAGCTGCTGTTAATCTGGGATTTCTGAGGCTGGTGACTCGGATAAACTTATCCTCCGCAGCAGAGGTGACTCTTGGTCTTCCTTTCCTGGGGCGGTCCTCATGTGTGCCAGTTTCTTTGTAGCGTTTGGTTTTTGCCACTGCACCTGACTGACCTTCATTTCTTAAAGTAATGATGGCCACTTATTTTTCTTTACTTAGATGTTTTTTTCTTGCCATAATACAAATTGTAACAGTCTATTCAGTAGGACTATCAGCTGTGTATCCACCAAACTTCTGCACAACACAACTGATGGTCCCAACCCCATTTATAAGGCAAGAAATCCCGCTTATTAAACCTGACAGGCAGACCTGTGAAGTGAAAACCATTTACAGTGACTACCTCTTGAAGCTCATCAAGATAATGCCAAGAGTGTGCAAAGCAGTAATCAATGCAAAAGGTGGCTACTTTGAAGAACCTAGAATATAAGACATAATTTCAGTTGTTTCACACTTTTTAGTTAGGCATTTCACTCCACACGTGTTAATTCATAGTTTTGATGCCTTCACTGTGAATCTACAATTTTCAGAGTCACGAAAATAAAGAAAACGCTTTGAACATGAAGGTGTGTCCAAACTTTTGGTCTGTATTGTATATATATATATATATATATATATATATATATATATATATATATATATATACACACACACACAAACACACAGCTTTAGCAGATACCAGTCAACTGTTTCACAATTATAAGTACTTAATATCTAATGTGAGATATCACATCTATTTTACATCCATTAATACATCTGAATTTGTGAAGATCAGGAACACAATAATCAGGGCATAACATACGTTGGCAATAAACATTCATTACAATGATTAGGATTAAGATGTTCTATTCATTTGCCAGGATAATTAGCACACGTTTTAATGAATTACTACTAATGGTATATGCTTTTCATAGCATATTGAGCAAAAATATGTAGGGTAAAAAAAAAATGGCAATTTACACTTGAATTGTTCAAAAGTGTAAATGTTAAATTTCAATTATTTTAATGATGAAACAAAACACATTTCATTAGACTCATCAGAGCAATGATATGAACAAAGCAGAAAAGAAACATCAGCACCTTCTCCAAATATGTGTTTTATTGTGCCATAAACAAAGTAAACTTAAAGAGGCTACATATATATATATTTCACTTCATCACTAAATAATTGCAGGGGTCTGACCTCTGGGACCCCACTAATCCTGAAAATAAAAGGGCAGCAGTACTAATTAAAGGCAGTGTTATCAGAAAAAAAACTATATACAGTCATGGCTGAAACTGTTGGCACCCTTGAAATTCTACCAGAAAATGAGGTATTTCTCCAAGAAAATTATTACAATTACACATGTTTTGCCATACACATTTATTTCCTCTGTGTGTATAGGAACAACACAAAAAAAACACAAAAAAAAGGCAAATTGGACATAATTTCACACACAACCCCCAAAATGAACTGGACAAAATTGTTGGCACCTTTCCAAAATTGTGAGTAAGCAACTTTGTTTCAAGCATGTGATGCTCGTTCGAACTCAATTGTGGGAAGTAACCGGTGGGGGCAATAAGAAAATCACACCTTACACCAGATAAATAGGGGAAAAGTTGACTCAATCTTTGCATTATGTGTCTTGTGTGTCTGTGTGTGCACCACACTAAGCATGCAGAACAAAAAGAGAAGAAGACAACTGCCTGAGGAATTAGGAACAAAAATTGTTTAAAAGTATCAAGAATCTCAAGGTTACAAGTCCATATCCAGAGATCTTGATGTTCATTTGTCCATGGTTTGCAAAAAAATCCTGAAGTTTACAAATCATGGCACTGTAGCTAATCTCCATGAATATGGTCGGCAGAGAAAAACTGATGAAAGGTTGCAACGGATAGTAGACTATCAGACCCAATCAAGTTCCAAAGAAATTAAGCTGTCGTGCAGGCTCAGGGTACATCAGTGTCAGTGCAAACTATCTGTCGACACTTGAATGAAAATAAAAACTTTGGCAGGAGACCTAGAAGACCCCACTGCTGACACAGAGACATAAAAAAGCTAGACAGCAGTTTTTCAAAATGTACGTGAGTAAGCCAACATCCTTCTGCGAAAGTGTCTTGTAGACAGATGGGACCAAGATAGAGCATTTTGGAAAAGCACATCATTCTACTATTTACTGAAAATGAAATGAAGCCTACAAAAATAAGAACACAGTACCTACAGTCAAATATGGTGAAGGTTCAAAGATGTTTTGGGGTTGCTTCGCTGCCTCTGGCACTGGGTGCCTTGACTGTGTGCAAGGTATCATGAAATCTGAAGATTACCGAAGGATTTTGGGTTGCAATGTAGTGCCTAATGTCAGAAAGCTGAGTGTGTGTCCTAAGTCATGGGGCTGCCAGCAGGATAATGACCCCAAATATACTTTAAGAAGAAAACAGATATGGATGGAAACAAAGCACTGGAGAATTACGAACTGGCAGCAATGAGTTCAGATCTAATTCCCTTTGAACAACTGTGGAGAGATCTTCAAATTGGTGTTGGAACAAGGCGTCTTCAAATATGAGAGACCTGTAGCAAATTGCAAACTAGTGGTCCAAAACTCCAGTTGATAGGTGTAAGAAGATTGCAATAATTTCTAAGGTCAGATGTTGAGTGGAAGTCAATGAGTAAGGTCTAAGGGCCGCTTTACACATTGCGATATCGTGACCGATATCGCTAGCGTGCTTACCCGTCCCCATCGGTTGTGAGACACGGGCAAATCGCTGCCCGTGGCGCACAACATCGCCTGGACCCGTCACACTACTTACCTGCCTACCGACGTCGCTGTGACCGGCGAACCGCCTCCTTTCTAAGGAAGGGGGCGGTTCGTTCAGCGTCACAGCGACGTCACAGCAGCGTCACTGAACCGCCGCCCAATAGAAGCGGGGAGCGGAGATGAGCAGGACGTAACATCCCGCCCACCTCCTTCCTTTCTCATTGCGGGTGGCCGCAGGTAAGGTGAGGTTCCTCTTTCCTGCGGTGTCACACATAGCGATGTGTGCTGCCGCAGGAGCGACAAACTACTTCGTACACCGAGCAGCAGCGATAATTGAGAATAGGGGGGCATGTCACCAATGAGCGATTTTAAACGTTTTTGCGACGATTCAAAATCGCTCATAGGTGTCACACGCAACAACATCGCTAGACCAACCGGATGTGCGTCACAAATTCCGTGACCCCAACGAGATCGCTTGAGTGATGTCGCAGCGTGTAAAGCCTTCTTAAGACACGGCATGAAAATCGGTGCGAGTGGAGTGCGATAAAAAATCGCATTCCACTCGGACCAATATTAGCCTGTGTGTCAGCGAACATGTGCGATTATTTTCTCAGCCCTAATTGCACGGTTGGACCTCAGTCGCAGGGACACAAGCATGACACTCGGTTCTGCTGTACTGCCAGCGTGAGCCGAGTGTCATGTGAGGGGATCGCAGTAATCCCCGTGGTGAGGTCCCAGCCTAATTACCAAAGACAATGCAAAAGTTGTGTTAGTTTGGTGGCTTCTTTTTCAGGTGTTTGCACGGTTTTAGTATTTTTATTTTTAAAACAAAACATGCTCCAAGTACAGCTCGTCTGAAGTGTAAAGGCCGCTTTACATGCTACAATAAATCTTACGATGTGTCGGCGGGGTCACGTCGTAAGTGACGCACATCCGGCATCGTAAGTATGATTGTAGAGTGTAAAACCTCCGTGCAAGTGCGATTGAACGAAAATCCGTTCATCGCATGCACGTCGTTCATTCCTCAAAGATTGAACGTGCAGTTGTGCAATGTTCCCGAGGCAGCACACATTGCAGTGTGTGACACCCCGGGAACATTGAACGACAGCTTACCTCCATCCGTGGCTCCCGCCGACAATGCGGAAGGAAGGAGGTGGGCGGGATGTTTACGTCCCGCTCATCTCCGCCCCTCCGCTTCTATTGGCCGGCTGCCGCGTGACGTCGATGTGACGCCGAACGTCCCTCCCACTCCAGGAAGTGGACGTTCGCCGCCCACATCGAGGTCGTATGGACAGGTAAGTACGTGTGACGGGGGGTAATCGTTTGTGCAGCATGTTCAACAAATTTAACATGCCACACATACGATGGGGGCGTTGCACATCGCATACGATATTGTATGCGAAATTGCAACATGTAAAGCAGGCTTAAGACTAAAAAATCTTTGTAAGGCCTCTTTCACACATCAGTTTTTTGATCAGTCACAATCTGTTTTGTGACTGATGGGACGTATCCGTTGCAGATTGTGGTAAAACTGATGCGACGGATCCTGTAAAGAAACGGATCCGCTGTGCCTTCATTTTTTCATGGCAAAGGTTATTTTCTATTGAAAACCGAGAGAGAGAGAGATTTCATGACCAGAAGTGAATTTACAACACTTCTGGGCATGCTCGGATATAAAAAACGGAACCCCTTGACGGATCCGTCATTTGACGAATGATGACGGATCTTGTACCCATAGGCTTCCATTACAACTAACGACGGATGGTGACAGATCCGTCACTGTCCGTGTTTTTGACGCACACAAAAAACATTCCTATTTCTCCGTCACAGTTGTCAACGGATCCGTCGTACAATGGATGTAATGTGAGCCCCCATCCGTCGCAATCCGTCGCTAATACAAGTTAATGAGAAAAAAATGGATCCAGCGCTAGATCTGTTTTTTTCACATTTCGACAGATTGTGACTGATGCCAAAAAACTGATGTGTGAAAGGGGCCTAAAACTCACATGAAATTTAGAGCATTTTTTACAAGCTTCAAAAAAATATCCTACCAAAAGTGTGTGTAAAGAAAGCGTAAAGTGGTTGTATGTTGCCTTTATAACCTGTATAGGTAAACTCCAATTTCTAAAAAAGTTGGGACGTGGTGTAAAATATATATAAAAAACACCAATGCAATGAATTTGAAATTTCTTATAGCGATATTTTATTCACAGGAGAACATAGAACACAGTTTAGAAGGTGAAAGTTAGACATTTTTCTATTTCATTTCAATAAATTAACTCACATAGATATTGATGCCATAAAAACATATATAAAATAAAAAGTTGGGACAGGGCCATAACTTCCATAGCATCCCCTCTTCTTCTTACAATAGTCTGCAAATAACTGGGAGACAATTTTTGTTATGGAGAGGAATGTTGTGCAATTCTTGTCTGATGTAGGATTCTAGATGCTCAACAATCTTCATATTGCACCAAATATATTCTATTGGTAAAAGGTCCTAGTGGCCAGTTTATCACCCAAACCCTTCTTCTGTTAAGACTTTCTGATGTTATGGATGCAGTATATGGTTTAGCATTGTCGTTCTGAAATATGCATGGGCATTCCTGAAATAGGAGTTGTCTGGATGGAGCATATGATTTTCTAAATCCTCCATGTAATTAAATTTGTTCCACAATTTTTAGAAGCAGTCATGATTGGTGAACCTCCGACCATCTTTGCTTCTGAGAGACTCTGCCTCTCTAACATCCTCTTTTTATACAGTCATGTAACTTAGTTGAAAATTGACCCTTCAGCTGTTTTTCATTATTGTCACTTATTTTCCTGCCTTTTGTTAACCATTCCAACTTTTTTTTGTGTTGAGATGTGTTGCTGCCATCAATTTCTAAGTGAGTTATTTTTTATATTTATTTTAATTTCTGATGTGTGTTCTGTTTTCTTTAATGAATAGAATCTGGCTACAAGAGATTTCCTGATCATTGCATACTTGTTTTCTTTACAGTTTATACAACGTCCCGACTTTATTGGAAAATAGGGTTGTATAAAGCTCAATTGGTAATGTATTATGCACAACAAAGTGATAGTGCCGTAAGAAGGCCATGTTCATGAGAAAACCTATCAGCTATTTTATTAAATACTGTAATTTTCATTTTATAAGACGCACTGGATTATAAGACGCACCCAAAAATTAGAGGGAAAAAAAGGGGGAAAAAAATATTGGGTTCGTCTTATAATCTGGTGGTGTCTTAGCAGAGGGGGGGCGGCAGCAGTGGTATAGCGGGATCACAGGAGGTAGGGGAAGTGCTGAAGTAGGGTAAGGCTGAGGGCAGTGCAGCAGGTGTCCCAGATGCTTGCTGTGGACACTGTGAGGCAGGAGCATCCAGAAACTGTCGGTAGTGCAGATTAAAAAAAACGGCGCCTGAAGTCGGCGCGTGCGCAGATGGAGCTCTCAGCTCCATGACAAGCCAAGATCTCATCTGCGCACGCGCCATCTCCAGGCACCATTTTCCTTAAGTCCACTGCAGGGAACTCAATGGGCCGGATGCGGCGTGTGTGCAGATGGATCTTGAGCCAAGAGCTCCATCTGCGAATTATTTGAAGCCCTCACCGCTGACATTTACAGAATGGCGGCCCCTGCCTCCCTGCCCGCAGCCAGCACAGCACGCAGCCCGCAAAATCCACAGCCAGCACAGTAACTGCAGCATCTCCTGTGAGCCCTCTAGACCTACCCCACTAAGCTACATTTGGATTATAAGAGGCACCCCTCATTTTCCTCCCAAATTTTTGGGAGGGAAAATGTGTTTTATAATCCGAAAAATACAGTACTTGTTTCTTTACTGCCAAAAGATACAATTCTAGATCATCAATTTCTTAGGACTTATTGCTGTGGTGCTCCTCTGTTATCCATATTGTGGCACTGTATACCAAGGCTGAAGAAAGTGCAGCACTCACATGATAATATCGATATACGTTATATACACATGTACATAGCTAGCACACGTGAGTGCAAAAAGTCAATATCGATTAAACTAAAATAACAGCGAACATAAAAGTCAAATAAGAGTGCAAGCAGAACGAGTGATCCACATCTCCAGACACAAGGTGTCAGCTAGAATAGAAGATACAGATCAGCTTGCTCAGCTTTGCCTCCAATAAGGGGAGGATATCAATGACAAGTAATGTCATAAATAAAACCTCACTTTTCTGATTAGGATGTAAAAATTCACAATAAAGACAATCTTTGGTTTTGCAGTGAAAGCTGAAGACGATGCAAAGATGATATGAAATGGGACTCTGTGGGGAAGTTTACGATCGCATTGCATTTCAGCTAGGAAGGTTTTTTTTCCTTAAGGAAACAAAAGTGCTTTTAGTGTAGATAAGCCTTAAGATTTAGTAACCAGAAAGGCCGATTACTGCACAGACTAAAAAAGGTTTTAGTGCAGTAATAGCCCTAACAAAGGCCGTTTTTAGATGGACTGGGTTTTTTTTTTTTTGTTTTCTTTGGTTAACAAGCCCAGAAATGTGGAAACTTACTTCCATGTTCTGAATTATTACACAGATACAAGGTATTATTACAAAAAAGTTCTAAATAATGTAAAATAAATGGTTTTCTAAGATCTAAGGGTATATTCACAAAGGAGGACTTTAAAGGGAACCTGTCCCCAGTTTTGGTGCCTATAAGCTGCGGCCACCACCACTGGGCTCTTATATACAGTATTCTAACATGCTGTATAAAACAGCGCAGGCCGCTGTGTAGAACATAAAAAGCACTTTATAATACTTACCTAAAACAGTCGCTGCGGTGGAGTTGGGCCATATGAGCGTCTTCGTTCTCCGGTGCCGGCGCCTCCTCTTTCGGCCATCTTCGTCCTCCTTCTGAAGCCTGTGTGCATGACGCATCCCACGTCATACACACTCGCTGGTCCCACGCAGGCGCACTACAAAGTGCGCCTGCGCAGGACCTCAATGCCGGCGAGTGTGGGTGACGTAGGACGTGTCATGCACCCCGGCTTCAGAAGAAGGACGACAAAGATGGTCGAAAGAGGAGAGCACCGGAGAACGAAGATGCTCATATGACCCAACTCCATCGCGGCGACCGTTTAGGTAAGTATTATAAGTGATTTTTACATTCTACACAGCAGCCTGGGCTCTTATATACAGCATGTTAGAATACTGTATATAAGAGCCCAGTGGTGGTGGCCGCAGCTTATAGGGCCCAAAACTGGTGACCGGTTCCCTTTAAGGTCAGAAGACTCCATCTTGTATATGGAGTAAAACCCATGGCAGAAATCCAAGGCGGATCCTTGCAGCTTGAATTGCCATAGGATTTTACACAGAATACGCACTGAAGTTGCCGTGAAAAAAGCTTAGTGTGAACTTCCCTCAAGGGTAAAAGGGAACTTTTATGCAGAATGGTCCTAAATATGGTACACCAAATGACACCATTGATAAGAGTATGAATGCTAAATGCATACAAGGCCATTAAATGGGCGATTGTACCTAAATACTCAGGCAGCCAATGATAGGTCTTCTGCCTAATCTAATATGACGTGATATCCTGTGAAAAAAACATTTATTAATTTAGTTATTGCACCATCTGCCAGATAAAAGAATAATATCTTTGCAAAATTCATCCTCATAACTCTACTTAGCCATCATGCACATGGAAGAATATATATGTAATATACCGGTATGTATACATCTCCAGTGCTGATTCTTGCTTTTCTTTTTTTTTATAGACTCCATTGGAGGTGGTCACCTCTTGGCTGTGCACTCTTATCTACCCATCTTTCCTAAAAAAAAAAGTTTAAAGTGGATCTGCTAATCGCAGAAGGGGGAGTATCAGACTGCTAGGCACAAGGCAATGTAGTCTGAGTACTGATAAGGTCCTGAAGCTAAAACAAACATTTGTTGACATACTCCCTTTTAGGCCTTTGTTGCAAGCCAAGCAGTGGAGAGTTTGGTGCATGCAGTATAACATTGTCCTGCAGAAAAATCATTCTGAGTTCATCTTCAACCCAAAAAGATCTAACTAGCTCATCTTTAATAATACTAGCTACCAGACCATAGCAATACCCCACCTCCACATTGCTGGAGTCTGAATGGAAGTGGAAATCTGTGCCCATTACTGATCCAGCCATGGGTCCATCCATCTGGTCTGTCAAGAGTCACTCTCATCTCATCAGTCCATAAAACCTTTGAAAAATCTGTCTTTACATATTTCTTAGCCCAATCTTGAGGTTTCCCCTTCTGTGTCTTGCTCAGTGGTCGTTGGGTTTCAGCCTACCTTACCTCGGTCATGTCTCTGAGCCCTGAATATCTTGTATTTTTGGGCCTCTAGACAGGTTGCAGTTCTGGAATATAGATCAGTAGAGCTATCACGGCACTTCAGGCAGGTTATGGTGCACAAGTAGGATCCAATCTCATGTAGTGTATGAAATACAACTTGGCATTCATAGAAGATTAACTGATTTTTATTTTATTTTTAAAGAATGCAGACTGCAGTGTCCAGTGGCTGCATTTAGTCACTGGCAGTGGATTCCGCGGTCTTCACTCTGCGCTCGCTCATCCTGAATCAGTTTAAACAACACAAACTGCACACTGATGACGGTCGAATTAGACTGTAACGTTTCTGCTCGTTTTGTTTTGGGTTCTTTAAAGGGAACCTGTCAACGGATGTTTATAATACTCACCTAAGAGTCGGTGCGGAGCAGACTGGTCGGATGGGCGTCTCCGTTCTCCGGGTCCGCAACTCCTCTTTCGGCCATCTTTGTCTTCCTTCTGAAGCTAATGTAGATGACGCGTTCAACGTCATCTACACTATCCGACATTGAGGTCCTGCGCACTTTGATCTTCCGTGAGCAGGGCAGATCAAAGTATTGTAGTGCGCCTGCATGAGACCTCAATGTTGGCTAGTGTAGGTGACATAGAACGCGTCATGCACACTAGCTTCAGAAGGAGGACAAAGATGGTTGAAAGAGGAGGTGTGGAGCCGGAGAACGGAGAGACCCATCCGACCAGTCTGCTCCGTACTGACCGTTAGGTGAGTATTATAAACATCCGGTGACAGGTTCCCTTTAAAATTAAAATAAAAATCAGGTAATCTTCTATGAGTGCCAAGTTCTACTTCATGCAGATCTGGAAAGTGACAACACTGGAGGATAATGGACTCCTGGTTAGTGTTGAGCGGACCCGGATCCGCAAAATCCGGATCCGCACGGTTTGAGCGCCCGATCCGAGTCCGACCAGTACCGGGTATTCGGGGTGCACGATCTGGATCCGTTTTTTTTTTCTCTCTCTCTCTCTCTCTTTTCTCTCTTGTCCCGGATCCGGCTCCCCATTGATTTACATTGCCGCGGATTCCGGATCGGATCCGGACTTCCGCGCCAACCCGATCCGGATCCACCGGACCCAGATTATGACTGATCCGCTCAACTCTACTCCTGGTCTCTTCAGCTTTGATTCTTCTCAAATCTTTGGCAGTTAATGTGCCTCTTTTGTTCTCAACATGTTTTCTTGTAACCCTGTTGACTATTTGCAACAAAACTTTTGATGTTTTTATGATCACGCCCCAATATAATAGCAATTTCAAAAGTGTTGCATCCTTCTGTGAGTCTTCTAACAATTATTGACTTTTCAGTCAGTGAAATCTCTTTTTTGGATCATTGTCCCTGAAAAAAATATGCTGCCTAATAATTCTGAATAGCTTGATAAAGGGTGTTGTATCCTAGGCTATATCCTCTTTACACAAAAACACATCATCTGATCTGCTTCATCCAATCAGCTTTCAAGTTTATACAGCCTGGAGTTGGAAAATCTGCATAAAATGATGTTGTGGTCAAAATACATACTTAATAATTGTGCACACAGAGTATCTGATAAGTGTCATATATAATTCTGCATAAATACAAAACTATTGAAATATTGCTGCAAAGTAAGAATGCTTTCACAAGTGTAAGTGTTAATTGTTTATTTTTGTCAATAAACAAAGTTCAAAGTAAATGAACAAAATGGAAATCTAAATCAAATCAATATTCGTTATGACCTCCCATTGCATACAGAACAAAATCAATTCTTCCATACATGTACACAGTTTTTAAAGGTATTCGGCAGGAAGGTTGTACCAAACATCTTTGATAATTAACCACAGATCTTTTGTTTAGGTAGGATTCAGCATCGGCAAATCCTTCAGTCTCTTCATGTAATCCCACACTCTCAATAATAATAATAATAATAATAATAATCATTTTTATTTCTATAGCGCCAACATATTCCACAGCGCTTTACAATTCAGAGGGGACATGTACAGACAATATGAGTCGATACAAAATAACAAAATTCAGATATCAAGAGGAGTGAGGGCCCTGCTCATAAGCTTACAGTCTATGAGGGAATAGGGGAGGCACAAAACGTGAATGGGGGGGAGGAAAGATTGTCATATATGGTCCAGCCAACAATTTAATAGAGGATTCAAAACCAGCTGCGTAGACCGGTCGCCAGCCATAATTTATACATAGAGTGTAACAAAGTACATGAAGAGGAATGGAATCAGAAGTTACAGGGGACAAGAATTGGAAGAAAATTTTATGAGGGGCCGAAAGGGACAAGATTAGATGAGGGAGGTGAGGTGATAGGCTAGTCTAAAGAAATGCGTTTTTAGGGCCCGCTTAAAGGTGTGGATGTTGGGAATTAATCGAATTGTTCTTGGTAATGTGTTCCAGAGCATAGGCGCAGCTCGTGAGAAATCTTGAAGACGAGAGTGGGAGGTTCGAAATATTGAGGATGCCAGTCTTAGGTCATTAGCAGAATGCTGGGCACGGGTGGGGTGATAGACAGAGATGAGGAGGAGATGTAGGGCGGTGCAGAACCGTGGAGAGCTTTGTGAATGAGAGTGATAAGTTTATGTTGGATTCTGTAGCGGATAGGCAACCAATGAAATGACTGACAAAGAGCAGAGGCATCAGTGAAGCGGTTGCAGAGGAAAATGATCCTGGCTGCGGCATTCAGGATGGATTGGAGAAGGGAGAGTTTAGTAACAGGGAGACCCATTAGTAAAGAATTACAGTTATCCAGGCGAGAATGAATGAGAGCGACAGTAAGAGTTTTTGCAGAGTAAACGGTAAGAAAAGGTCAAATTGTAGAGATCTTTTTGAGGTGGAGGTGACATGAGCGAGTGAACGAATGTGGGAAGCGAAGGGAGTGGGGAGTAATGATAGAACCACAAACAGAAATGGTAATATTGGGTTTGGGAAGGTTAGGAGAGGAAGGAAATATGAGAAGTTCAGTTTTTGACAGGTTCAGTTTTAGATAGAGGGAGGACATGATGTTGGAGAGAGCGGACAGACAATCGCTAATGTTTTGTAATAATGCAGGGGTAATGTTAGGAAACGATGTGTACAGTTGAGTGTCATCAGCATAGAGATGGTACTGGAAACCAAATCTGCTGGTGTTTTTTACTGAGAGAAAAGGAGTGGGCCGAGGACTGAACCCTGAGGAACCCCGACCGTAAGGGGAAGAGGAGAGGAAGAGGAGCCGGCAAAAGATACAGTGAAGGAGCGGTCAGAGAGATAGGAGGAGAACCAAGAGAGAATGGTGTCCTTCAGCCCGGTAGAGCGGAGCATAGTGAGGAGGAGCTGGTGATCCACAGTATCAAATGCAGCAGAGAAATCCAGAAGAATCAGCAAGGAGTAGTGACCATTAGATTTAGCTGTTAGTAGATTTTAGATCTTTAATGAGAGCAGTTTCAGTAGAGTGTTAGGAACGGAAACCAGATTGTAGAGGGTCAAGGAGAGAGTTATCTGACAGATAGCGGATTAGACGGCAGTCGACCAAGCGTTCCAGGAGTTTGGAGATTAGAGACTGGTCTATAGTTAGCGGCGCAGTTTTGGTCCAGGGATGGTTTTTTAAGTAATGGGTGTATGCTGGTATGTTTGAAGGCGGAGGGAAAGACACCAAAAAAGAGAGAGAGATTGAATATTTTAGTTAGGTGAGTGGTGACAATTGGGGTGACAGATTTAAGGACATATGAGGGAATAGGGTCACTGGTGCAGGTAGTAGGGCGAGAAGATGAAAGGAGCCTGGTGACATCTTCTTCAGTGGCCAAATCAAAGAATCAATGATGTTGAGATCAGGGCTCTGTGGGGCCGCATCATCATTTCCAAGATTCCTTGTTCTTTTTAACACTGAAGTTAGTTCTTAATGACATTGGCTGTATGTTTGGGGTCGTTGTACTGCTACAGAATAAATTTGGAGACAATCAAACAATGCCCTGATGGTATTGAACGATGGACAAGTATCTATCTGTATATCACAGCACTGAAAACATCATTAATCTTGACAAAAAACAAACCAACATTTGCTAAAATGCATCTTCAACCTTGCACACAACCTCCACCATGCTTCACTGTTGACGGCAGACACCGCATTTTTGAACTGTTCTTCAGCCTTCTGGTGAATAAACTGCCTTCAGTTACAGCCATATATTTCAAATTTTGACACATCAGTCCAGAGCACCTGATGCCATTTTTCTGCCTCTCAGATTCTATGTTTTTGTGCCAAGTTGGGGCACTTACCCTTGTATTTATGGTCAAGGTATGGATTTTTGGCTGCAATTCTTCCATGAAGATCATTTCTAGCCAGACTTCTTTAAACAGTAGATAGGTGTAGCTGGGCCCCACTGGTTGCTGCTAGTACTGAGTTGATGGCATTGCTGGACATCTTCTGATTTCTAAGGGATTAGACATGATGTGTTTCATCTGCTGCAACATTTTCTTGGCCAACCACTGTGTCTACAGTCATCAACATTGCCTATTTCATGGTGCGTCTTCAAATGAAATTGAACAACACATTGTGAAAACTCAGGATGCTTTGAAATGTTTTCTTGAGAGAGACCCTGTTGATGCAGTATAATTACCTTGTATCTTGTTGCTGTTCTCAGTATTGCCATGGTGTATGACCTTACATATAAAACTGTCTTCTACACCCTCCCCTTTGTAGCATAGTTTGGCTACCCCTCACCCAGTTTTAAGCCTTCGACACAGCTGTTTCTGTTTCAGTTAATAATGGTTTTAATCTACAGTTAAAAGAAAAAAAAATTGGTACCGTATTAACCAGTTGGAAAAAAGAGCAATCAATCCTTTTTGCAACTGACTAACTCGGAACCAAAACTTTTAGAGCAACCAATCTCCATATAGAAATGGTGATCATTATCAGCGTTTTAATATAAAATTCCTGACTGTGCAAGTGTACCTAGATTAATCAATTAAATGTTAATTTATCCAAAAATAATTTATGTTGTTTGGAAAGGGCGGTCACACCAAATAATGATTTGATTTAGATTTCTCTTTTATTCATTCACTTTCCAATCAATCAATTTATCTATCTTAGGCCCCCTTCACACGTCAGTGATTCTGGAATGTATGTTGCAGTTTTTATACGTATCAGAATCAAGGACATACGCAGACCCTTTAAAATCAATGGGTCTGCACACACATCAGTAATTTTTCACTGACTTGTTTCCGTTTTTTTCTGGCATCACTGGTGTACCCCAGACCAAAAAGTGGTGTCATCTGTGAAAACTGTACCAGAAAAACACATACATGTAAAATAAAAGCTTTTTAAACTCCCCCATATCTGTCTTCAGCAGCCTCTGTCTGTTTCCAGGTCGGCTAATTAGGCTCATAAATATTCACTGCACAGCCGACCCAGAAGTAGCTGCAGAGGGGAGACAGCAGCGGCCAGACACAGTATCGCGGGAGACATCAGCAACACGAACACCAGCGGCGTGGACAGGTGAGTATAAATGCCTGATATCTGTGTATTAAAATAGTGCATGGAGATCATATGTGTGCCAAAAACACGGCAAATGGAGAACATACGCACCTTTATCACATCAGTGAAAAACGTCAGTTTTTCACTGACGTGTGAAAGAGGCCGTAACATACAAAGAAGTAAAAATGAAGACAGTACTTAAGGGATCCAAGTGAAAAATACAAGAAGATAACAGTGCACGTAGATGGGTCACTAAAACTAACCATCCATCTCTTTTGGATCCGTGGCTTGAGCTCTGCCTTCATTTGTTTTTCTTGTATAGATAGTTAGATAGCTGTGCATATACAAGGGGCTGCTAAGTCTTTGGCTCTGTGATTTTTTTTGTTTCTATGGTAACAAATGTTACATCACATTTTTGTGTTTGTTGCTTTTGGCAACAGTGTTCTACGCATGCGGGAAAACAAAACGGTGGAGTCTAATGCGATATTCACAGCAGCTGAGAGCAGAGGAGTAATAAAATTCTTGTTTCTGCAAGGAAAGTCAGTGAAGGATGTTCATGGTGATATGTCGCAGACATTGGGGGATCAATGTCCATCATATTCCACAGTTAAGAACTGGGTTGTCAAATTTAAAACGAGCCACTTCAGCACCAATGATGAGGAACATCCTGGATGACCAAGAGTGGTTGTTGTTCCGGAGATCGTCGATGCTGTGCACAACCTCATACTGGAGAGTCGACGAATTTCAGCTAAAGCAATAGCAGACATCATGGGGATTTCCCGTGAACGTCTTTGTGTCATTATCCATGAACATTTGGATATGAAGACGCTATCTGCAAAGTGGGTCCTTAAATGTTTGACAACAGATCAGAGAAGCATGCGAGTGAAAACTTCCCGGTCCATTTGTCAGCCTTTCCAGACTGATAAGAACTTCTAGGATCAACTGGTCACTATTGATGAGACCTGGATTTATTTGTATGACCCTAAAAACAAGGAGCAGTCAAAAGAGTGGAGGCACAGTGTTCTCCTCATCCGAAGTTCAGGGTGCAAAAATCAGCCACTAAGGTGATGGCGTCTGTGTTCTCGGATGAGGGCGTGCTGCTAGTGGACTACCTTCAAAAGGGTTCCACCATCAATGCAAGGTATTGCATTGAACTTTTGGACCAATTGAAGGCAGCTCTGAAGGCCAAAAAGCATGGCAAGCTGTCCAAAGGAATCTTGTTCCTGCAAGACAACGCCTCCGCTCACACTGCACAAGCAACCACAGCAAAACTGGCAGAGCTTCCAGCTGGTTGACCACCCACCTTATTCACCAGATCTAGCTCCCTCCGACTATCCTCTGTTTCCAAACCTGAAAAAACACTTCAAGGGTACCAAATTTCACGCCAATTCTGATGCCATGACTGCTACGGATGCCTGGTTTGAGGCACAACTGAAATCTTTCTTTTTGCTAGGCATGCAGAACTTGGAATACGATGTAAGAAGTGTGTTGACATCAGTGGAGAATATGTGGAATAAATGTAAGTTTCATCATCGTATCTCGTTTCTTTCTGGGTAAAGCCAGAGACTTATCAGCAGCCCTTCATTTACAGGGCTGAAGCTGCTGTGGGGCAAGATGTATATATATATCCACACATACACACACATGCATGCACACACACACACACACACACACACACACACACAATGTTAGTAATTGATACATATAGTTAAACATCATATCCGGGGGATATTTTTCAGATAATGTCACTTCAAAAGTCTTATCCTTAGGTCTATGGTGACTGGAAGTCTGTATCTGCAATATAATCTACATAACTGCCAGCAAGGTCTCTTACTTTAATGACTTGGTAAAGGAGTTGTAAGACGAGCAGCACTATTTATTTGGCAAAAGGAAAAATACACAGCAAATCACTGGTGGAAATAAAAGATCTAGACAGCTGGAATGTATTCTTACCCATATCCGTCCCCTCTGACAGACTTGCTTATGTGCACACTGCATATTGATTATACATATGTCTAAAATATAGGTTTGAACTCTGCAGTATCATTGATCTGCAGGATCTTAGCAACAAACCACAAGATTAATTGCACTGAAATTGATCAGACAATCTATGCGCTAGGCAGTAAGGACAGATGAGAGCTGCAGCTGGTACTGAACACATCTGATTGGCGTGACTGTCACAAAACAGAGGATCGATCAATCAATCAAATGTTTAATTAACCAAGAGTTCTTTACACTGATTTTCTTACTTTCTAAGGGAAACCTTCGATACCAAACTACTAATAAGAATATTTTTTTCCCTTTGTTTTCTGTAAATTAACACTTAATCCTTGGATACTGAATAGTGAGGGGAACCCACAGCCATTCGGCAGGTCAAAAAAGATTAAAAAAAACCCCAGTTCGGGATTGGACTTGAACCACAAACATCTGACCGGACGCCTATCCCCATAAAAGTCTATGGGGACCCGAACATTGTGCTTTAAAATGGTGGCAGAAAGGGCTAGGAGGATTACAGCACAACTGTTATGCTTACTGAGTCTCCTGCACAGCTGGAACACTACCTCAGGGTCCGCTCATTAACACTCATACATTTTCACTGCTTCCCCTGCCCACTGGCAGTCCCGGGGTCTATAATTGATTGCAGTCAGACCGAGCCCCCGCCTTTTGTGACAGAGTCTGTGATTGCTTGGAATCACACACACTGTCTGCACATCTATAGTGTAAAAATAAATAAATAAATAACTAAATAAATTGGTATTGGGTCCTCGCATATTATCATGCTCAGCACAGATAAAGCAGACAGCTACAGACTGCAGCCCCCAGCCGTGTGCTTATCTTGGCTGTGCATCAAAATAAGAGTGACCTTATGAGGCTTATTTTTTTTAATTATTTAAATAAATAATTTTAAAAATGGTGTGCAGTCTCCCCCAATTTTGATACCCAGCCATGATAAAACTGGCAGCTGAGGGCTGGTATTCTCAGGCTGGGGAGACTATGGTTATTGGGCCCCCCAGCCTAAAAATAGCAGCCTGCAGCTGCAATCCCAACACTTTTCCTGGCTCATCCTAATTGCCCTGGTGCGGTGGCATTTGGAGTAATCTAAGGGGTTAGTGACAGCTCACAGCTGCCACTATCCTCTAGATTAGTAATGGGAGGAGACTATGAGATGTCTCCCATTACTAATCTATAGCTTAGTGACATTTGTACACCTGGGAGACAAACCACAGATGGAGGAGTCTCATAGTGACTTATCTCAACCATGGCATTGAAAACACTTAGACACAGCTAACTGAACATACCCGACACACTGAGGGACAGCTGCTCTGTCTACACGCTGCACATACGTGCTGCACTGCAGGCTGTTAATCAATGTTCCGGGAGAGATGACAGAGCAATCACCATGACAAGAGTAATGACTGGTACAGCTCCCTACATCACCTGATGACTGGAAGTGAGTAGCTGGACAGAAAAAATATTTTGATAATATAAGTTAAACTAGACTAAAATAACGGAAACACTATTTATCTGCAGATTACCACTATATTTACAGGTAAAACGTGTTTTTGTGGGTAACAGGTTCTGTTTATCAAAGCAATGAAGTACATTGCCATTTTCTCTGTAGGGTAATTATGGTTAATATCGTGCACACATCATATTTGGTTTCTAAAGAACTGAAGTATTAACAATTACTTAAGAAGAAACTTGACTTTCCTCATCATGATGCATCTGAGGTCCTATGGGACTTAGAAAAAGTGTGGGTAGCCATAAAAGCTATGAAATAGATAAAATGTAATCTTCAATTAACATATCAAGACTCCTTCCATCAAAGAGATGTGAAAGTAGGAAACTTTCCAGGAGGCTACGATGCCCTCTACCTTCAAAAACTCAGAGACTTTTGGGAATTTTGGAGATACCGCGCTCGTATGAATGCATATCACTGCTGTGAACAAACAATGTCATTATCATAATTTTAAGTGCAATCTAAAAAGAAAAAGCATAAAATGAGGATAAAGTAGGGTAAATCTTGTCAATAATTACAAGGTAGGTGAATGTTGGAGAGGAATGACGAGGATGTCTAATCTTCAATGATTCCGCACATGACTTGGTAGAAAGACGCTTTTAAGACGAAACACACTGGGCAAATGCACAAAACAATTGTTGGCTGATTATAACAAGAAACTAAACTCCAATAACACAAACATGTCCGGTCAATAGACTTCACAGGTGACGTTTTGGTTTTTTTTCTTCCATCTTCCCAATTATTTGAAATCCTCAAATGATATTCACTTTAATTGCTTTGTAACTGTAGAGCTAATATAGTGTCTTAGGGAGCCCAAAATTAAAGGCCACTTCACACGTTGCGATCTCGCTAGCGAGATCGCTAGAGAGCGTACCCGCCCCCGTTGTTTGTGCGTCGTTTGTGCATTAGGCCACGTCACACATACTTACCTTCCCTGCGACGTTGCTGTGGCCGGCGAACCGTCTCCTTTCTAAGGGGGTCAGTTCGTGCGGCGTCACAGCGACGTCACATGGCAGGCGGCCAATAGAAGCGGAGGGGCGGAGAGCAACCAAAGGAAAGACACGCCCACCTCGTTGCTGGCTGGACGCAGGTAATCTGTTGTTCCTCGTTCCTGTGGTGTCACACATAGCGATGTGTGCTGCAGCAGGAACGACGAACAACCTGCGTCCTGCAACAGCAACGATAATTGGGAATAGAACGACGCGTCAACGATCAACGATAAGGTAAGTAATTTTGATCGTTAACGGTCGTTCGTGCGTTTCACAAGCAACGACATTGCTAACGAGGCCGGATGTGCGTCACGAATTCCGTGACCCCAACGACATCTCGTTAGCGATGTCGTTGCGCGTAAAGCGGCCTTAAGGCTGCGCGCACATCAGCGGTATTCTGACGCAATGCCAGATCCATAAGAACTGCGGTACAGTTCAATACAGTGGAATCGCGGCAAGATAAGATAACATGCGGTCACATGCAGCCGCCGCCTTATGTGACCGCATGTAACCTTATCTTGCCACAATGTCATTTAACTGTATTGAACTGTACCACATTTCTGACGGATCCGGCATTGCGGCAGAATACCGCTGATGTGAAACCAGCCTAACTTTTGGGCTCCCTAAGACACTATATTAGCTCTATAGTTACAGAGCAATTAAAGTGAATATCATATCCACTTTGCAAACTAAAATTCCAGTCGTAATCATGAAAGGAATGAAACATAATATACATTGTACACAGAAAGCTGACAATCAGTGGTGTGGGTCGGTTATACCCAACTCAACATTATGAGCTCTGCCAGATCTGCAGCAGAGGAAACTGTGGTTCTATTATAATTGCTGCACCCAATATACTACGTTCCATATTTTTCTGATTATAACACGTACTTTTCCTCACAAAAATTTGGGAGTAAAATGAGGGGTGCATCTTATAAGACAAATGTAGCTTACCAGGGGAGTACTGGAGAGGGGTCATAGGAGGCAGGGGTGATGCTATGAGCGGTGCTGCGTGCTGTCGGCTGTGAGAAAAGGGCTGCCATCCTTAAATGTTGGAGGTGCGGGATTCAATTAATGGCGCCCGGAAATTGCCGCGTGTGCAGATGAGACTCTCGGCTCAAGATCTCAGCTGCACATGCGCTGCCTCAGGTCCATTGATCTCCCAGCAGCAGACTTTAGGAAAATGGCACCCAGAGGTGGCGTGTGCACAGATATGATCTCGGCTTGTCATTCAGCCGATAGCTCAATCTATGCACACGCCGACTCCGGGAGCCATTTCTTTGAATCCTGCACCACTGACATTTTCTGGAAGTTCTTCCTACCTCATAGCGCCCACAATGAGCATCTGGGACACCCGCTGCACTGGCCTCAGCATTGCCCTACTCTAGCACCACCCCTGCCTTCTGTGACCCCGCTCCACCAACCGGCCCCCCCCTTACCGGTAAGATGCCAACAGATTATAAGACGGAACCCTCTTTTTCCCTCTAAATTTAGGGTGCGTCTTATAATCCACTGTGTCTTATAAACCGAAATATACAGTAACACTGCTGGAATCAGGGTCTCAGCCCCTATATCATGCTGCTCTCAGATTATACATAAATATACCTTGTACAACCATCAAGCTAACTTCTTTGTAATATTCATACCCCTTTTAGATTTCCACTTTACAGAATCCCATTATAAAAAAAATAGTTTATGCTATGAAAATGTTGATAACTTGGTCAAAATCTGAATTCTCACATTTTAATGATATTTTTAACAGTTTCCATTAGATAGAAGAAGTATAAGTACGTTACCTCAGAAGGTTGATCTATGGGTTGTGGCATAACCAACTGATTGTGATGCTGAAGAACAGTCTTCAAATAGTCTAACACTGTCTGGCACGGCACTGTAAAAGACAAAGAAGTCAAAGGCACGCCGGCTAAAGTAAGGGGCTACCAACTAAACCAAAAAAATGTTATAAAGCATGAAATTGTGGAATAAAAACGTCCCTTTTCTTCAAGAACATTGTGGAGTCTGGTAATCTTCTGAAGGCTACAAAAGTAGTTAATGAAAGATCAAACTTTTCCTTATTCCTTAAAGTAAAGGAGGTAATCTTAAACAAATTTAACTCCCGTTAAAAGTCTGCATTTCATTTTTATTCTCGTTTACTAATGAAATGCAAATGAGGTCATTATAGCCTTAATTAGATTCATTCCAGATGGTTAATGTTTTGAGATTGAGCATGAAGTTAAAGTCACTCTTAAATCTGACCTTAGTGACATATTTCCATGGTTTCACGACAAGTGGAAGTTTCTTCTAAGGCCACCATGAGATTCACAGACAATACCAATAATTTGCAAAAGGCAGTTTTGTGAAAGTCAAAAAAGTACCTAATATTCTTTCAATGATATTCTCATATCTTCAGTGAATATTGTAACAATAGAAGCTTTAGACATTCCTATGCATTACAATAAAACAATGGGTTTCCAATTAAAGTGGATCATTCACAAGGGACAAGTTAATGAAACATGTTCCCCATGACTGGAGTTCCGGCTCCTGCTGTTGATGTTGGCATCATTCAGATATTTGGACATCTCTATAAATGACTCATCTTATATCAGTTATGGTAAGAGTCACAGCTTCGAATGATCTACAGAGGGACATACGGTACGGAATATGTCATCACAGCTCTTGTGAATTGCTTTCTCTATTAAAGCCTGCTTTACATGTTCCGATTCTGCATACAATATCGTATGCGATCGTAACCGCCCCCATCGTATGTGCGGCACGTTCAATTTTCACACGTACTTACCCGTCCATACGACCTCGATGTGGGCGGCGAACGTCCACTTCCTGGAGTGGGAGGGATGTTCAGCGTCACATCGACGTCACGCGGCAGCCGGCCAATAGAAGCGTAAACGTCCCGCCCACCTCCTCCCTTCCGCATTGCTGGCCGGGAGCCGCAGGACGCAGGTAAGATCTGTTCATCGTTCCCTGGGTGTCACACACTGCGATGTATGCTACCCTGGGCACGATGATCAACCTGACGTTCAATTCATGAGGAATGAACGACGTGCGTGCGATGAATGTTTTACCGTTCATTCGCAATCGCATGTAGCTGTTACACACTACAATGTACCTTACGATGCCGGATGTGCGTCACTTACGATGTGACCCCGCCGACACATCGTAAGATATATTGTAGTGTGTAAAGCGGGCTTTAGACATTTCTCCATTTTTGACTTTTTGTGCCCACAAATAACCACCATTGTTCTTGACGTTACATCCAGATTTATCTGAAAGAGGAAAAACCCAAACCCCAAACTAATGGCATGTATGTAAAGGTGCTTTAAAGCTGATTAAAACGTTACCTTGCTTGCAGAAATCTGTTTTGCCTCTCTCCTTACTCCTGTTCGAGGAGCCAGGCGGGGAATAGGGAGAGAGGCAGGAGAGTTGCAAGTGAATAGCCTGTCCCTGCTGCACTTGCAACTCATTATTATACAATGTCAGTGATGGATTTCTCTAAGATGGCAAAATGAATTTCTACAAGCAAGGTAGAAAAAAAAATGTTTAAAAGAACTGAGAGTCCTCAGTGGTTGATACCTTTTAATGGGTAACTAAAAAGATGGTAATAAATAGGAAGCTCTCGAGACTACTCAGGTCTCTTCATCAGGCCAAGTATGAGTAGTCTCATAAGCTTGCTAATTATTACCATATTCACAGTTAGCCATTAAGGTATCAACCACTGAGGACTCTCAGTTCTTTTAAACATTTTTTTTTCTATCTACTGGCTAACATGGTACAAAGATATACTTTACCTGTACAAGCAAGATAAGAATTTAATCAGCAGTAAAGTGTGTTCATAAATATGGTGTTAGTATGGAGTGTAAAATCGAAACGACAAGTTTTCTTTAAAAGGCTTAAAAAATTGTTTAAAAGAACTGAAGTCCTCAGTGGTTGATACCTTTTAATGGCTAACTGAAAAGATGGTAATAATAGCAAGCTTTCCAGACTATGCAGGTCTCTTCATCAGGCTCAGTGTAACACAAAATCTGAAGAGTCACATATTTATACAAAACAGGACATAGAATAGAGCAGTAAAGACAAGTTATGTGAAGCAGAACTATCACTTTGGCAAGAGGACAAACTGTTGTGGGCATAAATATTGCTGCAGTTCATAGATAAGCAGTGTGAAAGTTTTATTGTCCTCTGATTAGGGTCTGGCCAGAGCTGGGATGCCCCCAGATGCTGTGTATAAATATGTGAATCTTCAGATTTTGTTATATTGAGCCTGAAGAAGAGACTTGAGTAGTCTGGAAAGCTTGCTATTATTACCATCTTTTCAGTTAGGCTGGGGCCACACGGGGACTACTGCGATCCACTTGCATGACACTCGGCTCACACTGGCAGTACAGCAGAGCCGAGTGTCAAGCGTGTGTCCTTGCAACTGAGGTCCGTTCGTGCGAGCAGACCTCAGCTGCGGGGGGCGGGCCGGCACTCAGGAGGGGAGGGAGGGATTTCTCTCCCTCTCTACTGTGTAGCCGGCTATAGCCATTCTTGCACTGCACTAGCAGTACACCGGTGTACTGCGAGTGCAGTGCGATTTTTCTCTCGCCCCATTCACTTGAATGGGTGCGAGAGAAAGAGTCTCGGATTACAATCGCAGCATGCTGCGATTGTTTTCTCGGTCCGATTAGGGCTGAGAAAATAATCGCTCATGTGTGCTGACACACAGGCTAGAATTGGTCCGAGGGGAATGCGATGTTTTATCGCACTCCACTCGCACTGTTTTTCTCGCCGTGTGGCTTAGGCCTTAGCCATTAAAAGGTATCAACCACTGAGGACTTCGACAATTTTTTATCTCTACTGGCTAACACGGTACAAAGATATATTTTACCTGTTTTAAAAGAGTTGTCATGTTAGAAATAAACCATTTATGTGTCCTTGGTGGCAGATTTTAGCAACATCTCTGATAGAAGTAGTGATATGGTCCACAGACAAGCTACAAATGGGTGGTTGGGCCATGTAAGAGGTGGAGTAATAGTTACTAGGTTTGTAGAGATGACCTAATCTGCCAAAATTCCAATTCAGCAAATCAGGTGGGTTCTACAGGAAAATTCAATTTGCAGAAAACTTAAGGCCACTTTACACGCTGCGATATCGGTACCGATATCGCTAGCGTGGGTACCAGCCCCCATCGGTTGTGCGACACGGGCAAATCGGTGCCTGTGGCGCACAACATCGCCCAGACCCGTCACACTACTTACCTGCTCTGCTACGTCGCTGTAACCGGCAAACCGCCTCCTTTCTAAGGGGGCGGTCCGTGCGGCGTCACAGCGACGTCACTAAGCGGCCGCCCAATCAAAGCAGAGGGGCAGAGATGAGCGGGACGTAACATCCCGCCCACCTTCTTCCTTCCGGATAGCGGGCGGGGGCAGGTAAGGAGAGGTTCCTTGTTCCTGCGGTGTCACACATAGCGATGTGTACTACTGCAGAAACGAGGAACAACATCGTACACACTGCATCAGCGATATTTGAGAAGGGACCCCCATGTCACCGATTAGCGATTTTGAACGTTTTTGCGACGATTCAAAATCGCTCATAGGTGTCACACACGACATCGCTAATGCGGCCGGATGTGCGTCACAAATTCAGTGACCCCAACGACATCGCATTAGCGATGTCGTAGCGTGTAAAGCGGCCTTTATTCGATACAAATTGAATGTTCCTAATTATGCTCTGGGGTCTCTCTCTCTAGAGTATAATATTAGCATGTAGAAATAAAAAACAAAATATAAAAAGAAAACACAAAACAAAAAAAAAACCACAATTAATACCTCAAGGCTCACCTGCCAATTTCTGGTCCTCAGAGCCTTTTCTTTTTGCCTTTCCCAGTTATCTTCTTTGGCCTCTTCACTCCAGACCAGGATTTCCATTACATTTACAGTAGATCACAAAAGTGAGTACACCCTATACATTTTTGTAAATTTTTCATTTTATGTTTTCATAGAATAACAATGAAGATATGACACTTTGATACAATGTACAGTAGTCGGTGTGCAGTTTGTATAACTGTGTAAATTTGGTGCCCTCTAAACAACTCAACACAGTCATTAAGGTCTAACCCATTGACAACAAAAGTGAATACAACCCTAAGGACCCTTACACATTGCGTTTTTCTCTACGTCCACAGGTCCCGTCGGGGCATCCGTCTGGACCGCCCCTCCCCCACTCTGCAAAGCGTGCTCCGGACGCATGCGCCCAACAGGGCCATTCACTGTTATGGAGCGCACTGCGTTAGCGTGTGCTCTGTTTTGTGCCATTTTGTGCACATATACGTTTCTGCAGACGCACACCCGAACGTAGACCACCTGTGTCCACCGGGACCTGTGGACGTAGAGAAAAACGCAATGTGTAAGGGGCCATAGTAAAAATGGCCAAATTGTGCCCAAAGTATCAATATTTTGTGTGGCCACCATTATTTTCAAGCACTCTCTTAACCCTTTTGTGCATGGAGTTCACTATAATGTCACAGAAGCCGCTGAATCCTCTTCCATCCTCCATGACATCAAAGAGCTGGTGGATGTTGGAGACCTTGCACTCCTCCATCTTCCATTTGAGGAGACCCCACAGATGCTCAATAGGTTTTATAGTCTGGAGCTGCTTGGCCAGTCCAGCACCTTTACTCTAATTTTCTTTATAAAGGCAGTGGTCGTCTTGGAGGAGTGTTTACGGTTGTTATCATGTTGGACTACTGTCCTGCGGCTCATTTTCCGAAAGAGGAGATCATGCTCTGCTTCAATATGTCACAGTACATGTTGGAATTTACGGTTTTCTCAATGAATTAGCTCTCCACAGCCGGCAGCACTCATGCAGCTACAAACCATGACAGTCCCCCACCATGCTTGACTGTAGGCGAGACACACTTGTCTTTGTACTTCTCACCTGGTTGTCTCATACACGCTTGACACCATCTGAATCAAATAACTTTACTGTGGTCTCATCAGCCCACAGAACATGGTTCCAGTAATCCATGCCCTTTGGCTGCTTGTCTTCAGCAAATTGTTTGCTGTTGCAGGGTTTTGGTAATCTGCTTACAGCCTCGGCCATCTTTATGTAGAGCAACAATTATTTTTTTCAGAACCTCTTTGCCATGAGGTGCCATGGTGAACATCCACTGGCCAGTATGAGAGAGTGTGAGCGAAATTTACCACACCTGCTCCCCATTCACACCTGAGATCTTGTAACACTAATGAGTCACATGACACCAGGGAAGGAAAATCACTAATTGTGCACAATTTGGCCATTTTCACTTATGAGTGTACTCACTTTTGTTGTCAGCGGTTTAGACATTAATGGCTGTGTGTTTACTTATTTAGAGGGCACCAAATTTACACTGTTATACAAGCTGTACACTGACTACTGTATATTGTATCAAAGAGTCCTATCTTCAGTACTGTCCCATGAAAAGATATAAAAAATGTATAAAAATCTGCTGAGAGGTTACTCACTTTTGTGATATAGTGTGGGTCTCTCACGTCACTGTCCGCCAGTTAATGCTTCAATACAATACTGGCACTTCACAAAATAGCTGCTCTTTCAAGAATTTATTGTCATTTTCTCATGTTCCATCACTGAAGCAATATGAGAAAATGAAAATAAATTCTTGAAAGAGCAGCTATTTTGTGAATTGTCAGTATCGTTTTGAAGCATTATAAAGGGGTATGCCAACCCATTACTGCGGCACCACTACAAGGGAATGTTAACTGCAAATGTCTTGTCCACCACTTAAGTGATGAGTTTTGTACTATCACTACAAGCATTACAAGGTGGGTAAGGATGGCAGAGGCCTAGTTGTGCCAGAAGCCTGGCCTGGAGTAAAGAAGCCAAGGAGGATACGCATGTGAATGGGGAATGGAAAAAAAAGATGCGTGAAGGGCTGGGTAGTGGGCTGTAGGGGCGGCAGGATGGGTGAGTGGTATGTATCATTGATTTTTTTTTTAACCATTTGCCTGGCCCACAGCCAATTTTGCTGAATTCATGACCGACAAATGAGAAAAAAAAGTATTCCAGAGGATCCAAATTTTGTAGAATGTGAGAAAATTAAAATTCCACTAAAATAAATGTACTCATCTCCACTGGCTTCTACTTAAAGCACCATTCTGGCTGTTTTTTTTATCTCACCGTCGGAGTAGTAACACTAATACATAATAATAATAATATACTTACAATCTGCTGTCTTATGCTCTTTCCGACACTGCTCTAGGCCCACTTCGCTAACTGTCACAACCTCTCAATGTAAGTCTATGTGAGCCTTATTCTTGCTTTAATAGACTTAAGCGGGCTTTACACGCTACGACATCGCTAATGCGAAGTCGTTGGGGTCACGGAATTTGTGACGCACATCCGGCCGCATTAGCGATGCCGTTGCGTATGACACCTATGAGCGATTTTGCATCGTCGCAAAAACGTGCAAAATCGCTCATCGGTGACATGGGGGTCCATTCTCAAATATCATTACTGCAGCAGTAACGAAGTTGTTCCTCGTTCCTGCGGCAGCACACATCGCTCCGTGTGACACTGCAGGAACGAGGAACCTCTCCATACCTGCGCCCCGGCCACAATGCGGAAGGAAGGAGGTGGGCGGGATGTTACGTCCCGCTCATCTCCGCCCCTCCGCTTCTATTGGCCGGCCGTTGCGTGACATCACTGTGACGCCGAACATCCCTCCCCCTTCAGGAAGAGGATGTTCTATTGGGCGGCGGTTCAGTGACGTTGCTGTGATGCTGAACGAACCGCCCCCTTAGAAAGGAGGCGGTTCGCCAGTCACAGCGACGTTGCTAGGCAGGTAAGTATGTGTGACAGGTCTGGGCGATGTTGTGTGCCACGGGCAGCGATTTGCCCGTGTCACACAACCGATGGGGGCGGGAACGCATGCTAGCGATATCGGTACCGATATCACAGCGTGTAAAGCGGCCTTTACATTGAGAAATGACCTTCAGCTCACGCAGAAAAAAATAGCGATCCAGCAGACAACCACCGAGGCCCCAAGAACAGAAGAGGACAGCGACTGGTAAGGAACTTACATTAGTGATACCACTCCGTATATACAGGTGCAACTCTAGAAATTAGAATATGATCAAAAAGTGAATTTATTTCAGTAATTCAATACAAAAAGGGAAACACATATATTATATAGAGTCATTACAGAATGATCTATTTCAAGTGTTTATTTCTGTTAATGTTGAGGATTATGGCTTATAGACAATGAAACTCCAAAAGTTATTATCTCAGAAAATTAGAATATTATATAAGACCAACTGAAAAAATGATTTTACGCTCAGAAATATTCTGTACAGTAAATGCACTCAATACTTGGTGGGGGCTCCTTTTGCATGAATTACTGCATCAATGCGGCATGGCATGGGGGCGATCAGCCTGTGGCACTGCTGAGGTGTTATGGAAGCCCAGGTTGCTTTGATAGCAGCCTTCAGCTCATCTGCATTGTTTGGTCTGGTGTATCTCATCTTATGCTTGACAATACCCCATAGATACTCTATGGGGTTTAGGTCAGGCGAGTTTGCTGGCCAATCAAGCACAGTGATACTGTGGTTATTAAACCAGGTATTGGTACTTTTGGCAGTGTGGACAGGTGCCAAGTCCTGCTGAAAAATTAAATTTCCATCCTCAAAAAGCTTGTCGGCTGAGTGACGCATCAAGTGCTGTAAAATGTCCTGGTAGCCGGCTGTGCTGACTTTGGTCTTGATAAAACACAGTGGCCCTACACCAGTAGGTGACATGGCTCCCCAAACCATCACTGATTGTGGAAACTTCACACTAGACCTCAAGCAGGTTGGATTGTGGTCTCTCCACTCTTCCTCCAGACTCTGGGACTGTGATTTCCAAATGAAATGCAAAACTTACTTTCATCTGAAAATAACACCTTGGACCACTGAGCAAAAGTCCAGTTCTTTTTCTCCTTGGCCCAGGTAAGACGCTTCTGGCGTTGTCTATTAGTCATGAGTGGCTTGGCACAAGGAATGTGACACTTGTAGCCAATGTCCTGGATACGTCTGTGTGTGGTGGCTCTTGAAGCACTGACTCCAGCAGCAGTCCATCCACTCCTTGTGAATCTCCTGCAAATTTTTGAATGGCCTTTTCGTAACAATCCTATTAAGGCTGCGGTTATCCCAGTTGCTTGTGCACCTTTTTCTACCACACTTTTTCCTTCCACTCAACTTTCCATTAATATGCTTGGATACAGCCCTCTGTGAACAGCCAGCTGCTTTAGCAATGACCTTTTGTGGGTGGCTTACCTTCCTTGTGAAGTGTGACAACGACTGTCCTCTGGACATCTGTCAAGTCAGTAGTCTTCACCATGATTGTGTAGCTTACTGAACCAGACTAAGGGACCATTTTAAATGCTTAGAAAGTCTTTCCAGGTGTTTTGTGCTAATTATTCTAAATTTCTGAGATAATTTTGGGTTTTCATTGGCTCTAAGCCATAATCATCAACATTAACAAAAATAAACACTTGAAACAGATTACTCTGTGTGTAATGACTCTATATAATATGTGTTTCCCTTGTTGTATTATAACCCATACTAATGACGTGTGTAAATGCAGTTTAATTCTGAGTAAATCCTCACCTTTCTTGTAGATATCAGTTTTTCCGTTTTAGAGAAATTCATTGTTGAAATGTTATGCTAATGAGTCACAAGTGAAGCTGGTCGGACACTACACTTACAGCTCTCCTGCATCTTACCCTATTCCCCGACTTTCAACTGACAGGTCAATTCTGTCTCAGTGACCTGTCAATCAGAGAGAGGAGGCAGGCAGTGGGCAGGGAATAGGGAGAGAGGCAGGAGCACTGTAAGTGCAGCGCCCGCCCACTGCACTTGTGACTCATTAGCATACAATTTCAACTATGTATCGCTCTAAAATAGCAAAACTGATTTTTACAAGCAATGTAAAGATTTAATCAGCATTAAAGCACTTTTACATACATGCCTTTTTAGGGCTGTAATATACTGATGGCAGATTCCTTTTAAAAAGAAAATGTAAGAGTATTTTTTTAAAGGATTTGTGATTTTTTAAATAATTAAGGCTATGTATGGGGTTTTTTTGCATTTTTTTTTAAATTAGTTCTCTGAAAATTAAAAGCTGTTTTTTTACAGCAGCGGCAAAAGCTATTAGAATCCCAAAATCTCCTGCACACACACACACTGGCTTTTTTTCCCATGAGTGAAATGGAAAATTTCTGCGTTTTTGAAATAAGCAGTATGTCAATTCTTTCAGTGTTTTTTCAGCTTTTTTCTCCATTGAAAGGAATGAGAAAGTAAAAAAAAACACAGCTGGGTCTTTTGCTGCTTTTGTGGTGGAGAAACTTTATTTAAATATGTACTATAGACAATTGACACCAAAAATGCAGCAGAAAATGCAGCAAAACCTGATTTCTGAAAGTCGCTTTTTTATTGCCAATAGAGCAGGTTTTGCTGCAGAAAAAAAAGCAGCAACAAAGTCAATATGTGAACATACCCTAAAAAGACTATTCATGAATTTGGGTCATGACACCAGAGCCCATTTAATTCATAACCATGTGTGATATACCTCTACACCAGGAATCTTACTTCAGTCACTTTTTACTACTTCCTTTCGATGGTGCTTCTTTTGACAATCCCAAGTGCATGCTGGGATATTATAAGGAAGTGTCATAAGGGGGCCTCTGGCTCCTCCCTGAAAAGCGTCATCAGTGACATCCATTTCAGGGGCTGGGCTAGTCCCTTCTCTACTGAATATATGTCAAGTATTCTTATATGCACACTAACAGGTAAACTCTCTTGCCAGCACGTTACTTTTGCTCAAAGCCGGTGCATATTGCACAGTGACAAGAATCTATTGAGCAATTCTCAAAAATTACAACCAACGCATATTCAGTAGTGCAGGGACTAGCCACACCCCTGAAACGGGCATCACTGGTGACGCTTTGTTTCAGGAAGGGGGCAGAGACTGTGACAGTGACCACAGCCTATGCTGTCTGTCCTCTGATGACTGTTTGAGTATCCCAGCATACACTGGGGGATTCTCAAACAAAGTGTCATCAAAAAGATAAGTAGTAAAAAAGCAAAAGCAGTTAGTGTAATGAGGGAAGCTTAGGGAATTTTTAATTAAAGTACCTTAGAAAAAAATGGCCTCTCATCAAGACCAGAGTGAACACAAGTCTTGATGAATTGGCTTTGTTAAAATAAAGTTACAGATGGAATATGGAATTAAATAAGCTAGTTCTGAGCCCCACTTAGCTCAGTGATTTGCTGCAGCGCGGTCAATGTGACGTCATTGCATAGAGACAGAAGCAACAAAGACCCAACACTGGAACATGGGAGGGTGAGTAAAGCACTGTTTTGTTTCTTTCCCACTAAAGGCTATATACACGCCACGACTTTTAGATACCGCTGCAGCTGCCGAGTTTTCACAAACAATGCTGCTTCAAGATAACGCTGGATATCATTTTCTTTAGACGGCTTCGTGTTTACTTTGCTGTTGGTCTTGCGGCAACTCCAATGCTGTCGTCTATTAACTATACTGTTGAGTATAGAGAGCGGATGGCTTCCTAGGGGAAAAGGAGCAGGTCACTTTCTTTAACACTAGAAGTCCCAGAGAGGGGTCATTTAACATTTCTATCATTGGAACCCTATGGAGCTCGAAATTCCTGCGACTTCTAGTGTTAAGTGCTTTAGGGTTTCCGAACCTCAGAGTGGTTAAAAGAAGTGACATAAGACAGAACACATGCACAGCAACCTCTTTTTGACATTGTTGTGCATAATGTCCATTTTATGGGGCACTTTTGTGGCGATTGTGCGGATTCTGGGTGGAATTGCCCTGAAAAAGATGCCTCCACCTCCACTCACTATACCTGCAGGGAGAAGTATTCTAAAATGGGAAAACCCGGTTACTCACATTACCTCTTATATCCACATCCCCAAGATCCTATCCCAATATGTAGTAGGTGTAATAATAATATTCGAAAATACCTCCAATAAGAAATGTAGTATAGTTCTCCTGATATAGCCATGTCTCTTACCTCATGTGCAGGGCATTGCAGCTTAGGTATTCATGGCTGTGACCACGAGCAACTAACTGTCACTATATGAATGGATGTAACCATGGATACCTAAGCTACAATGCCCTGCACATGAGGTTAGAGACATGGCTATATCAGGAGAACTATACTACATTTCTAATTGAAGGCATTTGCTAGTATTATCATTATTATTATTATTATTATTATTATTATTATACCTACTATATATTGGGATAAGATCTTAGAGATGGAAATAGCCCTTTAGATTAAGAATAATAATAACATCACACAAAACCTTACAATATTTATCAGGGCATTTTATTCTGCAAGGCGGTGAAAATGGAAGGAAGTGAATTGCAATCTACGATTTGGAACACAACCCATGATCAGAGAACATGAAAATGTATGGTATATTGCAATTTGCTGAAATTACAGACGTCTGCTGATGTGCCCTACTTCTCCCTGGTGACATGACAAATTTTTGAGCTTCATGCATGTGACGATCGATTGAGCATTGCAGAGCTATCAGAGTTCGATAGAAAATCTGCAATGTTCCATTCATCAATTTCCTGAGCATCTCAGAAAAGCAACACAATGAAAATCTATAGGTAACAGGAGAATAGCGGCGGTCTAATAACAGATCAGGAATATTATTTGTGGAATCAGATGTTGACAGCCAGAAATATTAAACAGAAGGATGACAGCTCCATCGCTACGTACATATGTTGAATTATACTATTCTATCAAATAATTTCTTAGAAATATGAGCTAAAAGAACAGGTTTCTTAAGATATACCGGTATTCACCCTCTTTTTCTTTTACATGAAGTCTTATAGCTCAAAAATCAACAAAAAGGAGCACTTAAAAATATATGTATATATATATTTTTTGGGGGGAGTCTTTGACACAGTTTTCATGCATGGGATTTTTTTTTTTTTTGCTTTACTTGATTTAGTAGTCAAACTTGGAGAATTTTTTGTTTCCAACTAGTAACACCATAATAAAACAAGCAACAAAAAGAAGGATAAAATCTCCTCCAAAAAGTCAGCAATTACTTACAGCAAATAGAGGGCAGCAGTTACAACCTGCCCAGGCCAAGGAACTAATGCACTAGCAGGATGCAGCAAGACCCTACATAAGGTGGAGGCATCACAGGTGCAAAACAAGCAAATCACTCACACACTTCCAATGGATGGAGAGGGCGATTTCTGGATGATAAAATTGCACACAAGTGGCTTGGATAGGGCACCGTTCACACATGTAGGTGCACAGTAACTGGTTAGCACCCTTGGATAGTACTAGCGCAGCCCGCCTGTTGAATAGTTTGGGAGTGACTAATAGGCTTCTCCAGTTACTGTGTACCTACATGTGTAAACAGTGCCCTATACAAGCCACTTGTGTGCAATTTTATCATCCGGCAATCGCCTCCTCCATTCATTGGAAGTGTGTGAGTGATTTGCTTCTTTTGCACCTGTGATGCCTCCACATTATTGGGGGATCCTGCTAGTGCATTAGTTCCTTGGCCTGGGCAGGTTATAACTGCTGCCCTCTCTTTGCTGTAAGTAACAAGTAGTACCACCTCAACAACTTTTGGTTTTTCAGCCACAGTAATCTCAGAAGTCAGAGATATGATCAAACACTTATATCCTTCTTTACGGGTACATTTTTACAAAAATCAACAAAAAAAAAACGGAACTACACAACCGGGTGGTTTTGAACCAGCCGCTCACAGAAAGGAGAAGTCCTGCTGTTTTCACACTTACACTTGTGGTCGTGCTCACCTTCTGAAACATCAAATGTAATATAAAAAAAGGCAGGCACACTGCTCTGTTTCGTGGTGCTTGAATCCAAGGATGGACTCTAAAATAAATCAATAAAGAGAGATCGGCACTCACATCCAATTCTTATGCATTTTTTTTCTTTTTATTCCATTTCCAAGTGGATACAGCAATATAGCAATGACGCGTTTCGGTCTTACATCTTACACCTTTTTCAAACGATTGTTTGAAAAATATCTAAAATGTGAGACTGAAACGTGTCATTGCTATATTACTGTATCCCCTTGGAAATGGAATAAAAAGAAAAAAATTCATAAGAATTGGATCTGAGTGCCGATTTCTCTATATTCATTTCTTCTGAAAGATCAGGGACCTGAAAGACAATCCAAAAGAAAGAATGAGGGCACTTACTGGTGTTAAAACGTCTTTCTTTATTGAAGACTCATACAAAAACCCGTAGAATCCGTAGAAGTACTGGAAAGCGCAAAACGACCGTCGTCCACACGTCTCATGCATCCTCCTGTATTCCTGCTATCCGGTTCTACTTGTTTTTGTTTTGAGTCTTTAATAAAGTAAGAAGTCTTAATGTTGGTAAAACCCCCTTCATTCTTTCTTTTGGTTTGTCTTAAGGTTACATTTTTATCTTAATAGTGTTTTTAGGGTTGTACACTTTTAGGAAAATGGGCCCCCAACTCTGTAAAATAGCTAAAATAAGAAAGTCAGCAGGTATTCACCTTTCCTAGGTCCAGTGCTTGCTCTCCGTTGCTGATCCAGCCTCAAATATTTTTTCTGCAGTGGTAACATCATGTCAATGCGCGTCAATGCTCTAGCCATCCTAGCTTGTCCTCTGAGCTCAACGACACGTGCCGTCAACCTCAAAACTCAGTCATTCAATTGGAGCATTCACAGAGACCGTAGTAGGAGCAGGGAGCCAGCGCTATACCCAGGAAGGGCGAGTACCTGCTGACTTTGTCATTTTACAAAGTTGGGGCCCACTTTCCTGAAAGTAGACAACTCCTTTAAGGAACTGGTTCAGAGGAAAATCGCACCAGATACTTAGCACAGTGACAGTCGATGACACTAGAAACACACCACCTTGATACTGGACAACTTTTCACTGAAGAATAATAATAAGACAAATAATAAGACAATGAAAGCTGTAGAATACCTGGGATACTTTCTAATTTCCTTCTGAGCTCCTCATTCTCCTGCTGTAGACAGATAACTTCTTGTTCTAGCTCCTGACACCTTGGACAGTAACCTTCTTCTTCTTCGTCATCATCCTCTTCTTCTTCTGGAAGAGTTGAGGAAGATGGGTGGCCGTGTGATTCAGAAGTTGCAGGAGACGCCCATCCACCCATTGTGTGCACAGGAGACGATGAAAGAACATCCATGTCTGTCAAGTTACCATAATCACTTGAAGATGAGGTATTACGAGCAGGAAAGCTGCCGGCCAATAGGTAGTTTTGGAGTGAATCTGTGAAGACCCTTAAAAACGCTGAGGTCTGTTGCTTTTTTTGTATGTACTGCATTTCTACATCTGGTTTGTCTGTCGATTGGCCGGGAAAGGTTTTACTAAACTGACATTGGTCCGACCTCTCACTGTAACCATTATTTTCCTGTTTCACACATGACACCAGAGACTGAGAAGGCTTGGAGTCCAAAAGTTTACCCCCACAGTTCAACAGGCTGAGAACTCTGCTACACTGCTGGGCAAAGGCATCAAGAATCATTCGGCTCTCTGCAAAAACAGAACAAAAATAGTAACAAAAAGAGTACAAAAGCATCAGGAATAAAAAAGACTGCATGGGTCCAATCCCTCATTAACGAACAGAATCACCCATTATTCAGTCTGACAAGAAAAACAAGCTTTCACTGGAATGTAAAGTTAATTGCTTATGTGCCTATTGATTTGCATAATTAACAATGACATGTATTAAAAGCAAGAAATCTAAATGTACCACATATTAACTGCTTTCTTCAAGAAACCAATTGAGTTCTTTCAAAATTGTTCAATACTCTGTATAGGAAAGAACAGGAATGATCAAAAATAACATTTTAGTCATCAAGTGTCACATAAGTAAAAATCTAGACCCCCAAACTCAGATACTGTACAACATCATTTTCAAGAGCTCTTCCCCCATTTCCATGTACTTTTATCACTTCCTGTAAACAATTTTATGCAGTACGCCCTGTTTACATAGGATGATCTGCTGTCAAAAAACATAATTTTTAAGCAAGCCTAAAAATGATTTTAATTGACAGTCAGTTTACACAAGAAAAAAAACGAGAACAAGGGTCTGTAGGAACCTTCGTTCCCAATTATTTGCCAGTGTGAGAAGTGACACCAAAAAACTTCACATCCAGCAGTACATTTTAGTGGTGCTACTGTATGTATATGAGAAGTTGGGTATCCTGCATTAGCATAATATAACAGACCTGATCACTGCCAATATTAATCGCTAGGGCAGTAGTCCCCAATCTTTCTGACCGTGAGCGCCACATTCTGGGAGAGGGTCGTGAGCTACATTGACTTCTGAGAGAGGGTCGTGATTTACACTGAGTTCTGAGAGAGGGTCGTGAGCTACATTGAGCTCTGAGAGACGGTCGTGAGCTACATTGAGCTCTGAGAGAGGGCCATGAGCTACATTGAGCTCTGAGAGAGGGTCGTGAGCTACATTGAGCTCTGAGAGACGGTCGTGAGCTACATTGAGCTCTGAGAGAGGGTTATGAGCTACATTGAGCTCTGAGAGAGGGTCGTGAGCTACAATGAGCTCTGAGAGAGGGTCATGATCGACACTGAGTTCTGAGAGAGGGTCATGAGCTACATTGAGCTCTGAGAGAGGGTCGTGAGCTACACTGAGCTCTGAGAGAGGGTCGTGAGCTAAACTGAGCTGAGAGAGGATTGCGAGCAACATCCAGCTCCTGCCCACTTCACAGTAGTGAAGTCCAAAGCACCCATTACTGGTATAAGATCAGCCAAAGCTTTTCCACAGAAATCACAACACGGAAGTATATCAAGATAATGGGGTTCCTACCCAACCTGCATTCAGAACTGCTCTTCTGTGTGAGAATTATAGCAAAAGTCACAATCTGGAGACCTGCTCATCATAGAAATTTGGTAGACCTGGTGCTAATGCTACAAGCTGACAGGCGGCAGGGAGCTACACCTCACGGGCCCAAGAGCCACATATGCCTCTCAAGCTAGAGGTTGGGGACCCTTGCCCTAGAGCAGTGATGGCGAACCTGTGGCACTCCAGCTGTTGCAAAACTACAATTCCCATCATGCCTGGCCATTCAAAGCAAAAGCTTTGGCTGTGAAGACATGATGGTAATTGTAGTTTTGCAACAGCTGGAGTGGCACAGGTTCGCCATCACTGCCCTAGAGCTTGGAGTCTGGGAGTTTATGCACTGTGTGTGATCATGGTGTGATCATTATGGAACTCTGACATCATATCCTTGACTTGAGAACACTTGTTTTCAAAAGGTTGAGAAACACTGACTTAGGCCCCCTTCACACGTCCGTGAAAAAACACACGTGTGTTACGTCCGTTTTTCGGGTCCGTTTTCCGTTTTTGTGTCCTTTTTTTGTGTCCGTGTGCCATCTGTGTGAATGCCATATGCTAGCCGTGTGTGCGTGTTGATTGTCCGTTTATGCGTGAGAGAAATAACTGACATGTGTATGCATTGTCCATGTGAATTTATGCGTGTGTGATGCACAATGTCGTAGATACATACTCGCTGACAGCAGACAAAGTCGCGCGTAGAGAATGAACTGGGGTGAACTTCACCCGACTTCATTGTCATACCGCGGCTCTGTCTGGGTGTCGCGTCCTGATTAGCGGTCACCCGTGAAGGACTCACCGGTGACCGCTAATCACGAGAGTGACTGAATGGAGTACACCTCTCGCATACTTACCGTTCCCCGATCTCCGGCGCGGCGCTGCACGGCTGTTATAAAAGCTCCGGCGGCTTTTCCTCTTTTGAAAAAGCCGGCCGCTCATTAATCAATCTCGTATTCCCTGCTTTCCCCGCTCACCGGCGCCTATGATTGGTTGCAGTGAGACACGCCCACACGCTGAGTGACAGCTGTCTAACTGCAACCAATCACAGCCGCCGGTGGGCGTGTCACTATGGAGCAGAGAAATAAATAAATAATTTAAAAAAACGGCGTGCGGTCCCCCCCCATTTTAATACCAGCCAGATAAAGCCATACGGCTGCAGGCTGGTATTCTCAGGATGGGGAGCCCCACGTTATGTGGAGCCCCCCAGCCTAACAATATCAGCCAGCAGACGCCCAGAATTGCCGCATACATTAGATGCGACAGTTCTGGGACTGTACCCGGCTCTTCCCGATTTGCCCTGGTGCATTGGCAATCGGGGTAATAAGGAGTTAATAGCAGCCCATAGCTGCCACTAAATCCTAGATTAATCATGTCAGGCGTCTCCCCGAGATACCTTCCATGATTATTCTGTAAGTTACAGTAAATAAATACACACACACACCTGAAGAAATCCTTTATTTGCAATAAAAAACACTAACACATACCCTCATTCACCACTTTATTCAGACCGAAAAAGCACTCCATGTCCGGCGTAATCCACGGACCTCCAGCGTCGCATCCAGCTCTGCTACATGGAGGTGACAGGAGCTGCAGAAGACACCGCCGCTCCTGTTAGCTCCACGCAGCAAATGAGGTGAGTAGCGCGATCAGCTGAGCTGTCACTGAGGTTACCCGCGGCCACCGCTGGATCCAGCGGTGGCCGTGAGTTACCTGACTGACAGCAGCTGATCGCGCTACTCACCTCATTTGCTGCGTGGAGCTGACAGGAGCGGCGGTGTCTTCTGCAGCTCCTGTCACCTCCATGTAGCAGAGCTGGATGCGACGCTGGAGGTCCGTGGATTACGCCGGACATGGAGGGCTTTTTCGGGCTGAATAAAGTGGTGAATAAGGGTATGTGTTAGTGTTTTTTATTGCAAATAAAGGATTTCTTCAGGTGTGTGTGTATTTATTTACTGTAACTTACAGATTAATCATGGAAGGTATCTCGGGGAGACGCCTGACATGATTAATCTAGGATTTAGTGGCAGCTATGGGCTGCCATTAACTCCTTATTACCCTGATTGCCAACGCACCAGGGCAAATCGGGAAGAGCCGGGTACAGTCCCAGAACTGTCGCATCTAATGTATGCGGCAATTCTGGGCGTCTGCTGGCTGATATTGTTAGGCTGGGGGGCTCCACATAACGTGGGGCTCCCCATCCTGAGAATACCAGCCTGCAGCCGTATGGCTTTATCTGGCTGGTATTAAAATAGAGGGGGGACCGCACGCCGTTTTTTTTTAATTATTTATTTATTTCTCTGCTCCATAGTGACACGCCCATCGGCGGCTGTGATTGGTTGCAGTTAGACAGCTGTCACTCAGCGTGTGGGCGTGTCTCACTGCAACCAATCATAGGCGCCGGTGGGCGGGAAAAGCAGAGAATACGAGATTGATTAATGAGCGGCCGGCTTTTTCAAAAGAGGAAAAGCCGCCGGAGCTTTTATAACAGCCGTGCAGCGCCGCGCCGGAGATCGGGGAACGGTAAGTATGAGAGAGGGGGGGAGCTGACCGACAGACTGCGAGAGGGACAGATAAGACAGAGAGACAGACCGACAGACATAGAGAGAGACCGACCGACCGACGGACTGAGGGAGAGAACGAAACAGAAAAAGAAAAAAGACCGACATCACATGAAAAAAGCACAAAACGTACACGGAGCATACAGAGATGCGTCCGTGTCACTCGGGCGTGCGCACAGACCCATTGACTTTCATTGGGTCCGTGCGTGCGTGTTGCGTGCTGAAAATGGACATGCTTCCGTGCAAAATGGAGACAGAAACGTAGCACGCACACGGACACACGGACCTTAATGAAAAACGCACGTGTCCTCAAACATTAAATAACATTGGTACACGTTTGTCCGTGTCTCCGGTATATACGGGACGGACCAAACTCGCACGTGTTTGACGGACGTGTGAAAGGGGCCTTACGCTGAGCTCCCATAATGAGCTTTTGTTTTTTGATGTTACAGAATTTGTGCACTATTTCTACACCTTTAATGTAAATTAGGTTACTTGTGGGGGGTTTTTATCACGTTTTTGACACTGTGTTTTTGTCTCCTTTTGGCTGGTCATGTTTTTAACAAAGCTGCTTTGTTTTTGATGCTTCCTGGCATTTGACTTTGACAAAACCTTATTGATAAACTTACGTGTGGATTACATGCGTTGTTGATGCGTTTCCACTAAAAAACACACGTGCCTTTTATACATCTATTGGAAGACTATGGGGAAGTTCTGCACATAAAAGTCAGTGTGCTGCAAGGGTAATTAACATGTTGAGGATATGAAAACCGCCCCGCAGGTCAGCTTCCGCTGTGTAAAAAAGACACACAGAGGCCAGGAGATTTCTATAAATCCCATCCACTTTACTGTGACTATAAGACGCTGCATTTTTGACCAAGCGAAAATACGCAGCATCAAAAACTCATTCAAATCTCATTGTGGGCGCACAGCTCCAGAGCACCTAACCAGCTGTACTCACACCTATAACACAACGCCAACAATTCATTAAAAGTACCAGTGTTTCTTTACATCACAAAGGACTCATGTCTCTGTCTAGAGTCGCATTACTGGGGAGGTGCCTGGCGTGTACACCCAAGAGAAGAGGCGCCAAATTTCTGAAGTGGTGTGCACCTCCTAATGAATTTGGTGCTCGGTACTCCACCACCTCAAACTTGTCATTTAAATGATTGTCCTGTCATGATTATAGCTTATTTCAGGGTAGAATATTATTTAAAAAAAAAATCAAATTAAAGGGTTATTCCACTAAAGACTATATACTCGCCATGACTTTTAGATACTCATGCAGCTGCCGAGTTTTCACAAGCAAAGCTGCTTCAAGATAACTCTGGATATCATTTTCCTTAAGCTGGTGTCACACATAACGACGACGACAACGACGTCGCTGCTACGTCACCATTTTCTGTGACGTTGCAGCGACGTCCCGTCGCTGTCGCTGTGTGTGACATCCAGCAACGACCTGGCCCCTGCTGTGAGGTCGCCGGTCGTTGCTGAATGTCCAGCTTCATTTTTTGGTCGTCACTCTCCCGCTGTGACACACACATCGCTGTGTGTGACAGCGAGAGAGCGACGAAATGAAGCGATCAGGAGCCGGCACTGGCAGCTGCGGTAAGCTGTAACCAGCGTAAACATCGGGTAACCAAGGGAAGACCTTTCCCTGGTTACCCGATGTTTACGCTGGTTACCAGCCTCCGCTCTTGCTGCCAGTGCCGGCTCCTGCACTGTGACATGTGGCTGCAGTACGCATCGGGTAATTAACCCGATGTGTACTGTAGCAAGGAGAGCAAGGAGCCAGCGCTAAGCAGTGCGCGCGGCTCCCTGCTCTCTGCACTGTGACATGTAGCTGCAGCACACATCGGGTTAATTAACCCGATGTGTGCTGCAGGAGAGCAAGGAGCCAGCGCTAAGCGCGGCTCCCTGCTCTCTGCACATGTAGCGACGTTATGATCGCTGCTGCGTCGCTGTGTTTGACAGCTAAGCAGCGATCATAACAGCGACTTACAAGGTCGCTGTTACGTCACCGAAAATGGTGACGTAACAGCGACGTCGTTGTCGCTGTCGTTTAGTGTGACACCAGCTTTAGGAGGCTTCATAGTTGACTTTGCTGTTGGTCTTGCGGCGACTCTGATGATGTCGTCTATTAACTATACTAATGAGTATAGCGAGCGGGTAGCTTCCTAGGGGAAAATGAACATGGCACTTTCTTTAACTTCTTTAGGGTTTTCGAACCATAAAGTGGTTAAAAGAAGTTAGATAACATAGAACACATGCACAGCAACCTCTTTTTTACATTGCTGCACATAAAGTCCATTTTATGGGGCCCTTTTGCGGTGATTATTCAGGTGGTTTCCGGGCAGAATTCTCTGAAAAGGAAGCCATGTCTACCTGCAGTCACTGTACCTGCAGGCAGAAGTATTCTGAAATGGGAAAACCCTATTAATTACATTACCTCTTATATTCACATCTCCAAGGTCCTACCCCAATATGTAGTAGGTGTAATAATAAGCAAATTATTAAATAATTAGCAAATACCTCCAATTAGAAATGTAGTATAGTTCTCCTGATATAGCCATGTCTCTTACCTCATGTGCAGGGCATTGCAGCTTAGGTATCCATGGTTCCATCCTCTCTTATAGTGACATTTAGATAGTGGTCGTAACCATGGATACCTGAGCTAAAATGCCCTGCATATGAGGCTATATCAGGAGAACTATACTGCATTTCTAATTGGAGGTATTTGTTAATATTATTATTACACCTACTACATACTGGGATAGGATCTTGGAGATGGGAATAATCCTTTTAGTCATACTCACCTTACTGATCTCTCACAGCTCTGGCTCCAATCCTGCCAGGACCACCAACAGAAACCATGTCCTGACACAGGTATGTTACCACTGCAGCCAATCACTGTCTGAAGCAGTGACATACACTAAGGGGTACTTTGCACGTTGCGACATCGCTAGCATCGGCTAGCGATGCCGAGCGCGATAGTACCCGCCCCCGTCGCACATGCGCTATCTTGTGATAGCTGCCGTAGCGAACATTAGCAGCTTCATACGCACTTACCTGCCCTGCGACGTCGCTCTGGCTGGCGACCCGCCTCCTTCCTAAGGGGGCGGGTCGTGCAGTGTCATAGCGACGTCACACGGCAGGCGGCCAATAGAAGCAGAGGGGCTTAAACATCCCACCCACCTCCTTCCTTCTGCATTGGCGGTGGAGGCAGGTAAGGAGATGTTCCTCACGATGTGTGCTGCCGCAGGAACGACGAAAAACATCGTATCTCCTATTGGTGCGACATTATGAAAATATCCGACACTACACAGATCACCGATTTACGACGCTTTTGCGATCATTTATCGGCACATCTAGTCTTTACACGTTGCGACGTCGTTAACGGCGCCGATTGTGCGTCACTTTCGATTTGACCCCGACGATATCGCAGTAGCGATGTCGCAACTTGCAAAGTACCCCTAAGAGGGAAATTCAGAATAAAATAAGTATAAACCTAGTTTATAACTTGTTTTTATTTTTTTTTACTTATTTATGTTTTACCCTGTAAAAATATCTTCATTCATGTGTACCGCCAATGAGCTGAGCACGTATACCCTCAGCGAGACTGTAACATATCTATGAGGGCTTTGTACATATATTTATCTCCGAGATGTATTTACATGTAAAAGCTTTTGTATGTAAATCTGTCAGACGCCGTGAACAGAAGTAATTGCTTTCTCTTGCACTGGGCTTTCTTTGTAAAATCTGCATTGGAAAACATACACTTTACATATTCTGTACATTAACTGAAGATTTCTCCTCTGATACTTCTACAAGCAAAAATAGGCATAAGCATAAAATGTATTTGCGGTTTAGTGACAGAGCAAGGAACATGTTTTATGCTTGGAAAATCCATTCTTATTCTTCCATTCTTTTATGTTTGCAAATATTTGATGTAGCGACTGTAGAAGAGGTGCAGGAGCCGGCCGCCTTAGTAATGAACCGCTCAATAAATGGCAAATATCACAGCACTCATCTATTTATGCATCAATCTTTTTTAAATGTTTGATTTTAGAAGTCTATCACTCAGCATTACAGGTATTACGCCCCAGGAAGAGACTAATATTATACAAGTGTTAGTTCTGCAGTCTATTTAAAGGCTATAGACACAGTCATGGAAAAAATATTTTTATATATAGGTAGTGGCAACTTTTGTTTAATAAAATTCAAACTGCACTCTTCATTCATTTTAAGAACCTCTGATAAGCAGTTTGCAGCTTGATCCAAGTTACGGTGTTTTATCCTATGAGATTGCCCCTCCCAGTAATACAGGCTGGATGTGTTATCTGTGTATTACATCTGTACATGTATATTACATTAGCTCATATATCAGCAGAACTCCTATGTCACAAGTGACAGACAGTCACGTGATTTCTGGCTTTAGAAGGTCACAGCGTTTGGCTGCGCAGAATGCTCCCTGACTTTCCGTTGTTCCTGCTGTCAGTATTCATTGGTATAGGTCGCTTTCCTGCTGGATTCATCTCTCTCCCTTTTGGATCCAACAGGAGCTCGCCTTCCTCCCAGCTACTGATCATCAGTATTCTCTTGGTGCTTAAATACCCCTTCCTTCTTTGGACTGGTGCTGGTGATATTTTTCAGTTCATTCAAGCCTTGGTTGCAAGCAGGTGGCTTGTACTCCTCTGTGGTATTGTTGCTGAAAACCTTGCTGAAATTCTACCTGAGTCATCTGTAGATAAGTAGTTCATGCATATTGCCCTGTGTCCTCCTTGTGTCTTCTATAGTGTTTAATAGGGTTGATGAAGAACTCATCCCATCCATTCCCTATTTAGGGCCCAGCACTAGGGATACCTACGGTCATATACGGCTCAGTGCATAGGTGCGGAACCTATGTAGGGTGGTAAGGGACCCCAGGGACCAGGAGTAGATTTGGTCTGGGGTCACCATCTCCCCCTTCCTTAGACACAAGGTTTCCCTTCCCTTCCTTTTTGCCATTCGCTTGGTACTTCCCCGTACCTAGCATGACATCCTATTTCCTCTTCATGTGCTTTTATCCCTTTCTATAGCTTATTTCTCTGCTCTCCCTGAGACTCTAGATACTTTCTCTCCTCTATGTATAACCCCATACTCTCCCTCCTGCAATGTTAAAAGTGTCAAATTTACCTATGGTAAATGCTACACACTGCACATTCATGATAATTTGCTATGATTATTACACATATTAAAAAAAATTGTTCCTAGCATACATGATTTTTATACAAATAATTCTGCATAACATAAAAAAGCTTAGTGTTATAACGTCACTTTGCCACACACGTACAGGTGTATGTCATGGTCATTTACTTCATGTTATGGGTAGAGAGCTGTGGAAAAGAAGCGCAATAGGGTTTTACCCCAATAACACAGGGGGTAAAGACAGGGAGCAGTAATACTCACCAAATGAAGTTGTGAAAGTCATAACTACTATATAGGCATGGAAAACTGGGATCACGGCAGCAGCAACCCAAACGGCAGATAACAGAGAACAATAGAAGAAAATCGGGTTTTTATCAGCCGCACCAATGATCACTTCTCAGGTATTCAGATTAATGAATCTTTTATTTTGCACAGGTCTACACGTTTCTGGAGTCTCAGCTCCCTTCCTCAGGACCATCAGGCATAAGAACACATCAAATTTGATTGGCGCGGCTGATAAAAACCCGATTAACTTCATGTTATGGCAAATTTTACTTCTATTGTTAGTAATGGTGCCAAAGTGGCTACTGTTCACATGCAGCGATTTTGTAGCATTTTATTAATGCAAATTAAATGTTGTCTTTTAGGGTATGTGCACACGCTGCAGAAATTTTCTGTATAAAGTCTGCACCTTCTGGCAGAAAAACGCTCCTAAAAATGCATGCATTTTGGTGCATATTTTGGTGCGCATTTTGGTGTGTTTTTTTGACATGTGTTTTTTTAATGAAATCAACGCACGGAAGGGCTAAAGAACGCAGGAAAAAACACCCCAATAATTGACATTCTGCAGATTATCTCTGCAACAAAATCTGCACCAAATCTGCAAGAGAGAAAAATAGCAATTTGGGCACAACACTTCAGAAATCTCAGACTTTTCTGGCTTCAGGATAGGCATGCAGATTTGTCAAAAAAACACATCAAAAACTGCAACAAGAAAATACACCGTGTGCACATAGCCTTTCAGTGCCAGCATAAGCTGTAATATTTCAGAAACCTTTAAGCCGTGTGCGCACTAGAAAATGGAAATTTTCTTAAGAAAATTCCGCAGGCTCTGATAGATTTCCGCACCCGTGGAAAAAAAACGCAAAAAAAGCACCGAAATCCGCAAGCGTTTTGTTTCAGTTTTGTTGCGGTTTTGGTGTGGTTTTTCCGCAGGTTGGTACATGTGTTTTAATGCATTCAATGCAATAAAGCACATTGAAAAGAAAAAAAAAAAAAAAAAATAAAATATAGATAGATAGATAGTTGGATAGATAGATAAATAGATCGATAGATAAATAGGATAGATAGTAGGATAGATAGATAGATACATAGTGGATAGATAGATAGAAGGATAGATAGAGGGATAGATAGATAGTGGATGGATAGATAGATAGATAGAAGGATAGATAGATGGATAGATAATCAATAGATAGAGGACAGATCAATCAATCAATAGATAGAGTCCCTGTGAGGACACACCGCAGTTCTCGCGAGCGGTAATGTGTTCACATTACCGACCGTGAGAAATGTCCTTTAGTTACCTCTGCAGTCTCGTTATGAGGCTGCATTGAGTATGTGTCAGACGCAGCTGAATGCAAGCGTCGTGGGACCTTGTTGGATTACGGCGGAGCTGTGTGTTTGGGGGGTTAATAAAATGGTGAAAGAGGGGGCTTTTTTGCTATTTTATTTAAAATAAAAGATTTTTCGGTGTGTGTGTGTTTATTCACTTTACTTACGGGTTAATCATGTAAGCTGTCTCATAGACGCTGCCATGATTAAGGCTGGACTTAGTGGCAGCGATCCGCTGCCATTACCTCATTATTACCTTGATTGCCACCGCATAACGGCAATCTGGAAGAGCCGGGGACACACCGGGACTGTCGCATATGTGGCGCCCCTGACCTGGTCAGGCACCACTGAGTACTGCACTCAGGCTGAGTGAGTACAAAACAGGTAATCCCAAAGGCTGACTAGGGTGTGGACACACAGATACTTAGTAACCAGGAACACACACAGCTTAGAGGGGACCCCTGGGTAGATCCAGGCAGGGGGCGTAGCCCTTGCATCCCAGCTAGTGGTGGGTAGTGGGACTGGAGACGGAGAGTGTGCAGTGGCAGCCAAAGGAGGAGTGGAGGAGCCGCGTCTGCAGGGTAGAGCAGAGGAGCAGGACTCTGTCAGACCCTGCACCTGTTGTGGCTGCTGGCGGGGGAGAGAGGCTACCCAGTGGTGCCGCCTGAAAACCACCTAGGACAGTATCAGGGGGTGGCTGAGTATGGGGACTACCAGTAGACCAAGCCCGCACGGGAAAACAGGTCCCCAGAGCAGAAACCCATCTACTCGGCCTGCTAAATCTGCTGGTGAGGGTACTGTATGTGCCTCACCAACCTACACAGAGACCGCAGCATCAGCAGCAATGAGGAGGCCCATAAGGAGGATTGAGCCTGGAGCCATCTTAACCTTGGTCCACGCTGCGAGCAAACGGGCCAGAAAGGGGAGAACGGCAGTTGCGATTTCCCTGGATGATGCCTGCAATACTACAAGTAAGGAGTCACCCCAAATAAGAAGGGCTAGGAAGGCGAGTCAGCAGTCACCCCTACATCAGCTGAAGGGATACCTGGTTTCACCTGGTTCATCATAGCATCGCCCGGGTTGACTCACAGCTACCATCTGAAAGTGAGTAAAAACCCTGAAAGACATTGCTGCATGTGTGTGAGTTCTTCTGCGACTTGTGGTATTACACACTTACTCTGGGCCCTGGGGCCAGCCTCACTCTCGGGAGGCCACAACAACTGACTGCATCCACCATCAGCCCCAGGTGTTCCCTAAACTGCAGTGCGGTCACCCCCTGACCGCAATTACCGAGAGTGGCGTCACGATTCCCATAGAAGTTAACCTGACCTACCTGCGGCCAGAAGATTCCCATCACGTGAAGTCCCTGAAGACCCTGAGGCGACCTGAAGGTAATGGGGCTTCACACATAATGGATGCGACAGTCCCGGGGTAGCTGCGGGCTGATATTCTCGGCTGCGGGAGGGGGGGGAGGCATTAACCATGGCCCTCGCCCTCCCCAGCCTGAGAATACCGGGCCGCCGCTGTGTGTTTACCTCGGCTGGACGGTAAAAATACAGCGGAGCCCACGTTTTTTTATTTTTTAATATGTACGTTTGATTTCTATGTGCATTCTATATGTCTGTGTCTGATATGTGTGTGTTTACTCTCTGCTCAGCTTCCTCTTCCTGTCATAATGACATCACTTCCCTGCAAAATGCAGGGCAGTGATGAACATTATGTCCTGAAAAATGAGAAATACCGCAGGGAATAACGCAGGAAAACGCAATGAACCGCACAGAATTTGCTTCCTGTGTTATTCCCTGCGGGATTTCACAATTACATTACAGTCAATGGAGTGAAATGCCGCAGCTACCTGCGGAAAAGAAGTGATATGCAATTCTTTTTGCTGCGGGAATCCCACAGCAAAACATGGAGCTGTCAAAATCCGCCTAGTGCGCACAGCATTTTTTTTTTCCTAGAAGTTTTGCTGGTGAGTCACTGCAGAAAGGTTATGAACATTTTCTGCAGCAAAACATGCAGCAAATCCGCGAGAAATCCGCGGTAAAATCCGCCTAGTGCGCACATAGCCTTAGCACTTCTTTTTTCTCTTTCTGACTGAATTTGAGGACAGCGGTTTTGAAATCTGCGGCACGTCCAGGGCTGTGGAGTCGGAGTCGTGGAGTCGGAGCTCATTTTGGTGGAGTCGGTATAAAATGCATCGCCTCCGACTCCTAAAATATATAATAAATTGGAGACTATAGTGCAATGCAGAGTGTGATAAAAATGTTTTCATAGGAATTTGGGAAAGTTATGAAATGTCCTATAAATGTCTGTTCTATTCCTGATCTAAGGCTACATTCACACACAGCGTTTTTACTGCATTTTTTGAGGATACGTTTTTCAGCTGCAGATCAGCTTTTTAAAAAACCGCATCACCTGAAAGGTTATAGAGCTCATAAATAATGCTTTCAATAGCAAAAGCAGATTAGAAAAACGCCACAAACTGACCTCATTCTTTGGGAGGATCCTCACAAAACGCTGTGCCTGAATGTCCTATCTTTTCACCCATTGCCTTTGCTGGGTGCCGGAGTCACTGCATTTCACTGAATTATTTTGCCATCAATGTTCGATATGTTTGTGACAAGAAAGAAATTGTTAGTAAGACACTGGCAGTAACAGATACTAAAGCTCATCACATCAGCCAGTTTCTCCAGGCCTTAGTGGAAAAAGTTCTGCAAGATTAGGAATGCAAAAAAAAAAAACAGGTTCTTGCCATTGTAACGAACAATGCTTCAAACATAAGTACAATTACACTGATGAATGAGAGTAATGAACAACAGCTAGAAGAAAATTTAGGATTTAGTATGTTAGCGATGGAGCCACAGTGCTGCTCATGTAACTGAGGAACAAACAGATATTACAACAGAAGAACAGCAAAATGATACTTTAGGATTAGATGATCTTGTTGAAGCTGCTTCAAAACACTTTCATATTCATCACATGCGCAGTGTTGTGCACACGCTGCAGCTGGCAATAAGAGATAGTCTGCAAGAGGGACCTTGGTTTCACACATCCATCTTTTCGCCGGTTTTTCGGATGCGTGCACTCCAATACAGTGTATACAGTACAGTGGCAGCGCGACAAACGACGGTCACATGCTTTCATGTGACCCGGAAGTTGTGGTGCTGCCACTGTACTGTATCGTACTGTACTGGCGTGCGCCACATCCGCCAAACCGGCAAAAAGCCGGATGTGTGAAACTGGGCGGACATGCTGGAAATCTGATTGGAAAAGTAAGGAAGTTGGTTATTGCCGCCAGAACCCCTAAAATTGATTCCATCTTGAAGAGACGTGCTGGGAAAGGGGCAATGGTTGATCAAGCCACTCAGTGAGGCAGCACTTATTTAATGACTGAGCGGTTGCTTGAACTAAAATCGTTTCTTATAGATATGGTGAACCCTAATGTAACCTTAAATGAAGGTCAATGGACACAGGTGGCTGAACTGAAGGAATTGCTTAATCACCCATTTACCGTGACTAAAAAATTACAAGCTGAGGATTTAACTCCTGGCATTTTCATAAAAGAGTGGAAGAACTTGCTATTTTGCCTGTCCCAAAGAGGAGGTTTAATCGCAGATGGCATTTCTGCGTCAATGAAACGGAGAGAGACACAGCTATTGGAAAATAAAATTCTTCTGGCAGCTGTTTATGTGGACCCAAGTCATCATATACTGCTTGATGATCAACAGCTTACTAAAGGAAAAGAAGCTTTGAGTGAGGTAGCAGTTAGGATGAGCAGCTACAGGACTGCCAGGCGCAAGAGGACTTGGGTCCTGACAGTGCTACTGCTGCAATATCTTCATCCTCATCAGATGAGGAGTTTAACTTTGACAAGTATTTGGATGACATGGAGCAGCAAAGTGTTGCGGCAAGGAAAAACATTTCACTCCGTCTCCTATAGCAGCAGATTGACCAGATTTCAGTAACATTTTTCACTTGCTCTCAAAGAAATAGAAAAATCTGACCGTTCATCAAAACTGACTGTGCATGAGGCAATTCCTGTATACCCGGAAATTGTTAGAGATGTTGCCCATGTGGTTATGGCTTTGCCTCCAACCCAAGTTAGTGTAGAGAGGTTGTTCTCTAGCCTTAAAATTATTAGGTCAGATTTGAAGTCATCTATGAAGGAGGATCTGATGGAAGCAATTCTATTTCTTAGAACAAATTCATAGACTGCACAAATGTTATTTACTATGTTTTTGTTGAAAACTGTTTTTTGCTACTTACATAGTGTATTACATAGTATTATATATAACACTAAGTAATACACTATGTAAGTGGCAAAAAAAAGTTTTCAACATAAACATACTAAATAATAACATTTAGTATATTGCTTATATTTAAGTGATAAATTTATTGTAGCACAATGTGAAGATCAGACATTTAACCATTTTTATGATACAATAATCAAGATATTTAGATAGAACATAAAATATATTTATTGGAATACAACTTTAGAACACAAAAAACTGTAATAAATTGTAAATATGTAATACACTATGTAATTTTATATATATATATATATATATATATATATATATATCTATATATATATATATATATATATCTATATATATATATATAGATATATATATATATATATATATATATATATATATATATCATACATGCACACACAAGATATATATGTAATCTACTGTATATTACATAGTTCAAAAAGAGGAGAACACGAGCAAATTTGCTGAAAAAAGTTCATAAATTTTATTAAATAGAATTTTTAAAGTGCAAGTGCAAACAATCACAATGATAATATACAAGTTTAGGGAGGAGGGGAGAGGCAGATGGTGAAGAGCAGAACAATGGCCTGGTACGAACAACAGGAAAATAGTAATATCCACAAGCAGTATCATCAAAAAATCACTGGCAAATAAGCATCAAGATGAATCGATGGTAGTATTCAAAAAGCAGTATAGCCAAAAATCACTGGCAAGTAAGCATCAAGATGGATAAATAATAGTATTCACATACAATGTAGCCAAAATCACTGGCAAATAAGCATCAAGATGAATAAAGAGTACTTTATCTCTGATAGGGATATGTGTCTTAATATCACCAGCATGTAAGGAAGGGGGAGTTTTTATTGAATAGATCAGAGAGTCTCAGAGGAGAGATGTGGGCATGATAACCGTAAGGCTGGGGCCACACGGGCACTACTGCGATCCACTTGCATGAGACTCGGCTCGTGCTGGCAGTACAGCAGAGCCGAGTGTCATGCCTGTGTCCTTGCAACTGAGGTCCGTTCGTGCGAGCAGACCTCAGCTGCGGGGGGCGGGCCGGCACTCAGGAGGGGAGGGAGGGATTTCTCTCCCTCTCTACTGCGTAGCCGGCTATTGCCATTCTCGCACTGCACTAGCAGTACACCGGTGTACCGCGAGTGCAGTGCGATTTTTCTCTCGCCCCATTCACTTGAATGGGTGCGAGAGAAAGAGACTCAGCTTACAATCGCAGTATGCTGCGATTGTTTTCTCAGTCCGATAAGGGCTGAGAAAATAATCGCCCATGTGTGCTGACACACAGGCTAGAATTGGTCCGAGGGGAATGCGATGTTTTATCGCACTCCACTCGCACTGTTTTTCTCGCCGTGTGGCTTAGGCCTAAGAGGGAAAAGAACTTAACCCCAGGTCTGCATTGGCCAGATGCATACACTGAGGAAAAGAAAAATTCACCAAAAAGCGGTACCAGTCACAGGCCTATATATAAAGGGATGTACCCATTATAAGTTGAGAGAATCCCCAGCAGAGATAAAGGACCCTAATCACTGGCCAGGAAGCAAAGGGGATAGGTATGTAGACAAAAGGAAAAGAGGCCTGAGTACATATAAACACCTACATTGGTGTTATATAATCATTTTGAGGGAATATATATGTATAAAACGTGCAGCCCCATCAAAACATGTTAGAAATCATATAAGACTTTCAAAAAGATGAAATAAAAGGGGTTATGCCGTGATACACTAATATCCATCAAAAACACTGTAGCAGGAAGGCAGGGTGTATTTAGCCTAGAAGAGTAAAAAAGATGTAGACAGGATTGCTAAAGCCAACTATTACATAGTGTATAACATATTTACAATTTATTACAGTTTTTTGTGTTCTAAAGTTGTATTCCAATAAATATATTTTATGTTCTATCTAAATATCTTGATTATTGTATCATAAAAATGATTAAATGTCTGATGTTCACATTGTACTACAATACATTTTTCACTTAACTATAAGCAATATATGTGGGAGTCCCAGTCGGAGTCATGGAGTCGTAGTCGGAGTCGAAGGTTTGGCTTACCGACTCCACAGCCCTGGGCATGTCACTTCCTTCAGTGTATTTGCGCCACCAAATGAGAACAATGCAAAGTGAAAAATTGCTGCAAAAATGCATCAAATGTTTCTGCAGCATTTTTATAGAGTTTTTGGTGAAGGATAATAACTTTAATAAATATGTACTGTAGACAAAGCACAGAAAGAAACGCTGAAAAAAAGACAATTGTATGCAAAAACGTTGCGAAAAACGCAATTTTGAAGGCCATGTTTTTATAGCTAAGAGAGCAGGTTTTGGCTGCAGAATAAAACACAGCAAAAGCTGCGAAAGAACATAGCTTTACACTGATCCACAGTACCACTTGCACTAACAGTAGTTAAGGACGTAGCTTGGTATTAATGTTAAGAAGTCACCTGATTCACTATGTAGCCTGAACTATAGCCTGAACTAACTTATTGATACGATATTGTCTGAGCTCGAAAAGTGATTCCATAGCATTTACCCACTTTATGGCAAGAGACCCCCATATAACATTGCAGGAGCTTTTGTTTAGCAAACCCTCTGTGGGTCTTAGGGTACCTTCACACTTTAGCGATGCAGCAGCGATCCGACCAGCGATGTGACCTGGTCAGGATCGCTGCTGCATCGCTACATGGTCGCTGGTGAGCTGTCAAACAGGCAGATCTCACCAGCGGCCAGTGAACAGCCCCCAGCCAGCAGCGATGTGCAAGCTGCGGACACTGGTAACTAAGGTAAACATCGGGTATGGTTACCCGATGTTTACATTAGTTACCAGCGCACACCGCTTAGCTGTGTGTGCAGGGAGCAGGGAGCCACGCACACTGAGCGCTGGCTCCTTGCTCTCCTAGCTACAGTACACATCGGGTTAATTAACCCGATGTGTAATGCAGCTACATGTGCAGAGAGCAGGGAGCCGCGCACACTGCTTAGCGCTGGCTCCTTGCTCTCCTAGCTACAGTACACATCGGGTTAATTAACCCGATGTGTACAGCAGCTACATGTGCAGAGAGCCGGGGCCGGCAGCACAGGCAGCGTGAGAGCTGCGGAGGCTGGTAACTAAGGTAAATATCGGGTAACCACCTTGGTTACCCGATGTTTATCTTAGTTACCAGCCTCCGCAGCTGCCAGACGCCGGCTCCTGCTCCCTGCTCGCTTCATTTGTCGCTCTCTCGCTGTCACACACAGCGATCTGTGTGTCACAGCGGGAGAGCGCCTTTGAAGAAAACGAACCAGGGCTGTGTGTAACGAGCAGCAATCTCGCAGCAGGGGCCAGATCACTGCTCAGTGTCACACACAGCGAGATCGCTAATGAGGTCACTGCTGCGTCACAAAAAGCGTGACTCAGCAGCGATCTCGCTGTGTGTGAAGCACCCCTTAGTTTCCTTAATATCAGTGAGTATAATCTCGCCTGCTTGGCTGGTCATACATTAGAATTGGCCAACAAGGTAAATAATTTTACAAATTGAGATCTGGAGGTGTAGGCATCTCTCCTTGCTCCACACAAAATTCTCAAAACTACCCTTCAACCCAATCCTCAATGTTGCTCTAAGTCCCGCTGGTATCATTGAAGGAAATACACAAACTATTCCTTTCCTAATGTCAAAATATATATCTCTTTGGGACCATTGCGAATTTCTCCCTGGTAGGGCCAACCCCAACTTAACCAATGAAGACTTTAAGGAATGGAGATGGTAAGCCATCTTATGCATATTAAAGAATGCAGATGAATCTGTGCTTTCGAATTGAAGGATAAGTATTCTCTTCAATTTCTTTTCAGAATGTCAGAATAGCCTCCCAGAGCTGCTGTTCTGATGTGAACAGCCTCCCACCATCATATCACAAAAATGAGTACACTCCTCAAATTTCTGCAAATATTTTAGTCTGTTCATCTAAATTTGTTGTGCCCTCTAAATAACTCATCACACAGCCATTAATGTCCAAACCACTGACAACAAAAGTGAGTACATTCTTAAATGAAAATGTACAAATGTCCAAATTATCAATATTTTGTGCAGGGCTGTGGAGTCGGAGTCGTGGAGTCGGAGCTCATTTTGTTGGAGTCGGTATAAAATGCACCAACTCCTAAAATATATAATAAATTGGGGACAGTAGTGCAATGCAGAATGTGCTGAATATTTTACTAAATAATAACATTTAGTACAATGCTTATATTTAAGTGAAAAATGTATTGTAGTACAATGTGAACATCAGACATTTAATTATTTTTATGATACAATAATCAAGATATTTGGATAGAACATAAAATATATTTATTGGAATACAACTTTAGAGCACAAAAACTAATACATTGTAAATATGTAATACAATATGTAATATATATATATATATATATATATATATATATATATATATATATATATATATATATATATACACACACACACAAGATATATATGTAATCTACTGTATATTACATATTTACAATTCATTACAGTTTTTTGTGTTCTAAAGTTGTATTCCAATAAATATATTTTATGTTCTATCCAAATATCTTGATTATTGTATCATAAAAATTATTAAATGTGTGATGTTCACATACACATGTTCATGTATTACAATAAATTTTTCACCTAACTATAAGCAATATCTGTCGGAGTCGGTGCAAGAGAAATTGAGGAGTCGGAGTCGAAGGTTTGGTTTACCGACTCCACAGCCCTGATTTTGCGTGGCAACTATTACTTTTTAGCATTGCCTTAACTCTCTTGTTCCTGGTGTTCACTAGAGCTTCACAGGAGCCACTGGATCCTCTTACATCCTCCATAACGACATTACTGAGCTGGTGATTGTTGGACATCTGCCGCTCCTCCACCTTCTGTTTGAGGAGGCCCCACAGATGCTCAATAGGGTTAAGGTCTGCAGACATGCTTGGCCAGTCGAGCACCTTTACCCTCAATTTCTTTAGTAAGGCAATGGTCTTGGAGGTGTGTTTGAGGACGTTATGTTGGAATACTGCCTTGCGGCCCAATCTCCAAAGAGAGGGGATCATGCTCTACTTCAGTATGTCGCAGTACGTATTGGCATTCATAGTTCTCTCAAAGAACTGTAGCTCCCCACAGCCAGCAGCACTCATGCAGCTCCAAACCATGACACTCCCACTACCATGCTTGATTGTAGGTGAGACACACTTGTCTTTGTACTCCTCACATGCTTTCTGCCACACACTCTTGATACCATCTGAACCACATAAGGTTATCTTGGTCTTATCAGATCACAGGACATGGCTCCAGTAATCCATGTCATTAGTCTGCTTGTCTTCACCAAACTATTTGCGGACTTTCTTGTGTATCATCTTAGAATGGGCTTCCTTCTGAGATGACAGCCATGTGGACCAATTTAATGCAGAGTATGGTCTGAGCACTGACAGGCTGACCCCCCCCCCCCGCCACCTTTAACCTCTGAAACAATGCTGGCAGCATTCATACATCTATTTTGAAGAGACAACCCCTGGATATGACATTGAGCACGTGCACTCAACTTATTTAGTTGATCATAGTGATAAATTTAACACACCTGCTACCCATTCAGACCTTGTAACACCAATGAGTCACAAGACACCTAGGAGGGAAAATGGCTAATTGGGCATAGTTTGGCGACTGTCACTTATGGGTGTACTCACGTTTGCTGCCAGCAGTTTAGATGTTCATAGCTGGATGTTGAGTTATTTAGAGGGCATACTAAATTTACACTGTTATACAAGCTGTACACTGACTACTTTACATTATATCAAAATGTTTTATCTTCAGTTTTGTCCCATGAAAAGATAAAATATTTACAAAAATGTGAGGGGTGTACTTTCTTTTATGATATACTGTAAATCTTTTTTGCTTTACGATGCTTCAAAGGTTCTCAATAGGGTTGCGGTCAGGGGTTACTGGTGACCATACTGGTGACCATACCATGAATTTCTCTCCTTTTATGCCCATAGTAGCCAATGATTCAGAGATATTCCATCTGAAAAGGTGCCCACCAGCACTGAGGGCAACGGCTGACGTACCAGTTCCTCCACCAGCAGAGAAGGCAAAAGAGGTGATCCACACGGTGATGGGTGACTTCCCAGCAGACTGGCCTACACAGAACGGCGCGGTGATTCTTCCAGTGATATTGTTCCCACAACCTGTGGATGAAGAAGTGGTGGAAGCGGTCGACCGTGAGCCAGAACCAGTGCCAGTGCCCAGGGATGAACCTGTACCCAGCTCCCCTATGCCTCCGCCTGCCCCACACGATAGAAGGGAGGAGGAACCGATTGTTCCCTCTGCCCCACTGCATAGCCCCACTGACACCGGACCCCGAAGGTCCACCCGTCCCAACCTAGGTAGACCCCCACTTAGGTACAGGGAGACTGTCCTTTAAAGAGGGGGGTCAGGAAGGCTGTGTGAGTTCATGTTTAAAAGTGTTGAAAAAGTTTTGAGAATGATAAGAAAAATGATGATTACCGAGTACTTCACCTGATTCTTTGTGATTGAACCGGCCGGAGCCGGCACCGTTGTCCCCGTGGGGACCGTTTAAAAAGTTGTATTGCATGGGAACTATCCATGGACAAGCCCGTGAACTTGCAGGGCAACCACAAACATTAAGTGGCTTGTAAATATGTTGTTTTACCGTACCGTTTTCCGCAGTTGCCGCCTCCGGAGAGGCAGGTTGGAGGGAGGGCCCTCAGCAGAGCAGGCTGGGGCCCAGCCACCAAAGGAACTGGTGGCTACCCTCTGGAGGGGAAGGACAGATCCCGCTCGGGTAACTTGTGCTGGACTGTGGGTCAAGGGGTGCTGCCTGGGCTTTAGGGGTAGCATCAGGGCCAGGTTGCTTGGGTGGGAGAGAGCGGAAACCGTACCCGTAAAACCGTTTAGTAACGTTTAAGAAATGTGCCTCCCGTTGTGAGATGATGTTATGCTTTACATGTTATCTTTTTACATTTACAGAAAATAAAACCGGTGTTGGACGGGCAGCCCGCGGACGGTCTGCATTTTGCTAAGGGGGAATGTGACGCCCTGGGCAAGCCAGGGGTCACAGGTCATCACACCACCACACCCTACACCCCAGTTAGGAACACCTAGGCTACCAAAATCCTTGTTGCCTTCCTCCAGGAGCTGATGTTCACACCAGGGGGTGGACCAGGCGGTTGGCTCCGCCCACCGAGGAGTACACAGCCCTGGAGGCGGGAAGAACCAGGCAGTCAGCTCAGGGAAGAGCTAGAGTGAGGAAGGAGTAAACAGCTAAGTGAAAGTGAAGTGGTAGTGGAGCAAAGAAGAAAAGGAGTAAAAGTGAACGTAGAAAGACCTGAAGTTAGTCCAGCTAAGTGCAGGACAGGTCAGCAAGGTCAGCAACAGCGGTGATCGTCTGGAGGGGGACTGCTCGGAGGTTGCTGGAAGGACCGCGGACGGGTAGTGGCCCGGCAATCTGGAGCAGTATACGAAGGACAGTCAGCACCAGGGCAGGGGCCTCTCGGACCCCGGCAAGGCTAGGAGTCGCCATAATTTGCCGAATCCGTCAGTGAAGGGGACGTCGATCCCCCAACAACCAAGTCCCGACTGAAGGCAAAAGTCCAACCATTAAGGAGGAACACCGCCACCGCCAGGGCACCAGTTCCTCAGGGCCAGCGTCTGCGGGCAAAGTAGGGCTCCTCCGGCCTATATCCAAGCCGGGGAGCGGGTTACCGGTGGGAACCCATCGCTACCAACACAGAAACACTAGGTGCAGGTCAAAGGGACATCACCGTTACCTACTGGGAGAGCAAGTGCAGCCGTCCGTTGGAACCGTCTTTCCAGCCGTGTGGTTTACCGTAAAACTGTGTCAACGTCTCAGGCTGAGTGACTACCACAGTGCCGCAAGGCACAGCGCTGCCCCCGCGTCCCTGCGCCCACCAGGCCCTGCACCTTCCACACCATCACTGGGCCCCGGGAACACCAACCCCTACCCACAGAGGGGCAACACAACACCTGGCTGCTCCGCATCACCACTCCCGGGATCCCCATATTGAGCAGCAGTGGTGCTACAAATCACCACAACCGTGGGTGGCGTCACGGACAATAAACAATCCCCACACCCAACAAACCCCCTTTCACTCACGGGCGAGGAGCGCCGCTAAAGTCCCCGGGATCCGGCCCACCGCTCGAGCCACCGAGCAGCAGCAGGCCGCAGCAGCCGCGGCAGCTGGACCCGAGCAGCAGTGGGAGAGCGCGGCGTCCCCTCCTCCGCCCGCGACACATTTATTGACAATATCTGAGTTAATTGGAGACACACTTGTGGATGTATTTTAATGCACACTTAAGTTACACTGATTCTTTGTGTAGCATCATGGGAAAGTCAAAAGAAATCAGCCAAGATCTCTGGAAGAGAATTGTGGACTTGCACAAGTCTGGTTCATCCTTGGGTGCAATTTCCAGATACCTGAAGGTGCCTCGTTCATCTGTTCAAACAATTAAACACAAGTACAAACAAGATGGGAATGTCCAGCAATCATACCGCTCAGGAAGGAGATGGGTCTGTGTATCAGGGATGAACGTGCTTTGGTCAGACATGTGCAGATCAACCCAAGAACAAAAGCAAAAGACCGTGTGAAGATGCTGGCGGAAGCTGGTAAAATTATTTCATTGTCTACAGTGAATCGAGTACTGTATCAACATGGGCTAAAAGGCCACTCTGGCAGTAAGAAGCCATTACTCCAAAATAAAAATAAAAAAGCCAGATTAATATTCACAAATGCACACAGGAACAAAGACCTTAATTTTTGGAGACATGTCCTGTGGTCTGACAAAAATAAAATTGAACTGTTCGGCCATAATAACTTTCGTTGCGTCAACTATTGTGAGAAGCTTGTGGAAAGAAATCCAAAACGTCTGACCCAAGTCATACAGTTTAAGGGCAATGGTACCAAATACTAATGAAATTTTTGTAAACTTTTGACTTTGCAGAAAGAATAAAAATACCTTAAAACATTCTCCCTCTCTTTCATTATTCTGGTATTTGGCAAAAATAAATAATTTTGGTTCCTAATTGACCTAATTGATTAAACGCAAAAGGTTTATTATGATTTCATTCAGATAGTGAGAAAAACATGCAAATGTGTCTTTATAGATAGTGTATGTAAACTTCTAGTTTCAACTGTAAGTCCTGTCTACTAATGGTCATATATTTAAATCAAAAAAGGTCCGTGGAGCCTCTGTTAGGAGTCTCGACACAGAAAATAGCCAGAGATCCCTCCGGGAAGCACTTAGCCAAGGAGTGGCTCTTTTTAGGAGACCACCATAACCACCATATTAAGTGGCCCTTTTAGTCAATATCAAACTGTTTGACGAATTTAAAGATATGACAAGTGAAATACCAAGGCCAGGTATCCATCCACAGACAGCTGTTTCAGGGTGTTGCCCCTCATCAGTGTGGAGTAGGATTCTGGCTAGGTGGGAGCAATGCCTAGTAGACCAGCAAGACAAAACAATCACTGATCTCAGGGAGACCAGCCAGAAAAATAACACTTGCGGCAGCCAACAAAGGTTCTCAACACAGTGAAATCCTAGGTGCATTGCCCCCTGGGAAGTATCTGACTATTTTCTGTGTCGAGACTCCTAACAGAGGCTCCATGGACCTTTTTTGATTTGCATACTTCCCAGGGGGCAATGCATCTAGGATTGCACTGTGTTGAGAACCTTTGTTGGCTGCCGCAAGTGTTTTCTCTGGCTGGTCTCCCTGAGATCAGTGATTGTTTTGTGTTAATGGTCATATATAGCAGTCTGGATAACAGCTACAGAGGCAAGATTCTCAACATTGGTCAGACGGCCGTAGATTTTCTCCTGCGAGAGAACTGGGCCAATTATGCTAATGACACTAATCAAACTCTGATCCGAGTTTGATCAGAATGTCAGCTTTGTGTGATCCGATTCTCTCTAATGAGAGAATTGGGTGCACACTGTCAGATATCTCCATCTTCTCCATTCTATGAGTCTGAGGAATTGGACTACACTCAGAAGTCCTCCGAGTGCAGTCCGATGATTTCCACACAACAATAGACTTGTATGGGTGAAAGCCATCTGATGTGTTCCGCCACTCGCAGCATGCTGTACTTTTTTCTTATACTGAATATTTTAGAAAACATTTCAATTTGTCACAAAATTGCACGAAGGTGTCTACCGAGTGTGTCGTGTTCGCAGATTACATCTTGGATTGGAGTGGATTTACTTTTTCCCTGCTGGCTGGGATTACTCTTAATCACAGTTGTAGCATCTTGTTATCACGCTATATATACCTACTCCTGTCTTTATTCCATGCCGGTGATAGATTTTCTATCCTGACCATGTTGAAGGAGCTCGTCTCTACATTGCAGTTGCAAATGAAACGATGCCACAGCTAAGATTCCTGCTGAAGAAACCAAAGAGTGCTTTTTGATGTGTCTTTCCCCATTCGTTTGTCTTTCCTTCCTTGTGTGGTTTTATTGTAGTAGTGGAACTAGTGTCCCACTGGCCAACAGTATATTCAGGGTAAGTTAGTTCAGGCTCAGTGAAGGCCTAGACACGTGACAGAGCACAAACAGGAAGGAACCATCTAGGGACAGATCAGCCACAGATGAGTGTGAGGTGGTGGCCCCTCTGCCCATCGTCAGGGCCTTCCTTTACATCTCCCCTGGTTTTCCCTCTGTGTTGCGACGCATGCTGGGTGTTCCCGCATTACAAGATTACATTATGAAAAGAGTAAGGTATAAAAGTGGAGGAAAATTAATTTCAGAATCGCTGTCTATATAACCTATAGTCAAGCACAGAAAGCTCTAACAACTATAATTACCAGCCTAGTAACAGAAGCCATTAGATAAAATATAGCTATCATAGGTTACCTGTAAATAATTAACACGCCGAGCATCTCGCTCTTTAGACCTATGGTAATTATGCCTGTAATTATTGCCAGAGCCAAAGTTAACCAACGTATTTTTATACCTGTATAATATTTCTGCTACTGACTAAACTAAAGAACAAAGACAGTAGTTAATTAGATGTGCAGAATTAGACAATTTAATTTGCATTATACCAAAGTTTTATGTTGCTCAAGCAATTAAGGATCCATTTTCCAGAACATGAAAAAGTAAATGGAGCGCAAGCCTCGCCCAGCAGTTCAGCTAACACCAATACCGCTTACACAGTGAAACGATGAGTATATCGGCTTTCTATCCAGAGAAGTTGGTCAACACCAACATCACAGGGCAACAGTGTAAAAGGGGATTTACACCCCTAATATGTGCTGCTGTGAGACCGTTCCCTCTACTGTCTGCATGTGGATTCATGTTTTCCTCTAATTACTGACCAGACATGAGAAAAGCTGTATTGCCCTTTCTGGTCAGTAATAGACTACTAACATGGACTATCCGGCAAGCAGAAGGTCTTCGATGGGAAACTAATGCATAGCATGTGTTGCCAGTGCCTAGTTCAAGGTGTAACACATGGACCACTAAGGCTGCTTTCACACCTCCGGTTTTAGCAGAGTCAGCCAATCCGGCTCTAAAACCTATGCAACGGATGCGGCGACAATACCGCATCCTTTGCATAAGTTTTTTACATGCGGCCCGCCCGGTTTTTGCCGCTTGCGGCAGGCTACTGAGCATGCGCAGTGGAAAAAACCGCATGCGGCGGCCGGATGCGTTTTTTGCCGCAGGACGCCGCATGCGGCGTCCATAGGCATGCATGTATATTAGTGTGGCTGCTGGCGATGTAGCAGAGTCGACGCCACCTAGTGGCTGATGGATTATAGTGTTTTATTGAATATCGATTTTATTGCTAGTGTGCGTTTTAGAGTAATGTGTAATGCATGAGATAATATGTGTTGGTCCAACATGATGTGTCACGCGGGAGGCACTTTTTGGGCAGTCATGTAAACCATATATAGGAGTAACAGGTATTAACAATACAGAATGTTTTAGGGTAAGATTTAGTCTAACGTAGGGACCAAGAGTGCAGGAGGGGGTGTAAGTGGTAGTTTGTTAGTACAGAAATAGATAGGAGTGGGCAGGCCTAGAGTTCGCTACAGTTAGCTAGCTAGGAGACTTAGAGAAGGAGAGAGGAGCAGAGGATTGGTTAGGCAAACAGGCCAGAAAGTGAGGGGAAGTCTTCAGAAGTGGTTTGAGGAGTATGGATGAAGCCTTGTAGCTTGGCTCTGTCCGTGATCTGGGAGGAAACCTCCCTTGTGTGCAGAGCCTAAGGCTCGCCTCAAAGATCGGGTTAGGGAGCATCCCAGGATTTGTAGGACGTCGGAGTAGAGCACCGGCGGTGGATCCCTGTACTGGTCAGGAGACAGTGAGGCATCCGAGGTCATGTTTAGAACACGGTTACTATAACGGAGAGGAATTACAGAGTAGTTTTGGCTGCTCGAGGGCTAATGCCCAGAGCAAGGACTAGAAGCAAGCGTACCCCCAGGAAACAGAGGAGGCAGAACCTTAAAGGCCGTGTCTGTCCCGATGATATTGTACCAAGAATAAAGCTGTTCCTGTTGATTTATAAAAAAACCACAGTGTGTCATGTGTGGCCCTGCTACGTCTCCGACAGGGAGCGGCAGTGGGGTGATGGAGGAGACTCTGAAGGCTGCAATAAGGACTACACACCCCGCCCGGGGTAGATCACAGACACATAGCTCTAATGAGACAGGGGTGCGGAGGACCCTCGGCCTGGAGGTCGCCCCCTCTTCTAGTTCTATTTGTGGGAGGTGAGGAAATTGTAATTACTGGGAGAAGAGTGACACCAGGGATTTGACTACTAAAAAGTAGGGAAAGCCATTGCAAAAGAGAAAGACAAAGAGAGAGAGGAAAGGAGAGAGAAACAATGAGATGGCTACTACATATTTTTTTTACGATGTGCACCAAAACTATTATGTCAAGTATAATGGTCTAGGATTTTTAGACATGGTTGACGAGCACATTACACAAATGTGATAAGGTGCAAAATGTGAATGGGTGACCAATGGCGAGGTAATGCTTGGTTAGATGAAGTCCTCCATAGGGGGTGCTGACCTTTGCAGCAGCTCTTTGCTCATGCTATTTACATACCCTCTATCTAGGAATATATGTATGCCCTAATGGAGGATGTGTAAAAGGGCTGTCCTCATGGGAAGTTAGTCACACCAATTTCAGCATCTTACCATAATTTTCTCATTCCATTTATAGATATGTTGTGATTGCGTGCTTTGTCTTTTTGGCTTTCAGTACCTAAATGTCCCCTAAAAACAGCAATTTATTAGCATTTGCTTAAAACTCTGGCTCTTCCAATTAGATGTTTATAACTTAAACGGGATGTCCACTACTCAGATAACACCTTCTCAATACTAATGTTTGACCTGGTTAAAATAACAACACTTATACTCAACTTCGATGCCTGCGCTGTTTCAGTGGTTTCGGCATTCGCTCTCCTGGGGCTCACGTGACATAGTTACGTCACATGAACCCTGCACCCAATTAGCACTGGCTTAACTCTTCTCCCCTTTGGACGAGTCAGAGCTGCGGCTGCTGCTCACTTCCACTTAATGTTTGATACGTCCAATGGTGGGGAGAGTGAAGCCAACACCTATTGGGCACAGGGCTCGGGTGATGGTACAATGTCATGTGAGCCCAGGGAGAGCAAGTACTGATACTGCTGGATCAGCGCCGGCAACGGAAGGGAGTATAAGAGTTATTTTAATGGGCAAATATGGTGATTGAGAAAGAGGAAATCCCCTTTAAAATTAAATCAGACATGTAGTTTTATCACCATAATTAGCCAAAATCACTTTGTTTTCTTATATAATTTTGCCAAATTTAACTTAAAAGGGATCAGTCACTACATTAGAAGTGACCAGTTTTCGCCCTTATTTTATTCCCACTGCTCCCTTGAGTATTCTGGGTTTTTTTTTCTTTAAAATCCACCATACGGTCCAAGAGATATGGGCAGATATTTAGTGTTAATTGTTATAATCTTCACCAAGAGGCATGACTTACATGGCTCTCTCTATTATTACCCTGTGATTTACCTTTGTAAACAGCAGAAATAGTAGCAATAAACAAAAGGCCCATAGCTCTTGAACAGTATAGCAGATTAAAAAAAAAATAAACAAAAACAACAAAAAACTCTGAATTCACAGGGAAGCAATAAAATAAAATCTGGTGTAAAGTCGCCAGCTTTTATTTTATTGTTTCCCTGAGTATTCAGGTTTTTTTTGGTTTTTTTTTTAATCTGCTATAGGTAACAGGGCTACAGGTAACAGGAAATAGGTCTTTTTTTATGGAGGAACTTCTAAAATCAATATTACTAATCAATCACAATTTTATTGGAGACCTAATTTTTTGGCTCCCCCCCCCAAAAAAAAACCATAGAACACTAAAGGGGGCTTTACACGCTACGATATCGCTAATGCGAAGTCGTTGGGGTCACGGAATTTGTGACGCACATCCAGCCGCATTAGCGATGCCGTTGTGTGTGACACCTATGAGCGATTTTGCATCGTCGCAAAAACGTGCAAAATCGCTCATCGGTGACATGGGGGTCCATTCTCAAATATCGCTACTGCAGCAGTAACGAAGTTGTTTCTCGTTCCTGTGGCAGCACACATCGCTCCGTGTGACACCGCAGGAACGAGGAAGCTCTCCTTACCTGCCTTCCGGCCGCAATGCGAAGGAAGGAGGTGGGCGGGATGTTATGTCCCGCTCATCTCCGCCCCTCCGCTTCTATTGGGCGGCGGTTCAGTGATGCTGCTGTGACGTCGCTGTGACGCTGAACGAACCGCCCCCTTAGAAAGGAGACAGTTCGCCGGTCACAGCGACGTCGCCGGGCAGGTAACTCCGTGTGACGGGTCTGGGCGATGTTGTGCGGCACGGGCAGCGATTTGCCCGTGTCGCACAACAGATGGGCGGGTACCCACGCTAGCGATATCGGTACCGATATCGCAGTGTGTAAAGTGGCCTTTAGTCTCCAATAAGTTGTTGCAGTTGGCGGCACTTCAGTGGTCAAATCTACAAATCAGAGTTTTCAGGGCGGCGCCTGCGAACATTGACAACAACAATGACTAGTAGATGCAACTGCGGATGCGCCGCTGCTAATTTATTGTAAACCTATTTTTTTTCTTTTTTTTTGGGAGACCACAAAAAATTGCTCCAGGCGTGATAGTTAAAATAGGAGGCAGGTCACTGACGAATTAATGCCCTGACATTCAAATGCAGGTGGCAGATGAAGGAGCCAGAGCACTAAAAATAACCCTGCCCACCCCGATGCTCGAACTATAATGACAAGAAAACCTCAAACACTGATTATAGAAAAAAACAAAAAACACTAAACGGATTTAACAACAGATATAATTTTAATCAGTATTAGGGCTCGTGCGCATGTTGTGTAATTGCATGCATTTATGCTGCATATTGCACTGCAGCGTAAATGCATGCGTCCTGCGTTCATGTAGACTGTGCATAATCCATGTGCACGTTGCTTTATTGAACACAGTGATTTGGATGCTAAAATTTTAACCCAAATCCATGCGTTCATAAAATGAGCATGTCAATTATTTCGTGTGCTATGGATGCAGCTCCCACTCTGTCTATGGTGGGGGCAGCAGCCATAGCGCATGAAATCGTTTTTTTTTAACAAAAATACTGCATTCATTATGCAGTGTTTCTGCAGCGCTTTGAAGCGCACATGTGCTGTCAAATCGCTGCAGAATATTCAGCAGTTACGTGCGGATGAGCCCTTACAGCGACAATATGGCTATGTGTGCACTTAGCAAAACACTGCTGACACGTTCCCTTTAAAATACCGTCTGGAAATCCTTATTTTTTTATGACCGATAATCTGTTGTCCCCAATTAGAATTTTTCTTGATAATGCAATTTCGTTTAGCTCATGTCAGTTCTCGTACTGGTCCACATTTGCAGGTATGTATAGGGCAACATGATTGTGCCTGTAAAAGCGCATTACCAGCAGTGGGTTTTTTTGTTTTTTTTTATGCTTTTGTCTGAATATTACTACTACCTTCCTCTAAGGCTGCTTTCACACATCCATTTTTTGCAGTGCGGCTCAATCCGGCTCAAAAACCTAAGCAACGGATGCGGCGAAAAAAACGGATCCGTTGCATAAGTTATTCGATGCGGCCCGTCCGTTTTTTGACGGATAAGGCTTGATACTGAGCATGCGCAGTGCAAAAAAACGCATCCGGCGTCCATAGTCTTGAATTGTAAATTGCGCCGCATTGCGCCGGATCCGGCGCAATGCGGTTTTTTTGCCGCACAAAAAAACGTGCCAGGCAACGTTCTATCCGGCCGCCGTATGGGCTAAATATGCCGCATCCGGCAAAAACCGGACGCAACTCAAGGCCATGCAGCACATTGCGGTGCTAATGCAAGTCTATGCGGGAAAAAACGCAACCGGCGGCAAAAAAAACGGTTGCGTTTTTTCTGCAGAGCGCCATATTGTGCCGCTCAGCAAAAACCGGATGTGTGAAAGCAGCCTAAGTCAAGACTAGTCTAGAAATGGGATTTCTTTTGTCACAATTAAATATAAAACAGTCTACATATGTTGCTGCTATTGATGTACTGTACAAAATGCGGCACAGCTGCCACATCAGACGCCCATATCATTACAAACTAAAGGAATGCTCTCTGAGAAAAATATTTATTTCTCCTCACTAGAAAACAAATAGAGGCGAGAACCACATGCCTATAGATGCATCATTTAACTGTACAAAGTACTCTGTCAAACAAAAATTATGCCTTAACAAAAATTGCCAACTTAAAAGATCAAATATTTTTAAAGAGGACCAACCACCAGGATTATGCTCTATGAGGTAAAGGCAGTGCCATACAGGCAGTAAGATGCTGAATCCAGGCATGCCTGTTGTAGAAAGATCGGATGCTTGGTTGATTAAATATTGTTAATCAAAGTTGCAGAAAAGCACTGCTTTCTGATTGACGGGTGCAATGGGGGCGTTTCTTTGTGGCTTGAGTCGCATTTATTCCTCCTCCTCTGGTATCCTGGCTTGCCCCCTCTTCTGTATTTAAATATCCCGCTGACATTGCAGTTGTTGTTGGCGGCGTGTGCGCATTGCCAGAGTTCTCAGGTCTTCATTAAAATGGTGCCAAAATCCGCGCATGCGCGTACTGCGCACCAATGCTATTCATAGTCTTCACCACAGTGAGTTCAATAACACGGAGCCAGAGATCACGGTACACGCATGCGCAGTCTCTGGCGCCATTTTAATGAAGACCTAACGTTTGTGGCAATGCCCACACACTGCGAACAACAGCAATGGCAGCGTGATATTCACATAAAGAAAGGGAGGGCATGCCAGAGGATACCGGAGGAGGAATAAACGTGAGAACCCGACCCACAAAGACTTACTCATGTTGCACAAAGTGCAGTGCTTTTCTTCAAATTTGAGTAAAGCTATATCTGCAACCAAGCATCACATCTTTCTATAAGAAGTATGCCTGGATTCAGCATCTTAGTGACAGTATGGTACTGCCTTTAGTTCAAATTGCTAAATCCTGGTGGTTGTTTCTCTTTAAAGGAAATCTATCACTTTGTTTGTCTATGTAATCTGAGAGCAGCATAATGTAGGTGCAGATATAACATAACAGCTTTCTGTGTATATTATATAGTGACAGAGAGCTGCTAATCAGTGTGGAGGTGAGGATGGATCAGGATGCAAGAGGAATAAAGGGTGCTTTACACGCTGCGACATCGCTAACGATATATCGTCGGGGTCATGGTGTTTGTGACGCACATCTGGCTTCGTTAGCGACATCACAGCGTGTGACAGCTAGGAGCGACGATCGCAAAAACGTCAAAAATCGTTGCTCGTTGACACGTTGCTCCTTTTCATAATATCGTTGCTGCTGCAGGTACGACACATCGCTATGTATGACACCGCAGGAACGATGAACCTCTCCTTACCTGCGTCCACCGGCAATGAGGAAGGAAGGAGGTGATCTTCCGCCCGCTCATCTCCGCCCCTCCGCTTCTATTGGACGGCTGCCGTGTGACGTCGCTGTGATGCCGCACGAACCGCCCCCTTAGAAAGGAGGCGGTTCGTCGGCAACAGCGACGTCGCAGTGAAGGTAAGTCCGTGTGATGGGTGTAAGCGATGTTGTGCGCCACGGGCAGCGATTTGCCCGTGCCGCACAACCGACGGGGGCGGGTGCGCTCGCTAGTGAGATCGCAGCATGTAAAGTGCCCTTTAGTCCTCTAGTGATAATCTGCTACTAATAAAACACTCTTTGAATTGAAACAGTGACGCACAGCCCAGTAAGTGGGCAGGTTCTACACAGCTCAACATCTGAACTCTGCTAGATCTGCAGCAAATAAAACTTCTATAAGGCTATGTGCCCACGCTGCGGATTTACCGCGGATTTTGCCGCGGATTCACCGCGGATTTTCCGAAAATCTGCAGCAGCGGCACTTCCAAGCCATTTCAATGGCATTTTGGAAATGCTGTGTCCATGCTGCGGATTTTTCCGCGGCGGATTTGCCGCGGATTTTGATCCGGAAACATCTGCAGCATGTCAATTAGTGTTGCGGATTTTGGTGCGGATTTTGGGTATAGAATGGGGGAAAAAAAAAAATCCGCATCAAAATCCGCGGCAAATTCGCGGTAATCCGCGGTAAATCCGCGGCAAAAATAAGGTGCGGATTTGCCGCGAAAGTCGCAGATTTTCATGCAGAAAAATCCGCAGGTACATTCTACCGTGGACACATAGCCTAACACCTGCGGCATCCAGTAACCTAAGTGATACATCGATGGAATCAGGGTCTCTGTCCAAACCTCATGTTGCTGTCGAACTGCACAGCATAAACCTGCTGACAGATTTCCTTTTAAATCCTGACTATATATTGTATTTTTCTCTAAAGATTCAGAATTTGTGACAATCAAAGATCATGTGGGATGCAGGTATATAATGACTCTATATGGCAAGTAATCAGGAATACCTGTCATCCCACACGATCCTGTCTATCATTTGGAGAACATGTGCATCTTTAAGAAAACTAGGGCATTGTATCACAATACGCTATAATAATACATATCGCTAGTTACATAAACGCTCATTTAAGGAACCGCTCCCTGCCACATGTATTGTAGAGGAGGGGTGATGGCAGCTATGCATGACACGTACCAGCTGTAGCAGCCATACTCTGGCCACTGGATACTTTTATTTTTTAACGCACATTTTTAATTTATTTCTTGAAAATTAGACAACCCTTCTAATTTTCTTGATGTGGCTGGTGACTGAATTTTTTTGTTCTTATGCCTAACTTTATTCTGGTCTAAGGTCTTGTTTAGAGATGAGTGGAGCCATGGAAGTTCGGGTTCTCCTGGTTCAGCTGAACTTTTGCAAAGTTCGGTTTTGAACCCGGACTTGACCTGAACTTCATTTGAAGTCACTAATTGAGTAGTTCAGGTCTACGTGCCCACATGCAGCCAGCTAAAACCACTTCTGGGGAGGGTGTGTAGGGTTTTTTCTATTTTTTTTTGGGTGCACACTAAACTCGATCTTGCTGTTACCTCCAGTGCGAGGTGTTCAAACATTGCAAGAGTCTAATGGTCGCTTTACACGCTGCGATATCGTGACCGATATCGCTAGCGTGCGTACCCGCCCCCATCGGTTGTGCGACACAGGCAAATTGCTACCCGTGGCGCACAACATCGCGTGGACCCGTCACACTACTTACCTGCCCTGCGACGTCGCTGTGACCGGCGATTTGCCTCCTAAGGGGGCGGTTTGTACAGCGTCACAGCAACGTCACCGCAGCGTCACTGAACCGCCGCCCAATAGAAGCGGAGGGGCAGAGATGAGCGGGATGAACATCCCGCCCACCTTCTTCCTTCCGCATTGCGGGCGGGAGGCAGGTAAGGAGAGGTTCCTCATTCCTGCAGTGTCACACGGAGCGATGTGTGCTGCCGCAGGAACGACGAACTACATCGTTACTGCAGCAGCAACGATATTCGAGAATGGACCCCCATGTCACCGATGAGCGGCTTTGCACATTTTTGCGACGATGCAAAATCGCTCATAGGTGTCACACGCAACGGCATCACTAAAGCGACCGGATGTGCGTCACAAATTCCGTGACCCCCAACGAGATCGCTTGAGCGGTGTCGCAGCGTGTAAAGCGGCCTTTACACTGGGCCGAGCACCGAGCGTACCCGAGCACAGAGATGCTTGCTCTAGTGGTTTGCATTCGAGCCCGAACTTTGTCTTCTTGGGAAAGTATGAGTTCGTACTGAACACCGAACCCTAACATCAGGTTCACTCATCTCTCATTTTGTTTTGTTTTGTAATATAAAGGAAAGAGTTAAGGGTGCTTTTCACGCTGCAACATCGCTAGCAATGTCGCTAGTGTGGCGCCCTGGACAAGCCAGGTCGTCACAGGAACTACACCAACACACCCCACACCCCGGTCAGGCACACCGAAGCCAGAACACAAAATTCTTGTTGCCTTCCTCCAGGGGCTGATGTCCACACCAGGGGGTGGCCAGGCGGTTGGCCCCGCCCACCGAGGAGTTCACAGTCCTGGAGGCGGGAAAAAGAGTCAGTTTAGTGGAGTTGAGAGTTGGAAGTGGAAGTGTAAGGGAGTGAAGTGGTAAAGGAGCAGACAGAAAGCGGTCCGGGTGTGTGGCCCGGACGGTACAGCAAGGTTGGCAGACGGTGGTGACCGTCTGCAGGAGAGGCCGATTGGAGTGAGCCATAAGGACCGTGGATGGGCGGTGGCCCGGCGGTACCGGACCGGTGAACAAAGAGAAGCCAGCACCATCCGGCAGGGCTTACGGACCCCGACAAGGCTAGAAGTCGCCGTTGAATTTGTCAAATCCGTTAGCGAAGGGAACCTCCGGGGTTTCCCAGCAGCCAAGTCCCGATAGAAGGCGTCAGCTCAAACCGTGAAGGGAAACACAGTCACCGCCAAGGCTAAAGTTCCCAGGGCCAGAGCCTGCGAGCAAAAGGGGCTCCTTCAGCACCCATACAAGCTGGGGAGCGGGTTACCGGTGGGAACCCATTGGAACCGTACACACTATATAGGTGCAGGGAAAGGCAGTCACCATCAACCTGCCGGGAGGAGAAACACCGCAGCCGTCTGTGGGACCCGTCCATCCAGCCGTTTGTTTTACCGGAGACTGTGTATTCGTTACTAGCTGAGTGAGTACCACCGTGCCGTGCGGCACAGCGCTGCCCCTGTGACCCTGCACCTCACCAGGCCCCGTAGCCCGCCTGTCAACCATCCCTACCCCATCACCGGGCCCGGGACAAACCAACCCCCTACCCACGGAGGGGAGACCCAACATCCAAGCTGCTCCCTGTCACCGCTCCCGGGATCCCCGTCCAGAGCAGCGGTGGTGTCAACAACCTCACCACAACCGTGGGTGGCGTCACGGACAATATCCCTACACCACAAACATTCCCCCCTTTTCACTGACGGGCGAGGAGCGCCGCTCGAGTCCCCGGGATCCGGCCCACCGCTCGAGCCACCACCGATCAGCAGCAGCAGTAGCCGGACCCGAGCAGTGGGAGAGGAGCGTCCCCTCCTCCGCCCGCGACACTAGCGTTCACACCCGCCCCCGTCGTTTGTGCGTCATGGGCAAATCGCTGCCCGTGGAGGACAAAATTGCTAGTACCTGTCACACGTACTTACCTTCCTAGTGACGTCGCTGTGGCCGACGAATAGCCTCTTTTCTAAGGGGGCAGTTCGTGCGGCATCACACTAAGGCGTCCAATAGAAGCGGAGGGGCAGAGAGTAGCCGCATGAAAGTCACGCCCACCTCATTGCCGGAGGACGCAGGTACGGTGTTGATCGTCGTTCCTGGGGTGTCACACGTAGTGATGGGTGCTGCCTCAGGAACGACAAACAACCTGCGTCCAAAATCAGCAACGATATTTGGGAAATGGACGACGTGTCAACAATCAACAATTTGATGAGTATTTTGCATCATTAGCGGTCGCTCGTACGTGTCATATGCAACAACGTCGCTAATGTGGCCGGATGTGCGTCACGAATTCCGTGACCCCAATGACATCTCGTTAGCGATGTTGTTGCGTGTATGTATTTAACTGTAAATCTCTGCCTCCCTGGCAATTCCTAGTGAAATGAGGTGTACACTCCTCAGCTTCATCGACGCAATGTGTGTGCCCATGAAAGCCATGATGACACAGGACTCAGCTAGCTTTGAGATTAGCAAAGAGCCGGTGGTAACGGCTGCCTGAGACCTACATCGCTGCTGACTCCCTGAGCAAATGTAGTGCACTGATGAAACCGGGGAGTGTACACTTGGCTCACTGTGCATTGTCACGGGGGCAGAGATTTGCAAAGAGTCAACTCAGTCTTGTCACTCAGGGTCACAAGGGAATAGTAACACACCCTGTTTCCCCGAAAATAAGACACGGTCTAATTGTTTTTTTCTTTGCCCCGAAAAAAGCACTAGGTCTTATTTTCAGGGGATGTCTTATTCTTGAGGAGACATGGTTTGCGGTAAGTTTACCCCCCCTCAAAAAGCAGAACCCCCCCCTTCCCGGGATCATCATACTTACGTCTGTGTGGTTCCCAGATCTCCGTGATCTCCCAGCACATACATCAGATCACACACACACACACACATACATACATACACGCACACACATACACACACACACACACATACACACACACACACACACACACACACATACACACACACACACATACACACACACACATACACACATCAGATTCCATATCATTCCTCCCTGGCATCTCTGTGCTGCACGCCATCCTCCCCTGCATCTAACCGACACACATGCATCTGAACACACTCACCCATCAGATAGCATACACACACATTCATCATCATTCCTCCCTGTGATCTCCGGCGGGCACTCGAAGCAGATGTGCTTCACGCGGTCCTCCCCTGCGTCTGGCCAACACTCACACATCAGAACGCACACTCACACATCAGAACACACACTCACACATCCGATCGCATACACTCACACATCAGAACACACACTCACACATCCAATCGCATACACTCACACATCAGAACACACACTCACACATCCGAGCTCATACACTCACACATCCGATCGCATACACTCACACATCTCAACACATACATCAGAACACACACTCACACATCTAATTGCATACACTCACACATCAGAACACACTCACACATCCGATCGCATACACTCACACACTCACGAAATTGCACATACCGGTACAATCGCGCGCACACACTCACCACATCCAGTGATATCACATGCTTCAGGCCATGTGATCCTCCCGGAAGTCCTGGAAAATCCACTGCACAGTGTCGCAGGTCCTTACATGCGCCGAGAAGGAAGCGATATCGCTGGACATGGTGAGTGTGTGTATGCAATCTGTAGTGTGAGTGTGTGTGTGATCTCATGTGTGTGTGTGTGTGTGTGTATATATGTGATCTGATGTGTGTGTGTGTGTGTTCCGCTGCAGGACCTTGATGTGGTCGGCTGCTCCCGGTCGGCGTCTGGTGAGTATGATCGCGGGGTCTTCTCTCTTCTATCATCTCTCATTTGGGAGTGCCCGCTGTCTATAATGAAGTGTCCTGCAGGATTCTTTAACTTTTTTTACCACTGCATGAACACTTCATTATTGACCCGCAACTAGGTCTTATTTTTGGGGGATGTCTTATATTTAAGCCTCCCTGAAAAATCCTGGTAGGTCTTATTTTCAGGAGAGGTCTTATTTTTGGGGAAACACGGTAGTTAGTGGGATGATTAGGCTCGTAAAGCAACACCCCCACAACTAGTCACCCACTAATTAGTATATACAGCAAGACCAATGATAAAATTTACTTTAGGCATATTAAAAAAATGAATTAAGCCACAAAAAGTTACTTGTTACGAAGTATATAAGGGCTTCGATAAGATATAGTGGCAGTTTGGGGGGGTGTCGTGAAGCTGATAGGTTTCCTTTAAGGGCCTAGAATAGGGTACAAATTAATTTAAATGTCGGGACATTGAAAACGGGCACATCATACTGTCATACTGGCAAAACTGCCACACCACCACCACATTTGATAATACATTATGAAAATATTTTTCCGAAGAATACCACTGTAATGTGGCAAATGATGTAGCCGTTATCATCATTCTAATTGATTAATATTTGAAATTGTTTTAATGTACTCCACCTTGACAAAAACTCCAGTTCTTTCTACCAAAAAAACAGCTCCAAAGCATAATGCTGCCTCCACCATGCTTCACTGTGGTTATGATGTTCTTCTGGTGATCTGCAGTGTTTGCTTTGCACTAAAAATACCTTTTGGAATTATGGCCAAAAAGTTCAACCTTGATCTCTTCAGACCATACAATGTTTTGGCAGACTTGATGTAAGGCAAAACATAGACGGTCATGCATGCTTTTATTTTATTTTTTAAAGAAAAAGGTTTCTGTCTTATTACCCTACCCTACAGGCCAAATACATGAAGAACACAGGAGATTGTTGTTACATGCAGCACACAACCAGTACTTGCTACTCAAAAAAATCCTGCAGCTCTAGGGGATGTCCAGTGCACGGTGAAACACACAACATACAAGGGGTACATGGGGACACTTTAACAACGGTGGGCACTGCAGCTAGGGAGAGGGGTGAGGGGACACCTCCTGAACTCACCTCAAGCTGTTTCCTGAGCTCCCTAGCATCCCTATACCCCTCACTGAGCCGGATACCTAAATCCTCACTGGCTCTGCAAACACCCTGACTAGTGAAATGGCTGGCGAAAGACACTAGTCCCACCGCTGCACTAATCAACATAGAAAGGAAGGAAAGACAGACAGGGGAATCAACAAAAGGATATGGTCCAACCTCACAGCTGCAGTCAGACACCAGGACTGCAGTCTATACCGTTTTTGACTACAAAGGCTCCAGCAGCTTCTTCCACCTCCAGGCCTAGTTTCAGAATGAAGTCAGAATAACGGGCGCCATCTTCTGTGAGATGTGACCATACATAGGGGATGGGAGTGGTCACAAACCGGATGCACATGAGGAGAGTTAATGAGAAGCTGCTGGCAAGGAAAACTGACATTAACCCTTGATGCACCAAAATAAAAGAAAATGCGTTTAACTTTCAGAGTTTTACAATGCAAAGTGAGACTCAGGGCCCAAACCTGTCACAAAGTCTCCTAACAACAGTAGACATCCGTGACACTCCAGGACCAATTTTCTTCTTGCTTTTTCATCAATTTTTATAGGAACTTTTAGTTCTAGGTAATGTCAGTGTTGTGCCAAATTTAAGCCACTTCTTGATGACAGTCTTCAGAGTGTTCCATTGTATATCGAATACCTTAGAATACACTTTTGTTACCTTCTCCTGACTGATAACCTTTAACAATGAGATCCCTTTGCTGTGTTGGAAGGTGTTTATAGATAACTAGAAGGTGGCCCGATTCTACGCATCGGGTATTCTAGAATTTACGTATTGTGTTGTTCATGTATGATTTTTGTTATATATATATATATATATATATATATAGATGTTGTTGTGTGTAGTTACCAAGTGTTTGTGTAGGGCGCTGTACATGTTCTGGGTGTTGTCTGGGTGTGACGGGGGGTGAGAGCGGTGTTGTATGTGTGTTGCGTGTGTTGCGTTGTTTGTGGAGCGCTGTGTGTCTGTAGCGTTGTGTGTGTGTGTGTGTTGCGCGGTTTGTGTGTGTGTGGTGTGTTTTGGGGGGAGGTATGTTTTGTGCAATGTGTGTGTTGTGCGGTATGTGCGTATATTTGTGTGTGCCGCGGTGTTTGTGTGTTGGGTGTTGTGTGTGTGCAGCGTTGTCTGTGTGTGTGGGTGTCTGTGTAGGGCAGTTGTTTGTGGTTCCCAGTGTGTGTGTGTGGTGTGTGTGTGGTGTGTTGTGCAGTGCACGCGCGTGTGTGTGTGTGTGTTGGGGGGAGGTGTGCACTTCCCATCGTGCTCCATCCCCCATGCAGCGCACTCCTTATCGTGCTCCATCCCCCATGCAGCGCACTCTCCATCATGCTCCATCCCCTATGCTGCGCACCCCCCATCGTGCTCCATCTCCCATGCTGCGCACTCCCAAACGTGCTCCATCCGCCATGCTGCGCACTCCCAAACGTGCTCCATCCACCATGCTGCGCACTCCCAAACGTGCTCCATCCGCCATGCTGCGCACTCCCAAACGTGCTCCATCCGCCATACTCCGCACTCCCCATCGTGTTCCATCCCCCATGCAGCGCACTCCCCATCGTGCTCCATCCCCTATGCTGCGCACCCCCCATCGTGCTCCATCTCCCATGCTGCGCACTCCCAAACGTGCTCCATCCGCCATGCTGCGCACTCCCAAACGTGGTCCATCCGCCATGCTGCGCACTCCCAAACGTGCTCCATCCGCCATACTCCGCACTCCCCACCGTGCTGCATCCCCCATGCTGCGCACTCCCAAACGTGCTCCATCCGCCATGCTGCGCACTCCCAAACGTGCTCCATCCGCCATGCTGCGCACTCCCAAACGTGCTCCATCCGCCATGCTGCCCACTCCCAAACGTGGTCCATCCGCCATGCTGCGCACTCCCAAACGTGCTCCATCCGCCATGCTGCGCACTCCCAAACGTGGTCCATCCGCCATGCTGCGCACTCCCAAACGTGGTCCATCCGCCATGCTGCGCACTCCCAAACGTGGTCCATCCGCCATGCTGCGCACTCCCAAACGTGCTCCATCCGCCATGCTGCGCACTCCCAAACGTGCTCCATCCGCCATGCTGCGCACTCCCAAACGTGCTCCATTCCCCATGCTGCGCACCCCCCATCGTGTTCCATCCCCCATGCTGCACCAGCATCAGCCTCTCTACCCGCAGCATCAGCCTCTCTGCCCGCAGCATCAGCCTCTCTCCTCCCAGCATCAGCCTCTCTGTCCCCAGCATCAGCCTCTCTTATCCCAGCATCAGCCAGCCTCTCTCCTCCCAGCATCAGCCTTTTCTGTCCCCAGCATCAGCCTCTCTCCTCCCAGCATCAGCCTTTTCTGTCCCTAGCATCAGCCTCTCTCCTCCCAGCATCAGCCTCTCTCCTCCCAGCATCAGCCTCTCTCCTCCCAGCCTACCCCAGCTTCAGCCTCCCCCAGCATCAGCCTCTCTCCTCCCAGCATCAGCCTCTCTCCTCCCAGCATCAGCCTCTCTCCTCTCAGCATCAGCCTTTTCTGTCCCCAGCATCAGCCTCTCTCCTCCCAGCCTACCCCAGCCTCAGCCTCCCCCAGCATCAGTCTCCCCCAGCATCAGCCTCTCTCCTCCCAGCATCAGCCTCTCTCTTCCCAGCATCAGCCTCTCTCCTCCCAGCCTACCCCAGCCTCAGCCTCCCCCAGCATCAGCCTCTCTCCTCCCAGCATCAGCCTCTCTCCTCCCAGCCTACCCCAGCCTCAGCCTCCCCCAGCATCAGCCTCTCTTCTCCCAGCATCAGCCTTTTCGGTCCCCAAAATCAGCCTCTCTCCTCCCAGCCTACCCCAGCCTCAGCCTCCCCCAGCATCAGCCTCTCTTCTCCCAGCATCAGCCTTTTCGGTCCCCAGCATCAGCCTCTCTCCTCCCAGCCTACCCCAGCCTCAGCCTCCCCCAGCATCAGCCTCTCTTCTCTCAGCCTCCCCATCCCAGCCTTCCACAGGATCAGCCTCTCTTCTCCCAGCATCAGCCTCTCTCCTCCCAGCATCAGCCTCTCTCCTCCCAGCCTACCCCAGCCTCAGCCTCCCCCAGCATCAGCCTCTCTTCTCCCAGCATCAGCCTTTTCGGTCCCCAGCATCAGCCTCTCTCCTCCCAGCCTACCCCAGCCTCAGCCTCCCCCAGCATCAGCCTCTCTTCTCTCAGCCTCCCCATCCCAGCCTTCCCCAGGATCAGCCTCTCTCCTCCCAGCCTCCTCCAGCACGCCGTGCTCCTCTGCCGACACTCACAGATCCGATCGCATACACTCACACACACACACACCCGATCGCATACACTCACACACACCCGATCGCATACACTCACGCATACACACATTGACGATATTGCACATACGCGCTCACACTCACAACATCCGGAGATACCACATGCTTCTGGCCATGTGATCCTCCGGCAGGTCCTGGAAGCTCACAGCACAGTATCGCCGCCGAGAAGCAAGCGATATCCCAGGATGTTGTGAGTGTGTGGATGCGATGTGATGTGTGTGTGAGGTGTGTGTGAGAGTGAGTGTGATCTGATGTGTGTGTGTGTATGTGTGTGTGTGTGTGTGTGCTGTTATGTGTGTGCGTGTGTGTATGTTCCGCCGCTGCAGGACCTTGATGCGCTGGTAACTATGCTACCATGGTTACCAGCGTATCTCGTCCCCCGCTCGCACGGGAGCCCACACCAGCATACGCCGGCCAGCCCCAGCAATGCGAGGGTATGTGTCGGCTGGTTTGGCGGCGTACGCTGATGTGGACTCCCAGGGGTACAGTACTCACCTGGGAGTCGTGGCTCCGTGACCGTGTCGGTTCGGGGAATGCGTGGGGGGGGGCGGGGCCAGAGCTAGCGTGCATTGCGTGAGGGGGGCGGGGCGTGGCCGGGTTGCCAATGCCTGCAGGGTGCCGGGGCGAGAGGCCAATCTGTGGGGGGGGCGGAGCTTGGGCGAGCGGCCGGCCAATCCGTGTGGGGGCGCAGCCTGGGCGAGCGGCCAATCCGTGCGGGGGGGCGGGGCCATGGCGAGCCCAGCGGCCAATCAGCTTTGTGTCACCGTAAGGACACAATTTTGGAGCAAGACAGACAGACAGACAGAATAAGGCAATTATATATATAGATGGCTTTTGCTGTAAAATGCAACTAAAAAATGTCAGGAAAATGCTATCAGAATAGCTAAACTTTATAAGGGGTTAATCATAATCCTTGTAAATGACGGCAGCTGTGTACTGACTACTATGTAACAGGAGTTTAAATGTGACTGGCTAATTCTTAACACAACCGAACCCCCAACTATCAGAGTGTTCAAACATACAACTACATTATATTAGTTTTGTTATTATTATTTCTCCCCTCAAAATGATTTTATTTTGTTTCTTGATGGATTTTTACAAATTTTGGTGACATTAAAGGTGGAAAAAGTTCTTTGTATGATTTTTATTTTACAAAAACTTGGTATTTTAACAGCTGTGTGTAGATTTTTTCTATTCACTGTTGCTCGCTTCGAGTCATTAGGGTACTTTACACGCTGCGACATCGCTAATGATATATCGTCGGGGTCACGTTGTTAGTGACGCACATCCGGCGTTGTTAGCGACATCGCAGCGTGTGACACCAAGGAGCGACGATCAACGATCGCAAAAACGTCAAAAATCGTTGATCACTGACACGTCGCTCCTTTTCATAATATCGTTGGTGGGGCTTGCCACTGGTTGTTCCTCGTCCACCGGTAATGAGGAAGGAAGGAGGTGGGCGGCATGTTCCGGCCGCTCATCTCCGCTCCTCCTCTGCTATTGGACGGCTGCCATGTGACGTCGCTGTGACGCCGCACGGACTGCCCCCTTAGAAAGGAGGCGGATCGCCGGCCACAGCGACGTCGCAGGTAAGGTAAGTCCGTGTGACGGGTGTAAGCGATGTTGTGCGCCACGGGCAGCGATTTGCCCGTGACACACAACCGACGTGGGCGGGTACGCACGCTAGCAATATCAGTAACGACATCGCAGCGTGTAAAGTGGGCTATTGGAGCGATAGATAGATGGAAAGATAGATAGATAGATAGATAGGCTGATTAACGGATCAATAAATTAATACATTGCATGTCCTATAACACTGCTTATGTAATGGATGATTTCACAAACTTTACATACATGATAGATTGAGATAGATAAATCTTATCTAGACATTTATATATGAGATGACTTAAACTTTAACCTCTCGTCTGACAGCAGGTCACCGAACACATTTTACACCAGCTACAAAACGGATCCATACATCAATACATAACAGCCTAATCCTATAACGTGGCTGGAGTGACATGTACTGCAGATATACACATATAAATCCAGATATCTCAATAGCTTTTGAAACAGTTTGTATATAACAGGATTTTCACAGTACATATTCTACATGTCCATTAAAAAGCTTTCCAAAAATAAAGATCAAAAGATTTTTACACGGAAATCTAGAGAACAGAAAAAGAAAACAAAGGTTATGACAAGGGGAAGAAATCTAGAGAAACTTTAAAGTCGGCGGTGAAGGCCTAGATGCACTAGACGTCTTCTGTCTACTTAGATCAATTAACATCAAAAGATCTAGCTATCACGTAATATGATATAAACTGGCACTTCATGAAGCAAACATGAAAGATCTAGAACTGATCTCCACATGTAATGATGTGTGTATAAAAACAAGGACTAGAATTTCCAGTTTCTGGTCCAGTATTTAGGTGTTTGTAGATGAGAAATTTGAACAGAGAAAGTGAAGATGTTTGAGAAGACAATATAAGCCAATACTTGACTAAAATAAACGTATCCATCATCTTAAAGCATCAGACTAGAGGTAACTAAATTATTCTCAAAAGCCATTAACAATAAAACTTTCAGTAAGAATATTGATGGACATAAAACAAGACTTTCTGAAGGTCCATTTAGGCTATGGTTACATTGAATTTTTTGAAGAGGTGTTTGGACCAGAAACACTAAAGGAAAAAAAAAAAAAGCTTCAAAATTGCTTGGAAAACTCTTCTAATTAATCTCTGCTGGATGTTCTCTTTGATTCTTCTAACCTTCTAAGCAATTCAGGAAAAGAAAAACTGCTCCAAAAATAGCCCCAAAAAAGCAGCATTTCCTTAATCATTCTCCACTTGGCCGCTGGCCAATGTTTATCTGTATCATTCCCGGCACCTAGTACCCAGCTTTCCCTGGTGCTGGAAAGCGATAGGAGGAGCTACCGAACATATATCTGTCTGTCTCTCTCTATCGATGCCTCTCTATATCTCTATCGATGCCTCTCTATATCTCTCTATCTATCTCTGTTCCGTGGTGTGTTCGGTAGCTCCTCCTATCGATTTCCGGCACCAGGGAAAGCTGGGTACTAGGTGCCGGGAATGATACAGATAAGCATTGGCCAGCGCCTGCGCATAAAGGTAGACTCAGAGCTAAATGCGCAGCCACAAGATTATGGGCGGGTACGAGGATGTCGCTGGTGAGGTCATACATAGCGCCGCCCAGAATCTCGCGCCTACGCAACTACACACCGGAGCTCGCGTAAGGGAAACCTTATGCTCAGCCCCGCGATAGGGGCACAGCGAAATGCGCCTGCGCGAAACTCCAGCAGTGTGGACGATGACGGGGGCAGCGTCATCCATGTAAATCATGAGTGGGGGATGGCGAACAGCGGCAGGAGGGGGATCAGGAGACGAATTAGAGCCCGCCCATCTGGCCAACCAAACTCATTTGCATAAGAAAAGGTAAGATTTTATAAAGTTCCTTTAGGGATTTACAAGGGGGGGCAACGACAAGGTGCACCTTCATAGAATGCAGCCCAGGAGCTGCAGAAGGTGATATTTTTGATTTAAGAGGGAAAAAACTGGTGACAGGTTCCCTTTAATGTTTGGTTGCACACCCTTTGGAATAATTAGCTGCAATCAATCACTTCCTACAACCATCAACAAACTTCTTACACCTCTTAACTGGAATTTTGGACCACTTTGCTTTTGCAAATGGCTCCAGGTCTCTCATATTTGGAGGCGCCTTCTCCCAACAGCAATTTTAAGATCTCTCCACAAGTGTTCAATCGGATTTAGGCCGGGGCCACACGGGGCACTACTGTGATCCTCGCATGACACTCGGCTCGTGCTGGCAGCACAGCGTGAGCCGAGTGTCATGCGAATGTCACTGCGACTGAGGTCCAATCGCACAGCTGTAGGGGGCGGGCTGCCTCTCAGGGGAAGGCCAGTGCTGAGGAGGGGCGGGCCGGCGCAGCAGAGGGGAGCAAGGGATTTATTTCCCTCTCTCCTCTGTTGCCGGCTATTGCCATTCTTGCCCTGCACTCGCAGAACATCGATGTATTGCGAGTGCAGTGCAATTTTTCTCTCGCCCCATAGACTTGAATGGGTGCGAGAGAATCTAGGATCGCATTACAGTCACAGCATGGTGCGATTGTTTTCTCGGTCCGATTAGGGCTGAGAAAATAATCGCTCATGGGTGCTGGTACATAAGCTAATATTGGTCCAAGTGGAATGTGATGTTTTATTGCATTCCACTCGCTCCGATTTTCATGCCATGTGTCTTAGGCCTAAGATCCAGACTCATTGCGGCCACTTCAGAACTCTCCAGCGCATTGTTTCCATCAATTTGTGAGGGCTTCTTAAAAAATGTTTGGGGTCATTATCCTGCTGGAAAACCCATGACGCAAACCCAGCTTTCTGATACTGGGCACTACATTGCTACCCAAAATTATTTGATAATCTCCATATTTCATGATGCTTTGTATTCAGTCAATGCACCCAGTGCCAGGAACAAAACAACCCCCAAGACATCTTTGAACCTCCACCATATCTGACTGTAGGTACTCTACTCTTTCTTTGTATGTTTCATTGTATTTTTGGTAAAGAGTAGAATGATGTGCTTTACCAAAAAGCTCTATCTTGGTCTCATTTGCCCACAAAATGCTTTTCCGGAAGGATTTTGGCTTACTCACGTATATTTTGGCAAACTGCAGTCTAGCTTTTTATGTCTCTGTGTCAGCAGTGGGGTCCTCCTGGGTCTCATGTCATAATGTTTCATTCAATTCAAATATCAATGCATAGTCCACGCTGACACTGATGCATCCTGAACCTGCAGGACAGCTTGAATTTCTTTAGAACTTGATGGGGGCTCCTTATCCACCATTCGGATATTCTGCGTTGCAACATTTCATCAATTTTTCTCTGCAGTCCATGTCCAGGGAGATTAGCTACAGTGCCATGGGTTTTAAAATGCTTGATTATGTTGCAAACCGTGGACAACGGAACATCAAGATCTCTGGAGATGGACTTGTAACCTTGAGATTGTTAATGTTTTTCAACAATTTTGGTTGTCAAGTCGTCAGACAAATCTCTTCTCCTATTTCTGTTTTCCATGCTTAGTGTGGCACACACAGATACACATTGCAAAGACTGAGTCAACTTCTCTTTTTATCAGATTTCAGCTGTAATTTTCATATTGCCCATGCTTGTTACTTGCCACAGGTGAGTGTGAACGAGCATCACATGCATGAAACAAAGTTGTTTACCCCCAATTTTCGAAAGGAGCCAAACATGTTTGTCCAGCCTATTTTGGGGGTTTCGTGTGAAATGATGTCCAATATGGCTTTTTTTTTAGTGTTGTTAAGGAAATAAACATGTGTATAACAAAACATGTATAAATACAATAATTTCCTCGGAGATACCTCATCTTGTGGTACAATTTCAAGGGTGAAAAAGGGAAAAAAAAAACCCATGAAATTACCAAAAATGATGCCCCACATATCACAAAAAGGATGCAAAAATTATTTGACTATGCAAAATGTGAACATTTGTAGAGTTCTTTAAATTGCTTGTAGGAAGTAATCAAAATAAAAATGTGCCTGGTCACGAATGAAGGGAACCCATCCTGAACTAGTTAAAATGTGCAAATCTACATTTTTATGTCCAGGTTGGACTTTATTAGGCCAAGTCTCAAGCGGGCTTTACACGCTACGATATCGCTAGCAATTGCTAGCGATATCGAGCATGTAAGTACCCGCACCCGTCGTGCAAGCGAAATCGTGTGATCGCTGCCGCAGCAAACATTATCGCTACGGCAGCGTCACACGCACTTACCTGGTCGGCGGCGGCACTGTGACTGCCGAACAATCCCTCCCTCAAGGGGGAGGGATGTTCGGCATCACAGCGACGTCACCGCGACGTCACTAAGCGGCCGGCCAATCAAAGCGGAGGGGCGGAGCTGAGCGTGACGTAAACATCCCGCCCACCTCTTCCTTCTGCATTGTGGCCGGCGGCAGGTAAGGAGATGTTCCTCGCTACTGCGGTGTCACACATAGAGATGTGTGCTGCCGCAGGAGCGACGAACCATATCGAAAAACAACCCTTACCGATTTTTGGGTTTGGGACGACCTCTCCATGGTGAACGATTTTCACCATTTTTGAGGTCGCTTAAGGTCACTGGTGCGTGTCACACGCTGCGATATCGTTAATGACGCCGGATGTGCGTCACTAACAACGTGACCCCGACGATAAAACATTAACGATATCGTAGCGTGTAAAGACCCCTTTAGGCTTAAAATAAAAAGGCAAAACAGAGACTGCAAAGGCCTGAGGGTGGAAGCGCCACTTCTGCTTTATTTTCCAAATCAACAGAGATTCTAAACAGACATATCCCATCAAACAGACATGAGTGGTGTATTCTGGTAATATTGTGTAGTAGAAGGTACCCGACAGTCCTCCAGGTAGAAAAAGTGTAGTGCGGCAAAGAAAAACCTGGGGGATTGTGGGAACTGGCAGGAGAGACGGCATGTATCTGTGCGATATACTAATAATAAAAGTACTGTGTTATTTTTCAGCGCGTTTTGCATGTCACTCAACATAATCATTCGGGAATTAAAGAGTATTTGCAAATCAATGCAGAAAAAGTCTCCCCAGTGGATTCTATTTTGAAAGAACATTACCATAGATATGATTAGTTACATGTCAGTTCTGGTGTTCTGTGAAGAGATAGAAAATTACTTTCTTGGAAATACAGATACAATGTTTCTACCACATCCTTTGTGTAAAAGAATCAGATAAAGGAATTAACACATTTCATTTGTAACGTTGATGTGTTTCATTGACATTATCTTTAGAATGAATTCATCTGCATAAATGATTGTCCACTTTTATATCTAGTCACCAGGAGACACTGCTGGAAATATTGACGCACAGATGGATGGATAGATTGATTACAGATAGATACATAGGTAATGGGATTTGGGGGAAGGGTGTTGTACAGTTACGCAATACCTAATCTTAGTTTAAGGGAACGTGTCATCAGAAAATCACCTATTGTTTAAATCATGTTAGTATGTTAAATGTTTTTTTTTTATTATTATTATTATTTGGAAATGTTCTTTTTTTCATATCACCATCTTAATTGGAAATCAAAATGAAAAATCTTGCAATTTCCACACTGGCCACAAGGGCTTATTTTTAGACTCTCACTTTCTGTTGTCTCCGGAAATCTATGTGTATATTACAAGTGCATCTGCTTAAATTAGAATATCATCAGAAAGTTAAAGGGAAGGTGTCGCTTTTTTTATTTTTGTATTAATAATAGTGATTATGAAATCAAGTATTTTTAATACAAAATTAAACTCACTGTTTATTTAGTTTTTATTTAATTTTAGTTTTACTGAAACACTGGGGGCTGCCATCTTGGATTTGCTGTGTGTAACGACAATTACTCACCTCAAATACGGCAGCGCCTGTGTATAGAAGACAGTTGTCAGGCTGCCACCCCTATACTTAACACAGAGACAGCTTCTGCTGTGAGCTGGACATGCCCCCTGGGCTGTCCAGATCACAGCAGAAGGAGGAGATCTCCAACATCTTTGTGGAGCTCACAGCGTATGCTGTGTGCTAGACTTTCCCAGTCACCCATTCGGGATGCGTGAGTATCGACGCCGCTACCCTCTCCCCCCGTCGCTGACCCTCCCCGACCGTCCCCCCTGCTGCTGCTCCCTCTATCGCTTCCACCATCGCCATTCCCCCCTGCCACCACTTCCCTCTTCCCCCTCTCCCTGCCGCCGCCACTCCCCCCGCACTCATGTGCTCACCTTGGGCCTCCGCTGCTAGCTTCAAGAGCCACCACATACAAATGTATCCAGGACATGGGCTAAAACTGTCACATTCCTTGTGTCAAGCCACTCATGACCAACAGACAATGCAGAAGCGTCTTACCTGCGCCAAGGAGATAAAGAACTGGACTGTTGCTCAGTGGTCCAAGGTGTTGTTTTCAGATGAAAGTATATTTTGCATTTCATTTGGAAATCAAGGTCCCTGAGTCTGGAGGAAGAGTGGAGAGGCCACAATCCAAGCTGCTGGAGGTCTAGTGTGAAGTCTCCACAATCAGTGATGGTTTGGGGAGCCATGTCATCTGCTGGTGTAGCTCCACTGTGTTTTATCAACACCAAAGTCACCACAGGCATCTACAAGGAAATTTTAGAGCACTTCATGCTTCCCTCTGCTGACAAGCTTTTTGGAGATGGAAATTTCATTTTCCAGCAGGACTTGGCACCTGTCTACACTGCCTAAAGTACATATACCTGGTTTAATAACCACAGTATCACTGTGCTTGATTGGCCAGCAAACTCGCCTGACCTAAACCCCATAGAGAATCTATAGGGTATTGTCAAGAGGAAGATGAGACACCAGACCCAACAATACAGACGAGCTGAAGGCTACTATCAAAGCAACCTGGGCTTCCATAACACCTCAGCAGTGCCACAGGCTGATCGCCTTCATGCCACGCCGCAGTGATGCAGTAATTCGTGCAAAAGGAGCCCCGACCAAGTATTGAGGCACTTACTGTACAGACTTTTCAGTAGGCGCCAACATTTCTGAGTTTACAATCATTTTTTCAGTTGCTCTTATATAATATTCTAATTTTCTGAGATAATGACTGTTGGGTTTTCATTGGCTGTAAGCCATAATCATCAATATTAACAGCAAATAAATACTTGAAATAGATCACTCTGTGTGTAATGACTCTATATAATATATAGAAATAGATCCCGCTGTGTGTAATGACTATATAATATATGCGTTTCCCTTTTTGTATTGAATTACTGAAATTAACTTTTTGATGATTTTCTAATTTATGGAGATGCACTTGTAGACACAATGAACAGACTCTCGACCTATCTTTTCTAATGAATCGTCTAAGAGGGGGTTCACATACACCAACTTGCAGCATTAACCATCTGGCGATCAACTATTTGTTTACTGTACTGTGGTCATTTATAGCTCCACTCCAGCATTTTGTTTCATTTCACCGCTGGAGTGGAGCTTTAAATGTAAGTCCCCCGTCCTTGTCATATACTCACCTTCCGGCATCTTTCTCTGTTCCTGCAGCGCCATCTTGTACCTCTGACTGGTTGAAAGTCAGAAGTTGCGTCACAAGCACTCAGTGCAACTCTATAAGAGCCAGAATGAGGCTCACATAGACTTGTATTGAGTTGTGACCTCCAGTGTGTTCCATTACATACTGGAACTGACGGCAGGACACAAAACAACAGAGTCCAACCAGAGCGATGGCAATATAAGATGAAGCCTCAGAAGGTGAGTATAAGATGGGGGACTGAGGACTTACATTTAAATCTTAACTCCAGCGCTGGAGTGGATTTTTAAATGTAAGTCCCACACCCGTGTCATATACTCAACTTCCGGGGTCTTTTACTGGTCTTGCGGCGCCATGTTGTGCCTGTAGCTTCTCAGTTGTCGAAAGTCACAAGTTAAGGGTACATCATAAGCTCTCAATGCAACTCCAGAACAATGCCAGAATGAGGCACTCATAGACTTACATTGAGTTGACCTCCAGACCCTCTATAAAACACTGGAGCTTACGGCAGGTCACAAATCACTGAGACTGACCAGAATGGTGAAATAAAAGATGAAGCCGTCAGAGGGTGAGTATTAAGCTGGTGTCACACTAAACGACAGCGACAACGACGTCGCTGTTACGTCACCATTTTCGGTGACGTAACAGCGACCTTGTAAGTCGCTGTTATGATCGCTGCTTAGCTGTCAAACACAGCAGAAGCAGCGATCATAACGTCGCTGTGCTACATGTTCAGAGAGCAGGGAGCCGCGCTTAGCGCTGGCTCCTTGCTCTCCTGCAGCACACATCGGGTTAATTAACCCGATGTGTGCTGCAGCTACATGTCACAGTTCAGAGAGCAGGGAGCCGCGCTTAGCGCTGGCTCCTTGCTCTCCTGCAGCACACATCGGGTTAATTAACCCGATGTGTGCTGCAGCTACATGTCACAGTTCAGAGAGCAGGGAGCCGCGCTTAGCGCTGGCTCCTTGCTCTCCTGCAGCACACATCGGGTTAATTAACCCGATGTGTGCTGCAGCTACATGTCACAGTTCAGAGAGCAGGGAGCCGCGCTTAGCGCTGGCTCCTTGCTCTCCTGCAGCACACATCGGGTTAATTAACCCGATGTGTGCTGCAGCTACATGTCACAGTTCAGAGAGCAGGGAGCCGCGCTTAGCGCTGGCTCCTTGCTCTCCTGCAGCACACATCGGGTTAATTAACCCGATGTGTGCTGCAGCTACATGTCACAGTGCAGAGAGCAGGGAGCCGCGCGCACTGCTTAGCGCTGGCTCCTTGCTCTCCTTGCTACAGTATGCATCGGGTTAATTACCCGATGCATACTGCAGCCACATGTCACAGTGCAGGAGCCGGCGCTGGCAGCAAGAGCGGAGGCTGGTAACCAGCGTAAACATCGGGTAACCAGGGAAAGGTCTTCCCTTGGTTACCCGATGTTTACGCTGGTTACAGCTTACCGCAGCTTCCAGTGCCGGCTCCTGATCGCTTCATTTCGTCGCTCTCTCGCTGTCACACACAGCGATGTGTGTGTCACAGCGGGAGAGTGACGACCAAAAAATGAAGCTGGACATTCAGCAACGACCGGCGACCTCACAGCAGGGGCCAGGTCGTTGCTGGATGTCACACACAGCGACAGCGACGGGACGTCGCTGCAACGTCACAGAAAATGGTGACGTAGCAGCGACGTCGTTGTCGTCGTCGTTATGTGTGACACCAGCTTAAGACAGGGGGGGCTTACATCTAAAGCACCACTCAAGCGGTATAATAAAAAAAAAATGCTGGAGTGGTGCTTTAATATTCTGTTTAGACAGGGTGACCGCATTTCCTATGCGCATAGGATGATCAGTAATATATCATTCAATGCACACAAAAAGCCATTGTTATAAGCAGCATGTCCTTTAAAACATAGGATTATGTGCTGCAGAAAATTATGATTTTTATGCCAGTCAAAAGATCATTTCACTAGACAAGTGTGCATTTTGCTCATATATCAGGTGATGGTCAGCTAGTTCTTATTCCCCAATTAATCAGAAAAACAGCGATCCTAGGAATGCTCGTTTACAACAATAGGCCAGTGTAAATCCAATTTAAGGAGTGTGTGCAAAGGTCATTGAAATGAGTGGGGTCAGCCTGTCAGTGCTCAGACCATATGCCACACACTGCACCAAACCCGTCTGCATGGCTATCGTCGCTGAAGGAAGCCTTTTCTAAAGATTATGCACAAGAAAGCCTACAAACCGCTTGCTGAAGACAATCAGATTAAGGACATGGATTACTGGAACCATGTCCTGTGGTCTGATTTGATCTAAGTAAACTTTTTTGGTTCAGATGGTGTCAAGCGTGTGTGGCAGCAACCTGATGAGAAGTACAAATACAATTGTGTCTTAGGGTACTTTCACACTTGCGTTGTTTTCCTTCCGTTATAATCCGCCCTTTTGGAAAACAGCGGAATCCGTTAACGGATTCTGCTGTTTCCCATAGACTTGTTTGGATGACGGATTGTGCCAAAAGGACCTGCGTTGCTTCCGCTGGGCGACGCTCCGTTGCTTCCGCCCAGCGGGAGGAACGCAGCATGTAACTTTTTTTGAGCAGCGGCATCCTCAGGATTTCACCTCCTCAGGATCCTCAGCATGCTTTCTCTGGCTCCCTGCACCCGTAACCAAGGTAAATATCGGGTAACCAAGCAAAGTGCTTTGCCTAGTTATACCCGATATTTACCCTGGCTACTTATGCAGGGAGCCCGACACTTCCCCGCTTGGCTCCGCCCCCTCCCGCACTCCACTCCGCATGTATACACACACACACACATACTCACCTGTCCTCAGCGCCATGGCCCCGCTCTGCTCCACCCACCCCGCACTCCGCCCCCGCACACATTCTTGCCGGTCGAGCGATCAGCTGATCACCCGGGGGTCGGCTACTGGGAGCGATCAGCTGATCACCCGGCGGCAGGCTACTGGGAGCGATCAGCTGATCACCCGGCGGCCGGCTACAGGGAGCGATCAGCTGATCACCCGGCGGCCGGCTACAGGGAGCAATCAGCTGATCACCCGGCGGCCGGTTACTGGGAGCGATCAGCTGATCACCCGGCGGCTGGCTACTGGGAGCGATCAGCTGATCACCCGGCGGCCGGTTACTGGGAGCGATCAGCTGATCACCCGGCGGCCGGTTACTGGGAGCGATCAGCTGATCACCCGGCGGCCGGTTACTGGGAGCGATCAGCTGATCACCTGGCGGCCGGCTACTGGGAGCGATCAGCTGATCACCCGGCGGCCGGCTACTGGGAGCGGTCAGCTGATCGTTCACAATAGTCTGCCGCCGGTAAACTGTAAAAAAAAAAAAAATCAAAACGGATTCCATTATTTTGCAGCATCCGTTGCATCCGTTGTGCCACTATATGCAACACATCCGTTGCATCCGTCACACAACGCAATGCAACGGATACCATTCAACGCAAGTGTGAAACTAGCCTAACCTACAGCCAAGCATGGTGGTGGGTGTGTCATGGATTGGGACTGCATAAGTGCTGCCGGCTGTGGGGAGCTACAGTTTATTTAGAGAACCAAGAATGCCAACATATACTGTGACATACTGAAGCAGAGCATGATCCCCTCCTTTCATATTCCAACATGATAATGACCCCAAACGCACCTCCAAGATGACCACTGCCTTGCTAAAGAAACTGAAGGTAAAGGTGCTGGACTGGCCAAGCATGTCTCAAGACCTAAACCCTATTGAGCATCCATGGGGCCTCCTCAAATAGAAGGTGGAGGAGCGCAAGGTCTCTATCATCCACCAGGTCTGTGATGTTGTCATGGATGATAGAAGAGGAGTCCAGTGGCTCCTGTGAAGATCCACTGAACTAAAGAATTAAAGCAGTGCTTGAAAATAATAATGTCCACACAAAATATTGACACTTTGGGCACAATTTGGTCATTTTCACTTTGGGGTGTACTCACATTTGTTGACAGTTATTCAGACATTAATGGCTGTGTGTTGAGTTAGGCTAAGTTCACACTTCCGTTGTTTTGCATCAGTCACATGCGTTGCTTGACGCATGTGACTGATGCGTTGTACAACGGATGACAACGGTGACAAAAGAAAATAATTTCTTTGTCGGACTCCGTTGTGTGCGGGGGGGCGGAGTTCGGGTGGCGGAGTTCGGGGGGCGGAGCTGAGGACGTCAGTGCTGCGGTCTGCATGGCTGGGGACAGGTGAGTGACTGAGTGTGTGTGTATGTGTGTGTCTACATGCGTGTGTACATGCGGAGTGCAGGAGGGGGCGGAGCGCGAGGGGGCAGAGCCGAGCAGAGCCGTGGAGCTGAGGACGTCAGTGCCGCGGGGACTGCAGGGCTGGGGACAAGTGAGTGAGTGTGTGTGAGGGTGTGTGAGTGTGAGTGTGTGTGTGTGAGTGTGTGTGTACACATGCGATGTGCGGGAGGGGGCGGAGCCGAGTGGTGAAGTGTCGGCCTCCTTGCACACTGTATCCAGGGTAAGGGTATGTGCGCACGTGTGCGCTCTGCACCGCACCGAAAAGGTGCGCTTCAGAGCGCAGCTGAAAAGCTCCGTTCTGAAGCGCATGGTGCCGGCAGAGAACGTGCGCTCTGCATGCTGCCTCTCCCTATAGACAGCATGCAAACCGCACGAAAGAAGTGACATGTCACTTCTTAGAACGCAGCGATTCGGGCAGCAGCCGAATCGCTGCGATCTAATATGCCACGTGTGCACGGCTCCTGCACAATCTCCATAAATTGTGCAGGGGACGCAGGACGCATGCAGTTACGCTGCAGTGCAGAACGCAGCATAACTGCATGCAATACGCACACGTGTGCACATAGCCTAAATATCGGGTAAACGCAAAGCACTTTTTACTTGGGTTACCTGATATTTATCTTGGATACCAGCTTAGCGCGGGCTCCCTGCACCCGTAACCACTGTAAATATCGGGTAACTAACCAAAGCGCATTGCTTGGTTACCAGATGTTTATCCTGGTTACGGGGGAGGGGAGCCAGAGAGCGCATGCGCAGCGAAATCCTACGGATCGCGCTGCTCAAAAAACGTTACATGCTGCGTTGCTACCGCCCGGCGATCAGTTAAAAAACGACTGACCGCGACGCAGCGGATGAAACGCAGCATCATCAGTCACAATCCGTCACTAATAGAAGCCTATGGGGAAAAACAGGATTCCTGCAAAATATTTTGCAGGATACCGGTATTCCTCAAGGCTACGGATTGTGACTGATGCAAAACAACGGAAGTGTGAACTTAGCCTAACTCAACACACAGCCATTAATGTCTGAATAACTGTCAACAAATGTCAACAAATGTGAGTACACCCCAAAGTGAAAATGACCAAATTGTGCCCAATACACTTTTTTATACAAGCTGCACACTTACTACTTTATAGTGTATTAAAGTGTCATACAGTTGAAACCAGACGTTTCCATACACTATCTAAAAAGACACATCTGCATGTTTTTCTCACTATCTGACATGAAATCAGAATAAACCTTTCCTGTTTTAGGTCAATTAGGAATCAAAATTATTTTTATTTGCCAAATGCCAGTATAATGAGAGAGAGAGAGAGAATGTTTTAAGGCATTTTTATTACTTTCTGCAAAATCAAAAGTTGACATACATTTCATTAGTATTTGGTTCCATCGCCCTTAAGGCCACTTTACACGCGGCGATTTATCCTGCAATCGCATGTGCGATTGCACCCGCCCCCATCGTTTGTGCAACATGGGCAATTTGTTGCCTGTTTCGCACAAAGTTGGTAACCCCCGTCACACGTACTTACCTTCCAAACGAACATCCTCTTCCTGAAGGGGGAGGGACGTTCGGCGTCACAACGACGTCACACAGCGGCCGCCCAATTGAAGCGGAGGTGTGGAGATGAACGGGACGTAAACATCCCGCCCACCTCCTTCCTTCCGCATTGCTGGCGGGACGCAGGTAAGCTGCAGTTCATCATTCCCGGGGTGTCACGCGGAGCGATGTGTGCTGCCTCGGGAACAATGAACAACTGGCGCGCAGAAGGACGTTCAATTTTTTTGAAAATGAACGACATGTCAACGAGCAACGATAAGGTAAGTATTTGTGCCTGTTCACAGTCGCTCGTAGCTGTCACACGCTACGATATGTCAAACGATGCCGGATGTGCATCACTAACGACGTGACCCCGACGACATATCGTAGCGTGTAACGGGCCCTTAACACTGTATGACTTGGGTCACACGTTTTGGATCTCCTTCAACAAGCTTATCACAACAGTTGGTAGGAATTTGGGCCCATTCCTCCTCACAGATCTGATGTAACTGAGCCATGTTTGTAGGTCGCCTTGCTCCCACCGGTCATTTACTGTAAGCTTTGCCCGTATATATTTCAATAGGATTAAGATCAGGGCTTTGTGATGGCTGCTCCAAGACATTGACTTTATTATCCTTAAGCCACTTTGTAACCAGTTTGGCAGTAGGCTTGGGGTCATGGTCCATTTAGAAGACACATTTCCGGTCATTCTTTAAGTTCCTGGCTGGTGTCTTGAGATGTTCTTCAGTATTGCCACATCTGCTTTGCTCATAATGCAATTATTTTGTGAAGTGCACCAGTCCCTCCTGCAGCAAAACAACCGCACACCATGATGCTGCCATCCCCCGTGTTTCACAGTTGGGATGGTGTTCTTAGGTTTCAAAGCTTCTCCCTTTTGCCTCCAAACATATGGTCATCATGCCCAAACAATTTTAGTTTCGCAGGACAGTTCTCTAAAATTTAAGGTCATTATTCCTGTGTTCTTTTGCAAACATTAATCTGTCTTTTTTATGTTTCTTTTGGAGTAATGTGAGATATTGCAGCACTTCTGGCATAGGTAAGGTTACACTGGTAGGGTCTAATTCCATACAGATAAGCGATAAAGCTGGGCACTCCCAAGGTAGAGTAAAGGTGGTGTCACACACAGCGACAACGACAACGACGTCGCTGCTACGTCACCATTTTCTGTGACGTTGCAGCGACGTCCCGTCGCTGTCGCTGTGTGTGACATCCAGCAACGACCTGGCTCCTGCTGTGAGGTTGCCGGTTGTTGCTGAATGTCCAGCTTCATTTTTTGGTCGTCGCTCTCCCACTGTGACGCACACATCGCTGTGTGTGACAGCGAGAGAGCGACGAAATGAAACGAGCAGGGAGCAGGAGCCGGCATCTGGCAGCTGCGGTAAGCTGTAACCAGGGTAAACATCGGGTAACCAAGGGAAGACCTTTCCCTGGTTACCCGATATTTACCTTCGTTCCCAGCGTCCGCCCTCGCTGCCAGTGCCGGCTCCTGCTCTCTGCACATGTAGCTGCAGTACACATCGGGTAATTAACCCAATGTATACTGTAGCAAGGAGAGCAGGGAGCCAGCGCTAAGCGCGGCTCCTTGCTCTCTGCACATTTAGCACAGCGTCGTTATGATCACTGCTGCTTCTGCTGTGTTTGACAGCTAAGCAGCGATCATAACAGCGACTTACAAGGTCGCTGTTACATCACAGAAAATGGTGACGCAACAGCGACGTCGTTGTCGCTGTCGCTATGTGTGAACCCAGCTTAAATCTCTCTACGCCACCAATACAGGTAGTTCCCTCTATGGCAGCACGTTAAATTGATGAAGATCTGTCACAAGACTCAAACGTCTTTATTATGTACTGCACTTACTGCACAAATACATTTTCACCTGATTTATTCTACTTTGGGAGTGCCTAGCTTTATCTCTTATCTTTTGGAGTAATTGCTTCTCCATGGCAGAGTGGCCTTCCAGTCCATGTTGATACAGTAGTTGTATCACTGTGGATAATGACACAATCTTATCAGCTTCCGCCAGCATCTTCACAAGGTCTTTTGCTTTTGTTCTTGGGTTGATAGGCACATGTCTGACCAAAGCATGTTCATCTATGGTAGACAGAACCATGTCTCCTTCCTGAGTGGTATGATGGCTGGACATTCCCATCTTGTTTGTACTTATGTATAATTGTTTGTACAGATGAACGAGGCACCTTTAGGTATCTGGAAATTGCACCCAAAGATGACCCAAACTTGTGCAAGTCCACAATTCTCTTCCTGAGATCTTGGCTGATTTCTTTTGACTTTCCCATGATGCTGCATAAAGAAGCAGTGTGTTTCAGGTGTGCATTAAAATACATCCAAAGGTGTGTCTCTAATTATCTCAGATGTTGCCAATAAACCTATCAGAAGCTTCCAAAGACATGACATCATCATATGGGCTGTCCCATATTGTTTAAAGGCATAGTACTCTTGGTGTATGTAAACCTTGACTTTCCAGAAAGTAAAAAAAATGCCTTAAAACATTCTCTCTCTCATTATTCTGGCATTTGGCAAATATAAATAATTTTACTTCCTAATTGACCTAAAACTGAAAAGGTATATTCTGATTTCATTTCAGATAGTGAGAAAAACATGCATATTGTAACGCTAGTCACTACCTTACGGGGTCTCATGGGTGGAAGGGTAATCAGGAAAGCCGAGGTCTGGTAACAGGAGATCACATATAATCATAACGGGTAATCAGGGGCGTAGTCAGGGTACAATCTGAGGGTCAAAATACCAGGAGAGCACAGAGTAGTAAAAGGGAGTAAGCAAAGGCATAGTCAGATAACGGTCCGGGATGCAAGGCAGGCAGTAGCCAGAAGTCCAATAACAGTCCGGGGTCAGAATACTAGCAGAAACACAAACTATGGCAACACAGAAGAGCCAGAGAATACAACTGGCAGAGTTCAGGGGGAGCATGCTCAGTAAAGAAGCCTGAGCAATTACCCGGAAGATGGAACAGGTGAATAACCAGCACCTCCCAGAACCAACCTGGACTTCAGTGTATTAATCAAGCTGCCAGTTCAGTATCAAGGGTGGTGCCGCAGAGCATCTCCAAAGGCAAGATGCTCTGCACAAAGGAATAGAGACACTGCCAGATCTGTAAGCGCCGCAGAGCATCACCAGGTCTGTGAGATGCTCTGCACAGAGAATCGTGACACATATGTCTTTTTAGATAGTGTATGTACTGTAAACTTCTGGTTTCAACTGTATCTATCCTATCTTTTAATCTATTCATCTATCCTTCTATCTATTTGTCTATTTATCTATCTAGCTATCCTAAGTATTCATCTATTGTCTATCCCATCTATCTATCTATCTATCGTTCTATATACCTATACATCCATCTATCTATCCTTGTATTTATCTATCATCTATCCTTCTATCTATTCATCTATTCTTCTATCAATCATCTATCCTATCTATCTATCATCTATCCTATCTATCCATTAATCATCTATCTATCTATCTGTCCATCCATCTATCTATCCATCCTCAGATTTCTAAACATTCATTCTGCATACTTATGCACCATATCACTGCCTGTAGTCAGATGAATAAGGGTGGATGAAGGAACCTTCTATCAATCATCTATCCTATCTATCTATCTATCATCTATCCTTCTATCTATCTATATATCTATACATCCATCTATCTATCCTTGTATCTATCTATCATCTAAATTATCTATTCATCTATTCTATCAATCATCTATCCTATTTATTATCTATACTTCTATCTATTAATCATCTATATATCTATCTATTATCTATCTCTATCTATCCTCAGATTTCTAAACATTCATTCTGCATACTTATGCACCATATCACTGCCTGTAGTCAGATGAATAAGGGTGGATGAAGGAACCTTCTATCAATCATCTATCCTATCTATCTATCATCTATCCTTCTATCTATCTATATATCTATACATCCATCTATCTATCCTTGTATCTATCTATCATCTAAATTATCTATTCATCTATTCTATCAATCATCTATCCTATTTATTATCTATACTTCTATCTATTAATCATCTATATATCTATCTATTATCTATCTCTATCTATCCTCAGATTTCTAAACATTCATTCTGCATACTTGTGCAACATATCACTGCCTGTAGTCAGATGAATAAGGGTGGATGAAGGAACCTTCTATCAATCATCTATCCTATCTATCTATCTATCTATCTATCTATCTATCAATCTATATATCTATACATCCATCTATCTATCCTTGTATCTATCTATCATCTATCCTATCTATTCATCTATTCTATTAATCATCTTTCCTATTTATTATCTATCCTATCTATCTATTAATCATCTATCTATCTATCTATCTATCCTCAGATTTCTAAACATTCATTCTGCATACTTATGCACCATATCACTGCCTGTAGTCAGATGGATGAGGGTGGATGAAGGATCCTTCTATCAATCATCTATCCTATCTATCTATCTATCATCTATCTATCTATCTATCTATCTATTATCTATACATCCATCTATCTATCCTTGTATCTATCTATCATCTAAATTATCTATTCATCTATTCTATCAATCATCTATCCTATTTATTATCTATCCTTCTATCTATTAATCATCTATATATCTATCTATCATCTATCCTTCTATCTATCTATATATCTATACATCCATCTATCTATCCTTGTATCTATCTATCTATCATCTAAATTATCTATTCATCTATTCTATCAATCATCTATCCTATTTATTATCTATACTTCTATCTATTAATCATCTATATGTCTATCTATTATCTATCTCTCTATCTATCTATCCTCAGATTTCTAAACATTCATTCTGCATACTTGTGCAACATATCACTGCCTGTAGTCAGATGGATGAGGGTGGATGAAGGATTTTGCTGGGGAGTTTTTGATTACACAGTTAATAAGGGTATTTTATAATCCATCTAAATCTATGTTACCCGAATGTGTGCAGCACCTTCCCTTCACCCTCTATATCAATCAGAAAGCGGGAGTATTTTGTGAACTATCAGTAGAAGGAATAGACTGCTGCTATTTGTGACGGCAAACAAAAGCAATCATGACTGCCAAACACACACTATAGCAGGCGGCATCTCCGCTCTGCGAGACAGAAAGTAATTAGAATGCTTTTAATGTCCAAAAGAATGATGCTGATAGGCTGCCACAGATGTGTAGATTTATGAATATTTATACGCTGGTTTATAGCTGACACTTTTATCAGTTGAAGAAGATAAAATATCTGCCTGACTCAAAAGCTTGACAGTCAGGTTAATAAAATCTCATTAAAGAGAATGACCTATGCAATTATATAGGATTTATTGTAATTCATTTTTGATTGTGTTCTGCTTAAAGATGCAGTTTCCCATTTCCCGATGCCACATTTTGGTCGCACATCAAAATTCTTCTGCGTTTAACTCCAAGCTGTCCTCGGAGGAGATGAGAGATGGGTAAACAAATCACCGCATCCTCCGTTTTTATCTTGTTCTGTTTTTTTTACCGTCCTTGGCTGAAAATCGGACAAGTGGAAGGAAAATAAAGAAACGCAAATGGCAGATATGTCTACGAGACTGGCGCTGTCACTCACTTGTGTTGGAGAACGTGGAGTGACATATTCATAAGTGTTACCCATAGAATCTGGAATAGAATCGCAAAAACATAATTAAAGGGATTTTCCACTTCAATAACATTTATGACCTATGCTTAGGACAGGTCATCAATATTAGATCGATGGTGATCCAACACCAAGCACTCCAACCAATCAGCAGTAAATAAATATTGGTGCAGTGGAAAACTTCTTAAATTTGAGGCCTCGTGACAAGGACCATGGGGGTTCTTCAGGACTTTGACGCTTGGCTGCAGGCACACTATGCCTCAAAAAAATAAAGGATGGGATGAAATATGTGTCACGTCACGGACTAGGGGAGAGTCCAGCGTGACAAAAACACACAACAGGGGTTACACCACGACAAACAAAGGTTACACCAAGGATCCTTTAACAACAGTGGGCCCTACCGCTAGTGAGAGGGAGGGAAGATGGACACCTCCTCCACTTACCTGCAACTGTACCCTGCACTCGTATCCAGTAACCTGTCACCGAGCAGAAACCTGAAGCCCCAAAAACACCCTACAATAGTCCCTGGCTAGGGAGTGGGCAGGTGAAGGACACTAGCCCCACCACTGCACTGAAACAAGATACCAGGGAAGGAAGTCAGACAGGGGAAAACAACATTAGACTACTGCAATCAGCACCAAGACTGCAGCCACCATAGCAACTTCAATAGAGGGTTTCAGCTGCTCCTTCCACCTCCTGGCTCTGCATCCAAATGGCAGAGAATAGCCAGCACCCTCTGCTGGTAGCAAAAGGTACATAAAGGGACTGGGAGTGGTCTCAAACCAGAAACACCTGGGCTGGTAATTAGTCTGCTTGCTGGCAAGGAATACTAACATTAACCCTATAACTGCCAAAGGAAAAACATGTTTAATATTGAGAGTCAAGAATGGAAAATGACTCTCAAGTCCTGAATCTGTCACTTAGTGTCTGTCTCATAATGCAGAAAGACGACCCTGACAATATGTGGGGAAAATACTGAACCGGGCTTTTCTTTCATTGGAGAAGAAAAGTATATGACCAGCCCCAAAACTATCAGTGTCTCAAAGACGATACAAATGTATTCTTCCGAATTCTACCTTAATCACTGTGGGTACATGGTCCATAAACCAAGAATGCCCGAGACTGTCAGGGCTCAAAACCAATACTGACCCCAGGTCTGCATCGAGCCGCTGAAGTCATATTATGCATGAGATGGATTCGGACAATGCAGTCATTTCAATCATCTCGAGCTTAGAGAACTTCCATATTAAAGGGGTGTCATTAACTAATAAACGTTTTAAAACTACTGCAGGTCCCCTGACTTACTACTCCTCAGGGGCTGTTGATTGGCAGCAGCGGTCACTTGATACTTCTTACCAGAAGACCACTTTTATGGACAACTGCAGTAGTTTTCTTTCTTTTTATTATAGTGTGGCCATTTTAAAATATTTGTAAGTTAGTAGTGCACAACTCGTTTATAAGGCTTATCCCACAAACATTAATACTCTATACACAGGCTAAGTGATACAATATGTCACAAAAGTGAGTACACCCCTCCAAATATTTTTGGAAATATTTTATATATTTTCATGCGACAACACTGAAGATCTGACACTTTGATACAATGTACAGTAGTCAGTGTGCAACTTCTATAACAGTGTAAATTTGGTGCCCTCTAAATAACTCAACACACAGTCATTAATGTCTAAACCAGTGGCAACAAAAGTGAGTACACCAAACAGTGACAATTGCCCAAGTGTCAATATTCTGTGTGGCCACCATTATTTACTTGTTTCCTTGGAAATAAGCCCTAGTATGATTTTGGGGGCTTTTTGGAGTATTCTTAAACTATAAGCCCTACTCCAAAAATAAGCCATAGTTGCGTTTCCATAAGGAAGTATCCAGGCACCTAAAAAAGTTAAAGAATACAGCAGGACTCTTCATCAAAGAAAGCAGACATCCCCAAAATAAAGCAGACACCCCCAAAAGAAAGCAAACACCACCCCCCTTTCTCCCCCACCCCCAGTAAAAGGGAACTCACTCACCAGACCCCAAACAATTACAGTTGGCAAGTGCCTATGGTGGATGGGCTCTTACACAGAGATCTGCATCTCTGTCAGGTCCCACACAATTCCAGCTGCATTGCATTGCAGCTCTTACAAACAGAGCGGGTACCAGTATCACTCAGCGCAAGTGATACTGCTTTCAGTCACCTGGGGGAGCCAACCGCTGTAGAATGCAGGGGGACCTGACAGCAACGCAGATTTGTATGTGAGAGACCATTAATTTGCCAATTCTAAAACTGCATCAGCTGTCATCAGGCTTTTCTTCCATTTCCATGTCTCCATTTCCTAACAAGTGCTGTTTCAGGGTTGGATCAAAGTTAAATCAGAGTTCAAGTTCGGAGATCCTGCGTGGCTTCAATCAATGCACAGTACAGTGAAGAACAGCTGTAAGCACGGCCTGAGTGACAGCCACGTATTAGTGCATAGACGGCTGTCAGTCAGGGCTGAGAGATGCTGGCCGCCGCCGCTGCTCGCTATGTACTGAGCGATGACTGAAAGCTGGAAGCTGCTGGGAGGTATAAAGTAGATATCTCTCATGCAGGAGCCGGGCAGCTGTGGAACGCTATTAACCTGCAGATTAACCCAATCATGTGCAGGTTGATAGCGTTTGAGAACAATACAGGTTCCCTTTAAGGGCTAGATGGAAATGACAACAGAAAACCGGATATACGTGAATGGAACTATATGTGACATCGGGCCAGCGTCCAGTCAGCTTCTGTAGATAACAACAACCCTTACCATTCTCTTCCTTTTAGGATTTTGGAGCTTGACTTAAGCGTGCTTTACACGCTACGATATCGTTAATGAATTATCGTCGAGGTCATGGTGTTTGTGATGCACATCCGGCTTCATTAACGATATCGCACTTTTGAGCGACCTTAAACGATCGCAAAAGCGGTCAAAATCGTTTGCCACGGAGAGGTCGTCCTGAAACAAAAAATCATTTAATGCTTATTTGCGATGTTGTTCCTCGTTCCTGCGGCACCACACATCGCTATGTGTGACACCGCAGGAGCGAGGAACATCTCATTACCTGCCTCCACCGGCAATGTGTAAGGAAGGAGGTGGGCGGGATGTTACGTCCCGCTCATCTCCGCCCCTCCGCTTCTATTGGCCGCCTGCCGTGTGACGTCGCTGTGACGCCGCACGAACCGCCCCCTTAGAAAGGAGGCGGGTCGCCGGCCAGAGCGATAATGTTCGCTACGGCAGCGATCACACAATATCGCACGTACGACGGGGGCGGGTGCTATCGTGCCCGACATCGCTAGCTGATGCTAGCGATATCGCAGCGTGTAAAGCCCGCTTTAGTCCCTGTTCTCTTACTGATGAACACTATGTGTGTATCTGGCTTGTATGGAGCAAGAGTAAAGGGCGCTTTACACGCTACAATGTATCTTACAATGTGTCGGCGGGGTCACGTCGTAAGTGACGCACATCCAGCATCGTAAGTTACATTGTAGCATGTAACAGCTACGTGCGATTGCGATTGAACGGTAAAACGTTCATTGCATGCACGTCGTTCAATTCCTAAAAATTGAACGTCAGATTGTTCATCGTACCCGGGGTAGCGCACATCGCAGTGTGTGACACCCCGGGAGTGATGAACAGATCTTACCTACGTACTGCGGCTCCCGCCAGCAATGCGGAAGGAAGGAGGTGGGCGGGATGCTTACGTCCCGCTCATCTCCGCCCCTCCGCTTCTATTGGCCGGCTGCCGCATGACGTCGATGTGACACTGAACGTCCCTCCCACTCCAGGAAGTGGACGTTCTCCGCCCACATCGAGGTCGTATGGACGGGTAAGTACGTGTGACGGGGGTTATTCGTTTGTGCGACACGTTCAACAAATTGAACGTGCCGCACATACGATGGGGGCGGGTACGATCGCATACGAGATCGTATGCTGGATCGTATGGTGTAAAGCAGGCTTAAGTGTGCAACATTGTGTTTATATGATCATGCACTATGGCTATGTTCACACACTGCGTCTTTTACTGCATTATATTGGTGCGTTTTTGAGGTCACAAAGATGCACCCAAATGCATGCATTTCCTTCCCGAGGCAAAGTCTATGAGATTTCTATTTACCTGTCCGCACAGTGCATCTTTTTTTGGCTTCGTTTTTGAAGACGCAGCCAAGATGCAGTATGTCAATTCTTTTTGTGTCTTGTCCCTGCGTTTTGAAGGACTGGCAGATCAATCCCCCACTGACTTGGGATCAGCAGGGGATTGATCCCTGGTATCTGGCCAGGTGCTGCTCCCTATATAAAGTCGATGGGGATCAGAATCCGGTGCAAAAGGGTAGGAACAAGTGCTTCATAATCACCGATCATCGGTGCAGCTGTCACACTGCTCCTGCGGTCCTCCACCTGTCATCGCAAATCACCTAAGTGATGTCACCGTTGATTGCGCGGCTCACTTTAGTCACTGCTTGGAGCTCACAGTGGGCAGTCATGTTCTATGGCGCTCTATGTGATTGTCAGATGTAGCAGTGCTGGAAGCGTCATGGGACCTTGTGTGGATTATGTAGGACCTGCAGGGGTGTTTTGGAGGTTAATAAAGTGGTGAAAGAGGGTACTTTTTGTCTTTTATTTTCAATAAAGGATTTTTTTGGGTGTTTGTGTTGATTTACTTTCACTTACAGAATAGTGATGGGGAGGGGGGTCTCATAGACGCCTGCCATTACTAATCTAGGGCTTAGCGACAGCTGTGGGCTGCCATTAACTCCTTATTACTCCTTGCCACCACACCAGGGCAATGGGAATAGCTGGGTCCAGCGCTAGAATTGACATCACAAAAGACAGTTTAAGTGATGAAGCCCGTACCACACCCCAAAACACACTCTCTATATATACACACAACGTATCTTATGTATTCACCTATGTGTATTTTTTATTTTTTATATATTTTTTTATATTTTTAGGCGTGCAGGGGTACATAGAACCATAAGACCACTTCGGGGATTACTAATAAGACCAAAAGAGGAAAAAAAATCTAATACAAAGGTCTATAATGCATACAAAATATTTTATTAATTCATTAAAAACCATTTAATCTCAAGAGACACAGCCGGAGCTGGACAATTAGGCGTCACAATCCATACGATCATATCATCCTTGTCTCAAAGTGCACTGTAAATATGGAGTATATATATAAAAATAAGACTGAAGAATGTATCACAACATTATATATGGTCAAGGATACCAAATACAACCATATAGGAGTTCATAAAGTTATATCTCAAACCAATAGATGTATAGATACTGTAAAGTACATTGTCAGTTAATCATAAAGTGACAAGTGTATAGATAGACAAATCTTGGACCAATACGTGGCTGTGTCCAGGAATTATGGTTACTGAACAATCATAAAGTGCAAGGTGCAAAATAAATAGATAAAAGAAGATGAGAGGTCAGTATAAAAATATGGATTGTGACGTCTAATTGTCCAGCTCCGGCTGTGTCTCTTGAGATTAAATGGTTTTTAATGAATTAATAAAATATTTTGTATGCATTATAGACCTTTGTATTCGTTTTTTTCTCTTTTGGTCTTACCAGCGCTAGAATTGGCACATCTAATAGATGCGCCACTTGTGGGGCAGCTGTGGGCTGCTATTATTAGGCTGGAAAAGGCCAAATAACCATGGCCCTTCCCACCCTAATAATATCAGCCCCCATTTGTCTGCCGTACCTTGGTTGGTTTTAGAAATATGGGGGGGATTCCATGTCATTTTTTTAACAAAATAAATCAAATAGTTAAAAAAAAAAGGTTGGAATCCCCTTTATTTTTCATAACCAGCCAAGGTACAGCAGGCAGCTGAGGGTTGCAGCCTGCAGCTGCTGCTGTTCCTGTGCTGGAAATGAAAAATGGGGGGACCTCAAGCTATTCTGTTAATTCTTTCTATCTATTCTGTGTCTTCTTTCTTATTATCTATTCTATATGTTCTTTCTATCTATTCTATATGTTCTATCTAATCTATCTATTCTTTCTATCTATTCTAGCTATCTAGCAATTATCCTATCCTATCATATTTTGTTTCTCCTTTAAAAAACGCAATAACAAAAATGCAGCAAAACGTCATGCGTTTTTGGGCCACAAGCTGCATTTTCTGTTACCCCAGGAAAAAAGATGTACTCAAGATGCACTCAGATAAAAGATGCATACACTATTACTATATTTCTATGTGATCCAAAAGTCAGGGCATTTCAATATTCAAGTTGCTCTAGATGTTATTTATAATTATTACCCCTAGATTACCCTGACTTTACTTAGATAAGAAATGCTGACCTGAAAGGTTAGAAACCTCTACACCGCGTGCAGACTTATTAAGCAACTTGTATTTTAGCGGATTTTTTTTTATTATTGATCAACAACTATGTTCTCAATCAACATAAAAGACTCATAAATATCAAAGCTTAATATTTTTGGAAGTTGGTGCGGGTTTTTTTTAGATTTGGCTATCTTAGGAGGATAACTGTTTGTGCAGGTAACTATTACTGTGCAGAATTATTAGGCAACTTAATAAAAACCAAATATAATCCTATCTCACGTGTTTATTTTTACAAGGTAAACCAATATAACTGCACAAAATTTAGAAATAAACATTTCTGACATACAAAAACAAAACCCCCAAAAATTAGTGACCAATATAGCCACCTTTCTTTATGATGACACTCAACAGCCTACCATCCATAGATTCTGTCAGTTGCTTGATCTATTTACGATCAACATTGCGTGCAGCAGCCACCACAGCCTCCCAGACACTGTTCCGAGAGGTGTACTGTTTTCCCTCCCTGTAGATCTTACATTTTATGAGGGACCACAGGTTCTCTATGGGGTCAGATCAGGTGAACAAGGGGGCCATGTCATTATTTTTTCATCCTTTAGACCTTTACTGGCCAGCCACGCTGTGGAGTAGTTGGATGCATGTGATGGAGCATTGTCCTGCATGAAAATCATGTTTTTTTCTTAACGATACCGACTTCTTCCTGTACCACTGCTTGAAGAAGTTGTCTTCCAGAAACCGGCAGTAGTTCTGGGAGTTGAGCTTCACTCCATCCTCAACCCGAAAAGGTCCCACAAGTTCATCTTTAATGATACCAGCCCATACCAGTACCCCACCTCCAACTTGCTGGCGTCTGAGTTGGAGTGGAGCTCTCTGCCCTTTACTGATTCAGCCTCTGGCCCATCAAGAGTCACTTTCATTTCATCAGTCCATAAAACCTTTGAAAAATCAGTCTTAAGATATTTCTTGGTCCAGTCTTGACGTCTTATCTCATGTGTCTTGTTTAAAGGTGGTCGTTTTTCAGCCTTCGTTACCTTGGCCATGTCCCTGAGTATGGCACACCTTCTGCTTTTTGATACTCCAGTAACGTTGCAGCTCTGAAATATGGCCAAACTGGTGCCAAATGGCATCTTGGCAGCTTCACGCTTGATTTTCCTCAATTCATGGGCAGTTATTTTGTGCCTTTGTTTGCCCAACACGCTTCTTGCAACCCTGTTGGCTATTTGCCATGAAACACTTGATTGTTCGGTGATCACGCTTCAAAAGTTGGGCATTTTCAAGGCTGCTGCATCCCTCTGCAAGACATCTCACCATTTTGGACTTTTCAGAGCCCGTCAAATCTCTCTTCTGACCCATTTTGCCAAAGGAAAGGAAGTTGCCTAATAATTAAGCACACCTTATATAGGGTGTTGATGTCATTACACCACACCTCTCCTCATTACAGAGATGCACATCACCTGATTTACTTAATTGGTTGTTGGCTCTCAAGCCTATACAGCTTGGAGTAGGACATGTATAAAAAGTATCATGTGATCAAAATACTCATTTGCCTAATAATTCTGCACACAGTGTATACTCACTGACGGTTATTTTAATTAGATATTAATAAAATTAATGTTTTTAGAGGTAACATTTCCTTTGGTTTTGCTTTAGTTGATCCTCTTTGATTAACTATTTATGGTTTTGATGACTTTATGACTGCACTGTCTGATTACTTCTGCTGATCAGAGCAATGCTTTCACAATGCATCAAGCAATGGCACCACTCTGATTAGGAGAAATGCTGAACTCCTGAGAGTATCGGCGCTCTGCCAGCATTCACAGGAAACATTTCAACCCGGTGTTGCCCCATGATCACATCACAGGGCCGCCCATGGCGGCAGGGAACAGCGTGATCCCCTGTTAGAGCGTGTTAGATTTCGCTGTCAAGAGCTTGACAGCGCAAACTCAGGGGTTCACAAGCGCGGGTGGATCTGAGCGCCTTTGAGCTGCACATGTCTACTGATCAGATCAGCAGACATCTGCGGGAAATAATGTAGGAGCTCACCACGCGAGCCTGCATGAAAAAGACAGACAAGGCTAAGGACAAACAGGTGCGTCCTTGGTCGTAAAAGGGTTAAATGGGTTTTCCCCACAAAGTTAATTTTAAAGTTCATTTTAATCAATAGGTATTGGAATAATAATAATTTCCTCAATTGGATATGTTTAAAAAAAATGTTCCTGTTCCTGTTCCAGGGTCTGATCATACTACAGGGAGGACGCAAGAATGTATAAAGACATTACAGTATGAGATCACAGTTGATTCTTTTTGTGAGGTAAAACAATTATCTGCCTGTTTTTAAAAAATGTTTTACCTCAAAGAAAGAATTATTTGCGTTCCCGTGCTCTAATGTTTTTCACAGAGCAGCTTCTTTAACAAGTCAGTAAAACAAATATGACATTTGAAGGTATTTTTTAAAAGACCTTAGTTATTTTACCAATATTGATCCTGCTGCATTTTAGAATTTAGGATTAAGAACATTAAAAGAGTTGTCCTCAATGGAAAACCTAATTTCATACATGTTTTTAGAGAATTTAGGGTCTCTACTCACTATCCTCATCTCTTGGTGAAAGTGGAAAGCAATTACAAGGAGTTTCTCTCCTTCAGGCCTCTGTCACACGTTCGTGCCTCCGGTACGTGTTTGGCAGTTTTCTCACGTACCGGAGACACGTACACACGTGGACATATGATTTCATAATGGTTTGGACACACGTAAGTATTTTGGAATGGAACGTGTGTCCGTTCCGTACTTACGTGTGTCCGTGAGCTCCACACGCCGACATGTCCACGTTTGCTCCGGCAGCACGGGTGTCACACGGCCCGCACCGGTACAACACGGATGTAGTGTGGATGCGGTCCCGTGTGACACGCGCCGGAGAAACACGTGTCATTATTTTAAAATAAAAAAACACATACTCACCTCCACAAGCCCTGCAGAATCTTCCACTCCAAACAGTTGTTGCCGCCCGCCGTTCATTATGAGCATGTTAAGGAGGTGGGCGTGCTGTCACGGGCGCTAGCAGCATCAGCGGGGAGTGGGCGGGGCTGGAGCCGAAGATCAGAACCCTGGACAGCAGCAAGGACCACGTGAGTATGCAAATTACCGGTTCTCCGTGTGTTATCTCGGATAGCACATGGAGAACACACGTGGACTGCACGTACCGGAGACACATACTTACCACACACAACACGCAGGGAAAATACGTGTCTCGCGGCACGTGTGTGATTTCCATATGAGTGTGGCAGAGGCCTCAGGAGAACCTGTCCTGTCCTGCATAAGGGTATGTGCGCACAATATCTTTTCCAGGAGGGTCCGCCCGGAACCCAACTGAAAAAGCACTAAAGAAATGATCAAAGGAGTGAACATATGCCTTGCAATGTCAAAACTACTTGCTGTGTAAAATCTTCGTAAGACTTTTTTTAAAATGCCTTAAGGCTTCAAAATCTGTGAAGTGGTTAAAAGAAGTGACCTGATTATTGTATACAGAAAAAAATATGCTGGCAGCAAAGCAACTGCAAAAAAACAACCAAAAGACACCAAAAAAGACGCTTCAAGAAAATCACCACTAACATTTTCCTGAACTGTTTTCTGCTTGACAAACGCAAGAGGAACACTGGCCCCTGAAAGACACGGTGTGTACGTATCCTTAAGGGGACTTTACACGCTGCGATATTGGTACCGATATTGCTAGCGAGCGTACCCGTCCCCTTCGGTTGTGCGTCACAGGCAAATTGCTGCCCGTGGCGCACAACATTGCTTACACCCGTCACACGGACTTACCTTCCCTGCGACGTCGCTCTGGCCGGCGATCCGCTTCCTTTCGGATGAACAACATCGTACCTGCAGCAGCAACGATATTTGGAAAAGGAGTGACGTATCAACGAGCAACGATTTTTCACTTTTTTGCGCTCGTTGATCGTCGCTCCTTGGTGTCACACGCTGCGATGTCGCTACCGGCGCCGGATGTGCGTCACTAACGATGTGACCCTGACGATATATCGTTAGCGATGTCGCAGCGTGTAAAGAACCCTTTAGGCCACGTTCACACGCTGAGTGTTTGGTGAGTTTTACCTCAGTATTTATAAGGTCACGTGCAAACGCTGAGTATTTGGTGAGTTTTTACCTCAGTATTCATAAGGTCACGTGCACACGCTGAGTATTTGGTGAGTTTTTACCTCAGTATTTATAAAGTCACGTGCACACGCTGAGTATTTGGTGAGTTTTTACCTCAGTATTTATAAGGTCACGTGCACATGCTGAGTATTTGGTGAGTTTTTACCTCAGTATTTGTAGCCAAAACTAATGAGAGGGACATTCAGAGGAAAAGTATAATAGACACACGGGCAGCACTTCTGCTTTTTTTGCCCACTCCTAGTTTTGACTTACAAATGCTAAGGTAAAAAAGTCACCAAATACTCTGCATATGGCCGGGTCACACTTGCAAGTGACTTTAGCAAGTCTCACATTGCATCACCAGCACAGCCGCACGCTCTCCGAACAGGAGGATCTCAGCTGCATAGAAATACATGCAGCCGACCCGCTCCTATCAGGAGAGCGGCAGGCCATGCCGGGTGATGCGATGTTAGTTAATCGCTAGTGTGATTCCAGTCTATTACTCAGTAATGTTTAGTAGCACTCAGTTTGCAATATTGCTTTTCATTCATTCATTATGAAAATGCAGTCAGCACCATTCCAGCATTTTTGTATTTTTTTTATTATACCACAGGAGTTGTGCCACTATTGTAAGTTCTCTAGTATTATATTCACCAGCTGCCAGTCACTCCAGGTCTTCTGCAGATAGTGACCTGCCAGTGTTTGCTGGACAAGGCGGAAGCCGCTCCTCAATGTACTGTAAGTCTATGAGAGCCAGAACAAGGTTCTCATACACTTCGTGAAACGGGTGACAGTCATGTGGTTTCTGGCAATAGAAGGTCAGTGTTTGGCTGTGCAGAATGCTCCCTGACTTTCTGTTGTTCCTGCTGTCAATATTCATTGTAATAGGTAGATTTCCTATTGGATTTTCATCTTGCCCCCTTTTTGACCTAGCAGGAGTTCGACTTCTACCCAGCTGCTGATTCAGTACTCTCTTTATGCTTAAATATTCCCTTCTTCATTGGACTGGTGTTGCTAATATTATTCAGTTCATTCTAGCTCTGGTTTAAAGCAAGTGGCTTGCTCTCATCTGTAGTATCATTGCTGAAGCTTTGCTGTACTCCTGCCTGATGCATCTGTGGATACTTAGTTCATGCTTTTTTCCCCTGTGTGTCCTCCTTGCATCTTCCTTTTGTTATTTACTGGGGTTGACGAAGACCTCATCCTATCTGTTCCCTATTTAGGGTCCAGCACTAGTGATACCTAGGGTCAGGTATTCGGCTAAGTGCACAGATGTGGAACCTATCTAGGGTGGTGAGGAACCCATAGGACGAGCAGTAGGTTGGGTCAGGGGTCACCATCTCCCCCTTCCCTAGATGCAGGGGTCCCCTTCCCTTACTTTTCGCCTCTCACTTGGTACTTCCCAGTGCCTAATGTGATTGTTAGGCCTCAGTCACACATGTACTTAAAAGGGAAGCTATCAGTAGATTTTTCCTATGTAAGCTGAAGACAGCATGATGCAAGGGTTAACACAGAGAATTCAGGGCTGCCTATTTTGTCAAGGTCCAATCTGTTGCTTATTTGCTATGTTCCTTTACGCACTCAGGACTGATCACTGCTTGTACTACAATGTGACATGCACAGCAGTCTGGCACACCCACTCCTGTGACTGACACCTCACTGTCAATGTACAATCACTATTGAGAGCCTTATGTGGGCGGAGTTAGCTCGCTCAGCTCTGCTACATGGCTAAATGTAAAAATTCTGATTGTGTCAGAACGGCTGCACCCAGTAATCTAAGTGGTGCATCACTGGATTCAGGATCTCTTTGCCTACAGTATGCTCCTGTCAGATAAGGAACAAAAATAAAGCGGACAGATTCCCTTTAAAAATGTATGTGAAAAAATGCTCTCAGTGTTTTGGATCAATGTGTTATCAGTGTTTGGTTCATGTGTCTGTGTTTACCATCAGTGTTTTTCCCGGATAGCTAAAGAAATTAAAAAATGACAAAGCTTCTCCAATATAGTCTGCAATGTTAAATAAGGACAGCAGTGTATTATACACTGATGACATCCATGTGCTGTACGTGTTTTTCACATATACTTGTATTGGTCCTTGTAATTTGTGCTTCCGAAAAAACTATTAAGTAAATTAGGTTAATTGTGTTTTTTTACATTTCGTTTTTGAGTACATTTTTTATATGCATTTTTAATAGTATTTAATCTTCTATACGTTTCAGTCGCAGAAGTGCACTAAAAACGTATAAGCGTTTTTACCTGCAGATTTTCCGTAATGTAATGCATGTCTATGGGGAATATTTGCACAGAAAACTCAAGAGTACCCCCAAGAGATTCACATGGTGCACGCATGAAACATGCACCACAGTTGAGTTCACGCAACCTAATAAAAACAGTGGGAATGGGATTTCTAGAAATTCCACGTACTTTGCTGGATCTGTAACAGCTCATTGAGACATCCAATATCGGACCACAATGCACAAACTGGCCACGGTGCTGCTGCATAGAAATACATGAAGCTGTCACAATCGGGTTGGGAGAGCCATGGCCAGTCTGTGCATTGTGGTCCGATCTTGGACCGATTTGCACAGATGTCTGAATGAGCCTTTAGACGGGCTTTGCACACTACGATATCGCAGGTGCGATGTCGGTGGGGTCAAATTGAAAATGACGCACTTCCGGCATCGCATGCGACATCGTAGTGTGTAAAGGCTCGATGATACGATTAACGAGCGCAAAAGCGTCGTAATCGTATCATCGGTGCAGCGTCGGCATAATCCATAATTACGCTGATGCGATGGTCCGATGTTGTTCCTCGCTCCTGCGGCAGCACACATCGCTGTGTGTGAAGCCGCAGGAGCGAGGAACATCTCCTACCAGCGTCACTGCGGCTTCCATAGGATATGCGGAAGGAAGGAGGTGGGCGGGATGTTTACATCCCACTCATCTCCGCCCCTCCGCTCCGATTGGCTGCCTGCTGTATGACGTCGCAGTGACGCCGCACGACCCGCCCCCTTAACAAGGAGGCGGGTCGCCGGCCAGAGCGACGGTCGCAGGGCAGGTGAGTCCATGTGAAGCTGCCGTAGCGATAATGTTCGCTACGGCATCTATCACAAGGATATCGCTGCTGCGACGGGGCGGGGACTATCGCGCTCGGCATCGCAGCATCGGCCTGCGATGTCGCAGCGTGCAAAGTACCCCTTAGAGCTGTACTTTTTACTTAGCAAATATAAGCAATGTCAAAATGTCACAAAAAAACCCTCATTTTGGGCATGCAGGCTTAGCTGGTCAATTCAGGTAATTAAAAACCAGCCGACGATCACTTATATACTGGTACAGCAGTCGTTTCAATGAGCGCTGCAGAGGGCAATGTGCTGGAGAAAATGAGGATTTTTAACCTGTCTAAAAATGATCACATCCAATGTATGAGCTTTTGGCTCATTCATTGGGTAACTGCTGGACTGTTTAGACAGGTAATTGTCATGATTCTTGCATGGCTCTGCCGTTCCTGAGCCGATGCATGTATCCTGCCTCCGGGGTTTAAGTCCCTTGGGAGGGGCCTATTCATTCTAGCCTTGTTACGGGGTCACGCCGTGATATCTTCGTGCTGCTACCTCCGAAACGCTGCCAGTGATATTTCTGACTCTGCTGCGTGCACTGTTCCTGAAAGAAATTTTCTGTTTCTTATCCTGCTTCTCTTGCCCGACCTAACCTCCGTCCCTCCTGCCCGACCTGACCTCCGTTCCCCTGGCCTCTCCTGATCTCCGTCCTTCCTACCCGACCTTACCTCTGTTCCTCCCTGTCCTCTGGTCCTGTTCCGTGCCCTCCACTCCCTCTCCTGTGCTTACTTGCTCTCCCGGTATCCGACCTCGGCTCTGTTCTTTGACTTTGGCTTGTTTTCTCCTCGGTACAGACGTGACATCCTGGCATAGACCCTGACTGATCATTATCCCTGCTCTTGTGTTAGCGGCCTCTAGTGGGCTTCTGTCTAACTGCACTCAAGAGTTCTCTTTCTACCTGAGTCCCAGCGACCCCTAGCTGTAGATTGACAGTAATACTGGGGAACGTTTGTTCTTACAAACATTCCCCAATTATTGACTTATCATAATGGGCCATAATTTAGTGGCTGCTGGCTATATAGGTCAGAAGCACAAACATTTTCTCTATGCTAATAACCTGTAGTTGCACTATGTAGAAAAGCAACATTATAGAAGTTGCAAGAAGTGGGTATGTGTTTTGTGTGAGTTTTGGTCCCAGTCCGGCTCTGGTTGGCACTATCATTTTACAATGTTCTCATGACGTTGGCATAGTGGAGTCCGGGTGCCCCTCTATACTGCTACCCAACTTCCACCCCCAATAGTTTAACCCCTTATTAAAATAACCACAGACACAAAAATGGATGAAATGGCCACAGCAGCCTTTATTTAAACATAACTTACAATAACATTATAGAAAAGGGGGTTGTGGTCCTCGAAGCTCAAAACAGTCTGGTGATCACCCAATACTCCAAGCTTACCTTCCCCCTAAACCCCCATTACTCCCAGCCGCAACCACCAACTCGGGAGCACCAAAACAAATATGAGGGGGAAGGGTTAAACCACCAAACACGGGAACCAGCACCACCAAGCCGACGTTCCCCCATGATCACCAGACCACTCCCCAAACCAGTAAATTAAAGGGGGTTCCACCTCCATTGGGACCCCCAATCCAATTTTCACCAACTTCGAGGACCCCACCCCAACCGCCACAGCCACTATGACCCGAAACAGAACATAAGGGAGGGTGGGCGGGACAATTTCTTCAGCTGCCACCGCAGCAATGGCTTCTTCCCCCTTGAGCTTCACTATATTATCCCCTACCAGTCCCTGTACCCCCACCCCTTTCTCACCTCACCCTATCCCCCCTAGCCACGTCATGCCGGCCTCCACCTACCCCCTGGGGAGGGGGTATGGGTTCCAGCCGGGCACTTGACGTTGGCATAGTGGAGTCCGGGTGCCCCTCTATACTGCTACCCAACTTCCACCCCCAATAGTTTAACCCCTTATTAAAATAACCACAGACACATAAATGGATGAAATGGCCACAGCAGCCTTTATTTAAACATAACTTACAATAACATTATAGAAAAGGGGGTTGTGGTCCTCGAAGCTCAAAACAGTCTGGTGATCACCCAATACTCCAAGCTTACCTTCCCCCTAAACCCCCATTACTCCCAGCCGCAACCACCAACTCGGGAGCACCAAAACAAATGAGGGGGAAGGGTTAAACCACCAAACACGGGAACCAGCACCACCAAGCCGACGTTCCCCCATGATCACCAGACCACTCCCCAAACCAGTAAATTAAAGGGGGTTCCACCTCCATTGGGACCCCCAATCCAATTTTCACCAACTTCGAGGACCCCACCCCAACCGCCACAACGAGAGCGCTTTGACCCCCTCAAACGCTCGAGACCCCCCTCCCTCACTTGACAATGCCATGGCCCGCTCAAAACCCTTCTGAATCCCCAAAGACCATAAATCCGTTCCTACTGCATTCAGGCGGACCCCTTCCGCCAACCGGTAATCCTTGTCCACCGCCTCCAAACCAAAGTGACGAAGCGCCACACCCCCATCCCTCGCCCAAAGCCGAAATTACCCGATTGATATTATACGGGTCTTAATAAGTTTTAGTCAGACAGCGCCCTACGCCACGTCCGTCTTGGGACCATGTCTGACCAGCCGTCCAAAATCCTGGCACAGCGACCCACAGCCGAAGTAAATCATGTTTTACATCCCTTATCATATCCTGGCTCGCCACCATCCCCACATCATTTCCCCCAACATACAAGACCAGAATATCTGGCGCCCGATCCAGCCGCATCGCCTTGTGCACCTTGGGCAGCACCCGCATCCTCCGCATGCCCCGGAAACCCAACCACCTAATTACACCGCCCTTCGAGCAAAGCCGAGCTGACGTCCCTCCAAACGAATGCTCGCCTGGATCACTGCCCAATGCACAAAGGCGTGGCCCAATATCCAGACCAAATGAGAAAGGTCACCTGCAAAAAAGACAGCAAAAACCTCACAGTACCATGACATAACCAAACAGCTCCCACAGCTCCCCCCATGTAACAATTCTAAAGGCACACGTAACTCAAATATCGCCTAGATGCCACCAACCTATCCTCCATACCACCTAGGGACTCAAACCGCACCCTGCCGCCTCCGTTCCCGCTCCAATCCTAAAAGAATAAGGCGCGTAACAACCAAGATGAAAGCCAAGACCCTCCACGCATCTCCGAAAAATTGCCCGAAACTGATAATTTGATAAAACAAACCATCCTCGTGACAAAGTATCGGACCATCAACCCGTGGTCCCAACCCCCCCCTTTTTTTTTTTTTTTATATTAAACTCTCCAAATACCTTACCGGACACACTACCGACCCAGCCACCATACCCTGCACCACACACCGTCCTCTGCCGGCTTGATCCGTCCCTGACCTCTGAAGCCAAAATTCCTCCCCATTCTCAAGTAAAAGCACGTCTCACGCCTGAATCCTCCCATGACCTTGCCGACTAACCGCCACCAACTCCCTAATCTTAAGCGCTCCAAAGAACACAAGGAAGACTCAACGAAACAAAATAACCGCAAAACCGAATGACACACCAACACTCAAGTGGGCCCCCCAAGCGCTCCAACTATGCCGCCCCCGGCGAAACCCCTTCAAGGCCCGTCGCACCAAGTTAAATTTCCGGCAAATCCAGCCTGTTCCTCAACTGAAACCAAAAGGCCAGGCCCCGCCACCATCCGCCCCCATTTTTTCCTGGGACCAACCCCATGCTGACCACCGCCTGACCCCAAGAACAACATGCCTACCTGATCCCCCACCGATCAAATCAACCAAACGACTGAACCCAGTCCCCCCATTGTAACCAAGCCTGCTGATAAGCCGTCCAGTCTCCGCCACCAACGATCCCTTGATCCAATGTCCAACGGCCCTCATCCCACCCTCCATAGTTCAGGAGGGCACAATAATCCCACGGCCATAGCCCCCCAGCGCCAAATCACTGAAGCGGCCCACTGGAAACGAGAGAGAGCGTCAGCAATAGAATTCAGCACCCCCGGCACATGAGACCCAGATACACCAGCATTGATGGACAAACAAGCCAACACTAATCTCCGCAACACTCTACTCACCGGAGGAGAGGTAGCCGAAATTTTATAAGTTGCAAACCCGACCCCCATGTTGTCACTAGTAAAACCGCCCCCGACCGTTCCGAAAACGCTCCCGCCACAGCGTAACTGGCACCAAAATCGGAAAATGTTTCAACAGCGCTAAGTGCCCCACCAAACCCGCAGAACACCAACCTCCAGCCATCGCTCCGCACACCACTCGCCCCCAAAATAGGCCCCGAAGCCTTGACCCCCAGACGCATCGGTAACAAAAAGGTCTAACTACAAATTACCCTCAGAGGCTCCATCAACAGTGACCGCCCATTGCAGTCCCCCCAGTAATTGTCCCCAAACCTCCAACTCCGCCTCAACCTCGACCATCAACCGCATAAAATGGTGAGGTGCAAGCACCCCCACAGAGGCCATCTCAAGCCGCCGTGAAAAATTCCGCCGCATCGACATCCCCCAAAATGTAAAATCGAATTTGCCCAGCAACGATTGCACCTCCCGCATGATGAGTTTTCCAACCCTCAATGCCCTTGCCACCTCCTCCCTGGGGGGCCACCACCTTGTCCACCGGTAACCAAACTCCCACCTGTCCGAGTCAATAACAATCCCAAGGAAGGAAATACATGCCGCCGGACCCTCCGTTTTCCGGCGCCAAAGGGACCCAAAAACGCAAAGCCACCCACTCAATTGTTGCAAGCAAATTCCGGCAAACCACAGAGTCCCCCGGACCGACACAGAAAAATCGTCTAAACAGTGAATAACAGCCTGCAAACCAGAAACCTCCCTAACCACCCACTCCCAAAAAGAAACTAAACCCTAAAACAATAACTAGACAACGAGCATCCCATGGATAGGCATCTATCAACAAAATAACTCCACCCCCCCAATAACAGCCGAGCAAGCGCACACTATCCGGATGAAGTGGCAACCGCCGAAACGCCGCTTCGACCTCCATCTTAGCCATCAGGGCCCCCTTTTCCACACCGCCGCACCCAGTCTGCTGCTTCATCGAAAGACGTAGCAACCACCCAACTTAACTCAGGATCTATACCATCATGTACTGATCCCCCACGGATAAGACAAGTGGTGATGGAACCGAAACTTAAACCTCTCTCTCATCAGCACCACCCCCAGCGGAGAAAACCACCAAAGCCGAAAGGTCGGGGACCGAAAAAGGTCCGCCATATGCCCCAACGACACCTCCTCTGACAACTTTTTCCGAACCACCTCCGGATGCTGGCCCCCCGACTGTAAGTTCTTAAAAAACGCCCCTGCCCCCGGACCCGCTCCCGAAGGAATACAAAATCAAATTCAAAAAACCCCTTGCTGGAAACTCCGCCTCCTCCCTCCTCGAGAACCTATTTAGATAAGGGAGCATCTCGTGAAGCTTCACCGGAGTCTCCCCCTGTCGAATTACCAGGCCCCCCCTTTTACCCTATTACGCCAGAAACACTTCCCCGCCCCATGAATTGGTCCACTACAGTGCAAGCAGTGGTGCTTAAACTCCACAGCTCCCCAAACTTGCATTGGTCCTCATGAAAGAGCCAGTAAAGTCCTGAGTTATGGGATACCGACTGACCTCCGGTTCCCCCGCCGGACTGTTGCCTATACCGCCCCCCAGCCTGGCCGGAAACCCCGGCCACCCCTGGAAAGGATTGCCCATACCTCTTCGGTGCCCTAAACCACAACCAGAGCCCAATATCCTCCTGTCCCCACCGTATAGACGGCCGAATAGCTTTCCTCTGATGAAAACTGTCCGTCATATCACAACCAGGCCTGCCCCCCATGCACCCAGAGGCTTCCCAAATGGAACCCATATAGCAGCAAAGGTGCAAACAATTGTCCGGCGTCTCCTCTCCTATCACACTGGCTCGAATTGTGTCTTAGGCTGATCGTAATTAAATTTTTTAACGGCAGCAAAGAGAAGATTTCAACATATTCAACCCTCCAAATCTTCCGTCTAACCTCTTTTGTAAACCCCAGCGGCCCTCCAAGCACACATAAACCTCCCCCCCTCGCCTTATCAACCAAGTGAATCCGGACCTTGCCTTTTCCCGCCTGCACCGAAACTGACACGGCTCGGACTCCCTTTGTACCCCCGCCGTACTCCCCAACCTCAACTGACCCCGGCGGAGCCACCCGTCCCTGAGCCCCCCATGCCAGCACCCCGCCGGACCTACCACACTACCCGGAACATTAACAGCAAAAGGAGACAAACAAAACACATAACTGTACTCACCGAGCTGCGCAGGAGCTGTGATCCCGCCAGCTGCCAATCCTGAATCCTGCCGTCCAGCCGCCGCCACTGGCGCTGTGTAACTCTCATGCCCGTCATCCTCCACCTGACCGATCAGCGAAGATAGCCTCGGATCGGTCCATCCCGGACCCCATCCAGGTGGCCCCCACATGGCTGCTCCTGGCTTCAGACCACCAGCTGCCGCTGAGACCCAGAGCCATCCTGCCCTGGCCCGCCGACCTCCTGCCCAGGGATCCCGACGTCCGTCCACCGCCGCCGTCAAGCCAGGCCGCCCGACAGGGACATCGCCAGCGCGGCCCGCCGTAGCCTCCAGATCCTCCTGATGACAGGCAGCAGTAGGCCCCTCCCCCCTAACGGGCTGAGGCCTACTAACCACCGCCGACCTCAGCCGCGGCCTGGAATTCCTCCCGGCGTGGAGGGGGCTCCCAAGGTTGGACACCTCCCCCACCGCCAGAGGGTCCCGTACGGGGCTTCCCCCGATGCCGCTGAGGCCCCGCAGGCGCTGCACCGGACCGCCCCGACTCCCGCCGAGGCCTGTGAGCAGGCCGTGCCTACCCAGATCCACCGGGAGAGAGACGCTCCGGAGGCCTGGACCTGCGGTATGGCCGCCCCCAAGTCACAGGGGAGACCTCCGCGGCCGCCCCAGGAGCCTCCCGCAACCGTGGACCACTACGAGCAGGCCGCGCCCGCGGCCTAGCGGGAGCAGACGCGCCCGATGCCACACCGCCGGCCAGCACCGCCCGCAACTGCTCCTCTAACCAGCCCGGAGGTTGGTGCCGGGCTGCCTCCCGCAGCTCCTCCATGAACCTGCTGATCTCCACAAGTAAGCTGCACATAACTAAACCTTTTTTTTTTTTTGTGTGCTGTATAAGCTGCTGTACAATTTCTTCAGCTGCCACCGCAGCAATGGCTTCTTCCCCCTTGAGCTTCACTATATTATCCCCTACCAGTCCCTGTACCCCCACCCCTTTCTCACCTCACCCTATCCCCCCTAGCCACGTCATGCCGGCCTCCACCTACCCCCTGGGGAGGGGGTGTGGGTTCCAGCCGGGCACTTTCTGTGTTTCCGAACTTTACCAATCAGTTTATAAAAGTGTTTTCACAGTGGATAATACTACATATCTGTACAATGTTGTGACCTACGGTATATTGTGATCTTATCGTTATTAACTTTCTTCTTCAAGTCACAAGTCACTAAGAAGGAGCGCGGTCTACTATCGCTCAGAATGGAGAATAATAAAACTACTTTGAAGCTTGAAGAGGCTCAGGGATCATTGATGTACTACGGCATGTGCATACAAAACAAAGGGGAATAGTCAATAAGCTGAGAAAGAAGAACAATGGAATAAAAGAAGCTAAAAAAATGACTTTATCAGTACGTCAGACTCGATATCAATGAACACTTCACGTGCGATGCTGCTGCTAACATCCATCGCAATTATTCAGGAATGTGAAAATTGCCTTTATCATTTTGTTTTATTTTCCTTTATATTAAGGGTTGAAGACTGTCTACTACATGTACACACTGATAACCTGGTATGCGGTAGAGGAGTGTGTGTATATGACATACAAGATTACCTATATACATTATGCTGCAATAATGCTATGTACTGTACAATAACAGAACAGCAGTCTGCACTACCCTACATACCCTACTAACTACTGAGCCGCCCTGATATTATACTATATGATATACAAGGGCAGAGAGGCGATGATCATATCGTGGACACACCAGTGATGGCTCGTAGATCAGTCGTGTATGGCTATCTCTTCAATCTGAATGGGAGGCCCGCTCTGTATACACATTAAAGTAAGCCCGCCATGCAGGGGTATAACTACAGCAGGTGCTGGGATTCTAATCACACACGGGTCCTGGAGTCTAGGGGGGCCAAAAGGTCCCTGTTGGAGCATCAACTTATGCCACGCTTTCGGCATTATGAGTACTACATTTATATACATAATAGATTATTCTATAGCTAAAACATGGCAAGTGTCAGAACAAAGCTGAGCATTAACCCATTCACGACCGATGTACGTCCTAAATCATGAAGAGTTAATCACCGCAAACTGATGCGTTGAGCCGGCAGCGATCCCCACACATGTCTGCTGATCTGTACAGCAGTACAGCAGACATGTGTGCCTCGCATACGCAGGTGGATCCACGCATGTGGATCAAAATGTGACAGTGCAATTTAATGCCCTCAGCAGGTAACGCGCACTTACCCGCTGTCATCAGAAGCCCCATGACGTGATCACAGGGAGCCATTGGTTGCCATGGTATGATAAGGTCATGTAATGACTCCTGTCGCTATCATGAATTACTGCCTCTTACAGCCGGCAGAGCGCTGCCTGTAACAGAAGATGAGCATTTCTCCTGGTCTGAGTTGTGCATCACTGATCAGGAGAAATGAATGAGCGATCAGACTGCTGATCCTTATGGCCCCCTATAGTGACTAGTAAAATAAAAAAAAAGTTTTTTAAAAATGTAAAAAAAAAAACAAACCTAAAAATTCAAATCACCCCCTATTTGTCCCATTGGAAACTAAAGGGTTAAAAAATTAAAAAATATACACTTATTTGGTGTCGCTGCGTTCAGAATTGCCCGATCTATCAAAATCTAAAATCAATTAATCTGATCGGTAAATGGTGTAGCGGCAAAAATATACATTTTTTGGTTGTTGCAAATTTTGCGCAAAATGCAATAACAGGTGATCAAAACGTAGCATCTGCACAAAATTAGTACCATTATAAACATCAGCTCACGACGAAAAAATATAAGCCATCACTGAGCCCTATATCCCGAAAAATGAGAGCGCTACGGGTCGCAGAAAATGGGGCAAAAAGGGCAGCAATTTTTTGGGACAAATTTCAGAATTTTCTTCAACCTCTGAGATAAAAGTAAACCTATACATGTTTGATGTCTACAAACTTGTACCAACCTGAGGTATCACACCGACAAATCAGTTTTACCATATAGTGAACATAGTGAATAAAATATCTCAAAACAATCACTTTTTTTTTTGCAATTTTTCCGCATTTGGAATTTATTTGCCGTTTTCCAGTACACTATATTGTAAAACTTATGGTTTTATTTAAAAGTACAACTTGTCCCAAAAAGCAAGCCCTCATAAGGCAAGATTGACAGAAAAATAAAAAAGTTATGGCTCTCGGGAAAAAAAAAAGGAAATACAGAAAATCGCCCGGGGGTTACCAACCACCAGGATTTTTCTATATAAACTAAAGCCAGTGCTATACTGGCGCTATCATACTACCTTTAGTTGTGAGATCGGATGTATACTTTCTGAAATACAGGCAACTAAAGTTTGTGAAATGCACTGTTATTTGATTGATTGGTGCTGCAGAATATCTAATAGGTGGGTCGGGTTTTGCTACTTATTCCCGCCCCTGCCTGTCCTTCCTCCCCTGTCTCTGTTATTACTGTGGGAGGATGGAGGGAGTAAGGTAAAATCAACTAACTATAACTAATGTACCACAATGTTTTGAGTAAACCACTGAGAACCCCTTAAAGTCGTGTATCTACAAAATCTACAGAAATCATGATGGGTGATTTAACCTCAAGTGATCCCATAAGTGACAGATGCCAATCAGTCAATGTGCCATCCACTGGTATCCCCCAGCCTTAGATCCCCCTGAAATGCCTGAATCAACTGTGCCAATGAGTGCCAACAACTGATACCTGCTAGGTAACTCCCTTACTCTACCAGTCTTCTCTACTTATGAGGAATATCCAGTAAGCGCTTGCTGGCCATGCAGGAGAAAAGGCCAAAACCACTACTGAATCTTCCCTGAATTCAAAAGTATAAGCAAGTCTGGATTTCTGTCTTTAGACCAAACTAAATCAAGGGCTCGGTGCATACTTGGCATGGCCAGACAGCTCAGTGCACACTTGGCATGGCCTGACAGCTCGGTGCACACTTGGCATGGCCAGACAGCTCGGTGCACACTTGGCATGGCCTGACAGCTTGGTGCACACTTGGCATGGCCTGACAGCTCGGTGCACACTTGGCATGGCCTGACAGCTCGGTGCACACTTGGAATGGCCTGACAGCTCGGTGCACACTTGGCATGGCCTGACAGCTTGGTGCACACTTGGCATGGCCTGACAGCTCGGTGCACAATTGGCATTGCCTGACAGCTCGGTGCACACTTGGAATGGCCTGACAGCTCGGTGCACACTTGGCATGGCCAGACAACTCGGTGCACACTTGGCATGGCCAGACAACTCGGTGCACACTTGGCATGGCCAGACAACTCGGTGCACACTTGGCATGGCCAGACAACTCGGTGCACACTTGGCATGGCCAGACAACTCGGTGCACAGTTGGCATGGCCAGGCACCTCGGTGCACACTTGGCATGACCATTGGCATGACCAGACAGCTCAATGCACACTTGGCATGGCCAGACAGCTCAGTGCACAGTTGCCATGGCCAGACAGCTCGGTGCACAGTTGGCATGGCCAGACACCTTGGTGCACATTTGGCATGGCCAGACAGCGCGGTGCACACTTGGCATGGCCAGACAGCGCGGTGCACACTTGGCATGTCCAGTCAGCTCGGTGCACCTACTCAGCTACTTCTTTTTCATCCCCTACTCCTTGATTGACAGCTCTGACTCTATAGGAGCCAGAAGAGGGAAGAGATAGTAGGAAAAGTAGATGGTACTTGAATGCTCATCCCTACCTATGGTGAACCAAACATCTCATTAGAATTTGTGAATGAAGAGAAGAGTGATTTCTAACAAACGCAGCAACAGATTTTGACACTAAAAGGTACAATTTATTATTAGCACTATGTCCACTTTAAGGTGCTGTGCTTGGTTTGAGCAGTAATTTTGTGCTGACAGACACCCAGGAACATATTTTATCCACACGAACCAGAAACCACTACCAGTTATGACACAGGAATGAACCCTTATCTGCTCTGTTCTTGAATTGTGGACAATCAAAAATGGAGATTAAAGGCCCCATTACACGCTACGATTTATCTGACGATATGTCGTCAGGGTCACGGATTCTGTGACGCGTTAGCGACGTCGTTGCGTGTGACACCTACGTGCGACTCCAAACGATCGCAAATAGGTTATAAATCGTTGATCGTAGACACGTCGTTCACTTTCAAAATATTGTTCGTCATTTGGATCGCAGCAGACATATTGGTATGTTTGACACCCTGCCAACGACGAACAACATCCACACGACCGCCTTGGTCAAACAGTATATCGCTGAACGATTTTGCGTCGCTTGTGAGATCGTTACGTGTGACCGCTAATAAACGACCTATGTGCGATCTCGGCAAATGGTAACTACGATCTGGGCGTGTCACATCGCTAATGAGATCGTCAGATAAATCGTAGCGGCCTTTAAAGGGTTAAGTTGTTGACATCTACATTGGATCTAGTATTCTGCTTAGTTCTGATTGACGAGAGGCACAACATATAACATGGGAGATACGTCCGCCGGCTGATATCACCGCTGTCCACTACGTGTGGTCTGACTACTCCAGCGTGGACACAGATACAGTATCTGAGGTAAATGTACCCACACAGGCATCTCAGCCTCCAGGATGGTGAAGGAGCACTGCCGGATCGTACATCAGCCCCTGTCAGGAGGAGATGTGGATGATTGAATTGTTCGCCTTCCCTTTTTTACATAAGAAGCTAAATCTAATCCAGGGAATGAATGGCGAGGACAAAAATACACTTCTGTTACTGCTGTGACTTTTAATTAGATCGGGGGACGCCATTCTTCAGCACTGCAGCCATTGGTCAATTACCTGCGCTCCAGTATATGTATAGCTGATGGAAGATAATCATTAAATGAGGGGCATGAACTTCGCACAATATCATATTCACGTATGAAAGGAGCCAAAATATCCACTTGTTTCAAATGCAAATCGAATTCAATTTCTAAAGAGGATTGAAATGACCGAGCCATGGAAGGGTTAATGCTCAAATACTCGCACTGTCACAATAGCACAGTATAATGGTTTTTTTGGTCATGTCAGTATATATATTATTTTTTTTTTGAGGGGGGGGATATATTGTATCGTGTACTTTATATAACATTGCAGCTTATGGAAAGTCACATCCTCTCCGGTATGTAAGGAAGACTTGGGAGATGAAGTGGTGACATTTTTAGGGCAGTGGGGCAGACATTTTTTTTTGGACTTTGTCAGTGATATCATTAAAGATCTATATATATCTTTAAGGAAGGTATAGTCAGTCTTTCACCAGCCTGAAATGGCTGATAACAGAGAGCAATAGCATTCAGGTGCACAAACCAAAATGCTGCAAACCTGTAGACCGATGTATCTGTGCATAAACAAAACAAAATAACTATTATTATATTATTAATCTTACTACACAATGGTTATAATGGAGAGCCAGTAAGCCGTTATCAGGCAGAATTATACCGATATTTTGATGTTTGTTCTACATTGGATTTTATTTATAGAGCTTTATGGTTTTACAATGCCACAGACAATGGGTACACTCAAGGTCATCAGAGTCTTCCATAAAGCTGTAATCGCTCCGTCTGTATTATATACAGGTGGATCAGGTACCTCCTTCTTATACAGAGGACTTACTGAGCGACGCAGCACGGGAAAGCGATAAAACTGCAGGAAAGTTAACTTTTAATCCAAAGCAAACCTGATAGAGGAAAGGTAGGAGGGGAGAGAATGGCTCATCATCCAGGCAAGGACCAGGGAAGAAGAGCAGAAGAATAACACAAAGAAATGGTTAATCTGCAGTAGAAGGCAACTACAGCACAACCTGAGCCCCAGGAAGAAGGAAACCCCAAAATTACCACCACATGTACAGTACAATCTGAGAACCATGAAGAAGACCATCAACACTGTCCCTCAAAAAGAGGTGTACAAACTCAGGCCCATAAAGATGTGCACCCCATCTATCTGTCACACTGAAGATGTGCACCCCATCTATCTGAGGAAGAAAGATGTGCACCCCAACTGTCTGCCCATACTAAAGAGGATGTGCACCCCACCTATCTGAGGAAGAAAGATGTGCACCCCATCTGTCTGCCGATATTGAGGAAGATGTATACCCCAACTGTCTGCCCATACTTAAGAAGATGTATACCCCAACTGTCTGCACATACTGAAGGTGTGCACCCCAACTGTCTGCACATGCTGATGGTGTGCACCCCAATTGTCTGCACATACTGAAGGTGTGCACCCCAACTGTCTGCACATGCTGAAGGTGTGCACCCCAACTGTCTGCACATGCTGAAGGTGTGCACCCCAACTGTCTGCACATGCTGAAGGTGTGCACCCCAACTGTCTGCACATGCTGAAGGTGTGCACCCCAACTGTCTGCACATACTGAAGGTGTGCACCCCAACTGTCTGCACATGCTGAAGGTGTGCACCCCAACTGTCTGCACATGCTGAAGGTGTGCACCCCAACTGTCTGCACATGCTGAAGGTGTGCACCCCAACTGTCTGCACATGCTGAAGGTGTGCACCCCAACTGTCTGCACATGCTGAAGGTGTGCACCCCAACTGTATGCTGAGGAAGATGTGCACCCCAACTGTCTGCATATACTGAGGAAGAAAGATGTGCACCCCAACTGTCTTCCCATACTGAGGAACATGTATACCCCAACTGTCTGCCCATACTGAGGAACATGTATACCCCAACTGTCTGGCCATACTGAGGAACATGTATACCCCAACTGTCTGGCCATACTGAGGAACATGTATACCCCAACTGTCTGGCCATACTGAGGAACATGTATACCCCAACTGTCTGGCCATACTGAGAAAGATGTGCACCCCAACTGTCTGCACATACTGAAGATGTGCACCCCAAACTGTTTGAACATACTGAGGAAGAAAGATGTGCACCCCAACTGTCTGCAGATACTGATGAGGATGATGTATACTCCAATTATCTGCCCCTACCACGATGTATACCCCAAATGTCTGCCTATACTGAGGAAGATGTGCACCCCAACTTTCTGTACATACTGAGGAAGCTGTGAACCCCAATTGTCCCTTCAAATAAGATGCACAATCTAAGCTTGAAGAAATTGAACCCAAAACTCCTTCCACATCATGTGTACCCAATTACCCATCAACAAGAAGTGCTCCCCAAATGTCCTTCCCCATAAAGCGCACCTCATTGACCAACCAGCAGTGCCCCCCAGCTGCCCATTCCTATGAGGTGCAGACAATCCACCCTCTACACAGGGTGCACCCCACCAGCCCTCCACATGAGGGGCACTGAACTAAGCTTCAAAAGGACAAGTCCCTCAAAAAATAATGACACCCAAATAACTGAATAATTCACCCCCAAACATACAAGAAGTGCCAACCTCAGTGTTACCCCCACCTAACTGCCCATGTGCCCCTGTGCAGTAACTCCTTCAGGTAATGCACCAAACGTCTGTGATTATTCCACAATGTAATAACATCTTCTGAAAATACAACAACAGTAAACAAGTCTTGTCATCTCAGCTCCAGAAAGTGCCCCCCAACTTCCCAGAGCACTCTCCAAACCCCCAGCTCAGCCCTGGAGAAGCCCCAGCAGCCCGGGGTGGGAGGCACCTACCTGCGCTGAGGTGGAGGTTGCCCTGACTGGCGGACTGCTGGCAGAACCTGTTGGTGGAGCCCAGATGCCCGGTTGGGGCACCTCCCCTCGGCTGGCACTGGGAGGAGGTGGAGGTGGCTGCTCTGCTGGGCCCGTTCTGATAGGAGCTGTGCGCCTGCTGGTAATGATGCTGCTGCTCGCTGATGGAGGCTGCTGGATGCTGCTGCTGGAAGTGGTGCCCTGCAGGTGCCCCCAGATGTGGGATCTCCACCATGGTGGGTCTCTCGTACCTCCTGGCCAGGGACCTCTTGTTGGAGAAGGTCTTGAGGACGCTGTAGGGGCTCCTCTGCTTGTAGATTTTGGGGATGCAGGGCCCCTCCTCTGCTGGCTGCATCTCCTCCTCCATCTCTGCCTTCCTTCCCCGGGCTCGTCTCCTTGTGGCTGCTGAGCTGCTGCTGCTGAGCCGTGCAGGGTGCCGAGTGATTGACAGGCGGCCTCTCCAATGCCTGCAGGGAGAAGGGAGGTAAAGAGCAAGTGTTTAGGGTAATATTTGCTAATGATGATGGGGGGAAGGGGCGGGTCCTGCAGCTGCTGCTGCCTGAGCTCTGCTGGATGTTCACATCCAGGTGCTGGAAGTCTGGAGAGTCATTGTACCCAGCAGCAGTCAGCTCCTCAGGGCTGAAATCCCCCATCCTGCATCCCACCACACTGCTGGAGTGCCCTGTCCTGCCTCACACTGCTCCTCTCAACTACTTACAACACATTACTGGGGCTGAAAGAGTTAATGATTTAAAGGGACTGCCATGTGTTTATAAGGAAATGGACTTTACTAAGTGTAGAAGAGTAGCGCAGTCTATACACACTATGTCCAGCATTGCAGGGCTGGGGCTCTCCTATGCTACATATGTGTATGGATAGCTCCGTCCGTGGTGTAAAGTGCTGCGGAATAGGTTTATATATTATATATAATATACTATTTTTTTTATTGTTTTAAATTGTGTATTGAGAACTGTGATCCTACAGTCTCGTTCTCTCTATAATGTTATATTTCTGATCAATATATTCAGGAATAATCTTAAAATTCCCCCCTAAAATTAAAAACAGTCACCAGTTAAGAGAAAGTGAAGAATATTACACATAAGTAAAAAAAGATACATTTTATATACAGGTTTTATCTGTTCCTGTGTGATCCTTGTTACAGGATATGATGCATTATATTACTATTATTATATGACAATACTATTATAATATGTGATAATACAAAGAACTCATTATTTGTATTATTATATAACGATACTCTCTGTTCAATTCTTCTTCTCTTCTTTTTATCCTTCTTCCTCTCCTTCTTCTTCTTCTCCTTCTCATTCTTCTCCTTTTCCTTCTCCTTCTTCTTCTCCTCCTCCTTCTTCTTCTTCTCCTTCTTCTTCTTCTTCTTCTTCTTCTCCTTCCCATTCTTCTCCTCCTTCTTCTCCTTCTTCTCCTTCTCATTCTTCTTCTTCTTCTTCTCATTCTTCTCCTTCTTCTTCTTCTTCTTCTTCTCATTCTTCTTCTTCTTCTTCTTCTTCTCCTCATTCTTCTCCTTTTTCTTCTTCTTCTTCTTTTTCTTCTTCTCCTCATTCTTCTCCTCCTTCTTCTCCTTCTCCTTCTTCTCCTTCTTCTTATTCTTCTTTTCCTTCCCCTTCTTCTTCTTTTTCTTCTCCTTCTCATTCTTGTCCTCATTCTTCTTCTTCTCCTTCTCCTTCTTCTTCCTTTTCTTCTCCTCATTCTTCTCCTTCTCATTATTCTCATTCTCCTTCTTCTCCTTCTTCTTCTTTTTCTCCTTCTCACTCTTCTTCTCATTCTTCTTCTCCTTCTTCTTCTGTTACTTAAACTCATCAATAGACCTAGGATACATCTGTTTGGATTTATACATTTTCCCCTTGGAACATAGATTTTAACTGGGGGTCTCAAGATATCTCGTGTTACAGTTGTGTGATTATCATTCATAACTCCACTACTATAGATTGTTATATAACAGGTAAAATCTTCAGGGTCACTTTATGGGCAGGTCAGCGTCTACTTTGGAGCTTATCACCAAGCAGGTGGAGCAGGGGGTTTGTTCCACCAAAAATCCTTAGGTGTAAGATATAAGCTTCTGCTATCAATCCCATCCTGGATCATATAGAAAATTCCTGAGTTCAATAATAAATCAAGAAATAAAATATAAAAAACAAGGATTATAGGATAGGTTAAAGAAGATCATATAGATGGAGATGACTGTAAGGGGTACTTTGCACACTACAACATCGCAAGCCGATGCTAGCGATGCCGAGCGTGAAATACCCCGCCCCTGTCGCACTTGCGATATCTTGTGATAGCAGCCGTAGCGAACATTATCGCTACGGTAGCTTCACATGCACATACCTGCCCTGCGACGTCGCTCTGGCCGGCGACCCGCCTCCTTCCTAAGGGGGTGGGTCGTGCGGCGTCACAGCGATGTCACACGGCAGGCGGCCAATAGAAGCGGAGGGGCGGAGATGAGCGGGACGTAAACATCCCGCCCACCTCCTTCCTTCCGCATAGCCGGCGTGAGCCGCAGGATGCAAGTAGGAGATGTTCCTCGCTCCTGCGGCTTCACACACAGTGATGTGTGCTGCCACAGGAACGAGGAACAACATCGTAACATCGGTCCTTTTACGAAATTATGGAAATGACCGACGCTGCACCGATGATATGATTTCGACACTTTTGCGCTCGTTAATTGTATCAAAAACGATTTACACACTCCGATATCGACAGCGACGCCGAATGTACGTCACTTTCGATTTGACCCCACCGACATCGCAGCTGCGATGTCATAGTGTGCAAAGTACCCCTAAGTTTAGACCAAGAATATGTAGAATGAAGGGGTTGGGATCCGTTTGATGCAAAAAAAAACAAAGTGCGGGCTAGGGCTGTATTAAGTGCAGGGGGCTGCAGATAAGTGCATAGTTAAACAAAATATCTTATTGGTGGAGGAACGTTGAACTAGATGGACCTAGGGCTTTTTTTCATGTAACTTTGTAAAGTACACTCAGAGATGGGACTGACTAAATAGAGACTAAGCAAAATGCTGTTGGTTGATCAAGCTTTTGTTTAGAATTTTTTTCCTGAGAAATTCTATATGGGCAAAAGAATTATTGGGAGACCTTCACATTACACCTACAAGAGCTTTTATGACATCCCATAGGAAATAAAATGGATTTGAGCTGCATTTTTACTGAAATAATCGTGAGCGAATGTTCATAAAAACACTCATTTCACAATTATATTTCAGTGTAAATGTAGTGGCCCTGAAGCCATCAGGGAGCTACAAGGTACTGCATCCACCAGGATGCAGGGCCTACCCCCTAGGGCCCCGGAAGACCAGTGCCGGTCACACACAAACACTTCACAAAATCCCAGTTTTTCCCCAACAATCCCCCATAGAATGGTACAAGGCTAGGGTCGGACCAATGGATGGCCGCCTAGAGATGGAGCCAGTCCAGTCCACTAGTTGACCAGGTGGGAGGGGCAGACAGTGGACAGTCAGAGTAGTGAGTCGGAGTGAGGTGGACGTGAGGAGGCGCACTGACTTGGAATGAACAGTAACCTTGTGCCCAAGAGGGTAGTTGCCGGTGGAGTATGGTGGAGTACTCCGGGAACTACGCACCAACGGGGTACAGGACCCTAGGTGAGGCAGAAGCTCCAGGCAGGCCTGATAACACCTGCACAGTGAAGGGACCATCAAGGACCTCACTGACTTTAAAAAATCCAAGACTAAGTAGCAAAGGGAGACCCGGGGACAGGACCAGAGACTCCAACCCCACAGGGTTCACGCTACCGTCATTCGGAGAGCAGTTGAAAAAAACACCGGACGGGGACCCCCAGTTGCTCTACGCCACGGGGACCCATCTAGCAGAGACAGGTGCAGGGGAAGAAGGCACCAGATTACTACACTGGCACTGGGATAAAGGGGACCTGAAGGTGAAACCAGCCGGCCTCGGGTGACCAGTTACCACCAGAAAGTGAGTAAAGAACCAGTTGCATTAAACCCCTTGTGTGGACTACCTTTTTCCAACACTCGTCACTTTACTTACCCCCTGGGACCCGGCCCCGCTTGCGGAGGGTCTTAAATCCAGGCTGCCATTAACACCAGCCCCAGTAGGGGACATTGTGCAGCGGCGGCTCCATCCACATAGCCGCAACACCGCAAGTGGCGTCACGTGTGAACACTATTCTATTCCCCTGTAAATATTCCCCTTTTCAAAAAGGGCCCAGGGCACGGAACCGTGCAATGGCCACCAAAGTGACATTCCCCAGATATTCACTGCCCGGGACCGAGTACCCCATAATCCTGTGCGTCACATAAACAGGCTGCCGAGCACCTAATGATAAAGCAAAGCGCTTGTTCATCATTGGAAATTTTGCAAGGGTGGGAAGGCCATCATTCTCAGAGGTTCATCGTCTTGCATAAACAGGATTTGGGCTGCAGATAACTATGACAGCTGATACGCACTGAGTGATTTAGTACAGATCCCTCAGTTTACATCATTTACTTTGGTGTGTCAGTGTAAACAGGCTAGTAAGTAACCACCGATCAGGAAAGCTTTACCAATCAGCAGGCATATAGTGTCAGTCTGTGTAAACGGACCCTTGGTCTGCTTTGCAGCTATAATAGCTTCCTCTATTCAGAGAACACTTTTACAAGTTTTTGGGAGGTTTCTGTCACAATTTTGGCCCATTCATCCAGAATAATATTTGAAAGGTCAGGCAGTGATTTCTGACGCAATTGCCTGGCTTACAGTTTCTGTTCTAGTTTGTCCTAAAAAAGTGTTTGAGGTCAGGGCTCAATGCTGTCACTCATGATTTTCCACACTAAAATCACCCAACCACGCTGTTATGGACCATGCTTTCTGCATTGAGCACGGTCATTTAGTTAGAGAAAAGGGCCTTCACCAATCTCTTCCCACAAAGTTGGAAGAGTACCAATGTTCAAAATGCCTTGGTGTGCTGAAGCATTAAGATTCCCTTTGCTAAAACTAAGGGGTGTAGGCTGACCCCTGAAAAACAGCCCCATTGTAACGCCCAGGCTCCAGCAGAGGCACCTTCCCTTTCACCTGCCCAATCCCAGCGCGGTGTCCCTGCATGCTCCCGCTCCCAGGCTGCGGCAGGGGTGCCCTCCTTCTCTCTCCACTCGCTCTTCTCCTGCCCCAGGGTCTGCCGTGGCTTCCGCCTGCTTTCTTAAAGGGCCGGCATCCCATTACCCGGACGCAATTCCTGAGGTCACCTGTTACCTTAAAGGTTTTTAAGACTGCCTCCCCTTCAGGAGGTGCCTGAGCAACGTTGCCTATTAGTTAGTGCATTACTAGTTCTCAGGTCCCTCTGTGCTACTGTGTCTAGTTCTGCTATTGTGTCCTAGTAACAGTCTCGTGTTCCTAACCTGTGTCTCATCCTAGAGCCTGGTCTCTATCACGACCTCCGTGCTGCCACGTCTGAGCTACCATCTCCGTGCTGCCAAGTCTGAGTTACTACCTCTGTGCTGCCATATCCGAGCACACCAGCACGAGACATTAAGAGACTTTACCAAGTCCATAAGAGCCGATCAACACTGGTTCCTGGCAGTTGTGCATTTAAGCCACCTGTTGCTGCACCGGACAGTGCCTGTATAGAGATTCGCTGCTGGTTAGCTCCTTCAGGGGAGTCTGGTGTACGGCCCAGTTGGTCAACTACCGGACGCTCACCGCCGCTCGGTGACCATAACACCCATAACATTATCCCTCCTCCGACTACATTGTGCCAACTGTACAATTTGGTAGACAGGTAATGTTCTCCTTGAATTGGCCAAACGCAGATTCAGTCATCAGAGTACAAAATATAAGTGTAATTCATAACTCCGCAAAGCACAGTTTCACTGCTCCAGAGTCCACAGGCGTCGTGTTTTCCACCACTACGTTCAGTGTTTGGCCTTGTGCTTGGTGGTGTAAGACTTGCATGCAGCTGCTCAGCCATAGCAATGTGACGCCCTGGCAAAACCAGGTAGTCACAGAGGACTGTACCCCTCACCAAGGGTACAGGAATCGCCTCCTCCTTGGGAATTAACACCACATCTCACACACATGAACACCAGCCACAAAGCCTAGTCGCCCGCCCATGACAGCCAGGACACACCAGTAGGCGGGACCAGGCGGATGGGAACGCCCACCTAGGGGTCTTGAGATGACAAGGGGAGAGTCTGCAGTTGGAGTTGAAGTGGTGAGTTGGAGTCGAGTCTGGACAGACAGGGTCAAACAGTGAGGAGTCTGTCAGAGGAGCTGAAGTGCAGTGTGGTCAGGGTTGGAGCCCTCGGACCATGGGAGAACCGACTAGGTGGCAGGCAGCAGTGTAGGGCTACAGATGACGGAGATACGGTCGCGGGAGACCTGGAGTGGACTGGAGCAGGGTTGTAGCCCGTCAGTACCGACAACGGGAATCCAGTCCGGAGGCCGTGCACAGGCGGGGTACCTGGACTCTAGGACGAGGTAAGCTTCAGGTCCCTTGTTAATTGACAAGGTACCAGGCCTTGTTCCCGAAGAGAGAAGCCCAGAGAGAGCAAACCAGCAGCCCAACGCGGGGAATATGGTGTCCGCCAAGAACCCATTAAAATCCCACAGGTCAGAGTTTGTGGGCAACGGCTCCCTCTGCATACAAAGCTGCAGGGGAGCGGATTTCTGCCGTTCCAAGCGGGTTTAATCAACACACAGCAAGACACAAGTGGAGGAGGAAGGGTCCCTACCTTGCTAACCCATGTGCGTGACCAGCACACCTCTCTAATGGCAACTGGCATCCGGCCTTAGTTTACAGTAGAGACTCTGTGTGGATTATTCCTAATTGTGAGTACACCCGGTACAAGCTGCCGACAGCGCCCCAGCACTGCTCCATACCTAAATCCGGGCCCTGGGACCACACCTCCCCTACCCGTGGAGGGGATACCACCTTGCTGCCCAACACCATCGGTCCCGGACACTGGCCCCAAGAGGCAGCGGCGGTGCCACCTCCCCATCACCACAACCCACGGGTGGCGTCACAAACAAAAGACTAACTCCCCTGTAAATAACCCCCTTTTTCACTGTTGCGAGGACGGGCGGTTGCACGAGCCCCAGGTCCGGTCACCACTTGAGCCCCAGACACGATCCCGGATCTGAGCGCCCTCGAGCAGCCCCACCCGTCCGCGACAGTAACCCATGCCATGAAGTTCATGGCACACAGTTTTTGTGCTGATGTAATGACAGAGGTGGTTAATCATGGCAGGCATCTATGAGACACCCCCAATGATTAACCTGTAAGTGAAAGTAAATAAACACATACACCGGAAAAAATCTTTATTTGGAATAAAAGACAAAAAAACACCCTCTTTCACCACTTTATTAAAATCCCCAAATACCCCCCCAGGTCCGACAAAATCAACACAAGGTCCCACGATGCTTTCAGCTCTGCTACATGAAGCTGACAGGAGTGGTCGTAGAACAGCGCGGCTCCTATGAGCTCCACGCAGCAACTGAAGTGAATCGCGCTGTCAGCGGTGACGTCACTAAGGTAGTGCCGGTGTGTGCGGTGATGATGGGGGCGGTAGTGCCTGTGTGTGCGATGATGATGGGAGTGGTAGTGCCTGCGTGTGTGCGGTGATGATGGGGGCGGTAGTGCTGGTGTGTGCGGTGATGATGGGGGCGGTAGTGCCGTGTGTGTGCGGTGATGAAGTGGGCTGTAGTGCCTGCATGTGGGCCGTGATGATGGGGGCGGTAGTGCCGGTGTGTGCGGTGATGATGGGGGCGGTAGTGCCGGTGTGTGTGCGGTGATGAAGTGGGCTGTAGAGCCTGCGTGTGTGCGGTGATGATGTGGTCTCTCTCTCTCTCGGTTAAAGAAAACTAAAAGAACGCAACACGTTATTTCACAGGAATCCGTTGCCTTTATTATCACACTATTTACAACGCATCAGTCACATGCTTCACACAACGCATTGTGACGGATGCCGCACAACCCAAGTGTGAAAGTACCCTTTGAGTTGAGCTCATGAAAAATTGGAGCAAAAACACAAGTGTGTTACGTTTATATTTTTGTTCTGTGTAGTAAATAAGAGCAGCTACCATTGTTCAGTATGATACTAATGTGGCACAATTAGAATATAATATATGAGGGGCTGCTGGTAAGTCTTTGGCTTTGGGATTTGTTTTGTTTCTATGGTAACGAATGTTACATCACATGAAAGCCTTATGTGTCTAATATATGTTTTCAAAACTATGTGTTTGTTGCTTATGGCATCAGTGTTCTACGCACGCGGGAAAACAAAATGGCGGAGTCTAATGCGATATTAACAGCAACTGAGAGCAGAAAAGTGATAAAATTCTTGTTTCTGCAAGGAAAGTCCGTGAAGGATATTCATGGTGCTATGTCGCAGACATTGGGGGATCAATGCCCTTCATATTCCACAGTTAAGAACTGGGTTGCCAAATTTAAAAAGGGCCACTTCAGCACCAATGATGTGGAACGTCCTGGACGACCGAGAGTGGTTGTTGTTCCGGAGATCGTCGATGCTGTGCACAACCTCATACTGGAGAGTTGAGGAATTTCCGCTAAATCAATAGCAGACATCATTTGGATTTCCCGTGAATGTGTTTGTGTCATTATCCATGAACATTGGGACATGAGGAAGCTATCTGCAAAGTGGGTCCCCAAATATTTGACAACAGATCAGAGAAGCATGCGAGTGAAAACTTCCTGGTCCATTTTTCAGCGTTTCCGGACTGATAAGAACTTTCTGGAACGACTGGTCACCTGGGTTTATTTGTATGCCCATGAAAAAAAGGAGCAGTCAAAAGAATGGAGGCACAGTGGTTCTCCTTGTCCAAAGAAGTTCCGGATTCAAAAATCAGCCACAAGATGATAGCGTCTGTGTTCTGGTATAAGGAGGGCGTGCTGCTAGTGGACTACCTTCAAAAGGGTTCCACTATCAATGCAAGGTATTACATTGAATGTTTGGACCAATTGAAGGCAGCTCTGAAAGCCAAAAGGCGCGGCAACCTGTCCAAAGGAATCTTGTTACTGCAAGACAACGCCTCCACTCACACTACACAATTGACAACAGCAAAACTGGCAGAGCTGGGCTTCCAACTAGTTGACCACCCACCTTATTCACCAAATCTAGCTCCCTCCAACTATCATCTGTTTCCAAACCTGAAGAAACACCTCAAGGGTTCCAAATATCACACCATTTCTGATGCCATGGCTGTTATGGATACCTAGTTTGAGGCACAACCAAAATCCTTCTTTTTGCTAGGCTTACAGAACTTGGAATACCGATGTAAGAAGTGCGTTGACATGAGTGGAGAGTATGTGGAATACATGTAACGTTTCATCATCCTATCTTGTTTCTTTCAGGGTAAAGCCAAAAACTTGTCAGCAGCCCCTCATACATTGATATACAGAAAAACAATGCTTCTATCATCTACTATATTTCTTTTCATAGTAAATGCATTTTTGTCATAGAATGCATCATTTTCTGCATACTGTATATCACTCCCACAAAAAAAAAGATATTACGTCTACATTTTGTGAGAATAAGCAATTAATATGGTAATTTTATCAATTCAGACAGTGTAGCAGTCTTTAAAAAATGAAGGCTCAAGAACATAATAGTAATATCCTGTCTAAATCAGATGTTCTTCAGCTTTTTTTTTTTGCTAAGGCCTCCCCAAGGAACAAAAACTATTTTACAGTGCCAAACAAATACTGCATTAAACTTATATTACCCCTACGGTAGTATCACCAAATAATACAGTGCAGCACAACATACCTCCACCTCTCTAGCAGTGTCAGGCCAACATACCTCCTCAGGTGTGGAGAGGAGCATAGTGTCAAATATCACAGTGTAGACCAACATACTCCTCCAGAGGTGTTAAAGGGAACCAACCAGCAGGTATTTGCTCTATAAACTAGAGGCAGTGCCATAATGTTGCTAGGATGCTGATTAAAACAATATCTTTAGTTGAAAAATCCGAGGCTTGATTGCAGAATAATCTTTGCTCAAACCTTCAGAAATAAAAAAGAGACAGCTGCACTCTGTAGTGCTAAGATATGTGTAACAATGACTACCGGAATATAGACATGTGTTACTGATATGGAAAACATGTAAAAATTGTGATACATTGCTCACAAAAATGGCCAGTTTTATGTGAGCCCAACAGCCAATGTCAAACCTGCTAAGTATCTCTATTTTTACATGTTTTTCATGGCAGTAATGCATGTCTCTATTCCTATATTCATTGTTACACATATCTTAGCACTACAGACTGCAACTTTCTCTTTTTTGTTACTATGTTTCATGTTCAGTATGCACCTGTTCACATTAGAAAGGTAGGATGTGCTGTCAGTCTTTTTCTTAGATTACAGGGTTATGCCTTCTGATTGAGCATTCCTGCTCTTCAGCCTCAGGCGATTTTAATTCTTTATTTGCAGGTTCCTGTCCACCCATAAATTGGAGGGGTTTTTTTAACCCAAAGAGAGGCAATAAAGTAGGCAGGGACCCAACATTAAGAGGTCGCCTTGACATTGGCTGTTGGACTCACATAAAACTGGACATTGTTGTGCGCGAAGTATCTCATTTTTTTTTACATGTTTTCCATAGCAGAAATCCATCTTCACATTCCCATATTCTTTGTTACACATATCTTAGCATTACAGAGTGCAGCTGTCTCTGTTTTGTTACTATGTTTCATGTTCAGTTTGCACCAGTTCACATCAGAAAGTTAGGAAGTGCCATTAGTGTTTTTCTCAAACCTTCAGAAATGATGTAATTTGTGCAGAGGCTTGATCATCGGGGCAGAATTTGTGGATCTGGTTCTCTGTAATGATTCCTCCTCCACAAAATCCACGAGGGAATCAAATCCAGCAACAATTGTACTTTTAATGGGATTCATCAGATTTCCATTTTGGTGTCCTACTGTGTGGGCACTACTTTTTTGAATGTGTACAATCCCTTTAATATAAATTTTTATTTCTAGCACATTACTTTTTTTTAACATTCCTTACAATCCACAGAGCAATTTAACAATTTATGTACTTTCCCTGCTGTGTAAAAAAAAAAATGAATATCTTATTTTTGACCTGTTTCTTTAGAGCAGTCTTCCCCAACTCCAGTCTTCAAGAGCCACCAACAGATCATGTTTTCACAAATTCCTTTGTATTGCCCAGGTGATGGAATTATGCCCAATAGAAAGGAAATCCTGAAAATATGATCTGTTGGTGGCTCTTGAGGACTGAAGTTGGGGAACACTGCTTTAGGGCAGGGGTTCCCAATCTGTGACTCAGAAACCACATGTGGCTCAAATGCCCAAAATGTGTCGATTGCAGATGTCTGCCAGGTTGGTGCATTAGCACTAGAGTTGAGCGCGGTTCGTGGTTCGAGGTTCTCCAGTTCGCGGCTCGAGTGATTTTGGGGGCTGTTCTAGATCGAACTAGAACTCGAGCTTTTTGCTAAAGCTCGATAGTTCTAGATACGTTCGAGAACGGTTCTAGCAGCAAAAAGACAAGCTAATTCCTAGCTGGCTTTCCGCTGTAATAGTGTAAGTCACTCTGTGACTCACACTATTATGACATTTCAGTGTATAGTGTGCGGGAACAGCGCATTCAGATCACTGCTGTTTGGATAATGGCGATCACCATTTTTTTTTTTTTCCTTGTCTTCCTTCCCTAAGCGCACGCGTGTAGTGGGGCGGGCCAGCATGTCAGCCAATCCCAGACACACACACAGCTAAGTGGACTTTTAGCCAGAGAAGCAACGGCATGTGTGATAGGATGTCCATGTCACATGTCCCTGCATTATAAAAACGGACATTTTCCTCCAGCACACCATTATCTGCCTTCTGCGTCTTGGTGTCAGTCACCGCTGGCGCAGCTCCTGTCTCCGATACTGCTGTCTACGCTCTATACACAGCGCTGTACAGCATAGGGATAGAAGTTTCTATCAGTCCTTGTAAGGGCTAATACCGGCAGGGTCAGAGCCATAGGTGACAGGTCCGTGAAAACAGATTTTAACAGCTACACAAGATGACAGCGTCTGTGTAGCTAAGGTCAGGGATTTCCTCGCTGCATTTCCCCATTAGGAGGGATAGAAAGGCAGGCTTCCTTTCCTCTACCCAGAGACCCACAACCCTGGCACTGTACGCTCCTGCCCTTTGCAAACTTAAACTCATTGTTACTAAGCCATTATACTAGCAAACACTGAGGAAACTTAGTGGCATCCTAAACGTGGCTGTTGGACTTCATTATTGTCCCACTAGTGCAAAGATATTTGCAGCACGTCTGCCTGCATTGCACACTCAAACTCATTGTTACTAAGCCATTATACTAGCAAATACTGAGTAAACTTAGTGGCATCCTAAATGTGGCTGTTGGACTTCCATTAGTGTCCCACTAGTGCAAATCTATTTGCAGAACTTCTGCATTGCACACTCAAACTCATTGTTACTAAGCCATTATACTAGCAAACACTGAGTGAACTTAGTGGCATCATAAAAGTGGCTGTTGGACTTCATTATTGTCCCACTAGTGCAAAGATATTTGCAGCACGTCTGCCTGCATTGCACACTCAAGCTCATTGTTACTAAGCCATTATACTAGCAAACACTGAGGAAACTTAGTGGCATCCTAAGGCTATGTTCGCACGTTGCGTCGGTGTACCTGCAGTTTATTCTGCACGTTTTCCTTCCCTTGGTTTTTGACCAAATGGCTTTTGACAATTTTTTAGCGCTAAAAACGCATGCGTTTTTACCGCGTTTTTAGTGCGTTTTTAGCGCTTTTACCTGCGTTTTCACCTGCGTTTCTGCAGATGCGTTTTTGAGATCAAGACACTGAGAAATAAAGTTGAAATAGTCAAAAAGATTGAAAAAAGAGAAAAAAATTATAAAATTAACTTTTAATAAAATTAAATGGGAAATTATCAATTTAAATGTAATAATAGTGGTTATGCACATTTTAACAGAAAAATAGCTAAAGTTTATTATTTTTTAGCATTTAAATTTTCGGTTATTGTGTGTGTGTAAAGGAACATTAGAACCCATTAATTTTATGCCAGAAAAGCATGCGTTTTTGGAGCCAAAAACGCAGTTGAAAAGCAGGTAAAAAGCATGAAAAACGCAGGAATTGTGATTTTGGTTGCTTTTTGACATTTCTCATTGACTCCAATGTTAAGGAAACGCTGCAGAAATGGCAAAAACAACTGACATGCTGCTTCTTTTTCAGCATGGTTTTTGACCACAAATATGCAAATTAAACGCTGCTGAACAAAAAGCAAAGTGCAGACAGGATTTCTGCTTTTCCCATAGACTTTGCTGGAAATCAAAAATGCATGCATTTTTGCCCAAAAACGCTGCTGCCAAAAACGCTGCAGAAACGCGGAAAAAAACGCAACGTGCGAACATAGCCTAAAAGTGGCTGTTGGACTTCCATTAGTGTCCCACTAGTGCAAATCTATTTGCAGAACTTCTGCATTGCACACTCAAGCTCATTGTTACTAAGCCATTATACTAGCAAACACTGAGGAAACTTAGTGACATCCTAAAAGTGGCTGTTGGACTTCATTATTGTCCCACTAGTGCAAAGATATTTGCAGCACGTCTGCCTGCATTGCACACTCAAAATCATTGTTACTAAGCCATTATACTAGCAAACTATGCTTCCAGTTTAAGGGCCGTAGTTGCATTGTCAGGGATAATTATTGTTGTTTATTCTGCTGTTAATAAAGCTAGACCACCGCTGAAATCTACACCACCTCTCAATTTTTACTACCACATTTTAAGTGCACAATCTTGTTGCAATCAAAATGAGTGGCAAAATGACAGATGCTGGTGGAAAGGGGAAGAGGCGTGCTGGAAAAGGAAAAAAAGGGTTTGTCTGTGGGGAAGGTGGCAAAGCTCCATTAACATCTGCTGAAGATAGACCATCTTCTAGCAAAAGTAAGATGTCTACTACTTACCGTGGACAATCCGATGTGCTCCCTTTTTTACGGACATGAACAACTGGAACAAAGGTAGATGATGGCCAAAAAAGGAAAATGCTTGAATGGATCTCAAGTGGTCCAACAAGTGCCCTCTCCGCCACCTCAACTACCGCATCCAAAAAACACCAGTCCTCTGAGTTGTCAGCCCAATCACACTTGCATTCTCCCAGCTCTGAAGTCTCCATCCGCCCTGCACAGTATGGTGGAACTGAGATGGCTGAGTCTGCAGAGCTGTTCAGTCACACTATAGCCTGGGAATCAGAAGTCTGCTCCCTAGCTACAGTGAGTACAGACCAGGAAATGGTCTGCAGTGATGCCCAGAACCTTTGTGACTCTAATTCAGGCCGTGAGGACCAAGTTTCTGAGCATAATGTTGACCCTTTTTCACAAACTGTAACACCTGTTGTTATAGACAATGAGGAACATACTGATGATGATGAGACGCAGATACCAGATTGGGATGACAACTTAAATATTCGGTCAGGGCAAGAAGAGGCTCGGTCTGAGGGTGCGGGGAGTACAAACACAACAATTGATGAGGAAGTTCTAGATCCCACCTACTGTCAACCCACAGTCAGGCACTCGAGGAGGTCAACAGAGGCGGTGGAGGAGGATGCAACCGACGACGAAGTTACCTTGCGCCTTCCTGGACAGAGTCGGAGCACTGGTAGCACGTCTACAACTGCATCCACAGCCACCACTCTGCCTCTGAGCACTAGTCGGGGGGGGGCTCAGCAGGTTGCATGCCCTCTAAGCCTTGCCTAGCCTGGTCCTTTTTTGACATAGCAAAAGATCGGCCAAATTATGTGATCTGTAAAATTTGGCATGATTCTGTTAGTAGAGGTCAAAACCTCAGCAGTTTGACAACTTCTTCCATGAATCGTCACATGAATAAATATCATATGTCCCAGTGGGAAGCTCACCGTGCTGCAATGCGGCCTAGCGGAGTGAACCATCCACGGCCTGCCCCTTCCAGTGCATCCGCGCGCTCTTCATCTTCTAGGACTGTAGGGACAGCTGTCACACCTGGTTTTCCACGCACAACTTCCACCACTGTAACCGCAACAGGTAGTTTGCTTGGTAGGTCGTCAGTTGGTTTGGAAGGGGAAACAAGTGCGTGTGTACAGCTCTCTCAGACATCGATAGCACTAACGTTGGATGAAGGCAACATCATGTCTACACCTGCACTTTCCTCACAAACCTGCATTTTTCCAGGGACACCCTACTCAACACCGTCTACACACAGCAGCCAGATCTCTGTCCCTCAGATGTGGACAAATAAAAGGCCATTTCCTGCGACCCATGACAAAGCTAAGAGGTTGACTTTATCCCTCTGTAAGCTCTTGGCTACCGAAATGCTGCCTTTCCGCCTGGTGGACACACAGGATATTAGAGACCTTATGTCTGTCGCTGTGCCCCAGTACCAAATGCCCAGTCGCCACTACTTCTCTAAGAAAGGTGTGCCTGCGCTACACCAGCATGTCGCACACAACATCACCGCTTCCTTGAGAAACTCTGTGTGTGAACGGGTGCATTTCACCACCGATACTTGGACCAGTAAGCATGGACAGGGACGTTACATGTCGCTAACTGGGCACTGGGTAACTTTGGTGATAGATGGTGAAGGGTCTGCTGCACAAGTCTTGCCGTCCCCACGACTTGTGTGTCAATCCTCTGTCTGTCCAAGTTCTGCCACTGCTTCTGCCTCCTCCACCTCATCTGGGTCCTTCACCTCCGCCCCAAGCCTGCCTGGTCAGGCCACCAGCGTTCTCACTGCGCAGAAGGAATCACGCACCCCTCATTACTATGCTGGCAGCAGAGCGCAACGGCATCAGGCGGTCTTTAGCTTGACATGTCTTGGAAATAGGAGTCACACAGCGGCTGAGTTGTGGGCAGCTCTGGAGACTGAGTTTAATAAATGGTTGTCTCCACTCAACCTGCAGCCTGGTAAGGCCGTGTCCGACAATGCTGCAAACCTGGGTGCAGCCCACGTGCCTTGTATGGCTCATGTGTTGAACCTTGTTGTCCAGCAATTTTTAACACACTATCCCGGCCTAGATGGCCTTCTCACCAGGGCACGAAAACTGTCTGCTCACTTCCGCCGTTCAACCGCCGCAGCTGAGCGACTTGCATTGCTCCAGAAGTCTTTCGGCCTGCCGGTTAATCGCCTGAAATGCGATGTGGCGACACGCTGGAATTCGACTCTCCACATGTTACAGCGACTGTCGCAGCACCGCCGAGCCCTGGTGCAATACGTCATGACGTATAGCCTGGGCCAACGAGATGCAGAGGTGGGGCAGATCACCCTGATGGAGTGGTCTCAGATCAAGGACCTATGCACCCTTCTGCACAGTTTCGACATGGCGACGAATATGTTTAGCGCTGACAATGCCATTATCAGCATGACAATTCCAGTCATTTACATGCTGGAGCACACGCTAAACACTATTCGGAGTCAGGGGGTGGGACAACAGGAAGGGGAGGAACTACAGGAGGATTCATATGCGCAAGACACAACAACATCACCAAGGTCCAGACGTTCATCATCACCAACGCGGCAGGCATGGGACCATGGGGGACAGGGATCAACAAGGGCGCATGGTAGCAGGCGAAATGTTGAGGAAGGTGCAGGAGAACATGAAGAAATGGAGGACGAACTGTCCATGGACATGGAAGACTCAGCGGATGAGGGAGACCTTGGTCAAATTTCAGTTGAAAGAGGTTGGGGGGAGATGTCAGAGGAAGAAAGAACGGGTAGCACCTCTATGCCACAAACCAGCGTGGACTTGGTCCGCATGGCTGCGCAAGACACATGAGCGCCTTCTTGCTGCACTACCTCCAACATGACCCTCGTATTGTCAAAATTAGAAGTGATGATGACTACTGGATTGCCACACTATTAGATCCCCGGTACAAGTCCAAATTTTGTGACATAATTCCAGCCATAGAAAGGGACGCACGTATGCAGGAGTATCAGCAGAAGCTGTTATTCGATCTTAGCTCGGCTTTTCCACCAAACAACCGTGCAGGTGCAGGGAGTGATTCTCCCAGTTGTAACTTGACAAACATGGGACGGTCTCGTCATCTTCAACAGTCTACCCGTACCAGTAGCACCGTATCTGGTGCTGGTAACAGCAATTTTATTGAATCTTTTCATAATTTTTTTAGACCGTCCTTTGCAAGGCCACCAGAGACAACAAGTCTGACACATAGTCAACAGCTGGAGAGGATGATACAGGAGTATCTCCAAATGAACATCGATGCCATGACTTTGCAAATGGAGCCTTGCTCATTTTGGGCTTCAAATCTTGAAAAATGGCCAGAGCTCTCAACTTACGCCTTGGAGATTTTGTCGTGTCCAGCTGCCAGCGTTGTCTCTGAACGTGTCTTCAGTGCTGCTGGGTGTGTGCTGACAGATAAGCGCAAGCGTCTGTCCAGTGACAATGTGGACAGACTAACGTTCACATACCTCCCAACCGTCTCGGATACAGCGGGACAGTCCCTCTTCTGAGCCTTTGATCCCGGGTCCCGCCCGTGAGGCTGTTTGTCCCGGGCTCCACCCACCCACTGTAGCCCCGCCTCGCTGTTTCTCTTCATTACAGAGCCGAGCGCGCACCTACTCCTGTGACTGCTGCTGAGGTATGAATCACCCCCTGCAGCAGAGCGACCCCCCTGCAGCAGAGCGACCCCCCTGCAGCAGAGCGACCCCCCTGCAGCAGAGCCGCCCCCCCTGCACCAGAGCCGACCCCCCCCCCTCCCCCAGAGCGGACATCCCCAGCCCGGAGCTTCCCTGCAGCTGTTCTCTGACTCCCCGTGTGCGGCTTCTCACTGCTGCAGACACACGGGGAATCAGGAAGCTGAGGAGACCGTGCAATCAGCACTTCTCTCTCCTGCAGATAGCACTGGCCAGTAATAACCTATGCAGAGTGACATCTGCAGGCTTCTATTAGCTTACCGATCAGTGGTCTCCTGCCTGTGGAGCTGCTGGGTCCTAGCTTCCCAACAACTTCAGCTCTGCTTTATCCTGGCTCCCCTACCAGTTAAAGGGAAACTGTCAGCAGAAATTTCACAATGAAAGTAATAGATTCCCCTCTGCAGCTCCTGGGCTGCTTCTAGAAAGGTTCCTGTTGTTATTGTGCCCCCTTTGAGACCTACAAAAATACTTTATGAAGTCTTACCTTTTTGTATGCAAATGTGTTTTTATGGTCACGGGGGCGGGCTGTCTGGCGTCCGTTATTCCCCCTCCTGCCGCTTTACGCAGTCCCCCATTGCTCATTTACATACACAAGGACGCCTTCCTCATGTAACTGTCCTCCCGAAGTTTTGCTTGTGAACGCTTTTTCAGGTGATTGCGCAGGCGCGAGATTATGGGCGGCGCTGTGATTGTCATCAGCAGCGTTATCCAAGTACCCGCCCATAATCTCGTGCCCGCACTTTTCCCTCTGACTCCACTGTTATGCGCAAGTGCTGGCCATATGAACCATGTTACCTATTACTGCTTGCACGAGATTATGGGCGGGTACTTGGATGACTTTGCTGATGACAATCACAGCGCCGGAGGATTTTAGCAATATACAGGACTAGATCCACAGTAGTAATATCGTAAGTAGCTGGACCAATAGCTTTGTGCCAATAACATAAGCCAATAGAGTAATTAGACCTAAAACATAACTTTTAATATTCCAAATGTAAAATTGAACTATAGTTCAAAACATGAGTTAAAACCAGGGTTCACAATCGTACCTGTAGTGGGACGATTAACCAGATCCCAAATATGGAAAAAATAGGATCATAGATAAACGAACTGCCGCAGCTGACTTCAATCTAAGGTAGATACGTGCCAAGAAACAAATACACTTAATTCAGCTGTAATAAATACATAAGAGGTTCATCAGAGATCCTGGACAGAGAACCTGTCTTGTCGTGTATTATAGGCAGATTTTGTTATATTGAGAAATAAGACTGAAACTTTTCTCTCTCAAATAAGGAATGGTCTTACCAAATCCCAAGAAGATAGGCAGGCATTAATAGCAAGTTACCGGCCCCGAAAGCAGGGGGGCTGTTTCCCAGCACATCAAATCCCATTTGGCCAGATAACTTCAGTCAGGCAATTTCAGTGGTTCCCACTCCCAACGTTTCACAATGGATCATCAGGGGAGTCCAAGTGGGATATCAGCTGTGGACGTCATTAAATCTCGCTTTAACATGACCCTCCACAGATGCCCGATTCACTATAATAGCAATAAATACATATCAAAAAGTGCCCTGGGAACTGCCATATAGGCTCCGTTTATCATGCCCCATGGTTACGTTAACTCACCGCATCCAGGCGTATGTCAGACCTGATTCAAACTTGCCGCGCTTTGCATTTGGAGTACGCTCCAAATATAGCACAGCGCATGCGCGGATTGGTTGAAATGATGACGCGCACCTCCCATCATGCCTTCGAACCGGATGTACGCGTCATTCAAGGCGGCGTCGCTTGTAGTGCGTCATCCTCCTCACCCGATAACATCATATCCGGGCGGGTGGAACGCAAACAGCCCCATTGAAAGGTGCATATGTTAGCGCTGCCTAGCAACCTCGGTTCGCTAAACCGAGGCTGTATCTCTTATTTTACGGCACTGGGCGCGAGTCCACCAAGAATGCCGATGTATATTAGCAGTATCACAGGTCAGGTTTATACTCATAGTAAATTAAAATAGAACGCACTAGGCCGGTACGGCCCAAATAGTGTGAACCAGAGAAAAATACCCAAATATAGATTGTGATTAAAAAACAGAGGGCTTTTTCGGCACTGGCCCTAATCCAGCAATTTGCCGGGAAAAACACAATTGGGTCAATCAGTAACCCGATGGGACCACCAGAGTGAGGGCTAAGGCTATGCGGCGACGATGATCAGGGGGTTTGGAGGGTGTTTAAATGTATATCATTTGTTTGTTGTTGGTATGTGATACAGATTGGGGCAGGATCAACTATACATGTTTTTCATCTGGGGAGGGTAAACTAGACTAAGGTGCACACTGATCACTGACCCTAGGTGTAGATGCACCCTACCTAACATGTGGGGGTCGGCACCCTATTAAAACCCACGCCCATTGGTGCCCCCACTCGGGCGTCGACTCTCCCTCCTACAAGAAGCCCCTATTCCTAAGGTGCTCCTAGAAAGGGGGAAAAGGAGAGTGATTCATTTAAACCAGCAGGTACCATAGTACCCAGAGTATATATCCAGAAGCATTCCTTCTGGAGAATGATCCTGTCCCAATCTCCACCACGTAGGGGGGGATGGATCAAATCGATACCCATTACTCTAAAACTTCCCAAATCGCCATTATGTGAAGCATTAAAGTGTCTTGCCACTGGTGTGTCGTTTTTATTCAGAATATCATTTTTGTGTTCCCCCACTCTACGCCTCAGCTCCCTGATGGTCTTTCCTATATACAACTTGCCGCATCCACAGCTCACCAAAAAAAATTTTTTGATAGACAAAATGAGAAATCATCAGCCGAATTGGGAATTCCAGGAGAACTCCTGGAAGACGTAAGATTACTCTTCCATCTGAGTGATGCCAACCCCAACGACTTAGGTGAAGGGCCATTCACAGACCTCAAAAATAGAAGCATGAAAACACCGCCTACCTATGCAGAGACAGATGCAATAGATGTCTTTGTCAATTTAGTGACAGAGGATATAAAAAACAGTATTGGAACACATAGGGGTCCATACAACCTGTCAAAAGCGGAGATGCAAAGTCTGCTAACCTTCTACCATCTACACCTAGGGTCAGTGATCAGTGTGCACCTTAGTCTAGTTTACCCTCCCCAGATGAAAAACATGTATAGTTGATCCTGCCCCAATCTGTATCACATACCAACAACAAACAAATGATATACATTTAAACACCCTCCAAACCCCCTGATCATCGTCGCCGCATAGCCTTAGCCCTCACTCTGGTGGTCCCATCGGGTTACTGATTGACCCAATTGTGTTTTTCCCGGCAAATTGCTGGATTAGGGCCAGTGCCGAAAAAGCCCTCTGTTTTTTAATCACAATCTATATTTGGGTATTTTTCTCTGGTTCACACTATTTGGGCCGTACCGGCCTAGTGCGTTCTATTTTAATTTACTATGAGTATAAACCTGACCTGTGATACTGCTAATATACATCGGCATTCTTGGTGGACTCGCGCCCAGTGCCGTAAAATAAGAGATACAGCCTCGGTTTAGCGAACCGAGGTTGCTAGGCAGCGCTAACATATGCACCTTTCAATGGGGCTGTTTGCGTTCCACCCGCCCGGATATGATGTTATCAGGTGAGGAGGATGACGCACTACAAGCGACGCCGCCTTGAATGACGCGTACATCCGGTTCGAAGGCATGATGGGAGGTGCGCGTCATCATTTCAACCAATCCGCGCATGCGCTGTGCTATATTTGGAGCGTACTCCAAATGCAAAGCGCGGCAAGTTTGAATCAGGTCTGACATACGCCTGGATGCGGTGAGTTAACGTAACCATGGGGCATGATAAACGGAGCCTATATGGCAGTTCCCAGGGCACTTTTTGATATGTATTTATTGCTATTATAGTGAATCGGGCATCTGTGGAGGGTCATGTTAAAGCGAGATTTAATGACGTCCACAGCTGATATCCCACTTGGACTCCCCTGATGATCCATTGTGAAACGTTGGGAGTGGGAACCACTGAAATTGCCTGACTGAAGTTATCTGGCCAAATGGGATTTGATGTGCTGGGAAACAGCCCCCCTGCTTTCGGAGCCGGTAACTTGCTATTAATGCCTGCCTATCTTCTTGGGATTTGGTAAGACCATTCCTTATTTGAGAGAGAAAAGTTTCAGTCTTATTTCTCAATATAACAAAATCTGCCTATAATACACGACAAGACAGGTTCTCTGTCCAGGATCTCTGATGAACCTCTTATGTATTTATTACAGCTGAATTAAGTGTATTTGTTTCTTGGCACGTATCTACCTTAGATTGAAGTCAGCTGCGGCAGTTCGTTTATCTATGACCCTATTTTTTCCATATTTGGGATCTGGTTAATCGTCCCACTACAGGTACGATTGTGAACCCTGGTTTTAACTCATGTTTTGAACTATAGTTCAATTTTACATTTGGAATATTAAAAGTTATGTTTTAGGTCTAATTACTCTATTGGCTTATGTTATTGGCACAAAGCTATTGGTCCAGCTACTTACGACAATCACAGCGCCGCCCATAATCTCGCGCCCATGGTAATAGGTAACGTGGTTCATATGGCCAGTGCTTGCGCATAACGGTGGAGGCAGAGTGAGAAGCGCGGGCACGAGATTATGGGCAGGTACTTGGATGACGCTGCTGATGACAATCACAGCGCCGCCCATAATCTCGCGCCTGCGCAATCACCTCAAAAGCGTTCACACTTTGCACAGTGCTCAGTCCGGCGAGAGTGGCACTGGGCATGCACAAAACTTCAGGAGGACAGTTACATGAGGAAGGCGTCCTCATGTATGGAAATGAGCAATGGGGGACGGCGTACAACGGCAGGAGGGGGAATAACGGACGCCAGGCAGCCCGCCCCCGTGACCATAAAAACAGATTTGCATACAAAAAGGTAAGACTTCATAAAGTATTTTTTTAGGTCTCAAAGGGGGCACAATAGCAACAGGAACCTTTCCAGAATGCAGCCCAGGAGCTGCAGAGGGGAATCTTTTATTTTTTTTGCTAAATTTCTGGTGACAGTTTCCCTTTAAAGGGAACCTATCAGGTGCAATCTGCACTCAGAGCCAGGAGCAGTTCTGGGTGTATATTGCTAATCCCTCCCTAACCGTCCCTGTATACACTAGCATAGATAAAGGCATCTATAGAAAAAGTATTTTTAAAGAGCTTATATCTTATGCTAATTAGCGCGGGGACTAGTCCCAAGGGCGTTACTTCACTTGGCTAGTCGGCTCACATAGCGTGTTAGTACTCACACAGGGGCGTAATAACATGCTAACATGCTATGCGAGCCGACTAGCCAAGTGAAGTAACGCCCTTCGGACTAGTCCCCGCGCTCATTAGCATAAGATATAAGATCTTTAAAAATATTTGTTCTTGATCTCTTTATCTATGCTAGTGTATACAGGGACGGTTAGGCAGGGATTAGCAATATGTACCCAGAACTGCTCCTGGCTCTGAGTGCATATTGCACCTGACAGGTTCACTTTAAAGGGAACCTGTCACCAGATTTGGGGCCTATAAGCTGCGGCCACCACCAGCGGGATCTTATGTACACATTCTAACATGCTGCATACCTCCCAACCGTCCCGGATACAGCGGGACTTTCACGCTTTACGTTGTTTGTCCCGTTGCCACGGGCGGGACGGCCGGCTCCCGGGCTCCGCCCACCCACTCTCTCTCTGCCTCCCTGCTTTTCCCTCCTACCATCCTAATAGACGTGGCATAGAGAGGAGCGCTGCCTGTGCTGCTGCTGGTACAGTAAACTAATCTCCCCAGCGCTGATTTCCCTCCCTCCCCCCTCACCCCCGGCCGGAGCCTGTCTGTGCGGTCGGCCGGCCACCTGTCTGTGCGGGTCGGCCCGCCACCTGTCTGTGCGGGCGCCCCCCTGCCGCCTGTCTGTGTGGGCACCACCCGCCGCCTGTCTGTGCGGGCGCCCCCGCCGCCTGTCTGTGCGGGCGCCCTCCTGCCGCCTGTCTGTGCGGGCGCCCCCCTGCCGCCTGTCTGTGCGGGCGCCCCCCTGCCGCCTGTCTGTGCGGGTGCCCCCCTGCCGCCTGTCTGTGCGGGCGCCCCCCGCCGCCTGTCTGTGCGGGCGGCCCGCCGCCTCATTGTGCGGGCGGCCGGCCGCCTCTCTGTGCGGGCGGCTGGCCGCCTCTCTGTGCAGGCGGCCCGCCGCCTGTCTGTGAAGGCGGCCGGCCGCCTGTCTGTGAAGGCGACCGGCCGCCTCACTGTGCGGGCGACCGGCCGCCTCACTGTGGCTGCCTGCGTGTCCGTGCTGGAGGCCCGCCGGCTGCCTGCGTGTCCGTGCTGGAGGCCCGCCGGCTGCCTGCGTGTCCGTGCTGGAGGCCCGCCGGCTGCCTGCGTGTTTGTGCTGAATGGGTGTGGATGGGGAGTGGATATGGGCGTGACTGTGAAATGGGTGTGGTTAGGGGGCGTGGCCTAAAAAACTTTGTCCCTCTTTTCCTTCTTTAAAAGTTGGGAGGTATGCGTTCATCAAAATGAACAAGTCATGGGTCCACAAGGAATTTACTACCCCTGTGTCATCCTGGGGAGAGTAAATGCTTGTGGATTTGGAATGTGCTTGATGCAAATCAAAACATCCTGTTTGCAACTAGGGCACAAGTGCTGCCACTGATGGGGTGTCTGTGTGGCCCAATTTTTGGAAAAAAGGGAGACTCCGCTTGGAGTAACCCTTGCTTACATTGTTTTTAAAAATGATCCAAGATGAACAGATCTGGGATCAGGAAAGACTTTGCTACCTACCCCGGGGTCATCCTGGAAACTGTTAAGTATGGCGTATTTTTGATTCTACTTGATGCAAATCTACCTGTGAAGTGTACAACTGGGGCACAAGTGCTGCCACTGAAGGGGTGAGTGTCTGTGTGGCCCAATTTTTGGAAAAAAGGGAGACTCCGCTTGGAGTAACCCTTGCTTGCTGTGTTTTTTAAAAGGAGCCAAGATGAACAAGTCATGGTTCAGCAAAGACTTTGCTACCTACCCCGGTGCAATCCTGAGGACGGAAAAGGATGGCGTATTTTTGAATGTGCTTGATGCAAATCTAGCTGTGAAGTGTACAACTGGGGCACAAGTGCTGCCACTGAAGGGATAGGTGTGTGGGTGTGTGTGTGGCCCAATTTTTGGAAAAAAGGGAGAACTCCGCTTGGAGTCACCTTGTGGTGTTTTACATGATTTTAGAAGGGCGTGCCATGCCTATATCTGTGTCTCCTCCTCTTTTTCCTTGTCCAGCTCTTTTGTTTTCGCATGAGTATATGTCCTTGTCACTTTCCCATGTGTTTGTGTTGTGTTGTGAGTTGTTTGTCACCTTTTGGACACCTTTGAGGGTGTTTTCTAGGTGTTTTTATGTGTTTGTGATTGCCTGCTATTGTTTCCTATGCGGTTCGAGTTCGGTTCGTCGAACTTTCGCTGAACCGAACTCGAACGGGACCCCCGTTCGACGAACTGAACTCGAGCCGAACCACGGCCGGTTCGCTCATCTCTAATTAGCACCTAGTTTTGCAACCAACTATGAAGAGAAGCACACCAGATAGTGACTTTTAGGCTGAGGCCACACTGGGATTTGTCTGAGTGCTCGCATAACACTCAGCACATACTCGCAGCACAGCTGGAGCCGAATGTCATGCGAGTGTAATGCGACTGTGGTCTGATCGTGTAATCAGCCCACAGCTGCAGAGGGGAGGGCCGGCGCTGCGGAGGGGAGGGCCAGCGCTGCGGAGGAGAGGGAGGGATTTATCTCCCTATCTCCTCCATTGCCGGGTGATGCGAGAATCACACTGCTCTCGCGTTACACCGGTGTAACGCGAGAGCAATGCGATGTTTCTCTCACCCCATAGACTTGTATGGGTGCGAGTGGAACAGGATCACATTACACCCGCAGCATGCTGCATGTGTTTTCTCGGTCCGATTAGGGCTGAGAAAATAATCGCTCATGGAAGCTATCCCATAGACTAGTATTGGTCCGAGTGGAATGGTCCCAGTGGAATGCGATTTTTTCTTTTATTGCATTCCACTCTCTCCGTATTACTCGCCGTGTGTGCTGACCCTTATGATTACTGTATGTGCCGCCCACACGCCAGCAGCCATGCTGCTCGGATCCGGATCTGCAGTATGGCTCAAGGGACTCTACCGGACCCGGGGGTCACGCGGACACTTCGAATAAAAAGGGGGGACGTATTTGTACGGGTGTCATTGAAAACTGTCTTTGACACCACCGACGGTGTGTGGTGAGATGTAGCACCACCACTGCTGCTGTGGGACTCCCGGGGGCGATGGGCTGGCAGCTGGATGTTAAGCTCTCCGTGGGCAGGGATGGATGCCCCGGGGCCCAATGTCTCTGTGCAGGGAATGATAACGGCAGGGGCCGGCGCACCCGGTCAGACCGGCGATGTTACTTACAGTTGAATAAATCACACAAGTCCTTTGATAAACCAAGGTGATGGTGGCCGGTTGCCGCAGATGGGTGTATCTGGTCCCACACCTGGACCGTTGGTCAAAGCCCCTTTCCTCTGCACTTTGTGTTTTCTGTGGTGGACTTCCCGAGGTGTAACGCAGGAGTCCGCTCCCGGTCCTTTGGTTGGGAGCCATGCCAGTCAGACGCTGACCCGTGGGATCTACTGGGCCCTGGCGGATGCCCTATCGCTCTCTGAGGGTGGTTGTCTACTTTTCGGGACTAAAGGCCGCTTTACTCGCTGCGATATCATGACCGATATCGCTAGCGTGCGTACCCACCCCCATCGGTTGTGTGACACGGGCAAATCGCTGCCCGTAGCGCACAACATCGCGTGGACCTGTCACACTACTTACCTGCCTAGCGACGTCGCTGTATCCGGTGAACCGCCTCCTTTCTAAGGGGGCGGTTCGTTCAGCGTCACAGCGACGTCACAGCAGCGTCACTGAACTGCCGCCCAAAAGAAGACGGAACATCACGCCCACCTCCTTCCTTCCTCATTGCGGGCGGACGCAGGTAAGGTGAGGTTCCTCGTTCCTGCGGTGTCACACATAGCGATGTGTGCTGACGCAGCAACGAGGAACTACATCGCTAGCTGCAGCAGCAGCGATAATTGAGAATAGGGGGGCATGTCACCGATGAGCGATTTTGAACGTTTTTGCGACGATTCAAAATCGCTCATAGCTGACATGCCCACTATTATAAAACTGCATCCGCAGCTCCGCTTCAGTACGGGTCTCAAACGCGACTTGCAGTTTGTCGAAAATGGCGGTTACCGAGACCCGGTCGGCGTCTGCACCTCCTGCTCAGCGGCGCCGGTCAGCTGCCCGAGTACCACAGATGCACGCTGCTTGCCGGTCATGGCATACAAATCAAGGATAGTACAAATTTTCTTTCTGAACATCTGCAGGGCATCGTGCTTCCCGTCATACTGGGGTAGCCAGGCAGCACCGGGCACATATGGCAAGGAGATCGGCATTACCTGAGCGACCGCAGGGGCCACGGCTCCCCCCGCTCCTGCGACCGGAGCGAGAGCCGCCACATTTCTGTCATCTGCCCTATCCGCGGGCGCCTCCACTCCAGCGGCCGGCGCCACTCCGCCATCAGGGTTAGGGGCAGACATCTTCCCGCTTCTCCCCCTTGGTCTTTTGCTGGCACTCCTCTTTTAGGCCTGTAAGTTTCGTTTTGCGACTTCCGGCCTCGCTTTCCGACCATGTTCCCAGGGGGCGGGGCTTCGGCTTTTGCGCCCTTTTTGCAGGGAAGAAGATGCTGGGCTGTAATTTTCGCGCCCACAAATGGCGGCAAGATGGCGACTTCTGAAAATTTTGCAACAGATCACCGCTGACTGTCCAATACAAGGCGCACTTGCACAAGGTAAGTGGATGGGTAAGTATCCTGTTCGTGACGCCAAGTTTCAGGGTGTGCTGCCGCCGCTGCTCGGATCCGGACCTTCAGGGGTGGTGGCTCGAGGGTCTCCGGACCCGGGGGTCTCGCGGCCACACCGAATAAAATGGGGGGACGTATATGTACGGGCTAGGCCGTAATAGGTTCGTGACGCCACCCACGGTGTGTGGTGTGGTGGGACACCACCGCTGCTGTTACGGGGCACCCGGGGGAGATGTTGTGCAGCAAGATGTTAATCCCTCCGTGGGCAAGGATGGTGGCCCCTGGACCCGATGGCTCTGGTGCAGGGGGAATGACGACCACAGGGGGTGTTGGTGTACTCACTTTCAGTAAAACACACAAGTCTTTGGTAAACCAAGGTGGTGGTGGCCGGTGCCGTGGCCGGTTGTGTTCGGGATCCCCCACCCGGCTGGTGGTCTCTATCCTTTTCCTGCACTGTTTAAACAGGTATGTTTACTCTCCTGGACATTGTTCCTTTATGAGCTTTTTCTGTGGCTGATAGGGCCTTTGTGCCAAATACACTAGTAAGTCCACGTGGTGATTAGTTTCACACATGATTCACAGTTTGCTCCTGTATACGTTTATGCCTATTTTCTCTGACAAGTTTGCCTTCTATACTATGTATAATATTATCATCATCTATACTGTGTATATGGTAAACAATTATATGTCTCCTGAGTGATTATTCATTTACCTACCGGGAATTTCTGATATCGGTGTCTCTTGTGATTGTGCCGCTCACCATTTACCCTAATAAAGCTTTTTTTACATGAGTAATTGGGCTCTGTTGGTCGTTTTCTTCTTTCCTCTGGCTTACTGTTTAAGTAGAAAATACTTCCCAGTTTGAAACTCAGGAGTCCGCTCCCGGCTGGATGTGGCCTAAGGAGCCGTGCCCGCAGACGTTCCCCCATGGGATCTATGGGCCCTGGCGGTAACCTCTTATCCGTAATCGGTGGACTGTTGTCTTCTATGAGGGACTTTGGCTGGGACAGGACCTCTAGTGCTGGCCTCAATTGGTTAATTAACCAGTTCAACTTGTTTCTGGCTCCTGGCTTCAGGGTCCGAGTACCCCCCTTTGTGCTATGGTTTCCGGGTCAGTTCCCCATGTCGATACCGGCGGGCTACTACCCTGGCCCGGTCCACCTCGGTTCCACCGAGCCGTCTTCCCGTCTCCTGCTGATGAAGACCCCCGGCTGCCTCCTATCCAAGGCACCAGGGCTCCTACCCTGGTACCTGTCAGTCATCTTCAGGCCTGACACACAGGCCTTACTTCCACTCCACACTCCTCTGTCCTTGAACTCCAACTGACTGAACTGACTTACTTTCCCGCCCCTGGGCTGCCTGGACCCCTGGGTGGGCGTGTCCCAACCGCCTGGTCACGCCCACTGGTGTGTCAATCTTTCCCTAAGGGGGGTGACTAGGGTTTAATGGTTGCTGTGTGTTTCCTAGTGAGGGAAGGTGTTATGCAGGGGCCTATTTGTGACTACCTGGTTTTGCCAGGGCGTCACACAATTATACTGCCTATGTCAGAAGGGGGATCAAGACCTCAGTGTGCTTACTGTGGATAAGCTTGGGCTGTCATCATACCGGTAATGGAGGACTCGAAGTGTCCCTACTATGGGGTGGAGGGGGGCTTTGGATGTGCCTCGCTACTATCTCTCAAAGTTGATGTGCCTCTCAAGACAAGAAAGGTTGGGGACCACTTCGCTAAAGCATAAAATTATGTCTAAATTCACAAAATTCACCCTCGTATTAGAGAAGCTTTCTGAAGAAAAATATATTTATTTTTTTTAACTCTGCTGTGTAAGAAACACATTCATGCTGCTTTCTCTGACAGCCCTATAGACAATGAGTGGAGTGGAGATTGAGCATGTGCCACTCTGTTGCATCCAGGACGGAACTGCATTCACAAGGTCTGAGGCCCTCTTCTCAAGATAGCTGTGGGTCCTATAAGATCTTCTGCGATCAGCAAGTTATCTTCTATTTTGTAAATATCCATGAAATGTCATTATTTTTGTGTTCTGATAACTTAAAAGGAATCTGTCAGCTTGTTTTTGCCATGAAAGCTGAAGCCAGCATGCTGTAAGGGCTAACACAGAAAGTTCAGGGATGCCTGTGTTGTCACTGTCAGTTTATTTGCTATGTTTGTTTTAGCAGCCGGGCCGTTATCATTGCTGTGGCTAGCTGCCTCCTGCCTTGTTGTCCGGTACGCCCCCTCCTCTGCTTGACACCTCACAGTAAATGTACAATCTCTATAGTGAGCCTGGTGTGGGTAAGGGCAGCTCTGTGGACTCTGCTACATGACTAAAGCTAAAAAATGCACATTGTGTCAGAACGACTGCACCCAGTAATTTAAGTGATAGATTGTTAGATTCAGGATCTCTTTGCCTACATGATGCTGCTCTCAGATGAGGTAGCAAAAACATGCTGACAGATTCCCTTTAAATTCCCTGAGAAATAAACTGTCTATGCCCCTATGTATAAAATGGCTTCAACAATCTCTTGTTTTCTGATGGTTGTCACCATAAATGATGATTTGTGAGTCACCACGTTACAAAATCTCTGATATTTTGCTTTGATTTTATTATCAATGCAATTTTGTATAGATTATTGTGATGTAAATTTCCAGATAGAAATGTCAAACTCATTACTTATAGCAATTAAACAATACCTAACTTACTGCAATAATTTTGGATACTATATAATTTAAGTACATTTTTAGACATGTAAATTTATAACTGGAGCCACTTCATAATTCTTCTATTACTTCTTAATTCATAGTAATGCAGTGTAATTTGCATTATAATGTGACTGTCAAGTCCCCCATTTGATCCTGCCTTAATATATGTTCCATATTCCAGGTATTGTCACTGCTGAGTCTTTAATATGTGTATCAATCAGGAGCACTGTGCGCTATTCTCTATCTTTTTTTTATGGAATGTAAATGAGCATTATTTACTGTCTTGCACTAAATTGCTGCTGCTTATTGAACACATTGTCAATCACTTGCTTGAAACTCACAGCGACCCCTTGATTGTACATAAAAACTTGCCATTAGCAGGGAAGGCATGGTAAACTTATTCTCATTTAAGCAGCACTTGCCACTTAGAGAGAAGGAGGAGATTTTCAGAAAACCCCTGGATATTGGGCATCAGGTAGTCTGAGAAGTGCTGTAAATTTAAAGGGATTATCTGGGTTATTTTGCTATATATTTTTTTCACTTCACTATTGGGCTACATAGGGGCAGGTGAGTAGAGAGTAACTACCTACCTGCGCTGCTGTCAGGCCCTCTCCCCCGGCTCAGAGCGGTCATGTGACTGTTCCTGCCAGGATTTTGCTGCTTCCTGTGACGTGACGTCAACAGGGGCAGAACCTTGTTGTCACAGCTGACATCATGATGCCGCCCTGCTGGGTGGGTACAGTGCATTGGAGTCCCCGCCCCATCCCCCACATTCCGTAGTACAGTGGTCTCAGAGACTCTAGCCGTAGGTCACATGCGGGCGGCTCCTGATGCTTCTTGCAGCCTGCAGGCTCATGGTCCCCTTTATGATCTCTGCCTTGCTGGGGGGCCATGCAGTCAGCGCTTTATATCAGATGACAGATTTCCTGGTGCTGCGCAGGGACTCTTGCACCGGCAGCATTCATCAAGGGGGCTGCAAGAAGCAAACAGGACACCAAGGGAATGGAGGACCGGTGAGAAGCATTTGTCTTTGTTTTTTTGCGTGTGTGAAGTGTAGGGGGTGGGCAGACCCCTTACAAAAGGGAGCATAGTTAACCCGGAAATGTTATTAATAAAAATGTTTTATATGTATGTATACTGTGTTAGGGTACCCCGTAGTGGCCGGGTGGGACGGCTGTCATCACAGTGGGGAGGAGGAGCCGGCAGAAGCAAGGGGAGGGAAGAGAAAGTGTTGTGGAGGAAAGTGAAGAACAGGAGGGCAGTTGTCTCGGGGACGGGAGCGGAGCAGCAGAGCCGGGGCAGAGTGTGGGAGCTGAAGAACAGGGAAGCCGGAGAGAACAGGAGCGGGCGGAACCTCATAGGGTGAAGCAGTCCGGTGTGGGTCCGGGCTGTGGGTAGCCAGAAGTGGGAGCCGGGTGAAGAAGAGAAGCCAGGCACATCCCCACTGGAGGGGACGCAGGGACAGGCTTTCCCCAGCTAAAGAAAGCGTAACATCACCTTTTACTGCCTCGTGTGGAGATTTGTGAAGAATAAAGAATGTTTGTTATTTGCATCGAACCATGCCTGAAGAGTGTTTGTGCGCCGGACAACACCTGCACCACCACACTCTGCCCCACCACGACATCTCCTGTCCCCAAAGTGACGGCGGAGCCAGGGGTAAGCCTGATAGCAAGGGCCACGACTACAAGCCCGGAGGCGCCCCTGGCCCCCCGTTACATGTGGCGTAGTCGGCAGGATGCGAATTACATGCCAGGGACCCAAGACGCCGGAGATCAAGTGGTGCCTAGGGCACAGGATCCGGACCATTGGAGAAGATTTCCGATCCCATGGTGGGAGGAAGAAGCAGTGCCTGCAGCGTTGGACCGGGCACAAGATGGCGGCAAGATGGCCGTCGTCTGTGAAGATGCAGAAAGCGCGCGAAAAGTTGGCGCCAAAAGAAGAGCCTGGGGCTGGCCGGTGCCGAAAAAGAAGTACGGAGTACTCCGCCCAAAGAGGGGAGGTGCTGGCCCCAGGATGCTGAGAAAAACATGTGAAGTGGGCGGTGTTCCAGGAAAAAAGAAGAACCGCCACGGAGGGGTCGATCGGATGTGGGAGACTGGGGGTGGAGTATACCCAAGAGCGGGAAAAGTAAGCCCGCCTCCATTTCCTCCAGCTTCTCCACCGACCCTGACGCCTTTACCTGAGACTCGTTCCCCAAGCGAGATGGAAAACGCCGAGGGACTACACCCTGCGCCTGGCCTGGAGAAGAGCTACCCGAAACAGATTGCGGCTGCGTCTGCGGAGGGATTTCCCGCTCATCTGCCGGCTGTACCCGGAGGACCGGGACGGGCCACCAAAGTGACTTGGGTGACTACGTGGGACGCCGTGACCGGCGAGACCACGACAGAGGTCCGGGCGACCTACACCGCCCAACTACCGTCGGGGAGCCGGCTTCTGGGAACCCCCTATCTATGCCCGGAGATACCCCCGTCAGCCGCGGTGGGATCTGCGACACTTGTTCAAGCTCTGGCTCTGGAGGAAATACACGCCCGGAAACTGGAGAGAGACGAGTGGGGCTTCTACTGGGACCCAGTTCAGCCGTCACCACTACCGACACAAAGGTCCCTGAGCCGGACCCAGTACAGCGAAGACCGGTTTTAGCCGAAACTTCCCGCTCACGAAGTACCTTGGCTGTAGCCCCAGCAGTCATGCCTGGGCAGAGTACTGATCCGGAGAAGGGAACCCCGCCGGTGCTGGCGATAAACCAAAGCATCACCACCCATCCGGTTATTGTTATGGGCAGCCCGCCGCCGTCCCGCGCAGCGACCCCATCAGCCCCGTCGGGGACTGAGGAGCCAAAGCTGGAGGCTGAAACAGCGGAGCAACCCATCAGCTACGAGCCTTTCCGGAGGCTGCGCCGGTTGCCCGGGCAGTCTTTGTCAGAGTATGTGCAAGCCCAGAGAGCCGAATGGCAACGGGCCTACCATCCGGAATGAACACCAAGACCGGAAGATGGCGGGCCTGCTTTTGTGTTAGACACCGGCGTTGTTCCGAGCCGGAAGAAGGTGTGTTGGTTGAAACCGTTAAAGTTGTTGAGCCCGGGGAGAGCCTGCTGCTGGACTGAGCCAGGGGCTCCTCCGCGTCGCTGAGAAGAAGAAGTTTTTGATTTGTGTTCCTGCCGGTTAACAACTAAGACCGGGAGTGCTGCCAAGCCTCCGGGCACTACTAAGACCGGGAGCTTCCAGGAGGAACTCCGGGCGCTGGACTGGTGCACCCTCTTTCGGGTACCCTCCTGTGGACAGGTTCGCAGTTTCATTAAACATGACTTTGCCTAGTTTAAAATGTGATTTTAGATTGGAGCCTTGCCGGGAGGCTCAAGCTTTAAGAGGGGAGGTATGTAGGGGTTGGGCAGACCCCTTACAAAAGGGAGCATAGTTAACCCGGAAATGTTATTAATAAAAATGTTTTATATGTATGTATACTGTGTTAGGGTACCCCCTAGTGGCCGGGTGGGACGGCTGTCACCACAGTGGGGAGGAGGAGCCGGCAGAAACAAGGGGAGGGAAGAGAAAGTGTTGTGGAGGAAAGTGAAGAACAGGAGGGCAGTTGTCTCGGGGACGGGAGCGGAGCAGCAGAGCCGGGGCAGAGTGTGGGAGCTGAAGAACAGGGAAGCCGGAGAGAACAGGAGCGGGCGGAACCTCATAGGGTGAAGCAGTCCGGTGTGGCTCCGGGCTGTGGGTAGCCAGAAGTGGGAGCCGGGTGAAGAAGAGTAGCCAGGCACATCCCCACTGGAGGGGACGCAGGGACAGGCTTTCCCCAGCTAAAGAAAGCGTAACATCACCTTTTACTGCCTCGTGTGGAGATTTGTGAAGAATAAAGAATGTTTGTTATTTGCATCGAACCATGCCTGAAGAGTGTTTGTGCGCCGGACAACACCTGCACCACCACACACTGCCCCACCACGACATCTCCTGTCCCCAAAGTGACGGCAGGGGTAAGCCTGATAGCAAGGGCCACGACTACAAGCCCGGAGGCGCCCCTGGCCCTCCGTTACAGAAGAATGGCACAATAGGGAACAATTCTACAGGATGGAGTATTGCTACAAGAAGAGGAGCAGAAAAGAGGACATTACTACAGGATGAGCAGAAGGGCAGATGAATGGGCGCAATGGTACAGGATGAGCACATTATTACAGGATGGGCACAAGGATGGGGCACATTACTATAGGATGGGCACAATACTACAAGTTGAGCAGAATGATGGGGCACATTATGAAAGGATGGGGGCATTACAATAGGATGGGCACATTACTACATTATATAATAATAATAATTTTATTCATTTATATAGCGCTATTAATTCCACAGCGCTTTACATACATTGGCAACACTGTCCCCATTGGGCTCACAATCTAGAGTCCCTATCTGTATGTCTTTGGCGTGTGGGAGGAAACTGGAGAACCCGGAGGAAAGCCACACAAACACGGGGAGAACATACAAACTCCTTGCAGATAGTGTCCTTTGTGGGATTTGAACCTAGGAACCCAGCGCTGCAAGGCTGCAGTGCTAACCACTGAGCCACCATGCGCCGATTATATGTGCCCATATTGTGTAATGTGCCCATATTGTGCCCTGTAATAATCTGACCATATTGTTCCCTGTAGTAATGTGCCCATCCTTTAGTAATGTACTCATTCTGGTCCCCTTCTTGTCCCCTATTATGCATTGTTAACATACAGTATATATAAACACACACACAGAAGTTATTCTCACATGTCCTCTGTTCCCGCAGTGTCCTCTCACCTGCTCCTTGCTGACTGCAGGTGTGGCACCCCTGACCTGGTCAGGTGCCACTGAGTACTGCACCCATGCTGGGGGCAGTACAATACAGGTAATCCAGAAAGCTGACTGAGGTGTGACTACACAGGCGCATAGTAATCAGGTCTCACACATGTACCTTTGGGAGGACTCCTGAGAGCTTCCAGGAGGGGGCGTGGCCTCCATGTCCACTCAAGGGGTGTGGTAGAGAGCCTGGTTGCTAGGTGGCGTAGGCAGGCACAAAGGGGAAAGAGGAAGAAGGAGGGAGGGGCAGTCTGGAGCAGGGAGTTGAAGAGAGAGGAGTGTGGAAGTGGAGCTCAGACAGAGCAGATGTGCAGAACCCATGAGTGAGCCGGTTAGTGCGCAGCTCGGGGAGAGCAGAAGCAGACCCTGGAGTTGTTGCAGTCTAACAGCGTCCGCGCAGTGACTACTGACGGGGGAGATCGGTCACCTAGTAGTGCCGCCCGAAATCCACCCAAGGCTAAAGAGAGAGCAACGGAGTGGAGAGTAAGAGGACTGCCAGGGAGGTACCAGGCCCGAAGGGGTAACAGGTCCCAGTGCAGAGATAGATCCAGCTTTCTTCTGCCAAACCTGCCTGAGGGGGCACTTCAAACCCCCAAGACAACACCACAGAGTCCGCAGCCACGTAGCAAAGAGAGGGCCCATAGTTCACAGGAGGCAAGCAGCCGGAGTGACCTTGTCCAGGCTACAAGCAAACGGGCCGAAACGAGGGGAGCAGCAACTTCCCTGGGGGACCCCCGTAGGAACTGCAAGTTGGGGTCATCACAAACAACAGAAGGGCTAAGGAAGGCGAGTCAGTAGCCACCCTCACAAGCCAGCCTGAAGGACGCCTGGTTCCAGCCTGGTTCATCCCAGCTACGCCCGGGTTACTCACCATGCCATCAACAGTGAGTAAAACCTCTGAAAGACATTCTGCTTGTGTTGAGTTATTCTGCGCCTTGTGGTTCCACACACCTACACAGGGCCCTGGGGCTTGCCTCACTCTCAGGAGGCTATTACAACTGACTGCACCCACCATCAGCCCCAGGCATCCCTTAATCTGCAGTGGCAGTCCCCATTGACCGCAATTCTGAGAGTGGCGTCACGATAATCCCAAAATGAAGGTTCCCTACCTGTGACCAGAACCGTCCCATCACGTGGAGTCCCTAAAGGTAATGCACCGCTACACCGCACCTGTGGGGCTTCACACAGGCACATAGACCCCTCAGTGATGGCAGCTAGTACACGGGGTCGCTGCTTTTGCCGGCGCCACAAATCATTTAAGTGGAGTAAAGCACTGACAACAACAATGGCGGCCCCTGCACCAGCTGCGATTACCGAGGGATCTATGTACTGTACCTGCAGTCCACAAGAATCAGGTAAGAGGAAACACCGGGAATGGAGGACAGGCAAGAATAATTTCATGTGGAACCCTCATTCGGGTATAAGTCGGGGGGTTGTTTTCAGCATAAAAAAATGGGCTGAAAAACTTAACTTTTCGTGTGTGTGTGTGTGTGTGTGTGTGTGTACACGTTTCTGAGGTATCTTTTCCTGGTTGGTAGTGTGTGCATGGGAATTACGGCCTGGTTCATGCATGTTTATTAACAATGTAAAAAGCTATTGTTCTATGTTATCAGCCCTAGCATGGGTGTTTTATGCTGTATCCTAGACTGTGTGCTGCAACATATGTAAGTGTACACTATGTTTATAAAATTTGTACTAATATGCAATGGTGGCACTCTGCAAGGATCATCATTAATCCTATACCATGTCACCTGCCGCCAAGTGAATTTGTAACATCTTTTAATTATTGATGATGATTTTATGGATTCTCATCACTTGTTTTCAAATAAATGTATTTGATTTTTGCACCTGAAAACCTCGTTCTGTTTCTCCTTCAACTATTGTTCCTGAGTTGTGCAATGTAGGGTATATGGCTACCAACCTACACCCACATTTTTGTTGTATGGTGTTATGGAGTATCCTTTTTAATTAATAAAAAAAACAAATATATTCCTGTGACGCCCTGGACTAGCCAGGTAGTCACAGACAGCCCTTGCACAAACACCCGTACCCCCTAAAAAAGTAACAGCAGCCAACCTAAAAACCTTGGTCACCCCTCTCGGATCTTGATGTTCACACCAGGGGGCGGAGCCAGGCAATTGGCCATGCCCACCGAGGAGTTTGGATAGCCTGAGGCGGGAAAAACAGAGCAGATTAGTTTTGGAGGTGAAAGAAAGAGGAGTTGAGAGGAGTAAACGTCTGACAGGGGTCTGGGTCGTAGCCTGGACACCCTTTAGCCAGGAGGCAGATGGTGGTCGCCGCCTGCAGGAGCCGGGAAGATGGCCTGGTGGAACCGTAAGGGACCGGGACAGGGTAGTGGCCCGCCGGTACCGAACCGGGGAACCGACTGGAAATCGGAGCACAGAGGGGGGTACTCAGACCCTGAAACGAGGTCCCGAATCTACCGGACAAAGTTAATTCACTGATTGAGGTCTGGACTTTATGTCCTTTCCCAACCAAGTACCGATTGAAGACAACAGCCCAATGAGGGGTATAGAAAGCCACCGCTCAGGCAGAGAGATCCCACGAGCCAGCGTCTGCGGGCAAACGGGCTCTCCCGACACACACACAGACGGGGAGCGGACTCCCATTGCTGAAGCGCAGGCAGTCCACAGCTACAAAACAAGGTGCAGGAGAAAGGCGGGGACCACCAAACCGGGTGGGGGACCAGACGCAGCCGGCTGCGGGCACCAACCACCATCATTTTGATTTACCAGAGACTCCGGTGTATCTGTCAGAGTGAGTACAACTGTGCACTCGGGCCGCGCACCGCCCCGCACCACACCAATCCGTCCGCAGCCTCACAACCGGGCCCCGGGACCATCACCCCCTTACCCACTGAGGGGTCAACACCTGGTTGCGCAACACCGTCCCCGGGGGCCTAGTAGACAGCAGCGGTGGTGTCTACATTCACCACAACCTGTGGGTGGCATCACGAATTTAACTAAAAACCACGGCCCCGGCCGTAAACCTAACCCCTACGTAGCGCCAGCATCCTTTCAGAGCGAAGTGACTCCGGGTCCGGAGGCGCTCGAGCCACCCACCAACCAGCCCGGATCCGAGTGGCTCGGCTGCAGCTGAGCGCGGGGTGGTACACATCGACTCTTCTGGCGTCACGAACAGGATACTTAGCTAATCACTTACCTGGTGAAGTGCATCTTGAAGTTGAAGTCAGCAGTGACCCGTTGAAAAAATTCCAGAATCCGCCATCTTGTCGCCATCTTTTGGCGCGAAGTTTCCCGCCAATGCCATCTTCCCCGCGAAAAGAGCGCAAGAGTTGAAGCCCCGCCCCCTTGGAACTCGGCTGTACAGAAAAGGCCGAAAAACGAAACTAAGCAGCAAAAGAACCGAGTGCCATGAAAAGACCAAGGGGGAGCGGATGGAAGATGTCGGCGTTCAGGGAGGTGAGCGGAGCGGTGCCCGTCACCGGAGTGGCGGGACCTAGAAGCGGCAGAGGCGGAGTGGCTTTTGACGCGGAGGACCGCAACCCGAACGAGCTCCCCGCGGGAACCGCTGCCTGGTTGGAGCGGGAGCTGGGCCGATTCTGCATCCGGGTAATGGCACAGACCCTGCAGCAGGTGCTTGACAGGAAGGCAGAGGTACGGAGGATGGTTGCCGTGGTGTGGGCCCGTGAACAGAGGGTCGCATCCGTTGTACCGCGCCACGACAAAGCCACGCAGACCCCCATGTCGTCCCTCATCAGCTGGGAGCTGGAACCCGCTAGTACCGCAACTCATGGAGAAAGAGGTACCGTCTACGTTGCCCCCGCCGCCATTCCCGATGGAGGTCCATAGCCCAGGGATCTATTGCACCTGGAAGGGGAGCCCGATAACCCGGCCAAGGATAGCACAGTACGGTCCCCTGCAATGGTAGCCGCATTTGTAAGTTAGCCCCTGAAGTTAAAAAGTTGAAGTTGAAAAAGTTTTAAGTAAAGCACCTGCTCCTGCTAAAATAGACTCTTACACCTTTGTTGAACGTCTCCAAGTTCCCCGGGAGGCGCCATCCAGCACACTGGGTGGAAGGGAAAGAGAAGCTGCCCGACTTCTTGAACGCCGCTGCGGTTGGAGTCCAAGAAGGCGCCATCAGGGGTAGGAGCCCCTGGTGGAGGATGGAAAGCCAGTTAAGCGGGAGTGAGGACAGATTCTGTTACAGACTCCGGTCTACTGTACCCGTGCTGCAGGCAGTGGGAAGACGGGGTCTTTCTGGACAGTGTCACTGTGAGTGAATGTGGCATTGGGGACCCATGCTGCCCTGTGGTGGACTGAGGGAAAGTGGCTGGAGGAGGCTGCGCCGGCAGCAGAGTTAACATGTTGTAAATAATCCCGGCCGAGTGCGGGGCGGTACATTTCCATCTCACTTGTTTATTTTCACCAGGTAAACTAATATAACTGCACAAAATTTAGAAATAAACATTTCTGACATGCAAAAACAAAACCCAAATAAATTAGTGACCAATATAGCCACCTTTCTTTATTATGACACTCAACAGCCTACCATCCATAGATTCTGTCAGTTGCTTGATCTGTTTACGATCAACATTGCATGCAGCAGCCACCACAGCCTCCCAGACACTGTTCCAAGAGGTGTACTGTTTTCCTCCCTGTAGTTCTCACATTTTATGAGGGACCACAGGTTCTCTATGGGGTTCAGATCAGGTGAACCAGGGGGCCATGTCATTATTTTTTCATATTTTAGACCTTTACTGGCCAGCCACGCTGTGAAGTAGTTGGATGCATGTGATGGAGCATTGTCCTGCATGAAAATCATGTTTTTCTTAAATGATACCGACTTCTTCCTGTACCATTGCTTGTACCATTGCTTGAAGAAGTTGTCTTCCAGAAACTGGCAGTAGGTCTGGGAGTTGAGCTTCACTCCATCTTCAACCCGAAATGGTCCTACAAGTTCATCTTTGATGATACCAGCTCATACCAGAACCCCACCTCCACCTTGCTGGTGTCTGAGTCGGAGTGGAGCTCTCTGCCCTTTACTGATCCAGCTTCTGGCCCATCCATCTGGCCCATCAAGAGTCACTCTCATTTCATCAGTCCATAAAACCTTTGAAAAATCAGTCTTAAGATATTTCTTGACCCAGTCTTGACATTTTATCTTATGTTTCTTGTTCAAAGGTGGTCGTTTTTCAGCCTTCCTTACCTTAGCCATGTCCCTGAGTATGGAACACCTTGTGCTTTTTGATACTCCAGTAACGTTGCAGCTCTGAAATATGGCCAAACTAGTGGCAAATGGCATCTTGGCAGCTTCACGCTTGATTTTACTCAATTCATGGGCAGTTATTTTGCGCCTTTTTTGCCCAACACGCTTCTTGGATTTTTGTCATGAAACTCTTGATTGTTCGGTGATCACGCTTCAAAAGTTTGGCAATTTTAAGACTGTTGCATCCCTCTGCAAGACATCTCACAATTTTGGACTTTTCAGAGCCTGTCAAATCTCTCTTCTGACCCATTTTGCCAAAGGAAAGGAAATTGCCTAATAATTAAGCACACCTTATTGTGCTGTTTCTATTTGTCTTAGTTAAAACTGTTATTTAATGTTTTTCATGCCTGTCTCTGCTGCCATCTACTGGTCAGACTTTTCAGCTCCTCTGTTTCTTTTGCCCAGCCCATGGGAGTGTCTGATGACCCTCTTGCATCACTTCCTGGGATGTTCATTCCAGCCAGAGCTTTTGTGAGAGCAAGATCCCTTATAGGAGCTACTAGAAGCAAAGTCTTCTGACCACGTAGTAGCTACAGAGGCAAGCATCACTGGAAGATTTCAATGCCAAGTACTTGGATTACTGCACTCTGCATGTCCTAACCTTTGGAGAAAATAAACCACCATTGTTTCATCTCAGCTTGTGCATGTTTTCACTCTGGAGTGCTCAAGGTCCTGTCTGCCCCACCTATAGGAAAAACGAAGGTAATGTGAAGCCCCGCAGGTGTTGTGTCGGTGCATTACCTTCAGGGACTCCACGTAGCTGGTGCTGGTCACAGGTAGGGAATCTTCGGTTTTGATCGTGACGCCACTCTCAGTATTGCGGTCAGTAGGGACCGCCACTGCAGGTTGAGGGTCGCCTGGGGCTGATGGTGTGTGCAGTTAGTTGGAATAGCCTCCTGAGAGTGAGGCAAGCCCCAGGGCCCGGTGTAGGTTTGTAGTACCACAAGTCGCAGAATGACTCACACAGGCAGAACTGTCTTTCAAGGGCTTTACTCACATTTGATGGCAGGGTGAGTAGCCCGGGTGTAGCTGGGATGAACCAGATGGGAACCAGGTATCCTTCAGGCTGACTTTATGAGGGTGACTACTGACTCGCCTTCCTTAGCCCTTGGTGGTTTGGGGTGACCCCGACTTTGAGTCCCTATGGGGGTCACCCAGGGAAGATGCTGCAGCCTCTCTCCCCCTTTTGTTTGCCGTTTGCTTGTTCCCCGGACCAGGCCACTCCAGCTGCTTGCCTCCTGTGACCTATGGGCCCTCACTGCGGTTACGTGGCTGCGGCTTTTGTGGTGTTGTGGTGTGGGCTTTGAGAGCCCCACACCGGCAGGTTTAGCAGAAGAAAGCTGGATCTATCTTCGCTTCGGGATCTGCCGCCCGGTTGGGCCTGGTGCTCTCTAGCAGTCTCCTTACTTCCCACTCCGTGCTTTCTCTCTAGCTGAAGCTGGCTTTCAGGTAGCACTCCTAGTTGACCGTTCTCCCCCGTCAGTAGCCACTGCGCGGGCGCTGTTAGACAGCAACAGCCCCACAGGTCTGCTCCTCACTGAGCCCTATGGAGTTCTCTGCTCTAACTGACTCACTGCTCCTCCTCTCCTGTTCTTGCCTACGCCACCTAGCAACCAGATTCTCTTACCACACCCCTTGAGAGGAGATGGAGGCTTTTGGCCCCCTCCACTATTCCAGTGAAGGTCAAGGCTTTGCCCCCTCCTGGGATCCCCAGGGGTCCTCTCAAAGGTACATGTGTGAGACCTGATCACTATGCGCCTGTGTTCCACACCCCGGTCAGCCTTCTGGATTACCTGTGTTGTACTGTCCCCAGCATGGGTGCAGTACTCAGTGGTGCCTGACCAGGTCAGGGGCGCCACATTCCCCCTTAGTTATCACCAGCACGTCCTCGGGCTGCAAGACAACATTTTAAAATGCATAAAACATTAAAACATGTAAAACATTTAAAAGCACCAGGTACCATACATCACCACCCTCCACCCACAAGTCCGTTAACCCACCCAAAACCCTTTCACGTTGGCCGCGACTTCAGCCACTTCTGGCAGGATGTAGAGGCGGCTTTCATGGGCTGGTGGTTTCAGGGTATACCTGGCCTGGTGGATCCGCGCCTTCAGCCTCTTCTGGCAGGATGCAGAGGCGGCCTCCACAGTTGGTGCTGACCAGGTACCCTCTTTGTGGTGGTGAGCCAGGCCCCATAAACAGGCATGCTCTCTGGTCGCAGGTGAGCCAAGGCCCTATATACGGACGGGCTCCTCCTGGTTGCAGACGAGCCAAGCCCCTAAACAGGCTGACTCTGGTGGCGGTGGTGCCCTCTGGTGTAACTATTTACACTGCGAGAGTTTGTGGCTATAGCCAGTTCATAGCCTTAAGGTTTATGGTTTTTCTCACAATAGTTTTTGTGGGCACATTACTTGAACGTTGCAAAACAAAACTTTTCAAAACTGGTCAAAACAGTAACTTCTTTCTTTACTTTACTTTACTCTACTCCTCTTTACCAGGGCTTGAGCCTGTATGGCGGTGGCACCTGCTGCTTTCCTGCTCTCTGTCGTCGTCTGTGGTTGTTTCATCTGTAGGTTCCTTGTCTTTTCTTTCTTGATCTTCATCTGTGTCTTTATCTCTGTCTTTTCTTTCTTGTAGCATGGGGTGGCTGTAAGGTTTGCTGGTGCATAGTGCTACGTCAAGCGCGTACAATCCTCTTTCGCCTTCATGCATAGTAAACTGGACTGAATCTCCCATCTTTAGGTTTCTGCCAGGGTGTCCTCTGGGCAGATTAGCTCTGACGTCTCTCCTATTAACAAAAATGCCTTCTTTGATACCAGGTGCTACGATGAATCCATATCCACTTCTCAGATTAAAATCCTCCACTACTCCTCTGAAAAGGGGTCCTCTGGCCTGGGCTTTGGACCTTCTCAGGGCTCGTTTTTCTTGCAGGTCTCTGGCGGTGACTTCTCTCTGCTCTGGAGATGACGGTGCAGAGGATAGTTGCATTCTGTTGCGGTGTGTCTTACGGGCTGGATTCTGTAGGGTGCAGCTCACAAACTCCCAGGTAAGGCTTTTGGGCAGTTCTTCTTCTGCAGATGGTGTCAGGTCTTCCTCATCCCAGCGAGAATAAGGCAGCATCTCTGGCTCTGGGTATGGCTCTGGAGTCAGCCCCTCAACCTCCTGGCCTCCTCCCCCCCTTAGTTCTTCCTGGCACTCCTTGGGTAGCAGTGCTGGGGATGGACTTCTTTCTGCCGGCCCAGGTGGGGAACTCTTTGCCGTGGTTGCTGCGGGAGCTGTCGGGATACTCTTTGGGGTGTGCGGAGGGAGCATGTACCGCTCCACCATCTCCCGTGGGAACTTAGCTTCCAGGTCGGCTTTTAGCTGCCAGTATGCGGAGTCCTCACCTACCAGGGATTGCCTAGCAGGGACTTCCTGAACCTGGGGAGCCTTGTCTGCTCTGGCCTTGCGGGCCGGGGTAAATGGTACGTCAGCCTTGTCTTGGCGGGCCGCGCCTGGCATGGCGGCGGCCTGGTCTTGGCGGGCCGCGCCTGGCATGGCGGCGGCCTGGTCTTGGCGGGCCGCGCCTGGCATGGCGGCGGCCTGGTCTTGGCGGGCCGCGCCTGGCATGGCGGCGGCCTGGTCTTGGCGGGCCGCGCCCGGCATGGCGACGGCCTGGTCTTGGCGGGCCGCGCCCGGCATGGCGACGGCCTGGTCTTGGCGGGCCGCGCCTGGCATGGCGGCGGCCTGGTCTTGGCGGGCCGCGCCCTGTATGGCGGCGGCCTGGTCTTGGCGGGCCGCGCCTGGCATGGCGGCGGCCTGGTCTTGGCGGGCCGCGCCCTGTATGGCGGCGGCCTGGATCGGCGTCGCAGCTGCGATGGGGTCTGTGCAGGCTGGGCTGGGCGTCGCTGCAGGGACCGGGTCTTGGTGGGCCGAGCAGGGCATCGCTGCGGCGGCCGGGGCTTGGCGGGCCGAGCAGGGCATCGCTGCGGCGGCCTGGGCTTGGCGGGCCGAGCAGGGCATCGTTGCGGCGGCCGGGGCTTGGCGGGCCGCACCTGGCGTGGCTGCGGCCTGGTTCAGCGTCGCCGCACCGGGCGCCTCTTCAGGGACCGCGGGCGTGGCAGCAGGGGTCGGGGCACTTGCGCTAGCCGGGGCATCACTCGACTCACCCATCGTTGGCAGCATCGGGGTCTGAGTTGTCACCGCCCGATCTGGCACTCGGTGCGCGGCTCTCTCCTCGTAGGCCCGAACCGCTGCGGTCATCCATAGGAACTCCTCGCGTCCCTCCCTGATCAGCCTTCCGACCCTGGCTTCCAGTTGATCGCAGAACTCGGCGAGCTCCCGACACCACCAGGCAGCGGTGCCTGGCTCTGGGTCTCTGCTCTCAGACGCCATCTTCATTAGCAAGCTGCTGGCTTCTCTTCTGCTCCGCCGTCTCCGGACGCTTCCGCTCTCTTCGCTGGCAAGCTCAGAACTCTGCAGGGGATCTCTGGGTAGCCACACCTCTTCGTGGGCGGTAACTTCTTCCAGCGCGGGCTGCTGTTGTTTTTCAGCGCGCTTTTCATGGTGGCAATATGGCGGCGCTTCCAATTTTTCAAGCGGACCGCCCAGGCACATGGTCACCTGTCTGAACAGGTCTAGTCCTTATCCTGTTCGTGACGCCAGATGTGAAGCCCCGCAGGTGTTGTGTCGGTGCATTACCTTCAGGGACTCCACGTAGCTGGTGCTGGTCACAGGTAGGGAATCTTCGGTTTTGATCGTGACGCCACTCTCAGTATTGCGGTCAGTAGGGACCGCCACTGCAGGTTGAGGGTCGCCTGGGGCTGATGGTGTGTGCAGTTAGTTGGAATAGCCTCCTGAGAGTGAGGCAAGCCCCAGGGCCCGGTGTAGGTTTGTAGTACCACAAGTCGCAGAATGACTCACACAGGCAGAACTGTCTTTCAAGGGCTTTACTCACATTTGATGGCAGGGTGAGTAGCCCGGGCGTAGCTGGGATGAACCAGATGGGAACCAGGTATCCTTCAGGCTGACTTTATGAGGGTGACTACTGACTCGCCTTCCTTAGCCCTTGGTGGTTTGGGGTGACCCCGACTTTGAGTCCCTATGGGGGTCACCCAGGGAAGATGCTGCAGCCTCTCTCCCCCTTTTGTTTGCCGTTTGCTTGTTCCCCGGACCAGGCCACTCCAGCTGCTTGCCTCCTGTGACCTATGGGCCCTCACTGCGGTTACGTGGCTGCGGCTTTTGTGGTGTTGTGGTGTGGGCTTTGAGAGCCCCACACCGGCAGGTTTAGCAGAAGAAAGCTGGATCTATCTTCGCTTCGGGATCTGCCGCCCGGTTGGGCCTGGTGCTCTCTAGCAGTCTCCTTACTTCCCACTCCGTGCTTTCTCTCTAGCTGAAGCTGGCTTTCAGGTAGCACTCCTAGTTGACCGTTCTCCCCCGTCAGTAGCCACTGCGCGGGCGCTGTTAGACAGCAACAGCCCCACAGGTCTGCTCCTCACTGAGCCCTATGGAGTTCTCTGCTCTAACTGACTCACTGCTCCTCCTCTCCTGTTCTTGCCTACGCCACCTAGCAACCAGATTCTCTTACCACACCCCTTGAGAGGAGATGGAGGCTTTTGGCCCCCCTCCACTATTCCAGTGAAGGTCAAGGCTTTGCCCCCTCCTGGGATCCCCAGGGGTCCTCTCAAAGGTACATGTGTGAGACCTGATCACTATGCGCCTGTGTTCCACACCCCGGTCAGCCTTCTGGATTACCTGTGTTGTACTGTCCCCAGCATGGGTGCAGTACTCAGTGGTGCCTGACCAGGTCAGGGGCGCCACAGTAAGACTCTCACAACCTCTCACAACTACGCACCTTCCATCGCCTTTAAGTGGGGACAGAACAGTCAGAAGACTGCTTAACAGCCCAAAGCAAAAACTTCCTGAGAGCCCAATCAGTCAGAAGACTGCTTAACAGCTCAATACCCCGGCTACAGATCCCTGAGAACCCTGTAACTTCCCATGTAATCTGCCTAGCAACAAGCCTTGTGCACTAATCTGCCTGCACAGTGCATGCCTGGACAAGCCTAAGGGGAAGCTCTCCCATCTGCCACGTCCTGTGTCACCTCTGCTTGCATTGTAAAGGGACAGTTTATGCACCTGCTGTTTCCCTCTTGCTATACTCCTTCTATAGACTTGCAGTACATTATACCCCATTACAGCACATCGCTGCACTGCGAACCCCAAGTTTTACTAAAGACACCTTGGGAATCTCATCAGGGAGTCCTTGCAGACAGGGCCGGATTATAGGCGGGGCAGACGGGGCTTCAGCCCAGGGGCCCCCACCACAAGAGCCTCTGAGGGGGCCCCCACCACCATCTGTGTGTCCGCCATTTTATTAATGTTGCAGTGGTTCAAGACTGCACTGTACCTTTAAGGTATTTCAATCCCGGCCATCACTGTACTGCAGACACGCCCACTGTACGTTGTGTGGGCTGCGCCTGCCAGGATGACGTCACCGCGCTGCTGTTTCTTCCTGCCGTAGAGGAACTTGTGGGAGGACCGGAGGTCTCAGTGGATCCCGGTAAGTATGAGGTCATTAATCATGGTGCCGGCCGGGCAGGAGACTGCAGTAAGGAGGGAGCAGGACGCCGCTGATAACTCTGACGGGATTCCATAGTGTCAGCACAGCGGCCACTCTGCTCGGGATCAGTGTGAGTTATTGCCGGTCGCCGGAGTGTGACCTGCTGCAGATCAGGTCGGACTGTCAGTGCCGGTCATCGGCCTCATCCCTCCCCTGCAATAACTCACACTGATCTCCAGCAGAGACATCACTACACAGAATCCTGCACTGATCACATCTGAGCCTGCAGCACACATTACACTATATGGCCCATATTACATATAGAATATGTTACATCCTGTAGGCCCAGGTGTGATCAGTGCAGGGGATTGTATATCTGTGCACATGGGATACCACATCCAGCGTACAGAGAGAGTAGTGTGATACACTGTGTACACACATCAGATGGTATATAATAATGTGTATATTGTATAACCTCTGATGTCTGTATCACAGTATATTGTGTAACAGTCATGTATTCTCCTGTACACTGTACAGGGGCGTACCTTTGGGGGGCATGCGGCATATGTTCCCCTGCACAGCAATCAGGGGGGCACCATTAAAAAGTGTGAGGCAGCAGTATAGTGGGAGAAAATTGTAAGTGGAGAGTATTGGTGGAAAAAAGTGTGAGGGACATAGTATAGAGACTGGGTAGTGGGGGGGGGGGGTGGGGATAAGAAGTATAGAGAAGGGGCAGCATGGTGGCCAGTGTGAGGGCACATTATGCTGAGGAGGGGGAATGTGAGCTGGTGGTACAGTATAGTGACTGCATAGTGAAGGAGGTAGGCAGTATAGAGAAGGGGCGGCATGGTGGCCAGTGTGAGGGCACAGTATGGAGGGCACAGTATCCTGAGGAGGGGGAATGTGAGCTGGTGGTACAGTATAGTGACTGTATAGTGAAGGAGGTAGGCAGTATAGAGAAGGGGCAGCATGGTGGCCAGTGTGAGGGCACAGTATGGAGGGCACAGTATCCTGAGGAGGGGGAATGTGAGCTGGTGGTACAGTATAGTGACTGCATAGTGAAGGAGGTAGGCAGTATAGAGAAGGGGCAGCAAGGTGGCCAGTGTGAGGGCACAGTATGGAGGGCACAGTATCCTGAGGAGGGGGAATGTGAGCTGGTGGTACAGTATAGTGACTGCATAGTGAAGGAGGTAGGCAGTATAGAGAAGGGGCAGCATGGTGGCCAGTGTGAGGGCACATTATGCTGAGGAGGGGGAATGTGAGCTGGTGGTACAGTATAGTGACTGCATAGTGAAGGAGGTAGGCAGTATAGAGAAGGGGCGGCATGGTGGCCAGTGTGAGGGCACAGTATGGAGGGCACAGTATCCTGAGGAGGGGGAATGTGAGCTGGTGGTACAGTATAGTGACTGTATAGTGAAGGAGGTAGGCAGTATAGAGAAGGGGCAGCATGGTGGCCAGTGTGAGGGCACAGTATGGAGGGCACAGTATCCTGAGGAGGGGGAATGTGAGCTGGTGGTACAGTATAGTGACTGCATAGTGAAGGAGGTAGGCAGTATAGAGAAGGAGCAGTATGGTGGCCAGTGTGAGGGCACAGTATGGAGGGCACAGTATCCTGAGGAGGGGGAATGTGAGCTGGTGGTACAGTATAGTGACTGTATAGTGAAGGAGGTAGGCAGTATAGAGAAGGGGCGGCATGGTGGCCAGTGTGAGGGCACAGTATGGAGGGCACAGTATCCTGAGGAGGGGGAATGTGAGCTGGTGGTACAGTATAGTGACTGTATAGTGAAGGAGGTAGGCAGTATAGAGAAGGGGCAGCATGGTGGCCAGTGTGAGGGCACAGTATGCTGAGGAGGGGGAATGTGAGACTGAGGTGCGGTATAGTGACTGTATAGTGAAGGAGGTAGACATTATAGAGAAGGGGTAGTATGGTGGCCAGTGTGAGGGCACAGTATGGAGGGCACAGTATCCTGAGGAGGGGGAATGTGAGCTGGTGGTACAGTATAGTGACTGTATAGTGAAGGAGGTAGGCAGTATAGAGAAGGGGCAGCATGGTGGCCAGTGTGAGGGCACAGTATGCTGAGGAGAGGGAATGTGAGACTGAGGTGCAGTATAGTGATTTTGGTACAGAGGGTGAGGGCAGTATAGAGAGGGGATTGCATGGGGAACAGTGTGAGGGCACAGCTCAGGAGGAGGAGTGTGAGGAGGGGGCACAGTATAGACATTTGGAAGTATAGTGGGTACACAATGTAGAGGCCTGTGTGAAGAGGGGGCCCAGAACTGAACGAATAGGCCATGTACCATAAGAATGACATTGTGTGGGTCATTTTGTGCAGGGAGCACAGTGAAGGGCAATTATTTATTCAGACACACAGTGTAGGTCATATATTTATATTTAGGAGCATTATAATCATTCTGCTATTTATTTTAAGGGCATAATGTCGAGATGTGCTGCAGAAGACCCGGGAGGTCTGCAGAGGGGAGCTGTAGATGTGAAAAGTCATCATGACGTCTGGACAAGATGGAGAAGAAAGAATAAGATGACTCTGATCAGAGAAGATGTCACCTACAAGGTACCTGGATGTAACTGTATGTGTGTGAGGCCCGTTTCACACGTCAGTGAAAAACACTGACGTTTTTCACTGGCGTGTAAAACACGCACATGTCCCTGCGTGTGCTGTGATTCACGGCACACGGGGGTTGTATAAGTGCAATCCGGGCTCCGTTCTCCGTGGCCCGTGATTGCACTTAGAAATCAACTCACCTGCGCCCGCTCCCGCTCTCCGTGGTGCTGAATCCTCCCGCGGTGCAGCATCCGGCCAGCGGTGACCCCCGCAGCAGCTGCTTCCGGGTCGGCTGTGTCGCGCATAATGAATATGCGTGACAGTAATCAGCCGGCTTAGAAGCAGCAGGGAGAACGGGCTGCAGAGGACAACGCTGGACGCCGGGTGAGTAAAAATGTTTTTTATTTTAAATGCACGTTTTTTTCTGGCACGTGTTTCACGGACCACACCACTGCGTAATCCGTGGGACATCAGTGATGCCAGAAAAAAATGGACATGTCTCCGTGCAGTAATCACGCACACGCGGGTACGCCGCACGGAGACACGTGCAGTGAAAAATCACAGACGCGTGAGCAGACCCATTCATTATAATGGGTCTGCGTATGTCAGTGATTCTGGTACGTTTAAAAAAAGCACAAACGTCCCAGAATCACTGACGTGTGAAAGGGGCCTAATACTCAAAGCTTCTCATCAGGACTGTGGTTCCTGTATGGTCCAAATTCTGATAAATACTGATAACAATTCCCAGCATTTTCTTACAATTGTTAAGGACATACTGGGAGTTGTTAATTCATGTGATACCAATGTATATGGGGATGTGACATTACAATATATTGTTGTAGTAAATTTGGTACTGTAGTCATGTATTGGTGGTTCTGGTGATATATTCGTTTAGTGATGAGGGTGCTAGTGATGTATTTTGTTATTGCTTTTGGTTCTGGTGCTGTACACTGTGTGCAGAATTATTAGGCAAGTTGTATTTTAGAGAATTTTTTTTTATTATTGATCAACAGCAATGTTCTCAATTAGCCCAAAAAACTCATAAATATCAAATCTTAATATTTTTGGCAGTTGGAGTGGGGTTTTTTAGATTTGGCTATCTTAGGAGGATATCTGTCTGTGCAGGTAACTATTACTGTGCAGAATTATTAGGCAACTTAATAAAAAGCAAATCTATTCCCATCTCACTTGTTTATTTTCACCAGGTAAACCAATATAACTGCACAACATTTAGAAATAAACATTTCTGACATGCAAAAACAAAACCCAAAAAAATTAGTGACCAATATAGCCCCCTTTCTTTCTGATGACACTCAGCAGCCGACCATCCATAGATTCTGTCATTGCTTGATCTGTTTACGATCAACATTGCGTGCAGCAGCCACCACAGCCTCCCAGACACTGTTCCCAGAGGTGGACTGTTTTCCCTCCCTGTAGATCTCACATTTTATGAGGGACCACAGGTTCTCTATGGGGTTCAGATCAGGTGAACAAGGGGGCCATGTCATTATTTTTTCATCTTTTAGACCTTTACTGGCCAGCCACGCTGTGGAGTAGTTGGATGCATGTGATGGAACATTGTCCTGCATGAAAATCATGTTTTTCTTGAACGATACCGATTTCTTCCTGTATCACTGCTTGAAGAAGTTGTCTTCCAGAAACTGGCAGTAGGTCTGGGAGTTGAGCTTCACTCCATCCTCAACGCGAAAAGGTCCCACAAGTTGATCTTTGATGATCCCAGCCCATACCAGTACCCCACCTCCACCTTGCTGGCGTCTGAGTCGGAGTGGAGCTCTCTGCCCTTTACTGATCCAGCCTCTGGCCCATCCATCTGGCCCATCAAGAGTCACTCTCATTTCATCAGTCCATAAAACCTTTGAAAAATCAGTCTTAAGATATTTCTTGGTCCAGTCTTGAGGTTTTATCTTATGTTTCTTGTTCAGAGGTGGTGGTTTTTCAGCCTTCCTTACCTTGGCCTGTCCCTGAGTATGGCACACCTTGTGCTTTTTGATACTCCAGTAACGTTGCAGCTCTGAAATATGGCCAAACTGGTGGCAAATGGCATCTTGGCAGCTTCACGCTTGATTTTCCTCAATTCATGGGCAGTTATTTTGCGCCTTTTTTGCCCAAAACGCTTCTTGCCACCCTGTTGGCTATTTGCCATGAAATGCTTGATTGTTCGGTGATCACGCTTCAAAAGTTTGACAATTTCAAGACTGCTGCATCCCTCTGCAAGACAGCTCACAATATGAACTTTTCAGATCCCGTCACATCTCTCTTCTGACCCATTCTGCCAAAGGAAAGGAAGTTGCCTAATAATTAAGCACACCTTATACAGGGTGTTGATGTCATTACACCGCACCCCTCCTCATTACAGAAATGCACATCACCGGATTTACTTAATTGGTAGTTGGCTCTCAGCCTATACAGCTTGGAGTAGGACGACATGTATAAATAGTATCATGTGATCAAAATACTCATTTGTCTAATAATTCTACACACAGTGTATTTATGTACATTTTACTGATTCTGATCCTGTACACATGTAGCAAGCCATAATTTGTAAAATTACATGACCGCAAGGGTTTCTACATTATGTTAGTAGCATTAAAGGGGTTGTCCAGGTTTGTGATGAAAGTTTCTATGTGACTGCAGACTTCTGAATCCTCAGTGTGCACACTGCACACTATCAGGACTCTCCGATGCCAGCAGTGAGAGCTTGAGGGCATGTAACTATTGAGTGAGGCTGCAGACGTCTAATTTGAATGTGGCCGGAAGTAAGCAAATCGCATACTTGCAGTCCCATGACTACTTGCTCATAGCACGGGAAAATCATGACAGTGTGCAGTCCGCAAGCTGTGAGAATTCAGAAGTCTGCAGTCATATAGGATAACAACAAATTTTCCTTGTCGACCTGGACAACCCCTTTAATAATAAAAGTAAGCCCCGTAGCATGCCCAATCCAACAACCTGTAATATACTCAATGTAAGGATTTAGCTCTGCTTGCTAATTCCAGAAGTGGTCACATGACCACTTGCAGGTCATTTTAATACTTTGAGTCACAATTAGCTTCTCTTCCTGCTTCTCTTTATGGGCTGTAGTATTTCACTGAACATCGAGAGAATTAGGAAGAGCAGCTCATCGGCACGTGGCAAGTGTGAAAATAGTGTATGAGCGGTCACCTGACAACTACTCAAACCGCATAAGCCGTGTATAGAAGGGGGCGCCAAACTGAACTCCTACTCCATGGACAGGAAAACCTAGATCCACCTCTGATACTGTGTATGGCATACCGTGTACAGACATCAGCTGCTATGGACTACTCCGGAGACAATACAATAGAGAGCACATTAGTATTTTTAGCAACCATGGCTGCCAGTGAGAACTTTCCCTTTCTGTATTTTTACTATTACTTGGCTGTCTTAACATTGGGATCAATAAAAAAAAATGTGAGTAACTTTCTATTTATAAGTGTAAATGTGAATGTGGCAGAACAGGATAAAATCCATGCTCAGTGGATTTATTTCTAAATGCTACGGTTCGCGCTCTACTGTTATGGCTAAAAATGTTAACGTTATGGGGCCCCCACCAGATTTTCTGCCCAGGGGCCCCCACCAACCTTAATCCGGCCCTGCTTGCAGAGCTGCACAACGATTTTTGGACTCCTATTCAAAAGTCAAGTTTCTTAAAGAGACAGTACACCTTAAATCAAAATGGCTGAAAAAGACCTTGGACAGTTCCCCACTGCTGAAACAGAGCAAATACAATCTGATACTGTCCATTATGAAGCCCAGGAGGCAGAGCCCACGCTTTCAGCAGACCAAGTTGTCCGACCGAAGCGCTCTTCCAAACCCACGATAAAGGCCGCTGAAAACTATCACACTATGAAAGATGAGCTATGTGAACACCTGGAAGAACAGTGGGAACGAGTCACCTATTACATGTCAAGACTTGAATCCTCATCAGGTGATGCCGCATGCTTACAAGCCACTCTGGAACGGCTGAACACAGCTCATGAAAGATACAAGAGACTGTCAACAAGGTACATTACCTTTCTAAAAGACTCTAAAATTGATGAAGCGCTTTCAGACCTGAGCAAGGCAGAAGAGGTAAACAAGGAAAGAGATGCCAAGGTGCAAGATGCCATAGACAAGGCCGAACACCGTATCTCTCACCAGCAAGAAACCAGATCACACCGATCAACCTCATCTAGACGTTCCTCTCGGTCATCCGGGTCATCATCCTCAAGAAGCTCAGCCCTGAGCGACAGGATACTAGAGGCCCGCATAAGAGCAGAGGAATCCAAGGTGAGATGTTCCTTCACAGAAAGAGAAGTAGAGGAAGAAGCCAAAAGGACAGAAGCAGAAGCCAAAAGGGCAGAAGCAGAAGCCAAAAGGGCAGAAGCAGAAGCCCTTGCAAAAGCAGAAGCCGCTAAAGCAGAAGCCCATGCAAAAGCAGAAGCTGCTAAAGCGGAAGCCAAAAGGGCAGAAGCGAAGGCTCGGATAAAGATTCTTCGGTCACAGATGGAAGAGGAAGTTGCGCTAGCTAAAGTGAGACTACTTGAGCAAGCATTGATCCAAGGTCCTGATCCAGCTCACTCGCCACCACTGGAAGCAGACAATCCAGTTGATCGCACAAGAGACTATGTACTGAATCAGTTACCTGTAGCAACCCCGGTTTGCAGTACCGTCCAAGCCGACAACACCGAAACCTCCAACTTACCTCTACCAGTGCCAGTGCCACCTAAAGCACCCGAGCAAATTAATAAGTCACCAAGAGGTGCCCTCTCAAACACAGCCACCACAGCAAGATGGCAACCAAGTGTTTCCTGACCCACTTCCACAGCTCAAGCAGCGGTCATCAGAATCTACAGAGGCTAAACCACAGCTCAACCCTGCAGCAACGTCATTTTACCCGGGAACATCTCATCCATTCATGCCAGGCAGCCCATACGCCCCAGGGGCATCACGAGTCGTCGTGGCAACAAGTGGTGAGAAATCAGATATGTCTGAGTTTGCCAGGTTCATGGTGAGCAGAGAGCTAATCAACACTAGTCTCACGAAATTCGATGATCGTGCAGAGAGCTACAGGGCCTGGAAAGCAACTTTCAAGGCAGCCATCGCAAATCTCAACTTCACTGCGAAACAGGAGCTCGACCTCCTGATCAAGTGGTTGGGCCCAGGCTCTACAAACCGTATCAAGAGCCTCAGAACCGTCTATGTGGGACAAGCAGAAGCAGGTCTCGCTGCTGCATGGCAGAGACTGGAACGCACCTTTGGCAGCGCAGAAGCAATAGAGAAAGCCCTATTCAAGAGACTGCAGGACATCCCAAAGATCAACCTTAAAGAAGTCCACAAGCTTCAAGACCTAAGTGATCTGCTCATGGAGCTGGAGCTCGCCAAAAGAGACCCTCGTCTGTCTGGGCTGTGCTACCTGGATACAGCCCATGGAGTGAACCCAATCGTGGTGAAGCTGCCATACAGTCTGCAGGAGAAATGGGCAACGTCAGTCTCAAGGTACAAAAGAATGAATGACGTCACCTTTCCCCCATTTATTCAGTTCTGCAAGTTCATTGCCGAGCAGGCCCAGATGAGGAACGACCCCAGCCTCGACTTCCTAGAGTTCAACACTTCGGCAGCTGCAACATCATCATCATCAAGGTATGAAGGTGCCATACACAAACGCAGAGACATTAAGAACACTGTGAGTGTCAGGAAGACTGAGCTACCATCACCTGCAGCACGCACAGATAAACAGAACACCATCTCATCACGAGATAAGTCTTTCAATCAAGAATGTCCCATCCATAAAAAACCGCATTCACTGAACAAGTGCAGAGGGTTTAGATCTAAAACCCTACAGGAGCGCAATAAAGTCCTCACAGAGCTTGGGATCTGTTTCAAATGCTGCGCATCACTTGAGCACATGGCCAAGGACTGTAAATCCATTGTCAAGTGTGAGGAGTGTCATAGCGAAAAACACGTTTCAGCCATGCACCCAACCCAGCTAGCTAGAGACACACCGGCTGCAGTCACGACCACTCCCACTTCAAGTCATGGCGGGGAGCCCAAGAATCAGACTGACACCACCACAGCCGTCTCCTGCTCATGCTCAGAGGTATGTGGAGAGGGCCAAACACAGAAATGTTGTGCCCGAATATGCCTCATCAAGGTTTATCCCGAGGGACATCCAGAAAAGGCAATGAAGGTGTATGCCATCATAGACGACCAAAGCAACCGGTCCCTAGCAGGAACCAAATTCTTTGAAGCCTTCGGAATTAATGGACCATCAGAACCCTACACCTTGAACACCTGCTCAGGTCACATTGAGACTAGCGGCAGAAGAGCCCAGGGATTCATTGCTTCTCCTATCAATGGGAAGACTGAAATACCTCTACCAACGCTCGTTGAATGTGACCAAATACCCAGCCACAGGAATGAAATTCCTACCCCAGAAGCTGCATTTCATCAACCACACCTAAGACACCTCGCTAGTGTTATCCCACCTCTGGACAATAACGCAGAGATTCTACTCCTGCTCGGCAGAGACAATCTAAGGGTACACAAGGTGCGACAGCAGTGTAATGGGCCTGACTATGCACCATACGCCCAGAGACTGGACTTGGGATGGGTAGTCATAGGAAATGTGTGCATTGATCGATCAGAAATTGATTCCTTCAAGACTTATGTGCATGGAGATGGGCGCACAACCTGCTTAAAGCCATGTCCTCATCACTATGGAGTGAAAGAGAAGTCTCCAGACACAATACAGCTACCTGACATCGCTTCTTCTCTGCATATCGACAACTTGGGAAGATCAGTCTTTCTCATAACCAAGGACGACGATAAAGTAGCCTTGTCAGTAGAGGACAGAGAATTCATCGAAATAATGGACTGTGAGTTTTCTAAAGACAAAACCTACCACTGGGTCTCTCCATTACCCTTCCAATCTACCAGGGTAAGACTCCCAAACAACCGAGCTCAAACTCAGACCAGATTTAACTCTCTTCAGCGTTCCATGAACAGCAAACCTGAAATGAGAGAACATATTGTTGCCTTTATGGACAAAATATTCCGCAACAACCACGCAGAACCTGCTCCATTCTTGAAGAAGAACGAAGAGTGTTGGTATCTGCCTTCATTCGGTCTATACCACCCACGAAAACCGAATCAAATCAGGGTTGTCTTCGACTCCAGCGCCAAACATGAAGGCGTATCCCTTAACGATGTTCTCCTCACAGGTCCTAACCTAACAAACAACTTGGTAGGAGTATTGCTGAGGTTCAGAAAAGAGCTTGTCGCCATCACTGCCGATATTGAACAGATGTTCCACTGTTTCCTAGTCAGAGAGGACCACCGGAACTTCCTCAGATTTCTGTGGTACAAGGATAATGACACCAATAAAGAGATGGTGGAATATCGTATGAGGGTCCACGTGTTTGGAAACAGCCCTTCACCCGCAGTTGCAACCTATGGTCTCCGGAGAACCGCATTAGAGGGAGAGTCCGAGTATGGAACAGATGCCAGAGGCTTTGTTGAGAAAGACTTTTATGTAGACGATGGGCTCAAATTACTACCCACCGAGGAAGAAGCCATTATTTGCTCAAAAGCACTCAAGGCATGCTGTCCCAGGCAAAACTCAGGTTACACAAAATTGCTTCCAATAGCCTGACCGTAATGAGAGCCTTTGAGTCGGGTGATCACGCCCCTGGATTCAAGGACATTGACTTGGGGCTAGACAGTCCACCCGTGCAGAGGAGCCTGGGCATCAGATGGGATCTTGCAGCCGATTCCTTCGGATTTCAAGTAAGTTGCTCAGACAAGCCATTCACAAAACGTGGTGTCCTCTCTATAGTGAACAGCTTGTTCGACCCACTGGGATTTGTGGCGCCTATCACTATACAAGGCAAATCCTTGCTGAGACAATTCTCTGAAACCGTCAAGGACTGGGATACCCCACTCCCTTCTGACAAACAGCAAAAATGGGAAGCTTGGAAACAGTCGTTGTGTGGGTTGAACAACATCCACATCCCAAGATGTTATCTCAAAATCTCCCTCACCTCTAGCATAAAGAAGGAACTGTACATCTTCTCAGACGCATCCACAGAAGCTATAGCAGCAGTTGCATACCTGAAAGCGACAGACCCCAACGGACAAAACTACGTTGGATTTGTATTTGGCAAGGCGAAGCTGGCCCCGAAGCCCGACCATACCATTCCCAGACTGGAACTCTGTGGCACCGTTTTGGCAGTGGAAATTGCCGACTTCATACGACAAGAACTGTGTGTCGAAATAGATGAGGTCCAATACTACACTGACAGTAAGGTCGTTTTAGGTTACATCTACAATCAATCAAGACGATTTTATGTGTACGTCAGTAACCGCATTGAAAGGATCAGGAGATCCTCCAAACCAGAACAATGGCGTTATGTACCATCTGAACTGAATCCAGCAGATCACGCAACTAGACCTATGTCTATAAGTTCTTTTGCTAACTCTTCTTGGCTTACGGGTCCAGAGTTCCTGCTGAGACAGTCAGAAGAAGGTGTCCAGGAAGCCTTCAGCATCCTAGATCCAGACAACGATCCAGATGTCCGAGCTGAAGTCAATACCCTGGCCACCAGTGCAGAAAAAACTTCCAACCTCGGTTGCCAACGTTTTGAACGTTTCTCCAGCTGGATGAGGCTCGTCAGGACTGTCGCTAGGTTAGTGCATATCGCCAGATGCTGTCGTACTGACCTTAAAACCAAAGACTGTCATCGCTGGCATGTCTGCCACAAAGCCCTTTCTGCTGAGGACATCTCCCATAGCGAGTCCCTCATAATACGCCACCTCCAACAGAGTGAATTCGCCATAGAATGGAAGTGTTTATACAACAAACAGCAGATTCCATTAAGAAGTCCTCTCGCCAATTTAAACCCAGTCATCGACAGTTTCGGCTTACTGAGAGTTGGTGGTCGTTTAAATCAGGCTCATCTTGGAGTTGCAGAACAAAATCCTCTCATCATTCCCAACAAACACCATGTTACAGTCTTGCTGATCCGACACCACCATGAAAAGACTGAACACCAAGGCAGGCAAATTACAGAAGGTGCTTTACGGTCTGCAGGCCTCTGGATTATTGGGATGAAGAGACGTGTAGCACAAATACTACACGATTGTGTGCACTGTCGTAAAGCGAGAGGAAAACAACTGTACCAGCAAATGGCTGACTTGCCTACAGACAGACTTTCCACAGAGCCACCTTTCACCTACGTGGGCCTAGACGTTTTCGGACCATGGATGGTGTCCACACGCAGAACTCGCGGAGGCCAAGCAAACAGCAAGCGGTGGGCTGTGTTATTCACCTGCATGAGTGTTCGAGCCGTTCACATTGAGGTGTTAGAGTCCATGGATACCTCCAGCCTAATCAACGCCTTGAGAAGGTTCCTTGCCATCAGAGGACCAGTGAAACAGCTGAGGTCTGACCGTGGAAGCAACTTCGTCGGTGCATGTAGAGAAATGAACATCGACACCAAACCTATCCAAGATCAGTTGGCAGAGAAAGGTTGCACCTGGATCTTCAATCCCCCTCACAGTTCTCACATGGGAGGCTCCTGGGAGAGGATGATCGGGATTTCACGCAACATCTTGAACTCCATGCTAATGGACGTCAATTCCTCAAGACTCACACATGAGACTCTAGTCACTCTTTTAGCTGAAGTCTCAGCCATTATCAATTCAAGACCCCTTGTGCCGGTGACCATGGATCCAGAAACACCAACCATATTAACTCCTACTATTCTCATTACCCAAAAAACTGACAACGCGGTAATGCCCAGCGGAGAGTTCACCCACGCGAACACTTATCAAAAACACTGGAAACGGGTTCAATACTTGGCTGACTACTTCTGGAACCGATGGAGAAAGGAATACCTCACCATTCTTCAAGGAAGAAAGAAGTGGCGACATCCCAAGCCGAACCTCAAGGAAGGAGACCTAGTCCTCATGAAAGATCAGACCACAGAAAGGACTGACTGGCCTATGGGACTAATTACTAGGATACTGCCTAGTCAGGACGGCAATGTTTGGAAGGTGGAGCTAAAGGTCATCAGGAAAGGTGAGACGAAGACCTTTGCAAGGCCAATCCACGAACTTGTTCTGCTTTTGCCCATAGAGAGCGTCCCTACAGGATGAACGCTACCGGACCTGAACTTTGAGCCATCCTTCTTGTTTTGGACTCAATTGAGCTTGTTTTTGCATTTAACATGCCTTTCCTTTCAGGTTGTATTATGGACTCAATAGTGAAATCCCCAAAGTGAATTTCAGACGGGGAGTGTGCTGTTTCTATTTGTCTTAGTTAAAACTGTTATTTAATGTTTTTCATGCCTGTCTCTGCTGCCATCTACTGGTCAGACTTTTCAGCTCCTCTGTTTCTTTTGCCCAGCCCATGGGAGTGTCTGATGACCCTCTTGCATCACTTCCTGGGATGTTCATTCCAGCCAGAGCTTTTGTGAGAGCAAGATCCCTTATAGGAGCTACTAGAAGCAAAGTCTTCTGACCACGTAGTAGCTACAGAGGCAAGCATCACTGGAAGATTTCAATGCCAGGTACTTGGATTACTGCACTCTGCATGTCCTAACCTTTGGAGAAAATAAACCACCATTGTTTCATCTCAGCTTGTGCATGTTTTCACTCTGGAGTGCTCAAGGTCCTGTCTGCCCTACCTATAGGAAAAACGAAGGTAAGACTCTCACAACCTCTCACAACTACGCACCTTCCATCGCCTTTAAGTGGGAACAGAACACTTATATAGGGTGTTGATGTCATTACACCACACCCCTCCTCATTACAGAGATGTACATCACCTGATTTACTTAATTAGTAGTTGGCTCTCAAGCCTATACAGCTTGGAGTAGGACAACATGTACGGTATATAAAGTATCATGTGATCAAAATACTCATTTGCCTAATAATTACAGTGTATATTTGGTTTACCAATTAATTAACTCACCCCTACACTTCTACCGTGGTGGCTGGAGCTGCTTCTCTTTGGTGCAGCTGTGATGTTAGGTGATATTGATCATGTTGCTTCTCACAACTGCTTTTTTAGGTTTATCTCAGTCTGGAGCGCGCAGTCAACAGATTGGTAAATCATATACATCACAGGCGGGCTGGAGGGCTGGCATATATATATTACAGGAGGGGCTGGAGGGCTCACATACAGTGCTGGCCAAAAGTATTGGCACCCCTGCAATTCTGTCAGATAATATTCAGTTTATTCTTGAAAATGATTGCAATCACAAATTCTTGGTATTACTAACTTCATTTATTTTGCTTGCAATGAAAAAAAACAAAAGAGAATGAAACAAAAATCAAATCATTGATCATTTCACACAAAACTCCAAAAATGGGCCAGACAAAAGTATTGGCACCCTTAGCCTAATACTTGGTTGCACAACCTTTAGCCAAAATACAGGTAACTGCGAACAACCGCTTCCGGTAACCATCAATGAGTTTCTTACAATGCTCTCCTGGAATTTTAGACCATTCTTCTTTGGCAAACTGCTCCAGGTCCCTGAGATTTGAAGGGTGCCTTCTCCAAACTGCCATTTTGAGATCTCTCCACAGGTGTTCTATGGGATTCAGGTCTGGACTCATTGCTGGCCACTTTAGTAGTCTCCAGTGCTTTCTCTCAAACCATTTTCTAGTGCTTTTTGAAGTGTGTTTTGGGTCATTGTCCTGCTGGAAGACCCATGACCTCTGAGGGAGCCCCAGCTTTCTCACACTGGGCCCTACATTATGCTGAAAAATTTGTTGGTAGTCTTCAGACTTCATAATGCCATGCACACGGTCAAGCAGTCCAGTGCCAGAGGCAGCAAAGCAACCCCAAAACATCAGCGAACCTCCGCCATGTTTGACTGTAGGGATCGAATTCTTTTCTTTGAATGCCTCTTTTTTTCCTGTAAACTCTATGTTGATGGATTTTCCCAAAAAGCTCTACTTTTGTCTCATCTGACCAGAGAACATTCTTCCAAAACGTTTTAGGCTTTCTCAGGTAAGTTTTGGCAAACTCCATGTCACGCTGTACTCTAAGATGTACAATAGCAGTACAGCGCAGTAATGTGGGACTGAGAGGAGTCCTAAAACTATCTGAGAAGGTAGTTAGCTGGTAAACCACTAGGGGGCGTAAAAGTGGAGGAAACGTATGAGCAGGGAATTCCCTAGCAGAGGTAATACTAGTCAAGCCCACCAGATGGCAGTAGAATCATCAGAAAGCCATGTCACAACATGAGGTCTTGTAAGTACACAAGGGCAAAGTCTAAACGTAGTCAGAGGGAAGCAAATAGTCAGAAGACGGGAAATTAGAGCCTAGAAGCGATGGGGAGTGGGAAGACAAGACAGAATTAAGGTAAACAGATAAGGAACGAACAGGGAGACAGCGGGAGAGACACTGATGGAAACAGACAACAGAGGAGGTTAACAGGTCAGGTGAACACGGAGGTCAGGAGGGGGCAGGGCAGACAACAGGTCACTCACAAGCAGAACACAGCAGAGCCAGAAATCTCACTGGTGTAGTCACAGAGAAACAGTGCCCTAATAAAGCAGCCTAACCTCCAGAACGAATCAGAAAGGGTTAACCCCTAACGTGACCTGCATCAGAAGTGAAACTAAAAAAAAGGCTCAGCTCCAGCTGAGCCAGGAGTCAATCATGACACTCCAGCCTGGCTTTTTTATGTCTCGGGGTAAGAAGTGGGGTCTTCCTGGGTATCCTACCATACAGTCCCTTTTCATTCAGACGCCGACGGATAGTGCAGGTTGACACTGTTGTACCCTCGGACTGCAGGGCAGCTTGAGCTTGAACTTGTTTGGATGTTAGTCGAGGTTCTTTATCCACCATCCGCACAATCTTGCGTTGAAATCTCTCATCAATTTTTCTTTTCCTTCCACAACTAGGGAGGTTAGCCACAGTGCCATGGGCTTTAAACTTCTTGATGACACTGCGCACCTGCACACAGGAACTTTCAGGTCTTTGGAGATGGACTTGTAGCCTTGAGATTGCTCATGCTTCCTCACAATTTATATTCTCAAGTCCTCAGACAGTTCTTTGGTCTTCTTTCTTTTCTCCATGCTCAATGTGGTACACACAAGGACACAGGACAGAGGTTAAGTCAACTTTAATCCATGTAAACTGGCTGCAAGTGTGATTTAGTTATTGCCAACACCTGTTAGGTGCCACAGGTAAGTTGCAAGTGCTGTTAATTACACAAATTAGAGAAGCATCACATGATTTTTCAAACACTGCCAATACTGTTGTCCACCCCCTTTTTTATGTTTGGTGTGGAATTATATCCAATTTGGCTTTAGGACATTTTTTTTAATTTTATTTTCATTGAAGACAAATTAAATGAAGTTAATAATACCAAAGAATTTGTGATTGCTATCATTTTCAAGAATAAACTATTATCTGACAGAATTGCAGGGGTGCCAATACTTTTGGCCAGCACTGTATACCATGCTGGAGGGCTCACATATACATCACAGGAGGGGCTGGAGGGCTCACATATACATCACAGGAGGGGCTGGACGGCTTACATATACATTACAGGAGGGGCTTGAGGGCTCACATATACATCACAGGAGGGGCTGGAGGGCTCACATATACATCACAGGAGGGGCTCGAGGGCTTACAGCACTGGGTGGAGGGCTCACAACACTAGGTGGAGGGGTGAATCTCACAGCAGAGGGAGGCATGTACAGCAGGGAGGCCTGCAAACCTGCTGCTCCTCTTCTTCTGTGGGACGGGAGCGCATCTCGTGCTTACCCCGCCGACAAAGTACATCCTCAGCACAGGCCAGCATGCTGAGGATCTAATGGTATGCGCACACAGTGAAAGTTGCATGCGCGTCCTCGCATCACACATTGTGATTTAAAGGGCCAGAAGCCAACAATACCACGGCTGCCGCCAGAGCAGTGCGGTCCCTGGGAATGTGCCCAGGGGCTGCATAAAAAGTCATTGCGGGTTGCTGGTTCCCCCTGATCGAAACCATCCATTGTAGCTCTTGCAGGATGTTTTGGGTCGTTGTCCTGCTGGAAGGTGAACCTATTCCCCATTCTCAAATCTTTTGCAGCTTCTAACAAGTTTTCCTTCATGATTGCCTTGTATTTAGCTCCATCAATCTTCCCATCAACTATAATCAGTTTCCCTGTTCCTGTTGAAGAAATGTCTCACCACAGCATGATGCTGCCACCACTATGTTTGACGGCGGGGATGGTGTTTTCAAGATGATGTACAGTGTTAGTATTCTGGCGCACACACAGTGTTTTGCATTTAGCCCAAAAAGATTCACATTAGTCTCATTTGACTAGAGCACCTTCTTCTGTGAAGGGGACTATGGTTAATGATTGTTTGATGAAATACTTCATTAACCTTGCGCTGCTGAGGGTTGTGGAAAATGGCTGATGTAGTATACTATTTTCCTTACATTAGCTTGCTCAGATATATGCAATGTAGTATGGATCTAAGATGGCACCTGCATCCTGCTGACTATGTCGCGGGCGGAGGAGGGGACGCCACGCTCTCCCACTGCTCGGGTCCGGCTGCCGCTGCTGCGGCCTGCTGCTGCTCGGTGGCTCGAGCGATGGGCCGGATCCCGAAGACTCGAGCGGCGCTCCTCGCCCGTGAGTGAAAAGCGATTGGTTTTTGGGATTGTTTATTGTCCGTGACGCCACCCACGGGTGTGGTGATTGTGTGGACACCACCGCTGCTCTGTATGGGGATATCGGGAGCGGTGACAGGGAGCAGCAAAGTTGTTGGTTCTTCCCTCCGTGGGTAGGGGGTAGTTGTCCCGGGGCCCAGTGATGAGGTGGGTGATGAGGGATGGCAGGGCCGGTGCAGGGCTTGGTGGGGTGCAGGGACGCGGGGGCCTCACGGCACTGTGGTACTCACTCAGCCTGAGACGGGGACACTGGTCTCGGTAAAACACACGGCTGGAAAGACGGTTCCCACGGACGGCTGCTGCTGCTTTTCCCCAGCAGTTGACGGTGACGGTCCCTTTTCCTGCACCTAAGATGATGTTGGTAGCGATGGGTTCCCACCGGTAACCCGATCCCCGGCTTGGATATGGGCCGGAGGAGCCCCTCTCTGTCCGCAGGCGCTGGCCCTGAGAAACTGGTGCCTTGGCGGTGGCGGTGTCTCTCTCTAACGGTTGGACTGTTGCCTTCAATCGGGACTTGGTTGTTGGGAGACCCAGAGGTCCCCTTCACTGACGGATTTGGCAAATTCACGGCGACTCCTAGCCTTGCCCGGATCCGAAAGGCCCCTGCCAATGGTGCTGGCTTCTCTTCGTATACCGCTCCGGTACCGCCGGGCCACCACCCGTCCACGGTCCTTTCGGCAACCTCCAAGCAGCCTCTCCTGCAGACGGTCACCGCCGTCTGCTAACCTTGCTGTTCTCAGTCCGGGGCACACACCCGGACCAACTTCAGGCTTCCTCAACTGTCACTTTCTCTTGCTCCTCTACCACTCACTTTAACTCCTAAACTCATCTCTATCTTCAACTCATCTCTCTTCCTCCTCCAAACTCTAACTCTAATCTCATCTGCCTGGTTTTCCCGCCTCCAGGGCTGTGTACTCCTCAGTGGGCGGAGCCAACCGCCTGGCCCACCCCCTGGTGTGGACAATAGCCCCTGGAGGAAGGCAACAAGGATTTGTGGTGTAACTTTCGTGTACCTATCAGGGGCGTAGGGTGTGGTAGTGTCATGACCTGTGACCCCTGGCTTGCCCAGGGCGTCACATTTACACCCTATCCTGGTATGCAAGGAATGTTCAGGTGAAAGAAGCTTTACATACAAGTAGAAAATCCAGAACCAACCAATCACCACAGGACACATCTACGCATGCTTGCTGAGAGCTGACTATATGCCTCCCTTTCCTGTTTATATAAACTGATGCTTTACTAAATAAAGGAGTAGGAGCTGCACCCTTCTCTGATCAAGGAGAGGTTTACGTAGTGGGGTACCACAGGGTTCTGTGTTGGGTCCCCTACTATTTAATATATTTATTAATGATCTGGTGGATGGTTTACAGAGTAAAATATCAGTATCTGCAGATGATACAAAACTATTTAAGGTAGTTAACACAAAGGAGGACCGTTTGCAACTACAGATGGATTTGAGTAAATTGGAGAATTGGGCTGAAAAATGGGAAATGAGGTATAACACAGATAAATGTAAGGTTATGCACATGGGAAGGAGAAACAGATGCTACAATTACTTACTAAATGGGAAACTGCTGGGTAAATCAAACATGGAAAAAGACTTAGGCATCTTAGTCAATAAGAAGCTAAATTGGAGTGCCCAGTGTCAGGCAGCAGCCACCAAAGCAAATAGGGTGATAGGATGCATTAGAAGAGGTCTGGGGGCACGAGATGAAAACATCATTCTCCCTGTGTACAAATCACTCGTCAGACCACACTTGGAGTCTTGTGTGCAATTTTGGGCGCCGGTGCTCAAGAAAGACATTACTGAACTTGAAAGGGTTCAGAGGCGGGCAACTAAAATAATAAGTGGAGTGGGTGCATTACAATACCCAGAAAGGTTATCAAAATTAGGTCTATTTACTCTAGAAAAGAGAAGACGTAGGAAAGACCTAATAAATATGTACAAGTATATCAGAGGGCCATACAGAGATCTCTCCCATGATCTGTTTGTACCAGGGACTGTGACAAGAACAAGGGGGCATTCTCTTTGTTTGGAAGAAAGAAAATTTCTGCACCAGCATAGAAGAGGTTTTTGACGGTAAGAGCAGTGAGGCTCTGGAACTCTCTTCCTGGGGAAGTGGTGATGGCCAATTCACTGAATGAATTTAAGAGAGGATTGGATGCTTTTCTTGATAGCAACAGTATAGAAGGTTATGAATAACATAATATTACAGGTAGATAGTTGACCCAGCTTAGGAGTCGGGAAATAATTTTTTTCCCTATGAAGAAAATTGGCTTCTACTCTGTGGGTTTTTGCCTTTCACAGGTTCAACACTGGAGAACAGCGGCACTAAAATAGGCTGAACTAGATGGACATAAGGTCTTCCTTCAGCCTTAAGCGGGCTTTACACGCTACGACATCGCTCAAGCGATCTCGTTGGGGTCACGGAATTTGTGACGCACATCCAGTCGCTTTAGCGATGCCGTTGCATGTGGCACCTATGAGCGATTTTGCATTGTCGCAAAAACGTGCAAAATCGCTCATCAGTGACATGGGGGTCCATTCTCAAATATCGTTACTGCAGCAGTAGTGAAGTTGTTCCTCGTTCCTGCGGCAGCACACATTGGTACGTGTGACACCGCAGGAACGAGGAAGCTCTCCTTACCTGCCTCCCGCCCGCAATGCGGAAGGAAGGCGGTGGGTGGGATGTTCTTCCCATTCATCTGCGCCCCTCCGCTTCTATTGGGCGGCGGTTCAGTGACGCTGCTGTGACGTCGCTGTGATGCTGAACGAACCGCCCCCTTAGAAAGGAGGCGGATCGCCGGTCACAGCGACGTCGCAGAGCAGGTAAGTAGTGCGATGGGTCCGGGCGATGTTTTGCAACACGGGCAGCGATTTGCCTGTGTCGCACAACCGATGGGGGCGGGTACCCACGTTTGCGATATCGGTACCGATATCACAGTGTGTAAAGTACCCTTTAAAAACCATGTTACTATGTTACGTCTGACTGTGTCTGGTGTCATTCTTTCACACATGCAGTTGATCCATATAAATTAGGCCAGGAGCAGGCAACTTGGGGACACCTGTAGTGTCCACCCTAACACTTCCACATGCTAGCTGTGTCTTCTACATGGCTTTATGCAACTGCAAACTGGACTTCTTATGGCTAGTGTTAAAAATGAATTTCTTCTTGCCCTGCTCGTCACCCTGTTCCTTCTCTGGCCTGCAAACTCCAGGGCCTGCACACATCGTATAAGTCTCCTGGTAATGTTCTTAGGGCAAACGCGTGGTCTCCATCTCTTAAAGGTGCAGCGCATGCGCCTTCTGAAGTGTTCCTCAGTGTATGGCTGGGAGGCACTAGGTATTTAACCACCTCCCCCTGTAGGGTGTGTCAGTTCTTAATAGAACTCCAGACTGTTGTCTGCTTCCTGACAACCTACTCATGTCTGTGGCTCCGGTTCTTCTATCAGTCTTCAGTTCTGACTTGGTCCTGTTTGCCTCCTGTATCAGGCCATCCTGTCTATTCCTGTACCTGAACCCATCCAGCTTACCTCCTGTACCGGTCCATCCAGGCTGTCTCCTGAACATACTCTGTCCAGTCAGCCTCCACTGCACGCTCTGTCCTGCCTGCCCTCCGTAACTGCATCCCTGACCCTTGGGTCAGCTGCTGCAGTACCGGGGACTGCTTTGCAGTGGTAACTGGTGTCTACTGGCAGCCAGGCCATTCTCACCATCAGAGGCTCTGGTGAAAACCCGGTAGGCACTTAGTAACACCCCTCTAGGTTAAGCCCATGCCGTTGCGTAGTGGGTCCACACCCGCTAGCATTACAATTGGTCAGTTTATTTAGGGGTATTAGACTACATAGGGCTGAATAAAACCCACCACACAATTCTTACATTTATATATTTTAAAATATTTCGAAATTTTGAAAACCATGTATCTTTTCCTGTCACAGCTGCTCTAACGCATCTAATACAAGTCTCTGTGTGAAATCTGCACCTAAAACTCCGAACACTTGTAAGAGAAATTGACATGTTGTGGATATAAAACACGCACCGCAGGTCAGATTACGCTGCGTAAAAAATAAAAGAAGCGCAGACATGATGTTTCTATAAATCCCATCTACTTTGCTGGAACTGTGAAATGCTACATTTTTTGACTCAGCAAAAATACGCAGCATCAAAAACTGGGAGCTTACACGTAAAGTATGTTAAAAATGCGTTTTTATTCATGCATTTTTTTATGGACAGGATATTTTTTCGGTTTAAATTGATTCAGTCATCACATTTTAACTGTTTTTTTTCAAGCAAAATGGCCAGAGTACTTGACAAGTTGCTTCTTTTAAGGCCTCTGTCACACGTTCGTGTCTCCGGTACGTGTTTTTCAGTTTTTTCACGTACCGGAGACACGTACACACTTACATCAATGTTACCCTATGGTAACAGGCACATTAACGTAAATCCACTCGGAACGTGTGTCCGTGTGTATTGTACGTTTGTACGTGTTTAAAAAACGCCGACATGTCCATCCGTTTTTCTTCGGCATCACGGGTGTCACACGGCCCGCACCCGTACCACACGGATGTAGTGTGGATGCGGTCCCGTGTGACACGCGCCGGAGAAACACGTGTCATTGTTTTAAAATAAAAAAAACACATACTCACCTCCACAAGCCCTGCAGAATCTTCCGCTGTAAACAGTTGCTGCCGGTCACCGCTCATTATGAGCATGTTAAGGAGGTGGGCGTGATGTCATAGGCGCTGATCTCCGCCCCTCCGCTCGGCCGGAAGCAGCATCAGCGGGGAGTGGGCGTGGCTGGAGCCGAAGATCAGTACCCTGGACAGCAGCAAGGACCACGTGAGTATGTAAATTACCGGTTCTCCGTGTGTTATCACGGATAGCACACGGAGAACACACGTGGCCCGCACGTACCAGAGACACGTACTTACCTAACACAACATGCAAGGAAAATACGTGTCTCGCGGCACGTGCGTGATTTTCACGTGAGTGTGCCAGAGGCCTTACACGTGGTAAAATGTTTTTCCATTAAAACAAAAGTAATCTTAGTCAAAGTGTCGCGGGCCGGGGGGTGACTGGCCACCTCAGGGAAGGCTACCCGAGGCAGTCGGATCCGGGGTCGTGGCTGGGGCTCGAGTGGCAGCTGTATCCGGGGCTTGAGCAGCAGCCTGTCGTCCACAACAACGAAAAAGGGGTATTTACAGGGGAAGAGTTTGTCAGTGACGCCACCCATGGGTTGCGGTGATGATTGGTGACACCGCCGCTGCCTTGGTATGGGACACCCGGGGCTGATGGAGCGGAGCAGCAAGGTGGAATCCCCTCAACGGGTAGGGGAGGTGTAGTCCCGGGGCCCGGAGGATGGTGCGGGGTTGCAAGGAGCAGTCTTTAGGAATGGACCGGATGGTACCGGTGTACTCACTGTGGAAATAAATCACACAAAGTCCATGTGGTAAACCAAGGCCGGATGCCGGGAGCCTCTGGAGGGTTGTGCTTGGTCCCGCACACGGGCTGACAGGGCAGGGGCCCTTCCTCCTCCACTTGTAGTTTCTTGTGTGGTGACTTAACCCACATAAAATGGGAGAAATCCACTCCCTGTGTTTTGTATACGGTGGGAGCCGTTGTCCACAAAATCTGACCCATGGGATCTCTGTGGGTTCTGGCGAACACCCTATCCCCCTCGTTGGGCTTCCGTTTCGCTCTCTGGGCTACTCATGGGTCAAAGTCTGGAACCTTGTCCCCTGCTGGCTAATCGGTAAGGTGCTTGAAGCGGTCCTTGCCCTGGGGTCCAGGTACCCTGACTGTGCACGGCCTCCGGACTGGATTCCCGCTGTCGGCACCGGCGAGCTACAACCCTGCCCCGGGCCACTTAAGTTCTCAGCTTAACTGACGTGTTCCCTCCCCTGACACCTCAGGACTCCTAGGTGGGCGCTTCCATCCTCCTGGTCCCGCCCACTGGTGTGTCCCTATTGTTCCGGGACTAGGCTTTTGTGGCTGGTGTTATCTGTATGTGGTGTTGTGTTGGTAGGACAAGGAGGATGGAGTCCTGCACCAGAAGGATTTGTGCAGTCTCTGTGACATCCTAGTTTTGCCACAAAAGATTATTTGAAGTGGCTTTTTATCTGGTTCTTCTTCTAGCAGGATCCACTCTAAACTCCAAGTCAACAAAGTCTGTATGAAGATACCCTAGAGCAGTGTCCCCAACTTCCGTCCTCAAGGCCCCCTTCATGTTTTCAGGATTTCCTGAGTATTGCATAGCTGATAACTCCATTACTTGGGCAATACAAAGGAAATCCTGAAAATATGCCCTGTTGGTTGCCCTTGAGGACTGGAGTTGGGAACACTACCTAGGACCTTATACCAGACAACTAGCAGCATTGAATGACGTTAACTGGAAGGATGTTTGCCGATAAGCAGTCATTTCATAGCATGATTAGACAAGCAGGTAGCATTTAAGATGTGCACAGAACAATCAGTAATAGATTGTTCAGGGTGCATAGGCTGCCATTTCTCAGCAGCACATTGTGCTGCTGAGAACAATATTCTTCAAGTGAGCCAAAAGATAATTTCACCCGTTGAACGATTGTTTTACCTGTTTACACTGCACATTTATCTGGAAATGAGCATGCCTACGAATGCCTGTACATCATAATTGAGCAGTTTAAAAGCACCTTAAAGGAGTTGTCCACTAATTGGACAACCCCTTCTCATTTTGCTTGTTTGCCCACGTAACATAAATAAGCCTATACTCACCTCCGATGCGGCCGCGGTTACAGCGATGTCTAAAGCCATGTTCCCAGGGCCCATGTGACATTGTTATGAGATGCGAGCCCTGCGTCCAATGAGCATCGACTTGCTTTTCCCTACCTTTAGGCTTTTAAGCAGGAAGTCAGCACAGCTCTCACATCTTCACAAATTTCTGAAGGCAGAGAGACATGCCGGGTGCTGATTGGTAGCAGTGCCACGTGTCATAACAATGTCACACGGGCCTTGGGAATGCGGCTTTAGATATCTCTGAGATCGTATTTATTTTTACGGAGGTGAACAAAAGGAATGAGTAGGGATTGTCCAAGTAGTGGACAAACCCTTTAAGGCTTTAATGATGTGTGGGGCCATGTTTGTAGTGTATGCGTTATTCCTTTTAAGATACTGTCGTATTCACTTTATTCTGTTTTTCCTCCATGCTGTTGGAGTTTGGGGTTATTTACAGTGCTGTTATGTTTGTACTAAGTCCAATTTCTTTTCCCAGTCATGGCAATACTCGGTTGAAGCATATTACAAATATCCTTATAAAATTGTCTCATCCGGGCAGAAAAAAAGACTATGAACAGTATGATAAATCCCAAGCACTCAATTGGACACAAAGGTGATGCAAAATGTGTTTTTTATTAGACTATTTGCAAAAAGAAAAGAGAAACGCCACTACCAAATATAGCAAAGCCAACGTTTCAGCCTATTTTAGACCTTTGTCAAGCGTCTTGCCTATAAAAGATAATAAAGAGTATTTACACACCAAACAGTGACATAATATGACATAATTTACATATACAGTGGTACCTCGCTTAACGAGTAACCCTCTTAACAAGAATTTCGCTTAACAAGCAAAGCTTTCTGTAAATTTGTAACCCGCTTTACGAGAAAGTTTTGCTGTACGAGCAAAATCCTCACCGCACACACCTCCGGTTTCGTCCATCCACCACACTCTGACCCGCACTTGCAGTCCACACAAACACACACAAACACACACATGTACTCACAAACACAAACAAACGCACACGCACGCACACACATACAGTATTATGCTCACCTTACCTTCCGTTCCACTGCCGGTCTCATGGTTCTTGTAGTTCCCGGGTACATCGCGACGTCCTCGCGGCGAACTACAAGACCCAGGAGGCTTGCGATGGAATGGAAGGTAAGGTGAGCATATAATATAACATAATATGCTTACCTTTCGTTTCATCGCCGGCCTCCTGGGTGCTGTAGTGCGTCGCTGCGCTCCAGTCCACGCTGTGTCTCTGCATCCATAGCGACGAGGGAGGAACTTTCTGTCACCGCTAATGAAAGGCAGAGCGCTGGCCAATCAGAGGCAAGCAGCTCTGCCTTTGACGTCAGCGCTCTGGCCGGGAACTTCCTGCCTCATCGTTATGGTAACGCGTTACACAGCCCGGCCCCGTACCAGAGAACAGCAAGTCCCAGCAGAACGGAAGGTAAGGTGAGCATATAATATGTGTGTGTGCATGCATGCATGTTTGTTTGTGTGAGTTTGTGTGTGTTTGTGTGTGTTTGTGCATGTGTGGAATGATAGAACAGGGGACTAGGATGGGACATTTTAGAAGTTGTGGAACGGATCGTGAGCATTGCAATAATTTCCTATGGGAAATCTTGCTGTGCTGAACGAGTACCTTGATTAGCAAGCACAGTCCCAGAACGGATTGTTCTCGTTAAGCAAGGTACCACTGTATACAAAATATTTATACACGTATGTTTAATAGACTGGTAGAAGAGACGAATTGGACGTCTGAGGACTGTACCATAAGTAGGGCGTTTTACTTTTCAAAGGTACTTTGCATCTTCCCTGTTCCTCTACCTGTCTTCCAGGCCTTCCTGGCTTTTGGTATGTTTTAATCTTACAATATGTCTATAACCCTATTGTACGATATACTGACACAACTGTGTGTTTAACTATTTAACAACCTCTTTTGCCATTCATCTGATGGTTAGAGCTTTTACTGCAGTACACCTATATTAGCGTTACTATTGTCTATTTGAATACCTCCTCCTGCTTTGTCCTGTAATATATACAACTATACCAATGCCTGCATATCTTTACTATGTCATTACTGTTATGATCCGGAACCATGGAAGACCACCATAAATCATTGGTAAAAGGTGACAAGAGCATTGGCAACTAATCTGGCCGCCATCCCCTTACTAACCATCACAACTAGAAGTAGCCGAGGGGTGAACTAACATCCTGTGCACCGCGAACCCAGCCGGAGAACTAGCTATCATAAAGGAAGGAAAGATGAATAACTCTCTGCCTCAGAAAATAGATAAAGAATAGCAAGCCCCCCACATTCAAAGACTGCGGTGATATAGGAAAACACAATACACAGATAGATAATAGGATTAGCAAAAGGTGAGGCCCCCACTGACTAAAATAGGAAAGGACAGGAAAGGGGCTGATGGTGGCCAGAGAAAAACCATGCAAAATTCCAAATTCCTGATAGTACAAAAAGGCCCTCAGATCGCACGATCTGCACTCCGTCCTATACCAGGCGCTCTTTGTCATACCAATGAACAGAAAACAAGAATCATTACAAATTCAAAAAGCCACAAACACATGGACTTATAGGAGCAATACTCCAAACCTAACTGCAGGGAGTTTCCCAGCTAAGCAACTGAGAGGGAAGATCCCTGCATGCAATAAACTGAAAACAACCACAGCAAATTACAAACTCAGAGATAAACTCAGAGCAAAGCACTTATCTGGGGTAGATGTGGTGTGGAGCAGAATGAAGCAGGCTGGTGAACAAAGAACAACTGACATCCGGTATAGCCTGCTATCAGACCAGGATTTAAATAAGCAGAGACAGAGAGTTAGCAATGGAAACGCCCATTGCTCAACACACCTGGTCTATGTCCAAACCATTCCTGGCCACAAGAGGGAGCCTCCCAGCAGCCAAAGCATAAGTAACATTCACAACAGTACCCCCCCTTGAGGAGGGGTCACCGAACCCTCACCAACGCCACTGGGTCGCTCGGGATGAGCATGATGGAAGGCGCAAACCAACCTGTCTGCATGAATGTCAGAAGCCACAACCCAAGAATTATCCTCCTGCCCATAACCCTTCCATTTCACAAGTTACTGAAGCTGACGCCTACTGCGACGGGAATCCAGAATTTTTTCATCCTCATACTCCAGATCCCCTTGTACCAAAACAGGGTCAGGAGGCGCTGCTGCAGGAACTGTTGGCTCCACGTTTCTTCAACAAGGACTTATGGAAGACATTGTGAATCTTAAATGACACAGGCAGAGTCAAACGGAAAGATACAGGGTTGATAATCTCCGAAATCTTATAAGGTCCAATAAGTCTGGGCTTAAATTTAGGAGATGGAACTCTCATAGGAATATTTTTAGAGGACAACCACACCATGTCCCCCACTTTAAACCGGGGACCAACAGTCCGATGCCGGTTGGCAAACTTTTGGGCAGTTTCTTGGGACTGAAACAATTTATCCACTACCTGCCCCCAAATCTGCTGCATTGTGTTTACCACCGAATCCACCCCTGGACAGTCAGACGCCTCAAGCTGCCCCGAGAGGAACCTGGGGTGGTACCCAAAATTACAGAAAAAGGGGGACACCAATGTGGTAGAGCTAGCTCTATTGTTAAGGGCAAATTCAGCCAAAGGCAAAAACGAAACCCAGTCATCCTGATCCGCAGAAACAAAACACCGTAAATAGGTCTCCAGGGTCTGGTTAACCCTTTCAGTCTGACCATTGGTCTGAGGATGAAACGCCAAGGAGAAAGACAGCTGAACACCCAATTTGGAGCAAAAAATCCTCCAAAACCTGGATACAAACTGCACCCCTCTGTCAGAAACAATGTTTTCGGGAATACCATGCAAACGAACAACATGTTGGAAAAACAAAGGCACCAACTCTGATGAAGACGGCAACTTAGATAGGGGAACCAAGTGGACCATCTTGGAGAATCTATCACAGATCACCCAAATCACAGTCATTTTCTGAGAGACGAGAAGCTCTGAAATAAAATCCATAGAGATGTGCGTCCAAGGTTTCTTAGGTACCGGCAAAAGCAATAATAGCCCACTAGAACGTGAACAACAGGGCTTGGACCTAGAACAAACTCCACACGACTGCACAAAACGAAAGACATCCCGGGACAGGGAAGGCCACCAAAAAAGAGCGTCTCACAAGATCCCGAGTACCAAAAATGCCAGGATGACCCGCCAAAACAGAGCAATGAACCTCAGAGACAACTCGGTCTCTCCATTGGTCCAGGACAAACAGTTTCCCTGTAGGACATCTCTCAGGTTTATCCCCCTGAAATTCCACCAGTGCCAACCGCAGATCAGGCGAAATGGCCGAGAAAACTACACCATCATTCAGGATAGTAGACGGCTCGACAACCTCCAAAGAGTCAGCACAGAAACTCCTGGAAAGGCCATCGGCCTTAACATTCTTGGTGCCCGGCAAAAAAGGGACCACAAAATTAAACCGGGTAGAAAACAAAGCCCACCTGGCCTGCCGAGGATTCAACCTCTTGGCCGATTCCAGATAGGTAAGATTCTTGTGGTCCGTAAGCTCCACAACTTGATGTCTAGCCCCCTCCAACCAATGCCTCCACTCTTCAAATGCCCACTTCATAGCCAAAAATTCCCGGTTCCCCACATCATAATTCCGTTCAGAAGGAGCAAACTTCTGAGAGAAAAAGGCACAGGGCTTAAGTTTACCCGAAGTAGCGTCTCGTTGAGACAGGACAGCTCCAGCTCCGATCTCTGAGGCATCGATCTCAACTTGAAATGGGCGAGACACATCAGGTTGCTGCAGGACTGGGGCAGAAGTGAATCGCCTTTTAAGCTCCTGGAAGGCCACAATCACCTCTGGGGTCCAATGCTCAGCATCAGCTCCCTTCTTGGTCAAATCTGTCAGAGGTTTGACAATGGCAGAAAAATTGGCTATAAATTTACGGTAAAAATTAGCAAACCCCAAAAACTGCTGCAGGGATTTTAGAGAAGTCGGTTGCACCCAGTCGTAAATAGCCTGAACCTTAACCGTGTCCATTTCGATAGCAGAGGGAGACAAGATGAAGCCCAAAAAGGAAATCCTTTGCACCCCAAAGAGGCACTTTGACCCCTTAACATACAGTGCATGATCCTTAAGAATCTGAAAAACAGCCCGTACTTGCCCAACATGAGAGTCCTAATCATCAGAAAAAATCAAGATGTCATCCAAATACACAATCAAAAATTTACCAATAAGGTCCCGAAAAATATCATTCATGAAGGCCTGGAAGACGGAGGGTGCATTAGTGAGCCCAAAAGGCATCACTAGGTACTCAAAATGCCCCTCAGGAGTATTAAAAGCCATCTTCCATTCATCACCCTCCTTAATATGGTTGAGATTATACGCACCCTTGAGATCCAGTTTCGTAAACCATTTGGCGCTCTTCACTCTAGAGAAAAGATCAGACATCAGAGGCAAAGGGTAATGATATTTGACCGTAATTTTATTAAGAAGACGGTAATCAATACAAGGCCTCAATGACCCATCTTTCTTAGCAACAAAGAAAAAGCCAGCACCCAAAGGAGAAGATGAAGGCTGAATGTGCCCCTTCTCCAATGATTCCCTGATGTATGACCGCATGGCATCATGTTCGGGCACATACAAGTTGAAAATCCGCCCCTTGGGAAATTTACAACCTGGCACCAGCTCAAATGGCACAGTCACAGTCCCGGTGTGGGGGCAGAAAATCAGATTCCTGGTCATTAAATACATCACGGAAATCAGACAAGAAGGCCGGAACCTCAACTGCCTGAGCAGACGTGGACGACATGGAAAGGTCCTGGTGCAAACCTTGACAACCCCAACTAGCTACCGACAAGGATCTCCAGTCAAGAACTGGATTATGGGTCTACAACCACGGAAATCCCAGTACCAAGGTATCCTGTAGATTATGCAATACTAAAAATGTACAAGTTTCCTGATGCGCTGGTGCAACTCTCATAGGCACCTGGGTCCAAAATTGGGGTTTATTTTCTGCCAAAGGGGTAGCATCAATGCCCCTTAAAGGAATAGGAGTTTGCAAAGGAACCATGGGGAAACCACAATCCCTAGCAAACCCAAAATCCATCAAATTGAGCGCTGCCCCTGAGTCCACAAAGGCAAATGCAGAAAAAGAAGACAATGAGCAAATCACTGTGACAGACAAAAGAAACTTTGGTTGCAAAGAACCCACAGTAGCAGAAGTAGCCAATCTCCTTTCACGGTTAGGGCAGACAGAGATGTTAAGAGAAGCATCTCCACAATAGAAGCACAGTCTATTCTTCCGTCTGAACCCCTGCTGACTAGCATTAGAAAGGACCCTATCACACTCCATAGGCTCCAAAGTCTGTTCCACAGGCACAAAACCAGCAGGTATCTTCCTGCGCTCACGTAACCGCCTATCAATCTGAATGGCCAAGGTCATAGAGGCATCAAGACCAGAAGGGACGGGAAATCCTACCATTACATCCTTCACAGTATCAGCAATACCCTTCCGAAAAAGAGCCGCAAGTGCATCATCATTCCATTTGGTAAGGACCGTCCACTTTTGAAATTTCTGACAAAACGTTTCTGCAGAATCCAAACCCTGAGTTAAGGACAACAAGACCTTTTCTGCTTGGTCCACAATATTGGGTTCGTCATATAATAAACCCAAGGCCTGAAAAAAGGAGTCCACATCACTGAGAATCGGATCATCAGACGCTAAAGAGAAGGCCCAGTCCTGAGGGTCACCACGCAGAAGGGAGATGACAATCTTAACCTGCTGTATGGGATTCCCTGAGGACTTAGGGTGCAGGTCAAAAAATAATTTACAATTATTTTATTTTTGAAGCTCAAAAATCTCGACCTATCTCCCGAAAAAAATTCAGGAATGGGAATCTTAGGCTCTGTAAGGGGAGTCTGTGCAAGATAAGACTCTATACGACGAACCTTAGCATCAAGATGAGCAACACGCTCACCCAATTCATCCATGCTAGAAAAAAGAAATCTTCCATGGAACCCAAAGAAGAAGAGGAAAAACACCAAAAAAAAAATAAATTTCAGCAGACTTTTTTTTTTTTCCTTTTTTCTTTCTTAAGAGTACCCTTTAAATTTGTAGGCCGGGTGTACTGTTATGATCCGGAACCATGGAAGACCACCATAAATCATTGGTAAAAGGTGAAAAGAGCATTGGCAACTAATCTGGCCGCCATCCCCTTACTAACCATCACAACTAGAAGTAGCTGAGGGGTGAACTAACATCCTGTGCCCCGCAAACCCAGCCGGAGAACTAGCTATCCTAAAGGAAGGAAAGATGAATAACTCTCTGCCTCAGAAAATAGATAAAGAATAGCAAGCCCCCCACATTCAAAGACTGCGGTGATATAGGAAAACACAATACACAGATAGATGATAGGATTAGCAAAAGGTGAGGCCCCCACTGACTAAAATAGGAAAGGACAGGAAAGGGGCTGATGGTGGCCAGAGAAAAACCCTGCAAAATTCCAAATTCCTGATAGTACAAAACGGCCCTCAGATCGCACGATCTGCACTCTGTCCTATACCAGGCGCTCTTTGTCATACCAATGAACAGAAAACAAGAATCATTATAAATTCAAAAAGCCACAAACACATGGACTTATAGGAGCAATACTCCAAACCTAACTGCAGGGAGTTTCCCAGCTAAGCAACTGAGAGGGAAGATCCCTGCATGCAATAAACTGAAACCAACCACAGCAAATGACAAACTCAGATAAGAGTAAAAGAACCAAACAACAAATAAAGAGCAAAGCACTTATCTGGGGTAGATGTGGTGTGGAGCAGAATGAAGCAGGCTGGTAAACAAAGAACAACTGACATCCGGCATAGCCTGCTATCAGACCAGGATTTAAATAAGCAGAGAGTTAGCAATGGAAACGCCCATTGCTCAACACACCTGGTCTATGTCCAAACTATTCCTGGCCGCAAGAGGGAGCCTCCCAGCAGCGAAAGCATAACTAACATTCACAACACATTACATTACCCTCATGAGACTTATTTACTACTCATAGCCTTTGGTACAGTGCCCCTATATTAGCATCACTCAATGTCCACTTATATACCTCCTTGTTTGACCTATGATGTATTTAACCATTTTAGCGCTTGCTTGAGCTTACCATATGTTTTACATTGTTCCCATGGGGCTTATTAATTGCTCTCCTCTTCTTTTAGTAAAGTACCTTTGAAAAGTAAAACGCCCTACTTATGGTACAGTCCTCAGACGTTCAATTGGTCTCTTCTACCAGTCTATTAAACGTACGTGTATAAATATTTTGTATATATGTAAATTATGTCATATTATGTCACTGTTTGGTGTGTAAATACTCTTTATTATCTTTTATAGGCAATGCCTTGACAAAGGTCTAAATAGGCCGAAACGTTGGCTTTGCTTTATTTGGTAGTGGCGCTTCTCTTTTCTTTTTGCAAATAGTCTAATAAAAAACACATTTTGCATCACCTTTGTGTCCAATTGAGTGCTTGGGATTTATCAGACTGTGAGACTTCAACTAGGTGAGAAGAAGGCAGCCAGAAATAGGTTTCCTAATTTTACACTCTTGGTTAATAGGTGTACAAAAACCTGTCTCCTACAATTATAATGCATGTCATCTAATGCACGGCTTAGACAACACGGCTCACACAAATACATGTCTTAAGGCCAAAGCTAAGTGAAAAGACACTTCTAATTAGAGCAGCCCACAGACCTGTACTGTAACTTCTGCATTCATCGATCAAAGTGCAAAGCAGTGAGAATTCCTGCTAGGCAATCAGACAATTCATTTTCTTAAAGGGGTCATACACTATGATATCATTTATTATTTATATAACCCGTCTGGATGAGTTTTTCTAGGAACTGGGAGGGAGGACTAGAGACTAAATGAATGTCTCGTCTTAGAAGTGCTCTATGTGCAGAAGTTGCTCTACATTTCTTGTAGACTCTTCTACAAATAGTAAAGTACATTTAGGAGAAATGTGCTCTGCTAAAGCTCCAGTGTTGACCTCACTTTCCCCATGGGAGGGTACATGTTAGATGTGGCCTAGGTTTAATAAGAGAAATATTCCAGATAATTATAGGGTAATCTCTCGCTTACAGTACTTAGATTGCAATTTAGCTAAAACTAAACAGCACTTTAAGTGGAAACATTTTACAATAAAATTGAGCGTCTAGTTAAAAGAAAAATTATTGCTATATATTAATTCCTATAGTATTGTATAATCAGTTATAAAGTAATTATTTTAATATCTTCTCTATGGAAATGGCTAAATAGAAAAACAGATATGAGATAGATATACAGATGGAGCTACAGATACATAGATACAGTAGATACATTCCTGCAGTTTGCATACTTCTGGCCACATTCCGACTAGACTTGTCCGGCCTCACTCAAATCACTTGTATTGCATGAGGCCATGCTTGTCTAGTCGGCACATCACCACATGTATGTAAATTGCGTATGTGTGGTTTTGTGACTTGCTACTCTAAGATTGGCCTATAGCCATGATTTACCACATACGGGATCTGCTGCTGTCTCCCAAAGCCTCCTGAGGAACCTTCAATGGGAAAGAAGAAACGCGTAGAGGCAAGGCAGGGATGAGGACCTGCTTTTTCAGGGAAGTAAACTATCATTATATCCCTTCTCTGTCTTATGTTTAATATCTACCTGAGGTTCATTGCACCCCAATAAAACATTGGTTATGTGTGGTATTAAATACCTGGTCTTGTTCTGATTGAGAGGGGACCATGGTAGCTCCCTTTGGGATACTCATGATTTTTGATCCAAAGGATTATTATATGAGCTAATTGTTGCAGATATCTTATATTATAATTAATGGTTGTATATTATAATACCAAGATTCAGGCTTAAAATACATATTGGTGTACTGTACCCCATTACATTGTTCTTTGGGTACGGCAACTTCATTTCCCTTTCTTCCACATTATCTTGTAGTATTGTCCCTGATTTTTGGGGAAAGGAAAAGGGATAGCCGTTGTGGAAGGGGGGCGCCCGGAAACTTAGGGTGTTACACCCTTCGTTGTCAGGTAGGGACACCTGGTCTATTGAGGGTCATCAGGGTTATCCTCCCCCACCCCGCTTCCACCCTGCATAAGTGGTCTAACTTTATTTCCCTTTATCCTCATCATTCTGTGGTATTGTCCCTGTTCTTAGGGTGAGGAAAAGGGATAGCCGTCGTGGAACGGGGGCGCCCGGTAACTTAAAGGGGTTATCCGGCTTGTTTTGACTTTTTTTTTTTATTACCCTATTGGGCTACATTGGGGCAGGTAAGTAGATAGAGACCACTTACCTGCCCTGCTGTCAGCCCATCTCCACCGGCTCAGAGTGGTCATGTGACCGCTCCTGCCGCAATTTTGCTGCTTCCGGTCATTTCATGTCAACATGGGCAGGGCTATGTTGACATGCAAATCTGGAACAGCATGTCGCCTCCCTGCAGGGCAGGTACAGTACGTGGAGTCCCCGCCGCCTTCCCTGCACCCTCCCACACATTCCCCCGCACCCCTTACTCTCCCTGCAACCTCCCCCTGCAGTGCTGTGGGGTCCTTGACCTGGGGGAGGGGCCTGGCGGCGGCTGCCGTGGTGTCAGCGCCAGCACCGGGCCCCCTACTCAGGATCGCACATTCAAATGTACCGGCATCACAGATCACAGATGCCGGTACATTTGAAAGTGCTGATGAGAAGGAGCGCAGCTTCTCATCACTGCCCCGCTGTCTGTGCTCTCTTCAGCACAGCAGTGATGTCACTACTGTGTTGATATGGCCAGAGCACAGACAGCGCGCGAACGTGCAGGAGCGGCGGGGACCGAGGACGGGTGAGTATGTACTCCCTACATGTGTTCCCTATGGGAATTGGGGATGGGGGGGTCGGTGCAGAGCCCTGTCTGTGTGCGGTGCAGAGCCCTGTCTGTGTGTGGTGCAGAGCCCTGTCTGTGTGCGGTGCAGAGCCCTGTCTGTGCGCGTGCGGTGCAGAGCCATATGTGTGCGCGTGCGGTGCAGAGCCATATGTGTGCGCGTGCGGTGCAGAGCCATATGTGTGCGCGTGCGGTGCAGAGCCATATGTGCGCGTGTGGTGCAGAGCCCGATGTGGGGCTGTTATTTGCAATGCTGTAGTGATAACAGGTCAGTTTTGAGGCTGAATACTGACAGGGAATGTGTGCAGGTGGCGGGCAGGGGGCGAGGCTGGACACTGGGGTGGGTGGTGACAGCTTTGACTGAGGTTTTGCACAGGAAGTGGTCAGTTTGCTAGAGCTGAATGTAAACAAGAAGCTGCAGAGAATAAAGGGTGAATTCAAGAGGAACAAAAGTTAGAAAACAAAAAATAACAATGTAGGGGTGATTTATATGACAATACAGCACAGATTAGCTTAACAAAAATTTTTGAGTTTATGTCGGACAACCCCTTTAAGGTGTCACACCCTCCGTTGACAGGTAGGGACACCTGGTTTATCGAGGGTCATTAGGGTCTCCCTTCCTCGCCCCCATCCACTTTTTTTCTGTGGCCGAATCCCATTTTTGATTTAGGGGTCACCTGACCTTGGCACTTTGTGTTTGTGTGTTTTTTGGATTTTAATGAATTATTAATAAAACGTGTATTTTTAATAGAGGTTGAGGTAAATTGTTAACCTGACTTGCTACTCTCACCAAACAATCCTAACATCATGCAGTGTGTGCTGTGAGAATTCATAAGTCTTCAGTTGCATAGAGTGACTGCAGACTTTTCTGACAAACTTGGACAACCTTATACTCTTAACAAATAAAAAAGTTGTAACCCTTAACTTATTAAACAGCACAATACTTTATTAACATAGCCATGTATAATGTAATATTACAAATTACCGCTTTTTACATGTGTTCAGGATCAGAATTAGTAACAACACAAGAATACATCATTAGATCCACCAGCAGTATCGAAATCCATAACCAAAGCATCCATAAGTACAGAAGCACATTACCAAGACTGCCAGAAGTACAGAAACACAGCATGACAACCTCCATCAGTGCAGAAACAAATCACCAGAAGTACAGAATACATCACCAGAACCACCAGCAGGACAGAACTACATCACCATAACACCATCACTACAGGACTATATCACCAAAATCACCATCAGTACATGGTAGATCAATTTTAATGTCGGGTCAGACCCATATACATTTGTATCACATGAATGTACAACTCCCAGTATGTCCTTAACAATGATATGGAGGCACTGGGAATTGTTGTTATCAGTCATCATCAGTCTCCTGACCATACAGAAACCACAGTACTGATGAGAATTAGCCGGTATCACAAATAAACATTTACAACCAAGCACCTTTATAGATGACGTTGTCCCTGATTGCAGTCTTAGTGTTTCTTTTCTTCTTCTTGTTCAGAAAAAGTGATGACTTTTCACATCCACAGCTCATCTCTGTAAACATCCATTTTATCAAGTCTTTTGCAAGACAACCCAACTCTATGCCCTTAAAAATAGCAGTGTGATTATAATACTTCTGAGTAAAATTATCTATCCTATAATGTGCCCCTGAATAAGCAATTGTACCTCACTGTGTTCCCTGCACAAAATATGACCTGCTCATCATCCCTCTTATGGTAGCTGACCTCCACACTTACCTCTACTTTACATACTGAGCCCTGTCTTCACACTCCTCTCACACTGTATTCCCCTATAAGGCCCAGTCTCTATACTGTGCCCCTCCTCACACTCCCCCTTCTAAGTATACTGTCCCCCATGCTACTCCCTGTCACCCACCCAATATACTACCCAGTCTCTATTCTGTGCTCTCTCACACTATTCTCCCCCAATACTGTCTCATAACACTATTCCCGTCAAAAGACTCCTCACACATTTCCCTCCTCCCACATACTGTTTCCTTTCCCATCTTCCCTGCTATCTATACTATCTTCTCACATTCTCCCCTCTTTATCCATACTTTCTCCTCACACATGTCCCCAGCTCCCCAGACTGTGTCTGCACCCATCCCATTCCCCTCGCTACCCATCCTGTGTAAGCAAATATTTTCCCCTCGCTCCTCATACTGTTTCCTCATACATTCATCCCTCTCTCCCAATACTGTGTCTGCATCCATCTCCCCTTGCTCCCCATACTGCATTCTCAAATGTCTCCGCCCTCCATCCTTATTCTGTGTCAATACCCACCCCTCCCCTCATACTGCTAACTCATGCATGCCCACCTCACTTCCCATACTGTGTCGGCACCCATCCCCCCTCTCATATTGTTTCATCATACATCCTTCCTTTGGTGCTCATACTGTGCCCTTAAATTTCTTCCTTCTTGCTCATAATTCTGTGTCCATACCTATTTTATCTCCCTCACTTCCCATACATTCCCCTCCCCTCACTCCTTATATTGTTTCCTCATACATCTCACCCCCTCGCTTCCCACACCATGTCCTCGCCCATCTCCCTCACTCCCCATACTGTGTCTGCATTCATCCCCAGGTGCTCCCGATACTCTGTCTGCACTCATCCCCCCTTTCTCACTATACTGTGTCTTCAAATCTAATCCCCATTCACTCCCCATCCCCCCATCAGTCTGCAAACTATGTCCTCAAATAACCCCCAATTACAATAAATCTTTGGTGTTTTGAGCATCACTTGAGTACTTACCATCAATGTTGTGTGTGCCTATGTGACACCAGCGAGTGATATCATCAGCGTGATCAGATAAAATGATCATGCTGCAGATGTCACCCTGACCTGGCCAAAAGTGCAAGCGGTCAGGATTTCAATTGAACTCGCATCTGAAAGATACGAGTACAACTGATCACTCTGAGTGTCACACGGCATTTGTTTCAAAACTCACTAAGTATCATGAGGGTATGTGGTGCAGTTGACACCACAGACTGACAGTCCACGCTGTGGTTTTTCTGGGGTTCCCGAGTTGCACAGGCAGGCTCAGGCGTCAATCAGCTGTGTGCTCATTCGTGATTAGGCTGGCAGGTTACTCTCTGCTAGACTACTGGTTACTTCTAGGATGAGACATGATATGAGAAACCTATTACAGCTTCTCCCCGCCTTTTTAAGATGTGAAAACGGACTTCCTGTGCAGATTATAGCTTTAGCGATATCGGTTCATGTGCTGTTATAATCCAGTTGCTGGTGAACTACTGAGTGCTGTTTGGTGTGTTGTGGGAATTCTCTTGTTGTCTGTTTATTCCCTCCCTGCTCTTTATTTCCTTCTGGCCATGTATTATCTAATACCTCTGTGTGTGATTGCTGTGAGTTTGAGTTTTGGTTTTTCCCGTTTGTGGGTTCAGCCACTCCTGTCCCGAACCCTCCTCTAGGGTGGGGGAGGGAAGGTATTAGAGCAGAGCTGGCCAGGAGCATGGCTTGGTTGGCAGTCCAGACCTTTTAACCATTAGAAGTACCTCTGGCATATGGGACAGTTAGAGCCCCCTAGCCTGAGGGCCAGTCTAGGAGCTCCGGTCCCCAGTTATCCCCTTTGACTAACATGACGAAAAAAGATACAGACTTTTCTAACTGGTCTGCGGGTGCTTTATATGAGTTTGACTGTCTAAAAAATGCTTTGCATCAGCACCGGTGTTAATTCTGTCTGATATGTCTCTACCCTTCATGGTGGAAGTGGACCTACCAGAGGTGAGGGTGGGAGCTGTATTGTCTCAAGGGTCATCTATTGGTAAACTGTGCCCATGTGTCTTCTTTTTCAAGAACTTATCTCTACCCGAATGTAATTATGACATTGGTAGTAGGGTATTACTCGCTATCAAATTAGCGTTTGAGGAGTGGCAACACTTTTTGGAGAAAGCTACTCATCCTGCCACTGTCATTACGGATCATAAAAATCTCCTTTGATTCGGCAAAACGTCTTACGTTGAGACAAGCTCGGGGTTCATTATTTTTCAATAGGTTTAACTTTTTCATAACTTATTGTCCACTCCAGGGTCTAAAAACACTGTGATGATGTTGGTGCTCAGTATTGAGGTTGAATCTGAGATTGCAGAAGCCCAGGATGAAGTACCACCTGGAGTTTCAGCTAACTAGTCATTTGTTCCCCTGAATGTTCACCTTAAGGGGGCTTTACACGGTAGCGATATCGCTAGCAATTTGTAGCAATAGCGAGCGTGTAAGTACCCGCCCCCATCGCGCATGCGATTGTTTGTGATCACTGCCGTAGCGAACATTATCGCTACGGCAGCGTCACGCATACTTACCTGGTCGGCGTCGTCGCTGTGACTGCCGAACAATCCCTCCTTCAAGGGGGAGGGACGTTTGGCATCACAGCGACGTCACCGCAACGTCACTAAGCGGCCGGCCAATCAAAGCAAAGGGGCGGAGATGAGCAGGACGTAACATCCCGCCCACCTCCTTCCTTCCGCATTGTGGATGGCGGCAGGTAAGGAGACGTTCCTCGCTCCTGCGGTATCACACATAGCGATGTGTTCTGCCGCATGAGCGATGAACCACCTGGATAAACAACCCTCACCGATTTTGAGTTTGGGACGACCTCTCCATTGTGAACGATTTTCACCATTTTTGAGGTCGCTTAAGGTCGCTGGTCAGTGTCACACGCTGCGATATCGTTAATGACGCCGGATGTGCGTCACTAACAACTTGACCCCGATGACAAAACATTAACGATATCGTAGCGTGTAAAGCCCCCATTAGTGTTTTGGGAGACCATCATGATTTTGTCCTAGCTGGTTAACCTGTGGTGAAAGGTACTCTAGATCTTCTATTGTGCTTTTATTGGTGGCCCAGAATCCGGAGGGATGTGGTGTCCTTTGTGTCTACATGTGCCACCTGTGCGTGCTCTAAGGCATCGCACTCTCGTCCATCAGGTTCTCTGCAGCCATTAAGTGTCCCTATCAAGCCATGGACGGACATCTCAATGGAGACTTTATTACAGATCTTTCTCCCCCTGCTGGTAATCTGGTCATTTTTGTTGTGGTGGATAGGTTTTCCAAGATGACACATTTTATCGCCTTACCATCATTATCCAATGCTCAAACTTTTGCTCAGGTGTTTATACGTGTGATCGTCAGACTACATGGATTCCTGTTTGATATTGTGTTTGGTAGAGAGACTCAATTTATTGAGAATTTTTTAGAGATTTCTGCTCTCGCTTAGGGATTAAACTGTCGTACTTGTTGGCGTTCCATCCGCAGTCCAACGGACAGACGGAGCACATGAATCAGAATTTAGAGCAGTATTTGTGCTGTTTTGTCTTTGATAATCAGGAGGAATTGTCCGTGTTTCTTCCTCTGGCAAAGTTTGCAATCAATAATAGCTGCCATGAATTCTCTGGTATATCCACCTTCTTTTGTGTCTATGGTCCGCATATCCAGTTCTGTACATTCCTGGAGTGTCACTTGTCCAGGGTATCTGAGGATGACCAATTGGGTTCAACACTATCGTCTACATGGGGAAAGGTTCAGCAGCACTTGCATTACATGGGCTCTAAGTGTAAGCATGTGGCTGACTGTAGACATGTGCCTGGTCCGGACCTGTGTGTGGGTGATCTGGGGTGGTTGTTCACAAAAAAACATTAAGGTTAAAGTACCGTCATTTAAGATAGGTCTTCGGTTCATTGGTCCATCAAAATTACTTCTATCATCAAGCTATTGGCTTTCCATCTGGCCTTGCTTGCATCATATAAAATCCATAATGTTTTCCACAAATCTCTATTAAAGACATTTGTGGTTTCCTCTTCCCGCTCCTCCAACTCCAGTCTTAGTTGATGGATCGTTAGAATTTCAGGTATTGAGAATTATTGATTCTCGGGTCGTCCAATGTTATTTACAGTATTTGGTTCACTGGCTTGATTATGGTCTTGAGAAGTGGACTTGGATGCCAGCCTCTGATATCCATGCAGAGCATCTGGTTAGAGTATTCCATCTCTGTTATCTCTCTATGACTTCTGAGTTGCAAAGGCAGACTCGGGTGTTGATCAGCTTTGTGCTCAATAGCGATCGGGCTGGCAGGGGTTAATCTCTGCTAGCCTGCTGGTTACTTTTAGGATCACATGTTATGAGAAACCTATCACAGCTTCTTCCTGCCTTTTTAGCCCCTTCCAGATCAAGGACATACCAGTACATCCTATTTTTCGGGTACTTACCGACCTCGTGTGCCCCTACGATTACCGACTGGGACTCGGCTTACCTGACAGGTGAACCCTGGCCCCCACAGCAAGGGACAGTCGCTGTGCTGTACCTGGCTGCTTAACCCCCTAAATGCCACAACTAACATCGATCACGGCACTTAGGGGATTGGGAAAGGATTGCGCTCCCTTTCCTCTCCGATCGGGACCCCTGCAATGTAATCACAGTAGAAAGATCATTGTCATTGTCACCCAAGGTCGTCATGACGACCTCCAGGTCACCTGAGTACGGAAAGCCTGAGTGATCATGCCTGCAGCATGCTCACTCAAGCTTTCTCAGTGCAGCTCTGATAGCTGCGATTTTCTGCAGCGATCGAGCACTGTAGAACATTGCAGCTGCCATCAGAATACTGTGAGTTAATGTCCCATAAAGAGACTGAGTGAAAAAGTAAAAAACAAGTTTAAAAAAAGGAAAAAAAAAAAAAAAAATCCAATAAATAGTTATATTTATGTAAAAAAAGTACACGCTTGGTATCGCCGCGTCTGTAACAACCAGATCTATAAATCTGTCACACTAATTAACCCCTTCACTGAATATGTCGCGGGCGGGGAGGAGGGTGTAAGCACACCGCGCTCACCCCTTCTGCTCGGGTCCGGCTGCTCAGTGGTGGCTCGAGCCGTAGGCCGGATCCCGGGGGTTTTCCTCGAGCGGCACTCCTCGCCCGTGAGTGAAAGGGGGGTTGTTTGGGGTGTTGGGATAATGTCCGTGACGCCACCCACGGTTGTGGTGATGTGTAGCACCACCGCTGCTCAATGCGGGGATCCCGGGGATGGTGATGGGGAGCAGCCAGGTGTTGTGTTGCCCCTCCGTGGGTAGGGGTTGGTGATCCCGGGGCCCGGTGATGGCTTGTGAGGTGCAGGGCCTGGTGGGCGCAGGGACGCGGGGGCAGCGCTGTGCCTTGCGGCACTATGGTACTCACTCAGCCTGAGACTTGGACACAGTTTGTACGGTAAACCAAACGGCTGGTAGGACGGTCCCACAGACGGCTGCTTTGCTTCCCCGGTAGGTGACGGTGATGTCCCTCTTCCTTGCACCTGTATGTACGGATGGTTGCGATGGGTCCCCACCGGTAACCCGCTCCCCGGCTTCAAGCTGGGCCGGAGGAGCACTACACTTTGCCCGCAGGCGCTGGCCCTCAGAGACTGGTGCCCTGGCGGTGCCTCTGTTGTACAGGTTGGACTGTTGCCTTCTATCGGGACTTGGTTGTTGGGGGAATCTACGTCCCCTTCACTGACGGATTCGGCAAATTTGGCGACTCCTAGCCTTGCCGGGGTCCGAGAGGCCCCTGCCCTGGTGCTGACTGTCTTTCGGAACACTGCTCCAGACCACCGGGCACACAGCCAACGGGGTCCTTCCAGGAACTTCCAAACGGTCCCCCTCCGGACAGTCACCGCCGTCGCTGACCTTGCTGTTCTAGCCCTACACACAGCTGGGCTCTCAGGCTTGCTCACTCTTTGCTCTGTCACCTCTTCTTGCTTTCCTCCTTTACTCCTTTTCTTTCCTCCACTTTCACTTCTTGGTTGTTTACTCTAGCCTTCAGCTAGACTTCACTCTTGCCCTCCCCGGGCTAATCTCCTTCCTTCCACCTCCTCCTCCCTGAGCCTTCTGCCTGGTAACTCCCTGCCTCCAGAGTTGTGAGCTCCTTGGTGGGCGGAGCCAACCGCCTGGCCCACCCCCTGGTGTGCATCAACAGACTCCTGGAGGAAGGCAACAAGGATTTCTGGTTAGCAGATGTGCCTACCTGGAGTGTGGGGTGTGGTGGTGTTGTGACCTGTGTCCCCTGGCTTGCCCAGGGCGACACATTCCCCCTTAGCAAAACGCAGACCGTCCGCGGGCTGCCGTCCTACACCGGTTTTATTTTTCTGAAAAAGGGGATAACAGGATTAAACATCAATACATTTTCAATAATCTTCCCAAGACGGGAGGCACATTACTTTTAACGTTTCAACGGTATACGGTCACGGTTTCCACTCTCTCCCACCCAAGTAACCTGGCCCTGATGCTGCCCCTAAAACCCAGGCAGCACCCCTTGACCCACAGTCCAGCACACGGTACCCGAGCGGGATCTGTCCTTCCCTCCAGAGGGTAGCCACCGGTTCCTTTGGTGGCTGGGCCCTGGCCTGCTCTGCTCAGGGCCCTCCCTCCAACCTGCCTCTCCGGAGGCGGCCTGCGGAAACGGTAACGGTACCCAACATATTTACAAGCCACTAACGTTTGTGGTTGCCCTGCAGAGTTCACGGGCTTGTCCATGGCTAGTTCCCATGCATTTTTAAACTTTAAACGGTCCCCACGGGGACAACGGTGCCGGCTCCAGCCGGTTGCAAATCACACGGTGAATCAGGTGAAAACTCGGATAATCATTTTTCATCATCTTTCAACTTTGGCAAACTTTCAAACTTTTTCAACAGACACACAACACTCTTTTACATTTGCGGACCCCTTTTACTCATAGAACGGTCTCCCTGTACCTAAGTGGGGGTCTACCTAGGTTGGAACGGGTGGACCTTCGGGGCCCGGTGTCAGTGTTGCTAGACAGTGGGATAGAGGGAACAATCGGTTCCTCCTCCCTGCTATAGTGTGGGGCAGGCGGAGGTATAGGGGGGCTGGGTACAGGTTCATCCCTGGGCACTGGCACTGGTTCTGGCTCACGGTTAACCGCTTCCACTACTTCTTCATCCACGGGTTGTGGGAACAGTATCACTGGAAGTATCACCGCGCCGTTCTGTGTAGGCCAGTTTGCTGGGAAGTCACCCATTACAGTGTGGATTACCTCTGCTGCCTTCTCCACGGGTGGAGGAACCGGTACTTCAGCCTCTGCCTTCAACGCTGGGGGGCATTTTTTTAGATGGTCCCGGGAAACAGTGGCCAGGGTGCCCCCTTGGTCACGACTGATCTGGTAGGTCTTCCCATCTTCCCAGGCTGTGGGTTGTATGACGTAAGGGACCTGCTCCCACTGATCATCCAGCTTGTGGGCTTTTCTCTTCCGTTTCAGCACCACATCTCCTGGCTGGAAAGGACCTGCGGGCGCCTTCTCATTGAACCGGTGCTCTTGCTGTTCTCGACTTCGACCGAGGTTTTTCTCCACATACTCCTGGATTTGCCGGTACTGTGCCCTCCTCCGACTTTCCCACTCTGCCGTTGAAGGGAGTGCTTCCGGGGCCTCCAACCCCATCTCCAGATCCACCGGCAGGCGGCCAGGCCGAGCCCTCATCAGATACGCTGGGGTGCACTTCGTCGAGCTGGACGGGATATTATTGTACATGTCGACCAAGTCGGGCAACTTTTCCGGCCACATGTTCCGTTCTTCCAGCGGCAGCGTCTTGAGGAGCCCCAGGACCAAGTGATTCATTTTCTCGCACATGCCGTTGGTTTGGGCGTGGTACGGAGTGGTCCGGATCTTCTTGCAGCCGTACAACTGGCAGAATTCGTGAAACACTTCTGCTTCAAAAGCCGGACCTTGGTCTGTCAGCACCTTCTCGGGGTACCCATGGGGTCGGCAGAAATAAGCCTGGAACGCTCGAGCAGCGGTTCGACCAGTTAGGTCCTTAACGGGGACTACCACCATAAATCTTGAGTAGTGGTCTACCATGGTCAATGCGTAGGTGTACCCACTTCGGCTAGGGGTGAGCTTGACATGGTCCAGGGCGACCAGTTCCAGCGGCTGATGGGTAACGATGGGATGTAATGGTGCCCTCTGGCTAGTCTCGTCCTTTCTCCTCAGTGTACAAGGACCGCACTCTCGGCACCAGGCTTCCACCGATTCCCGCATCCCACTCCAATAGAACCGCTCCCTCAACAGCATCTCCAGCTTTTTCCACCCGAAGTGGCCAGCACCATCATGGTATGCCCGCAGGACAGTAGCGACCTCAGCTTGAGGAACGATCAACTGGCATATTTTCTCATGGGTCTTTGGGTTGATCAGCTCACGGCACAGCCTCCCTTGGTGTAGGTAGAGCCGTTTTCGTTCTTTCCACAAGCGTTGGGCTTCGGCTGGAGCGCTAGGGTCCATTCCCATGGCGCCTTGTTCCACCAGAGTCTTGACAAGGCGGACAGCCGGCGCTTGGTCCTGGGCGTCCTGCCACTCTTGACTGGGCCGCGGGTCCAGATCCACCCTTTGCTGACATACTTGTACCCTCTCAGGAGGCGGCTGGTGAAACGCAGGCAACTCAATCTCCTCGAGGTCGTCATCCTCGCACCCCTCTTCTGACAAATGGGGCATCCGGGAGAGTGCATCTGCATTGATGTTGACACGACCAGCTCGGTACTTTATGGTGAAATCATAGTTGACTAACCGGGCTACCCACCGCTGCTCCAGCGCGCCCAACTTGGCCGTGTTCAGGTGAGTCAGCGGATTGTTGTCCGTGAATGCGGTGAATTTTGCTGCCGCCAAATAGTGACGGAACCGCTCCGTGATAGCCCACACCAATGCCAGTAGCTCGAGCTTGAAAGAGCTATAGTTCTCAGGGTTCCTTTCGGTCGGTCGGAGTTTTCGGCTGGCGTAGGCGATCACCTTCTCCTTTCCATCCTGGACCTGGGAGAGGACCGCTCCTAGCCCCACATTACTGGCGTCCGTGTGGAGGATGAATGGGCGCTCGTAGTCAGGGTACGCCAGGACCTCTTCTCCGGTCAGGGCCGCCTTCAACTGGCAAAAGGACTCCTCATGCTTGTCCTCCCACGACAGTGGGGCTCCGACGGGTCTACCACCTTTGGTCTGTCCCACGAGGAGATCTTGCATGGGGGCGGCCATCTTCGTGTACCCCTTTATAAAGCGCCGATAGTACCCCACCAGACCCAGAAACTGCCTTACTTCTCTCACTGTAGTGGGCCTCGGCCAGCTTTGGATGGCAGTGATCTTCTCAGGGTCGGGGGCGACACCATCCGCACTCACCACGTGCCCTAGATATTGCACCCTGGGTTTCAGCAGGTGGCATTTTGAGGGCTTCAACTTCATCCCGTACTTAGCAAGGGACGCGAACACCTCGGCCAGGTGTTCCAGATGGGCTTCATACGTCTGGGAATAAACAATCACATCATCCAAATACAGCAGGACGGTCTCGAAGTTTAAATGTCCCAGACAGCACTCCATCAGCCGTTGGAAGGTCCCGGGGGCATTGCACAACCCAAACGGCATGCTATTGAATTCGCAGAGCCCCATCGGGGTGGTGAAGGCGGTCTTCTCCCGGTCCTCTGGGGCCACGGCCACTTGCCAGTATCCGCTGGTGAGGTCAAGGGTCGAGAAGTAGTTTGCAGTTCTTAGTGCAGCCAAAGATTCTTCAATACGAGGCAATGGATAGGCATCTTTATGGGTTATCTGGTTGATCTTCCGGTAGTCCACACACATCCGCATGGTACCATCCTTCTTCTTGACCAGTACCAACGGAGCGGCCCAGGGACTACAACTGTCCCGAATAACCCCTGCCTCCTTCATATTCTTTAACATATCTTTGGCACACTGGTAATGTGCAGGGGGAATAGGTCTATACCTCTCTTTGATAGGGGGATGTTCACCCGTGGGAATGTGGTGTTGGACCCCCTTGATCTGCCCAAAGTCTAGGGGGTGCTTACTGAAAACCTGTTCGTACTCCTGCACCACCCTGTGTACCCCTGCCTTGTGATGTGTAGGGGTATCATCAGTGCCCACATGTAGCTGTTGGTGCCACTCCTTGGTGTCCCCCTGGGGTGGGGAAGTGCTGGTGGTAGGTGGGAGTGTGGATGGACTGGCTTCCTGGATAGTGTGAGGGTCCAGGGTGAGCAGCTTGGCAATGGTGGCATACCGGGGGAGCCTGACTTCTTCCTCCCCACAGTTCAACACTCTCACAGGCACTCTCCCCTTCTTCACATCTACCACCCCTCGGGCGGCTACTACAGTGGGCCAGTGCTCGGAAGGCATGGGCTCCATCATCGCAGGGTAGTCACGTCCCTGAGGCCCTACTGCTGCCCTACACCAGATCATCATCTCACTCCTAGGGGGCACAGTCAATGGAGCAACATCCATCACTCGCACTCCACCAATCTCCCCTCTGGTTGAGCTTACATGCTGGCGGTACATCAGGGCGCGGATCTCACGCTGCACAGCCCTCTGCCGGCTCCCCGCCGCCGTGGCGGCTAGCTGTTGCAATAGGTTCAACACATCAGCCATGCAGTGTTCCATCACATTGGTTCCCAGCACTATTTTCGGGTTATGATCACTCGGTTCATTCATGATCACAATCATACCCTGGTGTTGCAGTTCAGCTTGCCCCACTGTCATAGCCACCTGTTTATACCCCACCTGGGTCAATGGAAGTCCATTAGCGGCAATCAAATTTATACTATTGTCTGGAGGCGCCAGCTCGTCTGTGGCCCAATATCGCTGATACAACGTGTACGGGATGGTAGTTACCTGTGATCCAGTGTCCAAGAGAGCCATCACTGGTATGCCGTCCACAGCCACGGGGATGATGGGGCGAGCCCCGACATATCGGTCTCGCCAGTCCGGGGGGCCACGGTGTTCTACTCCTGAGGATTGGCCCGGGGCCCCAGGGGTTGCTCGTTTAACGGGCACTGTCGGTAATAATGGCCCGGCTTACGGCACTTGTAGCAGATTGGAGGTCTGCTCCGCGGGTTGTTAGCGCTTCTCCGCTGCATCCAGGGAACATCTTCGGGACTGTCAGCAAGCTGTATCTGTGCTGGAGGCTGAGATCTGGTCAGAGGTTGTAGCGCAGCAAGGATCTTGGCAAGGTCTCCGTCCAGGCGACGGACCTGGGCTGCCAGTTCTTCCACTGTGCTGCTCGGGGCTGCAGGTATTAAGGAGGTTGGTTTGGCTGGGGCCGCCACAACGGGAGCTGTCTCGATGGGCCACGGGACGGGTTCCAGAACTTCAGCAGCTGGGGGCTGTAGTGCTTTGATAGCCCGCTCCTTTAACACAGCAAAGTCCACATCAGGGTGTTCCAGGGCCCACAGCCGGAGTTGTTTACGATCCTCAGGGGACCTCATCCCCTGCGCAAATTGCTCCACTAACATCTTGTTGCTATCCGCCTCATTAATAGAGTTCACCCGCTTCAGCGTGCGGAGGGCGGTCTGCAGACGTAGAACATAGTCCCGAATGCTATCCCCAGCTCGTTGCCGGCACTGGTAAAACTGCATCCTCAGCTCAGCTTCAGTCCGGGTCTCGAAGGCAGTCTGTAGCTTCTCGAAGATGGTGGCTACAGAGAGCCGGTCCCCCTCGGCCCAGGTCTCCGCTTCCTGCTCCGCCGCACCGGTTAACTGGCCTAGCACTATCGCTGCACGTTGCTTATCAGTCAGGGGGTACAGCTCTAGCAACGGGTTAAGCTTTTTCCGGAAGGCCTGTAAGGCATCCGGTTTCCCGTCATACTGCGGTAGCCAGGCAGCTCCGGGCGCATAGGGCAAGGAAAACAGCATGACCTGAGCAAGCGCGGGGGCCGCGACACCTCCCGCCGGTACGGCCGGGACCTGGGCAGGCCCATTCCCATCCGCGGGTGCCGCTGCGGCTGCGACCACCGCTCCTCCAGCGGCTCCGTCGGGCGCAGACATCTTGTTTCCATCCCCCTTAGCTCTTTCCGGCCCCTCCTCTCTCGGGGCGGGGTTTTGGCCTTCGCGCCTCTACTGCTCGAGAAGACGCTCGAGCGGGAACTTTTCGCGCCAAAGATGGCGGCTTCTGAAATTTTTCTGCCGGATACCTCCGGCGGTAACAAGGCGCACCTCTACCAGACGGCAGAGCGGTAAGATCCTGTTCGTGACGCCAAGTTGTCGCGGGCGGGGAGGAGGGTGTCAGCACACCGCGCTCACCCCTTCTGCTCGGGTCCGGCTGCTCAGTGGTGGCTCGAGCCGTAGGCCGGATCCCGGGGGTTTTCCTCGAGCGGCACTCCTCGCCCGTGAGTGAAAGGGGGGTTGTTTGGGGTGTTGGGATAATGTCCGTGACGCCACCCACGGTTGTGGTGATGTGTAGCACCACCGCTGCTCAATGCGGGGATCCCGGGGATGGTGATGGGGAGCAGCCAGGTGTTGTGTTGCCCCTCCGTGGGTAGGGGTTGGTGATCCCGGGGCCCGGTGATGGCTTGTGAGGTGCAGGGCCTGGTGGGCGCAGGGACGCGGGGGCAGCGCTGTGCCTTGCGGCACAATGGTACTCACTCAGCCTGAGACTTGGACACAGTTTGTACGGTAAACCAAACGGCTGGTAGGACGGTCCCACAGACGGCTGCTTTGCTTCCCCGGTAGGTGACGGTGATGTCCCTCTTCCTTGCACCTGTATGTACGGATGGTTGCGATGGGTCCCCACCGGTAACCCGCTCCCCGGCTTCAAGCTGGGCCGGAGGAGCACTACACTTTGCCCGCAGGCGCTGGCCCTCAGAGACTGGTGCCCTGGCGGTGGCGGTGCCTCTGTTGTACAGGTTGGACTGTTGCCTTCTATCGGGACTTGGTTGTTGGGGGAATCTACGTCCCCTTCACTGACGGATTCGGCAAATTTGGCAACTCCTAGCCTTGCCGGGGTCCGAGAGGCCCCTGCCCTGGTGCTGACTGTCTTTCGGAACACTGCTCCAGACCACCGGGCACACAGCCAACGGGGTCCTTCCAGGAACTTCCAAACGGTCCCCCTCCGGACAGTCACCGCCGTCGCTGACCTTGCTGTTCTAGCCCTACACACAGCTGGGCTCTCAGGCTTGCTCACTCTTTGCTCTGTCACCTCTTCTTGCTTTCCTCCTTTACTCCTTTTCTTTCCTCCACTTTCACTTCTTGGTTGTTTACTCTAGCCTTCAGCTAGACTTCACTCTTGCCCTCCCCGGGCTAATCTCCTTCCTTCCACCTCCTCCTCCCTGAGCCTTCTGCCTGGTAACTCCCTGCCTCCAGAGTTGTGAGCTCTTTGGTGGGCGGAGCCAACCGCCTGGCCCACCCCCTGGTGTGCATCAACAGACTCCTGGAGGAAGGCAACAAGGATTTCTGGTTAGCAGATGTGCCTACCTGGAGTGTGGGGTGTGGTGGTGTTGTGACCTGTGTCCCCTGGCTTGCCCAGGGCGACACAAATACCATAAATAAAAAGGTAGCAAAACTGTCTTTCCATCACACAGCTGACAAAAAAGGTGGAATAAAACGAGATCAAAAAGTTACATTTAAATAAAAATGGTACCGTTGAAAACATCATCTTGTCCCACGAAAAATAAGCTGTAATACAGCTCTATTAGTGAAAAAAAAATACAAAGTTATAGCTTTCAGAATACAGCAAAACATAAAAAATATACATTTGGTATTGCTGTATTCGTACTGACCCGAGGAATAAAATGGTATAAAAAAAACAACCCAACAATTCTTGAGTTTCTGTTTCTTCTTGATTCTGCCTAATAAAAAGTGGAATAGAAAGCAATAAAAAAAATATGTGAACAAAAATGTTGACAATAAAATCTCCAACTCATCCCGAAAAAAACAAGCCCTCACATAACTCTGTTTGCATAAAAGTAAGAAAACTATAGCCTTCAAAATCTGGTGGTGCAAAAAAACTTCATTTTGTAAAAAATTGATAGTCACCAAACCTAAAAAAAACTATTGCTGTAATCATTCTGACTGGTGGAATTGAGCTGCCCTATCAGTTATACCGCAAGGTGAACAACCTAAAAAAGAAATAAATAAAGCCAATTCTTCAACTGCTATTGATTTGTTCATTCTGCCTCTAAAGATTGCAATATGGTGCGGCTCATATTTATCCTGTGCTCTAGGCTGAGTGCTTATACCAGGGCTGCGTGACTACAATCAGGAATAGCTACAGTTCAAGCACAGTGGATAGATTTATTGAAATCTCATGCCTTTGTGCTTCTTTTCTCCGCAGCGTAAACTGACATACGGCGCATCTTCACTAGCTGCAGCATGACAATTTATGCTTGCAGAGACGCAAGTGTTCTCTGCGGGGAAAACAGTGCGAAAGTCCCAAAGCACCTCAAACCCTAACCGTGGGCACAGGCAGCTGTGGTCTCCTGGGGAGAACACTTGCGTCTCTGCAGGAGAAGACATGCTACGTCCAAATCTCTGAAAAATGCGATTCAGACAAAATTACCAACTGAAAATTCACTCAGTGGGAGTCACTTTGATCTCACATCTGGCCTGGGATCGGTGGTGTCTATCTATATACGCCTCTTTTTAGGCATGCACAAAAGTGCGGTCAACAACAGTTTTGTACAGCACCTTTGCAAATACGGACACCACTGAACAGAGGCCAAACAAACAGAGTCCGGAGTAACTTTGCTGCCTCATTATTGAATGGATTTGTTGCGGGTTTCACCTGAATCACGTATTTCGGAGATGTAGAGGGAAAACCCCAATGTAAGTACTGAGCACAGAGCACAAAATAAATATGAACTGATCCAAAATATTCTGTACAAATATTGCCACCAAATAGCATTCAATTCAATCCACAAAAACACAAGTCCCCACTCAGGTCCTTAATTGGTTAACGGAAATATAGGGGGCTTCCACGTTACTGTTAGCACAAAGGCTCTGGAAAAATGCTATGGCTCCCCCCTCAAAAAAGAAATCCAGCTAAATCTGTGCTTCTGTAGTGCCCCTGAATCCCTCAGGGCACTACTAGGTACTGTATCCTGACAAAGATGCAGGGCCTACCCCCAGGGACCTGGAAGACCAGTGCCGGTACCACCAAAACACATAACATCCCCAGTTTCCCACTCCCAATTAGGGATGACTGACTAGTCCGGGACCCAATGGATGGCCACCCAGAGGTGGAGCCAGTCCAGTCCACTAGACGGCAACCTGGTGGGAGAGGACAGACACATACAGTCAAACAGAGGAGTCCAGTAGTGACAGTTGAAGGGGACGGACGTGTCTCCAGATGGTGTCATGTAGCAGTGACCTAGGTGGCGTAGGAAAGTGGTTGCCAGAGAGGGTACAGCCAGGTACCCCTTGAACCAGAGCACTGACTGGGCACAGGGCCCTAGGTCAGGCAACAGCTTCAGGCAACCTGACAAATACCTGCACAGTGAGGGGACCTTCATGGACCTCACTGACCCAAGAATCCGGGGGCACCAGCAGTAAAGACTGAGCCAGGGACCAGAACAGAACACTGACCCTACAGGGTTCTCACTGCCCGCCGTACAGATGAGAGACTGCCGACAGACAGTAAGGGACCCACAAACACTCCAAGCTACGGGGTCCCACCAACCAGTGAGAGGTGCCGGGGAAAGGGACTACCAGGTCACTACACCGGCACTGGGACAAACGGGACCAGGGGTCTGAACCAGCCATCCTCAGTGCTTCAACTCAACACCACCGTGAGTAAAAGCAGATGTTGCACTGCATCCCCATCGTGTGGCCTCCCTTCTTTCTGCACCAGATCACACAATCCATTCCCTGGGGCCCAGCCCTACTTGCGCAGGGCCTACCATCCAGGCTGCCACCACTATCAGCTCCAGTAGTAACAGACTGTGCAGCGGCGGTTCCATCACCATAACCGCAACCCGCAAGTGGCATCACAATAAAAACTCTTTTATCTCCCCTGTACATATTCCCCATTAAAAAGTGACCCCCAGGGTCACGGAACCGAGCTTCGGCCGTTACACAACCGTGACACAGCATCCCCTTATATATATGGCTCGGGGCCGAGTACCCCATAGCTCTGGGGCATCACACTTCCAAATCCAAATGCCCCTTGCACTGCATGTCAGGCGTTCTCTCGCCCCGGCGTGACACCCATAAAGTCTCGAACCACAATACATTTCAGCTGTGCGTATTCAGGCACATCCAGCTGAAATATCTGCTGAAGTTGTCGGGCAACTTCATGGGCCTGGTTGTGGTCGCACTCTTTGTGACCTCGATCATTATGCCCCAGGGTCCCACCAACCATGATAACACAATAACCTTTATTTCATGGGACCCTAAACCTTATATCTAATTGTCGCGCCCCTGAGGCTTCAGTCGCCACTGGGTACTGCACCTCACTTAAGGTGCGGTACTTACCCTGGGTCCCGAGGAGATTGGTGCAGTGATCACATCCATTTCATTAAATACACACTGTAGATTGCTCTCCCCACTGCGGACCGGGCAAGGGTCGGGTCTTAAGGTTGCTATCCATACACTGGGGTTTCCACCCACTAGCAACAGGAACCCAGGGGAGGAGCGGCCACCAAGGGGGAGAGAAGGAGACACACACACATGGGAAGTCGAGTTCCAGGAGGCGACCGGACAGGAGCTCATCACCGGTAGCTCCTGTAGGACAAAGGAGAAAACACGGTTGCTGAAGGGAGAGCTTCATTGCTCCCTCAGAACCAGCACGTTACAGGGTGCAGAGCCCTAGGGTGGAACATACTCTACATTGGACTACCAGAATATGCCGGGACAGGGGGGGATTTCACGTCCCTCTGACCACCACCAGATTCCGGAGCACAGTGACACATAGGATCCGGAGTCGTGATTACAGTTAGGCCCCACAGTGGATCCACGCCACCTGCACACGGGACAGGAACTGAATTAGAATAACCGGGGTCCCCAAGTAGCTACAGTCCACGGGGATCCAACACTAGAAGCACAAGGTGGAAGGGCCTACAGAACACCATACCGGTACTGACCTCCGAAGGATCCGGGATCGGCTCGAACCCATTACAACGGAGACCGGCACCTCTGGACAACCCATGGACAGTGAGTAAAGACCTGGAACCGCAACTACTGTGTCAGCCCCTTCATTGCCGTCGCCGTCGCCCAGCGCTTGGGCGCCAACGGCCACTACTACCTCCATCATCCTCCCTGGGGCCTAGCTTCACCCGCGGGAAGCAGAATCATCCTAGCTGCGACACCATCCGCCCCAGAGGACAGCAACTGCAACGGCGGCTAAGTCCTGGCCACATACCGTAGGTGGCGTCACAAGACAACTACTACTCATCCCATCCTCTATCACCTTTTGGTGTACACCTAGGGGTCACAAAGCTGGGCAGGGCCACTCGTGACATCACCGGCCCGGTGACGAGTAGTTCAACCCCCTGCACCAGGGGTGCTTCATAATAAACATACCTCTCCTGGACTAAAAGCCTATAAGTTTAAAGGGTAGGTATGAAGGCGTTTAGCCAAGGCGAGGCACGTTTGATAAATAATAGGTTTAGGGACCCATAAAAATAAGGTATGTCTTGATGTGACTGATGTGCTTTAAGTACCTTCATTTAATATGTAAATTTTATAGAGCAGTAATGCTAGCCAAATTTCATATACTCAATATTTGCATACACATTAGTGCATACCGAGGCTGCCCTGTTCTCTTGTTTGCATATTTTTCAGTTTTAGAGGTTTGACCTGTTCACCTTGCTTTGTTCTGTTTGGAGGTGCTAGTTAGTTTTTTGTTTCTTGTAGAATAGATAGATAGGTAGAAACAAAAATGTAAGCATCACTCCAAAAAAATAGTGTAAATTCTCTAAAGGGCTTGCCCATGTGGCGCCCTGGACAAGCCAGGGGCCACGGAGCACAACACCCACACACCCCACACTCCCGGTCAGGCACACCGAAGTCAGACACAAAACCCTTGTTGCCTTCCTCCAGGGGCTGATGTCCACACCAGGGGGTGGGCCAGGCGGTTGGCCCCGCCCACCGAGGAGTTCACAGTCCTGGAGGCGGGAAAAACAGTTAGTTCAGTGGAAGTTTAGTTTGAGAGTGGAAGTGAGAGGAAGTGAAGTTGTAGTGGAGCAAACTGAAGTTGGTCCGGGTGTGTGGCCCGGACGGAGCAGCAAGGTTGGCAGACGGTGGTGACCGTCTGCAGGAGTGGCCTATCGGAGTCTACCGTAAGGACCGTGGACGGGCGGTGGCCCGGCGGTACCGGACCGGTACGCAAAGAGAAGCCAACACCATCTGGCAGGGGCTTACGGACCCCGGCAAGGCTAGGAGTCGCCGTGAATTTGCTGAATTCGTTAGTGAAGGGAACCTCCTGGGTTTCCCATCAGCCAATTCCCGACAGAAGGCAACAGTCCAACCAAGAGAGGGAGACACCGCCACCGCCAAGGCAACCGTTTCCCAGGGCCAGAGCCTGCGGGCAAAAGGGGCTCCTCCAGCCCATATCCAAGCTGGGGAGCGGGTTACCGGTGGGAACCCATTGGAACCATCTACCGTACATAGGTGCAGGGAAAGGCAGTCACCATCAACCTGCCGGGAGAAACAACACCGCAGCCGTCTGTGGGACCCGTCCATCCAGCCGTGTGTTTTACCGAGAACTGTGTCTTCATCATTGGCCGAGTGAGTACCACCGTGCCGTGCGGCACAGCGCTGCCCCCGCGACCCTGCACCTCACCAGGCCCTGTAACCTGCCTGCCATCCATCCCTACCCCATCACCGAGCCCCGGGACAACCAACCCCCTACCCACGGAGGGGAGAACTAACAACAAAGCTGCTCCCTGTCACCGCTCCCGGGATCCCCGTCTAGAGCAGCGGTGGTGTCACCAATATCACCACAACCGTGGGTGGCGTCACGGACAATAATCAAAACCCCCACCATCAAAATCCCCTTTTCACTCACGGGCAAGGAGCGCCGCTCGAGTCCCCGGGATCCGGTCCACCGCTCGAGCCACCACCGAGCAGCAGCGGCAGCCGCAGCAGCAGCAGCGGCCGGACCCGAGCAGTGGGAGAGCGCAGCGTCCCCTCCTCCGCCCGCGACACCCACTACTTTCACATTGATGGCATGTCCTTAAGATAGGTCATCAACGTCTGATCGGCCAGGGTCTGACATGCCGCACCCCCGCCGATCAGCTGGTAGCCAGAAATGCTCAGTTCCAGAGCTGCTCCATCTTCTGATAACGGCCAGGTTCTACACATCTACCTCCCATTCTAATCAATAGGAGGCGAATGTGCAGTACCCGGCTGCTATCAGAAGACAGCAGTTCTGGAACTGAGCATTTCTGGCTGCCTGCTGCTGCCACCGGGACCGAGAGCAGTTGATCGGCAGGGGTGCGGGGTGTCGAACCCCAGCCAATCAGACATTGATGAAATCCTAAGGATAGGCGATCAATGTCAAAATAGTGGAGACCCTCTTCAATAGTGAAACATGGGCCATTAAGGTGCATTATTTGCACCATATTTTGGTGTGCTGCTTTAAGGCTATGTGCCCACGTGGCGTATTTTCATGCAGTTACGCTGCGATCTGCACCGCAGCGTTACTGCATGCGTCCTGCGTCCCCAGCACAATCTATAAATATTGTGCCTAATCCATGCCCACGTGGCATATTAGAACGCAGTGCTTCGGCTGCTGCCAAATCGCTGCGTTCTAAGAAGTGACATGTCACTTTTTTCGTGCGCTTTGCATGCAGCCCCAGCTCTGTCTATGGCAGAGGCTGCATCTAGAGGGCATGAAATCGGCAGTCACCGAAGCTTCAGAACGGAGCTTTTCAGCTGCGATCTGAAGCGCATATGCAGTGACGTTACGCTGCTGTGCAGAGCGCACACACACGTGGGCACATAGCCTAAGATTTCGTCTCTACTATTCAAGTTAGGCTTATGCATGGGAAGCTTTTCAGATGGATGGATGGATGGATGGATGGATGGCTAAATAGATAGATAGATGAATAGCTGGATAGCTATATAGATTAATAGATAGCTAGATAGATAGATAGATAGATAGATAGATAGATAGATGAATATAGATATATAGTTAGATAGATAGATGTGTGGCACCCCTGAGGCTTCTGTTGCCACAGGGACATTGCACCTCAGCCAGAGGTGTGATGTCCCATGCTAGGTAAGGAAAGAGGGTGAACACCGGTCCACAGGCAAATTCACACTACACCTACTGTTAAGCAAATTGTGGGACCGGAGATAGTGGCAGCTACCCCCATGACTCTGACTCAGGGGGCCATAAGACCCATCTCTTCTCCCATAGGGTGGGGCCTAGCAACAAGGAGAGTGGGAGGAGCCAACCAGAAAGTTGAGTGTAGGAACAGGAAGTTCAAAAGGAGTTGGTTGAGAGAGGGAGAAGGAGAGGGAGGTAGTTACCTCAGGATAGTGAAGAGAAAGTGACAGAGTGAGAAGTTTCCTTTTGGAGATCCTGGGGCCCAGCTAGGCCCAGGTGACACCACAGACAGAGAAGAGAGGACCCCAGGGCCACGGAAGGGCATATTTGCTCGTGGCTTGCTCCACAGGAAGATCGGTTAGAGGGGTCTGGCTGCATTCGGGGACGGTCCCCAGACAGAGGGAAGAAAGACATTTCCTGATAAAGTAACTCCGAAGGCCCAGGGTGGTTGCAAGCGCCAAGGGCCACCACCTGCCACAGATCCCCTGGGAAGAGGGCAAGATTCCTGTAAGGCAAGTCCTCTTGACCAGATTCTGGGCAGAGGCCGAGACTAGTTCATCTATCAAAGTCGAGGCTAAGAAGTCAGCCAAGGGACGGGACACAGAAAGTAGTGCACCGGTATTCACCCTCAAACCTACCTGGGATCGGCGGAGGAACCGGATAGTGAATTCCAGCACTCCAACGGCAACCAGTCTGCTGCAGCCCTGGCAACAGTGAGTAAAGACCTTGAAACTGCAACTCCTGGTGTCACCTCCCTTTTGTTCTACACTGCACCACCATTGCATAGACTTTCATAAGCACCAACGGTTGCCCCGGGGTACCCGCTCCACCTGTGGGGAGCAGAACCATCCCAGCTGCCATTACATCAGCCCCGGAGGCCCTATCCCGCAGCGGCGGCTCCATAGCCGCAATCCACAGGTGGCGTCACGAATATATATGTCCACAAACTTTATTATAATCATAACCCCCACAGCCGCCATATTAGTTGACCCCGCCAGGGTCATGGAGTCGGGCCCTGCCACCGCTGACTACCCCCGGACTAGTCCGGCCTGACACCGGGTGTCCCAGAGCCCTGGGGTGGGCGAGTCAGATGAATAGATAGATAGATAGAGGGATAGACAGATAGAGATAGATAATAGATAGATAGATAGAGGGATAGATAGATAGAGATAGATAGATAGAGGGATAGATAGATAGATGAATATAGATAGATAGATAGATAATAGATAGATAGATAGATGTGAGATTGCATTCAAATATTGTAACAAGTATCATGTATAGTACTGCCCAGTGCATCATTACCAATGATTGAAATAGAAGTTGTGGTGCCATCTGGTGGGTAATGATGGTGAAGTCTTTTTTTTCTTCCCTTTTTTAGACACATCAGTTTTTTCATAGGATTAAATTTTAAAGGGTGTAACATCCATACTAGTACCTGTCCCCAATGTGACTATGTAAACTGTTAGAGACGGGGAGACAAAGAGGCGCAATAGGGTCTTACCCGGTATTGATGATTTCTCTTTTCCCTGAAGAAGGAGACGGTTTTTTGTCTCTGAAACGCGTTGGAATGCTGAAATAAAAAGAGATTTTTGTTAATATCTTGACAACAGTGGTTTTTTAGCGCGGCTAAAACCCGTTTTTCCAATTTTATACATCTATACAACGTGACTATGTGGTAGCCCTCTCATACTTCTGGCACTTTCCGGACTTCCTAGAATTTTAGAAAATTAAACTGTCTCTGTCATATGAGCTGTGGTTAGGGTTGCTTCCTATTTACACTCCTGAGTCTGTCTGCCTCTCACAGTTATAGTTTAAAGTGAACCTGTCAGGTGCAATATGCACCCAGAACCACGAGCAGGTCTGGATACATATTGTTAATCCCTGCCTAACCGTCCCTATATCTATAATTCACACGTTTTGCCTACTATAACATACTTCCACCACCACAGTGGTAAAGCTTCTATTCAAGTTAAATCACACAAAAATCTGTTATAGGTATACAGATATTAAAGAAGCTCAAAGAAGCCAAAAATTGTAAAATATAATTTTTTTATTCATAATTTATTAAAATTCATATATGAAAAAACTCCACTATATAATACCCTAGGACAAGGTAAAACAGGTCAAAAGGTTCAGCCAATGGTTCTACATTTAACATAGGGATTTAAGGATTCATAGTGCCCCATAGTTGAATACACATATACAAGGCTACAATGAAAATTCAATCTACTCTTTTCCAAGTGCAGAACCCATTACATAAACATCATCACGGTAACATACTATATGGTAACCAATAGCTAGGTGCCACATACCATAACTAATTTTAAGTCAATGAGGGATTCCAGGTAGCATTGTTATATAACCTGCTATGTGGACATGTAACCGGAGTACCATAAACATATGGTTACCACATAATACACCACATAGCTTAATCGGTAGGAGGGTAACCCTCAACCCCTCAGGGAAACCATTAGTATGCAATTTACCTGTTGAAGACCTGATAACCACGTCCTGCGACCCCAACACGTGTTTCGCCTTTTTCTTCTTCAGGGGGCGTGTGTTGGGGTAGGGGGACTCGGTCTTTATATAGTACGCTGCCTGATTACGTGGATTGCACTCACCCGTGCTGTTTTGCGCGGCGTCGGGAGGCCGGAGTGCCGGAAATGAAAGGAACTTCCGCCCGGCGGCTCTGACTCTATTTATTGTTATATATATGTAATCAACTATTTTATATGTGCACTATTTTTATATATGCACTTATTTAATAATGAAGGTTCATGTAAAATTTATTTATGCATGTAGTAGCACTGTCACATATTCTTGTATATATATATATTTTTTCACGTGCATATTTTCATGTAAATTTCACATCTTATCACTTTTTCATCTTCATTATGTACTTATATATATACATTTTTGTATATTGTATCATCTATTTATTATGTACATGCATTCAACTATTTTATATGTGCACTTTCTATATATGCACCTATTTATTTATATATGCATATTGATGCCTTCTGACATTGTTTTTCTGACAATTCGTGATGCACTATATTCTTTAAGAGCCCATAGAGATATTGATGTACGTGTTGCATATGAAGAGGGTCGTCCCCTCGTGTTAAAATCGGTGCTGTCTTGTAGTTTTGTGTGCACTGCCCTCACAGTGTGATGCGCGGGTCTGGAGAGGCTTGGACTGCAACTTTGGCCCGACGGCTAGAATTGACCAGGCGCTGCTTCCGTTGTCACGTGACAGATGGAACGCAGTATGCGGGTCAGAGCCGCCGGGCGGAAGTTCCTTTCATTTCCGGCACTCCGGCCTCCCGACGCCGCGCAAAACAGCACGGGTGAGTGCAATCCACATAATCAGGCAGCGTACTATATAAAGACCGAGTCCCCCTACCCCAACACACGCCCCCTGAAGAAGAAAAAGGCGAAACACGTGTTGGGGTCGCAGGACGTGGTTATCAGGTCTTCAACAGGTAAATTGCATACTAATGGTTTCCCTGAGGGGTTGAGGGTTACCCTCCTACCGATTAAGCTATGTGGTGTATTATGTGGTAACCATATGTTTATGGTACTCCGGTTACATGTCCACATAGCAGGTTATATAACAATGCTACCTGGAATCCCTCATTGACTTAAAATTAGTTATGGTATGTGGCACCTAGCTATTGGTTACCATATAGTATGTTACCGTGATGATGTTTATGTAATGGGTTCTGCACTTGGAAAAGAGTAGATTGAATTTTCATTGTAGCCTTGTATATGTGTATTCAACTATGGGGCACTATGAATCCTTAAATCCCTATGTTAAATGTAGAACCATTGGCTGAACCTTTTGACCTGTTTTACCTTGTCCTAGGGTATTATATAGTGGAGTTTTTTCATATATGAATTTTAATAAATTATGAATAAAAAAATTATATTTTACAATTTTTGGCTTCTTCGTCCCTATATCTAGTAGCATATAAAGGGATCCTTAGAAAAAGTATTTCTAAAGATCCCATATGATATGCTAATGAGGCCAGGGACTAGTCACAAGGGCGTTACTTCCCTTGGCTAGTCGGCCCCCTTGGCATGTAAGTGTGGTTGTGGGTGCATATTGCACCTGACAAGTTAACTTTATCAAACTCTTGTTTACTTCTGTTGTTCAGCATTTTTACTTTTGTTCTGACCTCTTACTGATGACTCTTCTAATTTACAATTTATTTCCTTATCTGCCCTTCTAGTTCTGACAGTTCACTCCATCGGCTAGCAGCGGGGTGCAGGAAGATATAAAAGCACAAGTTCATATAAGGCGAAAAGGATACAAACCAATTTGCAGCAGGAGCTCAACTGGTGTGTTTACCTATAATTACTCACCTAAGGTGAAGGGCTGGAACTGCTAGACTTAAGGCCCCGTCACACTAAGCAACATCGCTAGCAACATCGCTGTTAACGAACAACTTTTGTGACGTTGCTAGCGATGTTGCTGTGTGTGACATCCAGCAACAACCTGGCCCCTGCTGTGAGGTCGTTGGTTGTTGCTGAATGTCCTGGGCTATTTTTTAGTTGTTGCTGTCCCGCTGTGCAGCACAGATCGCTGTGTGTGACAGCAACAACTAAATGTGCAGGCAGCAGGAGTCGGCTTCTGCGGAGGCTGGTAACCACAGTAAACATCGGGTAACCAAGAAGCCCTGTCCTTGGTTACCCGATATTTACCTTTGTTACCAGCCTCCGCCGCTCTCACTGTCAGTGCCGGCTCCTGCTCTGTGCACATGTAGCTGCAGGACACATCGGGTTAATTAACCCGATGTGTGCTGTAGCTAGGAGAGCAAGGAGCCAGCGCTAAGCATTGTGCGCTGCTCCCTGCTCTGTGCACATTTAGCTGCAGTACACATCGGGTAATTAACCCGATGTGTGCTGTAACTAGGACAGCAGGGAGCCAGCGCTCAGTGTGCGCTGCTCCCTGCTCTCTGCATGTGTAGCTCCGTGCGCTGGTAACCAAGGTAAATATCGGGTTGGTTACCCGATATTTATCTTAGTTACCAAGCGCAGCATCTTCCACGCGGCGCTGAGGTCTGGTCACTGGTTGCTGGTGAGCTCACCAGCAACTCGTGTAGCGACGCTCCAGCGATCCCTGCCAGGTCAGGTTGCTGGTGGGATCGCTGGAGCGTCGCAGTGTGACATCTCACCAGCAACCTCCTAGCAACTTACCAGCGATCCCTATCGTTGTTGGGATCGCTGGTAAGTTGCTTAGTGTGACTGGACCTTTAAGTTCATCTAGAGGTATAGCCAGCAAGGAAATGCAGCGAAAGGGGAACATATTTAACCCAACCCAGAATGTGATAGGGCAGAACAAAATCGAAAAATGAGAAATACCTGGAGAGGAAAGTACCAAGAATGGAGAACAAAGACAGTTGAAATCATCAGCATTTGGACAGGAAAGATAAAGGCATTAGCCCAGCGAACAGAGAACCCAACCATGCAGCAACAGGTTACATAGTTACATAGGTTGAAAAAAGACCTAGCTTCATTAAGTTCAACCTTCCTCCACCAATTCTACATTTTGTCATTAAATTCTTTATACCGACAATGTTGTGTGTACTGAGAAAATCATCCAGCCCATTTTTACAAGTTATTACAGTATCTGCCATTACTACCTCTTGTGGTCGGGCATTCCACAATCCGACTGCTCTAACTGTAAAGAAGGCTTTCCTATTTAGCTGCCGGAATCTCTTTTCTTCCACTTTTCTTCACTGGATTAAATCCCTTCTACGAGAGGCTACCGGACCCTCAGAAGCCCTTACCGTCTGACATCACTGACAGAACTCCCTCACCAGGCAATCCACATGACGTTCCTCTGAATCAACCCAGGAGTTATCTTCAAAACCATACCTTTTCCACTTTATGAGACACTATAGATGGCACCTGACATGCCTGGAAACAAGAACTCACTTTACCTAATACTTCTATTCCATTGTTTTTCCAAATCCACTTCAATTATGTCTTGAGGAGCAGGTGTTCGTTCAATTTTTTTTAAAAAGGAAAAAATGCAAAGAATTATTGATTCTCCAAGCAATAGGAAGTTTGTGTCCAATATACAGAGCCACCACCGCTGCTGTCAGTGCTTTACTGCAGTTGAATGCTTTGAACTGCCGCCGTAAAGCATTCAACTGCAGTAAAGCCATGCACCGTGCACCGCCGTATAAGACGACACCCAGTGTATGGCTATGTGCGCACTTTGCGTCGAGGTAGTTGCAGTTCAAAAAGCATCCTCTGGCAGAAAGGACAATGCTTTTGGCTTTAAAAATGCATATAAAACACAAAGAAAGTAGCCACCTTGCGATTTTCATGAATTTTTAGTGCTTTTCCGGTGCTTTTAGAAACGCTGCAGTTTTGTATTAAATTGAATGGATGGGAAACGCAGCCAAAATGGCAAAAACAATTGACATGTTGCTTCTTTAAACGCTGAGTTTTTGCCCAAATTTATGCAAATTAAACGCAGCGTTTTGAACAGCAAAGTGCGCACAAGAAATCCCCATTTCCCATAGACTTTGCTTGAAAAGCATAACGCAAGCATTTTGGCATGAAAACGCTGCAGTTGAAAAAGCAGTGGAAAAGCAGGTAAAAAATCAAAGTGCGCACATAGCCTTAAAGATGACCCTCGACTTTTGAGAAGATTTTCAGGGCTTAAAAAGTCGTCTTGTACACCGAAAAATACGGTACTCATTTGTTTTCTGCAGAAGAACAGCCCCATCCCAATAGAGGAAGTGTCTACCTTAACAAAGAGGCAAATCAACCTCAGGTTGACTGAGATCAGGGTTGAGAGCCAAAAAAAGCATTTACCGCCTCAGCTGATCAAGAAGAAAAATAGGTTCACTTCTTAGTCATGTCAGTTAAAGGATTGGCTATGGCTGAAAAATATTTAATGAGCATACGCTAAAAAAATTGCAAACCAAAGAAATCTCTGTAATGGTTTCAGGTTACTTGGTTGAACCCAATCAAGGACTTGCACATTAACGGGATTCATTAGAGACCCCGACACAGAAATGAAATGTCCTAAGAACTGGACCTGCTGTACTTCAAATTGACATTTCTATAGTGTAGCAAATACTCTTTATATAAATATTCTCTTTTCATGGGACACTAAAAATATGACACTTTGATACAATGTAGAGTAGTCAGTGTACAACTTGTATAACTGTGTAAATATGGTGTGCCCTTTAACTAACTCATCACACAGCCATTAAAGTCTAAACCGCTGGCAACAAAAGTGAGTACACCCATAAATGAAAATTACCTAATTGTGACCAAGGTGTCAATCTTTTGTGAGGCCACGATCATTTTCAAGCACTGCCTTAACTATCTTGGGCATGGAGGTCACTAGAGCTTCACAGGAACCACTTGAATCTTCTTCCACTCCTCAGTGACAACATGACGGAGTTGGTGGATGTTAGAGACCTTGCACTCTTCCACCTTTTGTTTGAAGATCCTCAATAGGGTTTAGGTCTGGAGACATGCTTGGCCAGCCTGGCACCTTTACCCTCATTTTCTTTAGCAAAGATAGTGGTCATCTTGGAGGTGTGTTTGGAGTCGTTATCATGTTGTAATATTGGCCTGCTGTCCAGTTTCCGAAGGGAAGGGATCATGCTCTGCTTCAGTATGTCACAGTACATATTGGCATTCATTCATAGTTCCCTTAATGAACTTGCCACGAAACCATCTGAACCAAACAAGTTTTTCTTGGTCTCAACTGTGGGCTTTCTTGTGCATCATCTTTAGAAGGGGCTTCCTTCTTGGACAACAGCTATGCAGACCAATTTGTTGTAGTGTGCTGAATGTGGTTTGAACATTGACAGCCTGTCCCCCCACCTCATTAACCTCTGCAGCAATGCTGGCAGCACTCATATATCTATTTTGAAAAGAGAACCTCTGGATATGACGCTTAGTACGTGCACTCAACTTGTTTGGTCGACTATAGCTATGCTTGTTCTGAGCATAACCTGTCTTGTTAAACTGCTGTACGGCCTTAACCACCGTACTGCACCTCAGTTTCAGGGTGTTGGGAATCTTATTACATCCTAGGCCATCTTTATGAAGAGCAACAATTCTTTTTTTCAGATCCTCAAAGAATTCTTTGCCATGAGGTCCATGTTGAACGTCCAGTGACCACTATGAACGTGTGTGAGCGATAACACCAAATTTAGCACACCTTCTCCCCATTCACACCTGATACCTTGTAACACTAACCTTCTCACATAACATCGGGGAGGGAATATTGCTAATGGGACACAATTTGGCCATTTTCACTTAAAGGTGTACTTACTTTTGTTGACAGTTGTTTAGACAATGGCTGTGTGTTGAGTTATTTAGATGCACCAAATTTACACTGTTATACAAGCTGTACACTGACTACTGTACATTGTAGTAAAGTGTGAGATCTTCAGTGTTGTCTAATGAAAAGATATATTAAAATATTTACAATAATTTGAGGGGTGTACTCACTTTTCTGATATAGTGTAAATGGTTCTCCTGTAGATCCTGGTGAACCTACCTGACATGCTCACAATGCTTCTCCTGAGTGCGCGAGTAAGTCAGTATGTCATCAAGGTAAATTACCACAAATCTACCAGCCAGAAAACAAGAAAACTCAGCCAAGTATCAGGAGTTCTTAAGCACCATGCTTCAGTCTTTGTCCTGCATGTTTGCGACTGTTTTTCAGCCACTAAACATGCGAGGATTGCCTGCCAATCACATTAATTCCAAAGCCATGTTGACTATTGGTATTACAGTGATTTGCCAGCTGCAGTACATCATCAGGTTTATATATGACCCAGTGACGCCATGCTGGATGCACTATACCCCAGAAATAGTTTAGGGATAGCTGCTGGAGAATGGATAGTATATTAGAGTGATTATTGCCTTACATTTTTGAGGCTGCTAAGTTAACCGAAAAGATCTTTCCTGTGTTAATTCAAATTACTCTATTCTCTAATAATACCACTCTTAGTTGCAATTAGTGTAGAAAGAGCTGCTTGAGAAGGGATAGTGTATTAGAGGCATCTAGGAAGAAATTATTGCCTTACATTTCTTGCTGCTGCTACATTAACCCAAAAGTTCTTTTCAGGGGCTAATTGAAATATATTCTATTCACTAGTAATAGTACTCTTAACTGTAATTAGTGTAGGGCTAGCTGCTGGAGAAGGGATCATTTATTAGAGGCATCTATACAGTGATGATTGGCTTTCATTCCTTGTCAGGGTTAATTAAAATTATTCTGTTCTCTAATAATACCGCTCTTAGGCTACTTTCACACATCCGGATTTTTGCTCTGTGGCACAATACGGCGTTCTGCAGAAAAACCGCAACCGGCTTTTGTAACGCCGGTTGCGGTTTTTTTTTGCATAGACTTACATTAGTGCCGTATTGTGCCGCAGGGGCTTGCGTTCGGTCCGGTTTTTGCCGCATGCGGCAGATTTAGCCGATGCGGCGGCCGGATAGAACGTTCCCTGCAACGTTTTTTGCTCCGGCAAAAAAAAAACGCATCACGACGCATCCGGCCGCTGCGGCGCATTTTCAATGCATGCCTATGGATGCCGGATGCGGCGCGATGCGGAAAAACCCGCATCCGGCCGCCGCATGTGTTTTTTCCACTGCGCATGCTCAGTAGCGTGCCGCAACCGGAAAAAACTGGACCGGCCGCATGTAAAAACTTATGCAAAGGATGCGGTGTTTTCGCCGCATCCGTTGCATAGGTTTCACAGCCGGATTGAGCCGCACGGCTCAAACCGGATGTGTGAAAGTAGCCTTAGCTGCAATTTGTGTAGGGACAATTTGTGGTTCTCCAACAACTGAGCTAGGGATGCCTGATGGCCCTCTAAAAATTATGAGTGAAGGCTGCCTAAAGCCCTCTCTAACTTATTGCTGATGGCCCTCAAAAAGTTATGCCTGATGTCTCTCTAATAATTATGAGTGAGGAAAATGCATTTCACTATCCCACCAAAGTGAATAAGATTTCTAAAATCTCATGAACATGTTGCTTTTTTTTTTCTTACTAATTTGTAGCAGCGTCAAACCTCCAGCATGTCAATTATTTCAGCATTTTTGCAGTATTTTTAACCCATAATAATGAATGTAAATATAAATAATGCACTCAAATAGTGCACTATTCCTGCCAAGAGACATGTTTTTAATGCAGAATTGTCTGCAACCAATACTTAATGTGTACACATGCACTTAGGCTGCTGTGTTCACACATTGCATTTGTGCAGTTTTTTTTCTGAAGGCACAAACTAGTCTCTTGAAAGTAAAAAAGCTGTTTACAAAAAGCTGTGATTTTGCTGCATTTTTGCTGCATTTGCTTAGTTTTTCATAGGGATTATATATGTAATTTGTTTACTGTGCATGTTTAATAAAGTTAGTTTAATTTACCAAAAATGCAGCTAAAATGCATGGTTACCTTTTTTGCAGTGTTTTTGCACTTCCTCATTGCTCTTGACCTGCCAGCATCGGGGCCTGGGGTGTCTCATTGCCAGGCAGCGGTTCTGCTCCTGGGGTGCCGCGGTGGCGAGGCCCGGTTCCGTGACCCCGACGGTGTCGTTTAGCAAATAGAAAGGTGATTATGACAGTTATTCATGACGCTACATGTGGTATGCGACAAGTTAGGTGCCGCCGCTGCGGGACGGGGACCTCTGGGGCAGATGGTGACGCAGCTTAGATGGTTCAGCTCTCCACAGGTAGAGCTGGGCCCCAGGGCGGATGGGGTTGATAATAGTAGGCGATGGCGGGGATTGCAGGGCCGGAGATGCAGGTGAATAACGGAGCGACACAGGGATGCAGTCTCAAGATTTTTACTCACTGTAGCAGATTCCAAGGTAATACGACATGCCAGTGTCCGCCTTTGGAGTGCTGAGGTTTCACTGTGATGGGCTCCAGCCGATCCTGGGTAATTCGGAGATCGAGTCCGGTGCACCTTTCTTATGTGTACCTTCCCTGGTCATCTTCCTGAGCATGCTTCTCCCTCCTGCCTTACGCCCTCACACACTGAACCCTGTGCCATTGCCCGCGGACCCTTTTGGGGTGAAGTGTGCCGCCCCCGTGCCAGTAGCCGGCGCTGCTCGGGTCTGGACCTTCAGGGGTAGTGGCTCGAGGGTCTCCGGACCCGGGGGGCTTGCGGACACGCCGAATAAATGGGGGGGGGGCGTAGATGTACGGGCTAGGCCGTAATGAGTTTGTGACGTCATCCACGGTGTGTGGTGAAGTTGGACACCACCGCTGCTCTTACGGGGCACCCGGGGGAGATGTTGTGCAGCAAGATGTTAACCCCTCCATGGGCAGAGATGGTGGCCCCGGGACCCGATGGCTCTGGAGCAGGGGGAATGACGACCGTAGGGGGTTGCTGGTGTACTCACTGTCAGTAGTAAAACACGCAAGTCTCTGGTAAACCAAGGTGGTGGTGGCCGGTGCCGCGGCCGGTTGCGTTTGGGATCCCCCACCCGGCTGGTGGTCTCTATCCTTTTCCTGCACCTTTTTGTGTCAAATGGATCTTCCATGTGAAACTTGGGAGTCCGCTCCCTCAATCGGTTGATTAACCAGTTTCAGTAGGTTCTGGTGCTGGCTTCAGGGTCCGAGAACCCCCTTTTGTGCACGGTTTCCGGTCGGGTCCCCGGTGAAAGGTACCGGCGGGCTACAACCCTGCCCCAGTCCACCTCGGTTCTGCCGAGCCGTCTTCCCATCTCCTGCTGACAGTGGCACCACCTGGCACCAGCCCACACTCCTCTCCAAACTGAACTACAAACTCATCTGTCTGTTTTCCTGCTCCAGGCTGTCTAGACTCCTCGGTGGGCGTCTTCCAACCGCCTGGTTCCGCCCCCTGGTGTGTCTATCAGTCCCTAAGGGGGATTAGGGTTTTAATGGTTAGCTGTGTGTTTCTTTGTGAGGGAAAGGTGTAATGCAGGGCCCTACCTGTGACTACCTGGCCCTGCCAGGGCCTCAAAGAAGCTCAATCCCTTGATCCTGTGGGGTCACCTTCCAGCGAATTTGTGTGCGGATGTGGTTTCAGTGCTTGCAGTTGTGGTGCCCCTGAGGCTTCAGACGCCACAGGGTACTGCACCCCCATTAGGGTGTAGTACTTTTCCTGGGTCAAGGGAAGGTCAGTACCGGTTTCCACTCACACAACCATACAGTAACACTGGGTTGCCCTCCCCAATGGGGACCAAGCCAGGGTGGTATCACAGTAGGGGGCTGTGGCACCCTGGACTAGCCAGGTCGTCACAGGTACTACAACATGCACCCCCACCCCGAGATAGGCACATCAGCCAGACGCAAAATCCTTGTTGCCTCCCTCCAGGGGCTGATGTCCACACCAGGTGGGGTGGAGCCAGGCGGTTGGCCCCACCCACTGAGAAGTTCACAGTCCTGGAGGCGGGAAAAGGAAGTCAGAGTAGAGTTCAGTTAGGGAAATGGAAGAGTGAGGAGTAAAGTGGTAGTAGAGGAGCAAACTGACTGTGTCCAGGTACGTGGCCCGGGCACCGAGAGCAAGGTTGGCAGACGGTGGTGGCTGTCTGCAGGAGAGGCGGATCGACGCAGAACCGTAGGACCGGGGACGGGCGGTGGCCCGCCGGTACCGAACCGGGGAGCGAAGTGAAGCCAGCACAAACCGGCAGGGCCTGCGGACCCCGACCAGGCTTGGAGTCGCCGTTAAATAGGTCAAATCCGTCAGTGACCGGAACCCCAGGGGTTTCCTAACAGCCAAGACCCGATTGAAGACAACCGTCCGACCAGCAAAAAGGAAATACAGCTACCGCCACAGCTAGAGTTCCAAGGGCCAGAGCCTGCGGGCAAAAGGGCTCATCTGGCACATATACACGCTGGGGAGCGGGTTACCGGTGGGAAGCCATCGGGACCGAACATACACAAAGGTGCAGGGAAAGGCAGCCACCACCAACCGTCCAGGAGAAACCACAGCAGCCGGCTGCGGGACCCGTCCATCCAGCCGTTTGGTTTACCAGAGACTTTGCATCCATTTGTGGCTGAGTGAGTACTACCGTGCCATCCGGCACCGCGCTGCACAGTCCAAGCGACCCTGCACCTTGCCAACCCTGCCTCCCCGATACCTCACCGGGCCCCGGGACCACCAACCCCCTACCCACGGAGGGGAGAGAAACATCCCAGCTGCTCCCTACCATCGCTCCCGGGATCCCCGTCAATAGCAGCGGTGGTGCCCAACCTCACCACAACCCGTGGGTGGCGTCACGGACCAAATCCCCAAACCAAACTACCCCTTTCACTCACGGGCGAGGAGCGCCGCTCGAGTCCCCGGATCCGGCCCACCGCTCGAGCCACTGAGCAGCAGCAGCGCCGGACCCGAGCGTGGTGAGTGCAGCGCCCCGCTGCCCGCGACAAACTTGGCGTCACGAACAGGATCTTACCGTTCTACCGGCTGGTAGAAGTGCGCCTTGTGTCCCGCCGGCGGTGTCCGGCCGAAAAATTTCAGAATCCGCCATCTTGGGCATGAAGATTTTCCCGCTCGAGCAGTGGAGGCGCGAAAGCCGAAGCCCCGCCCCTGAGGAGGAGGTGCCGGGAAAAGACCAAGGGGGGCGGAAACAAGATGTCTGCGCCTGACGGAGAGAAGATGTCTGTGTCTGGCGGAGGAGCGCTGGCCGCAGGAGCGGCAGTGCTTAGCGGCCGCATGTAATTAGCGCCGCAGAAGTGCAGGGACGCCAGGACTCTGCTGGAACACGTTCCTGGACCCAGCAGCAAGACGTGCCAGGAGCTCCAGGCCACGGTCCACTCCATGATGGCGGAGTGGACGTCTGAGAAGAAGGGCCTGGCTGCAACCGTGTGGGCATGTGAAGTGGAGGTGGTTTCCGAGGAGCCTGTAAGCGACCCACGCCCCTATGTCCCTGAGGGAACAGCCGCTGCGTCTGAGGGGCCCAGCCTGCTGCCATCCACTACGCCACCTCCCTTACTACCCATGCCCGCGGCAACCGCCCCGACCGACCCGTTACCACTGTCACCGGTAGCGGAGCCCGTAGCGTCTGTGGGAAAGGGCCCAGACCTGCGGCCCCCGGGCCTTACCTTTACCACCGCCCTGGCAACCGTCCCGGCTTCCATCCTGGCCGAGACGGAGATGACGACGGCTCCGGCAGTCCGCCCGGCCGCAACAGAGGCGATCCTCGACCCGACACCAGCACCGCAAGCCACGCTGACCGCTTCCAGACACCCGGCCTCGGATGAGGCACCGCGGGGACGTAGCTGCCAAGCGGCAGAGCAGGCCACGTCACAGCGGGGCCCCTCACTACTGGAGGTGCCGGTCGTAGCCGGCACAGAGGGACTCTGGCTGGGCCCGTCCCCCCCCACACCTGCTGACCAGGAGCGGCGGCCATGGCAGCTGTGCCCTAAGACTGCTGCTTGGAGAAGAAGGATGCGGCAGCGGTCCACCGTTGCAGCAGTTGTCCCCGTTGGGACCACCAGTACCATAACCTGTTAAGTGAATGACTGTGAATCAACCGAAGTTTTTACCTGATTGGCACTGTGATTGATCCGGCCGTTGCCGGCAAGTAGTCCCCGTAGGGACCCTTTGTACCGTTGCATAAGAAACTGCTTATGGACATGCCCGAGAACTTGCAGGGCACCCACAAACTGGTGGAAATGTAAATATGTTGGGCATTTTTCCATTGCCGCCTCTGGAGAGGCTGATTTGGAGGATGGGCCTGGAGGAAAGAGATGGCCCAGGCCCGCCACTACCGCAACCGGTGGTGATCCTCCAGGGGTCAGGGGTCCCCCATGGACGTGGGGTCCCCTGAAGTGACAGTCGGGTGCGAGACATCGTACCCGTTCCCGCTCGGGCAGCCTAGATCTGGACTGGGGTCAAGGGGTGCTGCCCACTTCTTAGGGGCAGCATCAGGACCAGGTTGTTTGGGTGGGAGAGCGGAAGCTGACCGTTATTAATAAAAATGTGTTTGTAACGTTAAAGTACCGTGCCTCCCGTTAAAAGAAGATTTATAAATATGCTTTGTTGAATGTTTAAATGTTATTTATCTTTTGCAGTTTGAAAAATAAAACCGGTGATGGACGGGCAGCCCGCGGACGGTCTGCATTTAACCAAGGGGGAATGTGGCACCCTGGACTAGCCAGGTCGTCACAAGTACTACAACATGCACCCCCACCCCGAGATAGGCACATCAGCCAGACACAAAATCCTTGCTGGCTCCCTCCAGGGGCTGATGTCCACACCAGGTGGGGTGGAGCCAGGTGGTTGGCCCCACCAACTGAGGAGTTCACAGTCCTGGAGGCGGGAAAAGGAAGTCAGAGTAGAGTTCAGTTAGGGAAGTGGAAGAGTGAGGAGTAAAGTGGTAGTAGAGGAGCAAACTGACTGTGTCCGGGTACGTGGCCCGGGCACCGAGAGCAAGGTTGGCAGACGGTGGTGGCTGTCTGCAGGAGAGGCGGATCGACGCGGAATCGTAGGACCGGGGACGGGCGGTGGCCCGCCGGTACCGAACCGGAGAGCGAAGTGAAGCCAGCACAAACCGGCAGGGCCTGCGGACCCCGACCAGGCTTGGAGTCGCCGTTAAATAGGTCAAATCCGTCAGTGACCGGAACCCCAGGGGTTTCCTAACAGCCAAGACCCGATTGAAGGCAACCGTCCGACCAGCAAAAATGAAATACAGCTACCGCCAAAGCTAGAGTTCCAAGGGCCAGAGCCTGCGGGCAAAAGGGCTCCTCTGGCACATATACACGCTGGGGAGCGGGTTACCGGTGGGAAGCCATCGGGACCGAACATACACAAAGGTGCAGGGAAAAGCAGCCACCACCAACCGTCTGGGAGAAACCACAGCAGCCGGCTGCGGGACCCGTCCATCCAGCCGTTCGGTTTACCAGAGACTTTGCATCCATTTGTGGCTGAGTGAGTACTACCGTGCCATCCGGCACCGCGCTGCGCAGTCCAAGCGACCCTGCACCTTGCCAACCCTGCCTCCCCGACATCTCACCGGGCCCCGGGACCACCAACCCCCTACCCACGGAGGGGAGAGAAACATCCCAGCTGCTCCCTACCATCGCTCCCGGGATCCCCGTCAATAGCAGCGGTGGTGCCCAACCTCACCACAACCCGTGGGTGGCGTCACGGACCAAATCCCCAAACCAAACTACCCCTTTCACTCACGGGCGAGGAGCGCCGCTCAAGTCCCCGGATCCGGACCACCGCTTGAGCCACCGAGCAGCAGCAGCAGCAGCGCCGGACCCGAGCGTGGTGAGCGCAGCGCCCCGCCGCCCGCGACAGGGCCACTACAGCGGTGGGTTTACAGAACACCACCGCACCAGGGGCTCCCCAGATCCACTGGACTGGGGACTCAGGGTCAGGGAGAAGCATCCACCAGGGGGAGTCAAGAGCACACAGTGGGAGGAGCAGGTTGACCTGGTGAGAGCAGTGAACCAGCCGGTGGCCCCTGTCTCTGCCTCTCCTTTAACTGGTGCCGGCGCCCAGCGCTGCGACGCCAACAGGGACTACCACCACCCCTCTTCCTCCATCATCCTCCCCGGGGTAATCCCGCTCCGATGTGGTGTCACGATCATCCTAAAAAGACTTTCCTAACCTCCAACTACCACCCCCATCCTCCATTCCTGCCTCCCGTCCACCGCCATCCTTCCCTTCCTAGGGCAACGGAACCAGGCCAAGCCACCCCGGGACGACGCAGAGGATCTGCACCCCCGTCCTGGCTACAAGTAGGGTAAAACACCTGCCTCGTGGGGAGCTACACTGTCACCTCAGCTGCTGGTGTACCGTCCCGCGGGCTCGGCTGCGACCGCCGAGCCGCTCGGATCCGTGCTCGTACGGTGGGTGGTGGCTCGAGCCTCTCACGGACCCGGGGTTCACGTCGCTCCGCAAGGGAGTTGGCGCTACACGCAGGGACTTGACAGGGAAGTTTCATGGCCGGGGCCGCGGTGGTTTGGTTTGGGATGTAAGTTCGTGACGCCACCCACGGGTTGTGGTGAATAGATGGACACCACCGCTGCCGTTAACTAGGCCTCCCAGGGACGGTGTTGCCCAGCTTGGTGTTGACCCCTCCATGGGTAAGGGAATGATGGTCCCGGGGGCTTGAGGGAGGTGCCGAGGCGTGGGAGCGGGTGCGTCCAGGGTGCTGATGCTGTGCGGCGTGGTGCGCGGCCCGAAGGCACTGGTGTACTCACTATGACACAAGACACCGGAGTCTCTGGTAAACCAAACGGGGTGATGAACGGGGCCCGCAGCCGCCTGCAGCTTCTCCCAGAATAGGTTGGTGGTTTCCGCCTTTCTCCTGCACCTCTTTGTATGAATGTTTGAGTCCTATGCCTAAGTAACGGTAGTCCGCTCCCCGATATGCCGTAGGAGCCCGTATGCCTTAGCGGTGGCTTTACCCTATATGGTTGAGCTGTTGTCTTCTAATGGGTCTTGTGTGGGATAGGTCCTAAAGTCCAGTCCGCAATCAGTTGATTTGACTCGGCCCTGTCGGTTCAGGGCTTTGTACTGGGTCTGAGTACCCCTCCTGGTGCTCCAGTTTCCAATCGGTTCCCCGGTTCAGTACCGGCGGGCCACCGCCCGACCCCGGTCCCTACGGTTCCACCGGCTGTAATCCCAGCTCCTTCAGACGGCCACCACCGTCTGCCTCCTTGCCAAGGGTGACTGGGCTCCAACCCAGCCACCGGAGTAGTCTGTTGGCAGGCCTGGGCACAGGACTGCCCTTGAACTTGACTTCTCTCTACTCTGCACTACCACTCGACTCCTGTGTGTTTTACCGCCTCCAGGCCTGTGAACTCCTCGGTGGGCGGAGCCAACCACCTGGCTCCGCCCCCCTGGTGTGGACATCAAACCTGGAGGGTGGTGACAAGGGTTTCTAGGTTGGCTGCTGTCACCTGGTCGGGGAGGGGGGTGATTTGTGTGTGACTACCTGGGATGACCTGACCAGTCCAGGGCGTCACACTGGTTTTACTTGTGGACTACATAGGTTCTTCTCCTCTAGCCTAGGGACCAGTCCCTGAGCCAAATCCTTCCACCCGTAGATTATATGTGGAACAAGGCCACGAGAGGTTATGGCACTCCCGTGGTCTCTAGGACCCCTTGTGTCTGTGCCCAGGCCGAGCGGTACCAGATCCAGGCCACGGGTCTTTGCTCCTCCACTGCTCCTCCCCTTTTATTTTCTCTCCACACTCCACTACTGTCTGTGTGAATCCACTCTAAAGACTCAACCCCCGGCCTGGCTTTGGGTATAACACGCCCTTGCCATGTCTGATGAGGTATTGCTGAGTGAGAGTGTTGTGCTTTGTGTGAACCGGTGGTGACCTCATACCCAGGATGAAATACCTGGATGAGGAGTATGACCTTTGTGCTTTGTGTGAACCGGTGATGGACTCATACCCAGGATGAAATACCTGGATGAGGTGTAGTACCTCTGTGGCGACTGAAGCCTCTTGGTCGCCACACTCTCTGTGACGAAAAACACAGCAAAACACTAAAAGAATTGACATACTGCACATTTAAAATGTGCAGCAGTTTACCAATTCTGTCAGAAACAAAAACCAATCATGAGCATGAGATTTCCAAAATCTCATAGAATTTGCTGATACAGTAAAAAGCAGCTTTTAATTTGCATTAAAGAAACATTGCACAACATGTAAACAGGGCCGGCTCCAGGTTTTTGTGGGCCCTGGGCGGAAGAGTCCCGGTGGGCCCCATCCACACGCAGACACACACATACGTACACATACATATACATATTTAAAGACAAACTCACAAAAAGACGTATAGAACTGAAATATCTATACAGTCATATACACTGACATACATAGATACACATCATACATGCATACAGACACACACAACACAACTCTGCTAGATACATACATACATACACACATAGCTCTGCTACATACATACACACATAGCTCTGCTACATACATACACACATAGCTCTGCTACATACATACACACAGCTCTGCTGGATACATACACACATAGCTCTGCTACTGCATACACACATAGCTCTACTACATACATACACACATAGCTCTGCTACATACATACACACATAGCTCTGCTGCATACATACACACATAGCTCTGCTACATACATACACACATAGCTCTGCTACATACATACACACATAGCTCTGCTACATACATACACACATAGCTCTGCTACATACATACACACACACATAGCTCTGCTACATACATACACACATAGCTCTGCTACATACATACACACATAGCTCTGCTACATACATACACACATAGCTCTGCTACATACATACACACAGCTCGCTCTGCTGGATACATACACACATAGCTCTGCTACTGCATACACACATAGCTCTGCTACATACATACACACATAGCTCTGCTACATACATACACACATAGCTCTGCTACATACATACATGAATCTGCTACATACATACACATAGCTCTGCTACATACAAACACACATAGCTCTGCTACATACAGACACACATAGCTCTGCTACATACATACACACATAGCTCTGCTACATACATACAGACACACACACGCGGCTCTGGGGGGCCCACACACAGCTCCAGGGGCCAGCACATACAGCACCGGGGGGGGCAGGGCATACACCTAAGGGGGGAGAAGCCCATACAGCTCACCAGGGCCCATAAATCGGGGGGCGGGCAGGGCACATACCGCTCAGGTCACGGTGGAGAGGGGGCCCACACAGCGCCGGAGAGGGGGCCCACACAGCGCCAGAGAGGGGGCCCACACAGTGCCGGAGAGGGGGCCCACACAGCGCCGGAGAGAAGAGCTGTGCTGGGGGTCGCTGGCTGGCACTGCAACTCCTTCATCTGTGGGACTGAGCAGGCCGGTCGGTAGCTCCGCCCAGAGATGAAGTTCAAACCAGGAAGTCTGCGCGCCTTAAAGGGACGGCGCTGCAGATTCCTGCCGAGGACTGCGGTCCCCGGAACTCGGCCCGGGGGCAGCAGAACTAAGGCGAGGGGGCCCCGTCCAAGGGGCACCAGAACTGACGAGGCCGAGTGGGCCCCCCCGGCTCTCCAGGGCCCCGGCATTTGCCCGGGTATGCCGCGTGCTGACGCCGGCCCTGCATGTAATCAATGCTTTTAGGTGGAAAAAGTTCTGAAATAACTATCCTTAGTACAAGGGCATCTCAATAAACTAAAATATCTGTCCTGGACGCGACCCACCCCAGAAGTGGTCGGACTGCTTGGATCCGGACGTCGCTACTCTTGGCTCGAGCATCTTCGGACCCGGGGGCTCGGGTTCACGCCAAAATGTAATGTGGGGTTATTTACAGGGGATTTAGGTAGTTTGTGATACCACCCAAGGTGCGGTAATAGGGAGTACCACCGCTGCTGTTGGGAGTACCCGGGGTGATGGAGTGGGGCAGCCAGATGACGTTACCCTCCACGGGTAGGGGAAGGCCCCGGGACTTTAGATGGTGGTTTGGGGTGCATGGGGAGCGCAGGCTAGCTGGTTGCAGGGGTTAATCAGGTACTTACTCAGAAGAAAGCAGACGCTGACAACATAGTAAACCAAGTCTCTGGGTGCCGCTGCCCTCTTGGGGAGCTCATCTGGGTCCCGTCCCCTGCAGCACTGCCTGGTGGTCCATGGCCTGCCTCTGGACACAGTATTTTACAGTGTCTAGTTGGCCCATCAGCTTGGAGATTTCTGGGCCCTGCTCCCTGCTATGAGTAGCAGAGGAGCTTGCTATCAGGCTGCTTTGCTGGGAAAGCCCTATCCCCCTCGTTGCGCTAGTGCCCCCGATCTCTGAGCTTTGTGGGAACAGTCCATATAGGCCCTGTCCTCTGCAGGTTAATTGACGGGTTGCTTGAAGCTTCTCCCCGACCTAGGTTCCGTGTACCCCAACGTGCCTTCGGTCTCAGCCCGGCTATTGAACTGAGGCTGCTGGCTATTCTCGAAGACTAGCCAAGCAACCAGTCCCAATCTCCCGCGACTGGGTCTCTGACTCCTCCGGGTCCAGACCACCGTCTGCGACCTAGTCTGCTTCCCCCCGGGAGCTCCAACTCCCATCTTCCTCGAGCTCCTCACCACTTCAGAGCTACCACTGAACTGACTTGTCACCTCCCACCTCCTTGCCTGACCCCTAGGTGGGTGGCCCTATTCCAGCTTAGCAGCCCACTGGTGTGCCTGACAGGGTGTGGTGCGAGGTGTCACTAGGATTTGTGTATGCTGATGGAGGCAGTCCTGCAAGATGGGGACCCAGAAACATGGGGGTAGAGTCTAAAGATAAAGAACATGCAGTACCCTGTGACGACCTGACTAGTCCAGGGGTGTCACATTCCCCCTTGGTTAAATGTAGCTCGTCCCCAAGCTACAGGACATCCAGAGGTTTATTTTGTTAACTAGAAAAAGAGAAAGATAACAAGTTTAATCAACAATTACTCTTCCCTCACAGGGGAGGCACATTACTTAAACGTTACATTTTAAAACTCTTAGAGTTCATTTTTACTAGTAGAACCCTGGGAATGCTACTGGTTGTGGTGGTAGTTGGTGGCGCATCCTGCTTCACTGCAGCACCTTCCTTCGACAGTCCATTTCCAATGTCCCTCTCCCTTCAACCCACCACCCAAACAACCTGAAGCCTGCCGCTTCCTACTTGGTTCCGTGACAGGGTTGAAGTCCTGGAGGAATAAAAGACGACTCTGGTGGGCGCACTGGGCGCAACTATATACAAAGAGCAAAAGTTCGTGCTGGCCGCTGCCAGTCCCGCAGGCATGGTCCAATAATTTGGCAGAAAATCAGGTGACTTTCCCAGTTGATCAACATTTTCATTCAACATTAGCAGCATTTTCAAAACATTATTTATTATTTTTCAGGAAAATAACAAACTAAGAAAAACAATAAAAAAAACCATAGTATTAACACATTAGATAGCTGGGTCCCGCAACCACAACTCCTTTTGGTCACGTATCACGGACGCTGGCAGGATCTCTTAATTGATCATTACATATTTATTCACCTCCAGGGCGTACCAGCCCCGCTCTCCACAATGACGGGTATAGGACATCATGTCCCCCAGCTTCAGATTCCTCCCAGAGTGTCCCCGGTTGAGGTGCTCTGCCACATCTCATCGGGATACAAACACCCCAGCCGTGAGGCCCGCTTCCCGGATGAACCCCCATCCCTGGTCGGGGTCAAACTGCTCTACAAGGCCACCGTACTGCGGCCAGGGCTGTATTTACCATTAGGCACCCGTGGTCCCGTGCCTAGGGCGGCAGGATGCAGGGGGGGGCACCTTCTAGCAGTAAAAAAAATAATTTTTTTTACACATTCATTAAATCCGCTGTATTTTTGGAGGGGGGAGGGGGGAGAGGCGCACCTTTATTTATTTGTATCCACGTCAATTAAGACGCGAATGCAGACAAACTGCGGCAGCCGGGCACAGAGAGCTGATTGACCCCGGAACTGCCGGTGCCTGCACTTCTGGGGTCACAGGCGCGCCAATCAGCTCCTTCCTCTGTGCTGCGTCCAATGCTGTGTGGATTTCACATGCAGAGCTCACAGCAGGACGCCGCAGAGGACGCCGCGATGGAAGCCGGTGTCAGAAGAGGATACTCACGTGAGCCAGGAAGATGACGGCGGGCCCTGGAGCAGGTAAGTGCTCGCAGAGCTGAAGATTCATAAGGAGCATGGGGGTGTCTCTAATGCAGACTGGAGATCTGCGTATGGGGTGGGAGGAGAGAGGCTGATACTGGGGGAGACTTGGGGGAAGAGAAGCTGATACTGGGGGAGGCTGGGAGGAGAGAGTATGATGCTGGGGGAGGCTGGGAGGGGGGAGACTGATGTTGCGGAAGGCTGGGATGGGGGGAGGCTGACACTGGGGGAGGCTGGGAGGAGGGAGGCTGATGCTGAGGGAGGCTGATGCTGGGGGAGGCTGGGAGGAGAGAGGCTGATGCTGGGGGAGGCTGGGAGGAGAGAGGCTGATGCTGGGGGAGGCTGGGAGGAGAGAGGCTGATGCTGGGGGAGGCTGATGCTGGGGGAGACTGGGAGGAGGAAGGCTGATGCTAAGGGAGGCTGATGCTGGGGGAGGCTGGGAGGAGAGAGGCTGATGCTGAGGGAGGCTGATGCTTGGGGAGGCTGGGAGGAGAGAGGGGGAGGCTGGGAGGAGAGAGGCTGATGCTGGGGGAGGCTGATGCTGGGAGAGTTTGGGAGGAGAGAGGCTGATGCTGGGGGAGGCTGGGAGGAGAGAGGCTGGTGCTGGGGGAGGCTGATGCTGGGGGAGGCTGGGAGGAGGGAGGCTGATGCTGGGGGAGGCTAGGAGGAGGGAGGTTGATGCTGGGGGAGACTGGGAGGAGGGAGGCTGATGCTGAGGGAGTCTGGGAGGGGGGAGGCTGGGAGGAGAGAGGCTGATGCTGGGGGAGGCTGGGAGGAAAGAGGCTGATGTTGGGGGAGGCTGGGAGGAGAGAGGCTGATGCTGGGGGAGGCTGGGAGGAAAGAGGCTGATGTTGAGGGAGGCTGATGCTGGGAGAGGCTGATGCTGCGGGAGGCTCGGAGGAGAGAGGCTGATGCTGAGGGAGGCTGATGCTGGGGGAGGCTGGGAGGAGAGAGGCTGATGCTGGGGGAGGCTAGGAGGGGGGAGGCTTTTGCTGGGGGAAGCTGATGCTGGGGGAGGCTGGGAGGAGGGAGGCTGATGCTGAGGGAGGCTGATGCTGGGGGAGGCTGGGAGGAGAGAGGCTGATGCTGGGGGAGGCTGGGAGGGGGAGACTGATGCTGGGGGAGGCTGGGAGGAGAGAGGCTGATGCTGGGGGAGGCTGGGAGAAGAGAGGCTGATGCTGGGGGAGGCTGATGCTGGGGAGGCTGGGAGGAGAGAGGCTGATGCTGGGGGAGGCTGATACTGGAAGAGGCTGTGAGGGGGGAGGCTGGGAGGGGGGAGGCTGATGCTGGGGGAGGCTGGGAGGGTGGAGGCTGATGCTAGGGGGGCTGATGCTGGGGGAGGCTGGGACGAGTGAGGCTGATGCTGGGGGAGGCTGGGGGAGAGAGGCTGATGCTGGGGGAAGCTGGGGGAGAGAGGCTGATGCTGGGGGAAGATGGGGGAGAGAGGCTGGGAGGGGGGAGGCTGATGCTGGGGGAGGCTGGGAGGACGGAGGCTGATGCTGAGGGAGGCTGATGCTGGGGGAGGCTGGGAGGAGAGAGGCTGATGCTGGGGGAGACTGATACTGGGGGAGGCTGGGAGGGGGAGGCTGATGCTGGGGGAGGCTGGGAGAAGAGAGGCTGATGCTGGGGGAGGCTGGGAGAAGAGAGGCTTATGCTGGGGGAGGCTGATGCTGGGGGAGGCTGGGAGGAGAGAGGCTGATGCTGGGGGAGGCTGATACTGGGAGAGGCTGTGAGGGGGGAGGCTGGGAGGGGGGGAGGCTGATGCTGGGGGGGCTGATGCTGGGGGAGGCTGGGAGGAGTGAGGCTGATGCTGGGGGAGGCTGGGAGAAGAGAGGCTGATGCTGGGGGCAGAGAGGCTGATGCTGGGGGCAGAGAGGCTGATGCTGGGGGAAGCTGGGGGAGAGAGGCTGATGCTGGGGGAAGCTGGGGGAGAGAGGCTGATGCTGGGGGAAGCTGGGGGAGAGAGGCTGATGCTGGGGGAAGCTGGGGGAGAGAGGCTGATGCTGGGGGAAGCTGGGGGAGAGAGGCTGAAGCTGGGGGAGGCTGGGGGGAGAGAGGCTGAAGCTGGGGGACGCTGGGGGGAGAGAGGTTGATGCTGGGGGAAGCTGGGGGAGAGAGGCTGAAGCTGGGGGAGGCTGGGGGGAGAGAGGCTGAAGCTGGGGGACGCTGGGGGGAGAGAGGTTGATGCTGGGGGGGCTGGGGGGGAGAGAGGCTGATGCTGGGGGAGGCTGATACTGGGAGAGGCTGTGAGGGGGGAGGCTGATGCTGGGGGAGGCTGGGAGGGGGGAGGCTGATGCTGGGGGGGCTGATGCTGGGGGAGGCTGGGAGGAGTGAGGCTGATGCTGGGGGAGGCTGGGAGAAGAGAGGCTGATGCTGGGGGCAGAGAGGCTGATGCTGGGGGCAGAGAGGCTGATGCTGGGGGAAGCTGGAGGAGAGAGGCTGATGCTGGGGGAAGCTGGGGGAGAGAGGCTGATGCTGGGGGAAGCTGGGGGAGAGAGGCTGATGCTGGGGGAAGCTGGGGGAGAGAGGCTGATGCTGGGGGAAGCTGGGGGAGAGAGGCTGAAGCTGGGGGAGGCTGGGGGGAGAGAGGCTGAAGCTGGGGGACGCTGGGGGGAGAGAGGTTGATGCTGGGGGGGCTGGGGGGAGAGAGGCTGATGCTGGGGGAGAGGCTGCTGGTGAAGGCGGGGGAGAGCGGCTGCTGCTGGGGGAATGAGGGGCCAATCCTAGAGACGGAGGTCAAGGGTTGAGGGATAGTGCAATGACAAAATCGATGGCGGGGGAGTGTAAGGACTCAGAATGAGAGGGGGCAGCATTGGGAGCTCATTATGGAGAAGGGGCAGCATGTGTGGGCTCAGTATGGAGTGGAGCAATGTAGGCGAGTCAATATCAAGAGTGGGGTAGTGTGTGTGTGTGTGTGTGGGAGGGGTGTCTCAGCATAAGCGTTAGTGTGGTGGTCTTAGTATGATGAATGGGGCAGCATGGAGGTGTCATTATGAAAAAGAGGAAGGCAGCATTAGGAGCTCATGGAAAGGGGCAGCATGCATGGGACATTGTGAGGAGGGAACAGCATGCATGGGAAACTGTGAGGAGGGAACAGCATGCATGGGAAACTGTGAGGAGGGAGCAGCATGCATGGGACATTGTGACGAGGGGGCAGCACGCATGGGACATTGTGAGGACGGGAAAGCATGCATGGGACATTGTGAGGAGGGGGAAGCATGCATGGGACATTGTGAGGAGGGGGCAGCATGCATGGGACATTGTGAGGAGCGGGCAGCACGCATGGGACATTGTGAGGAGGGGGCAGCACGCATGGGACATTGTGAGGAGGGGGCAGCATGCATGGGAAACTGTGAGGAGGGAGCAGAATGCATGGGACATTGGGAGGAGGGGCAACATGCATGGGACATTGTGAGGGGGGACAGCATGCATGGGACATTGTGAGGAGGGAGCAGCATGCATGGGACACTGTGGAGAGGGCAGCATGCATGGGACATTGTGAGGAGGGGGCAGCATGCATGGGACATTGTGAGGAGGGAGCAGCATGCATGGGACACTGTGAGGAGGGGGCAGCATGCATGGGACATTGGGAGGAGGGGGCAGAATGCATGGGACATTGTGAGGAGGGGGCAGCATGCATGGGACATTGTGAGGAGGGGGCAGCATGCATGGGACACTGTGAGGAGGGGGCAGCATGCATGGGACATTGTGAGGAGGGGGCAGCATGCATGGGACACTGTGAGGAAGGGGCACCATGCATGGGACATTGGGAGGAGGGGGCAGCATGCATGGGACATTGGGAGGAGGGGGCAGCATGCATGGGACATTGTGAGGAGGGGGCAGCATGCATGGGACATTGTGAGGAGGGGGCAGCAAGCATGGGACATTGTGAGTAGGGGGCAGCATGCATGGGACATTGTGAGGAGGGGGCAGCATGATGTGAGGTCAATGTGCAGATCATATTTCATAATTGAGGAAGGTGTGGTGGGTATAATTTATAAGGGAGGGCAGTGTGTAGTTTATTAGGGGCAGTGTGACAGTCACAGTATATAAGTGGGGATGGTGTGGTGGGAATATTTTATACTCATGCTATGTTTTGATGTGCCCGTGGTGATCCCCATTGGGGGGGGGGGTTAGTGCCCTTCGTTTCTCATTGATACTTTTTCAAGTGTTTTGCAGAGTAGATCTGCCTTAAACAGATGTCGTGTGCGAAAACTCAGTGTTACGTTGTCACTAAGGGGCGCGACCACTTAAAGTGCCTAGGGCAGCACGAAGGCAAAATACAGCCCTGACTGCGGCCGGTATTGGTCGGAAATGCACTTCTGTGGCCCCAGCAGCCACTGGGATGCCGCGTGACGGAGGAGCTGGCATCTCCACAAGCTCCGCCTCAGCCAAGGTAGATAAAGAAACCGACTGCTCCGCAGCCGGGGGTGCAGAGTCCGGGTGCTCCATATCGGGGTATGGGCCCGGTGATGTGGCCGAGTGTGGTCGGTCCTGTGCTGGGATCACCACTGTCATGGTCTGGTCAGATATAAGTTGAGGGGCTCTGCAACCTGCTTCTCACAAACGGGGACTGGAGATTCTGCTGCCGGTGTTGAGGTTTGCAGCTCGGCATCCGCCGAATATGAGGGTGACGGTGGCGGAATGCTTGCAGCGGGCGGGGGCAGACCGGATCCCGCAGCCATATCGGCCGGATCAACCAGGACTGGGTAGCTGCTTACCCACTCCTCGCGTTGGACTTCTATCTCACGGGCTCGCACCGCCATTGCCAGGCTCCTCATCTCTTCCCTCCAATGATCCAAAATGAAGAGGAACTGCGTCCGCATCTTCCTGCAGAGTTGCTCAGTCTCCTGCTTTATCCATGCCGTGGTCCCAGAAGCAGCGCGCTCTGGTGACCAGTCTCGTGCTGCTGCCATCTTGCCTCTGCGGTGCCCAGCAACTTTATGGCAGAGTCCTTGTTTTCCTGCTCCACTTCCGCTGCTACATCCCGTCACGCCCCCTTGGTTTTCGCCAGCCACTCACTTTCGCGTTGGGGTACTCTGCGAACTTCCGGTTCCGGACACACTCTCAGGACGAAGGGCGGGGCTTCAGCTCTGCACGCTTTTGGCCTGGAAGATGGCGTTTTGGCGCCAAAGATGGCGTAAACTGGCGGTAATGGAATATTTGACACCTCAGCTTGGATTCTAAGGCACACGTCACCCAGGTTAATGGGTCCTGTCCGAATCCTGTTCGTGCCGCCAAAAGTTGTCCCGGATGCGCCCCGCCCCAGAAGCGGTCTGACCGCTCGGATCTGGATGTCGCTACTCGTGGCTCGAGGGTCTCCAGACCCGGGGGCTCGGGGTCACTCCGAAATGTGATGGGGGGGGCAATTTAAAGGGGATTTAGGTAGTTCGTTACGCCACCCGTGGTGTGTGGTAATAGGGAATACTGCCGCTGCCGTTGGGAGTACCCGGGGTGATGGAGTGGGGCAGCCAGATGACGTTACCCTCCACGGGTAGGGGAAGGCCCCGGGACTCTGGATGGTGGTTTGGGGTGCAGGGGGAGTGCAGGCTAGCTGGTTGCAGGGGTTAATCAGGTACTCACTCAGAAGAAAGCAGACGCTGACAACGTAGTAAACCAAGTCTCTGGGTGTCGCTGCCCTCTTGGGGAGCTCGTCCGGGTCCCGTCCCCTGCAACACTGCCTGGTGGTCCGTGGCCTGCCTCCGGTCACAGTATTTTACAGTGTCTAGTTGGCCCGTCATATTGGAGCTTTCTGGGCCCTGCTCCCTACTATGAGTAGCAGAGGGGCTTGCTCTCAGGAGCTCACGCTTGGGATTTCAGTGGGCTGCTTTGCTTGAAAAGCCCTATCCCCCTCGTTGCGCTAGTGCCCCCGATCTCTGAGCTTCGTGGGAACAGTCCATTTAGGCCCTGTCCTCCGCAGGTTAATTGACGGGTTGCTTGAAGCTTCTCCCCGACCTAGGGTCCATGTACCCCGACATGCCTTCGGTCGCAGCCCGGCTATTAAACTGCGGCTCATGGCTATCCTCCAAGACTAGCCAAGCACCCAGTCCCAATCTCACGCGATCGGGTCTCCGACTTCTCTAGGCCCAGACCACCGTCTGCCACCTAGTCTGCTTTCCCCTGGGAGCTCCAACTCCCATATTCCTTGAGCTCCTCACCGCTCAAGAGCTACCACTGAACTGACTTGTCACCTCCAACCTCCCTGCCTGACCCCCCCGGTGGGCGGCCCTATTCCAGCTTAGCAGCCCACTGACAGGGTGTGGTGCGAAGTGTCACTAGGATTTGTGTATGCTGATTGAGGCAGTACTGCAAGATGGGGACCCAGAACCATGGGGGGGTTGAGTCCTGCACTGAAGATAAAGAACGTGCAGTACCCTGTGATGACCTGACTAGTACAGGGGCGTCACATATCCTCAAAAAGTTAATTTATTTCAGTAATTCAATACAAAAAGGGAAACAACATATATTATATAGAGTCATTACAAACAGAGGGATCTATTTCATGTTTATTTCTGTTAATGTTGATGATTATGGCTTACAGCCAATGAAAACCTAATAGTCATTATATCAGAAAATTAGAATAATTACCACAAAATACCTGCAAAGGCTTCCTAAGCGTTTAAAATGGTCTCTTAGTCTGGTTCAGTAGGCTACACAATCATGGGGAAGACTGCTAACTTGACATATGTCCAGAATACAGTCATTAACACACTCCACAAGGAGCTTAAGCCACAAAAGATCATTGCTAAAGAAGCTGGATGTTCACAGAGTCCTGTGTCCAAGCATATTAATGGGAAGTTGAGTAGAAGGAAAAAGTGTGGACAAGCAACCGGGATAACCGCAGCATTGATAAGATTGTTATGAAAAGGCCATTGAAAAAAATTTGGTGGAGCTTCACAAGGAGTGGACTTCTGCTGGAGTCAGTGCTTCAAGAGTCACCACACACAGACGTATCCAGGACATGGGCTACAACTGTTGCATTCCTTGTGTCAAGCCACTGATGACCAACAGACAGTGCTAGAAGAGTCTTACCAAGGAGAAAAAGAACTGGACTGTTGCTGTTGTTGAGGTCTAGTGTGACGTTTCCACAATCAGTGATGGTTTGGGGAGCCATGTCATCTGCTGGTGTAGGTCCACTGTGTTTTATCAAGACCAAAGTCAGCACGGCCGTCTACCAGGAAATTTTAGAGCACGTCATGCTTCCCTCTGCCGACAAACTTTTTGGAGATGGAAATTTCATTTTCCAGCAGGACTTGGCCCCTGTCCACACTGCCAAAAGTACCAATATCTGGTTTAATAACCACAGTATCACTGTGCTTGATTGGCCAGCAAACTCTCCTGACCTAAACCCCATAGAGAATCTATGAGAGACACCAGACCAAATAATGCAGACGAGCTGAAGGCTGCTATCAAAGCAACCTGGGCTTCCATAATACCTTAGCAGTGCAACAGGCTGATCGCCTCAATGCCATTGATGCAGAAATTCATGCAAAAGAAGCCCCGACTAAGTATTGAGTGCATTTACTGTACATACTTTTCAGTAGGCGCCAAAAATTCTGAGTGTAAAATAATTTTTTCAGTTGGTCTTATATAATATTCTAATTTTCTGAGATAATGACTTTTGGGTTTTCATTGGCTGCACGCCATAATCATCAACATTAACAGAAATAAACAGTTGAAATAGATCACTCTGTGTGTAATGACTCTATATAATATATGTGTTTCTCTTTTTATATTGCATTACTGAAATCAACTAATTTGTTGATGATATTCTAATTTAGTGAGATGTACTTGTATGTGTCTTTATATGACCTTGACATGAACTTGGCATTTTAATGGGGGGGATGAGTGTAGTTTATATTTCTATCCACTGTAGTTGTAAAAGTCAGGGGTCCACATACTTTTAGCCTAATGTTTTATCGTAAAGGTGTGTTTAATGGTTCTTATGACCTACAATACTCAAAACTTTAAAATATAATGAAAGCATATAAAAAAGCATAATGTTGGCTCTCGAGGGGATTGGTAAAAAATATAATTATTGGAGATCCAAAATGAAAGTTTTTACAACCACAAACATACTAACATACATAAAATACGGTAGCTAAGGTGGAAGAGGTTGTATCACCCAACACTGATCTTACTGCAATCACTTCAGTATACCCTAATAATTAGTATAAAATTAGAACATATTACACATAAGTAAAGATAAAAAATGTGTGGAAAATAATCACATATTCAGCAAATGATTAATAAATACAGAATCAGTCCAAGGCAAATAATAACTCAGCCATTGTGGAGCCTTCACAAGTTTTGTGGATTCCAGTGTCCCAAAAACTAATATTAGAATGTATCATTGTTTGTACACTTCAAGAGACAAATGGAAAGTTGAGGTATCTGGATTAGCGATGAGCGAAAACTACAATGCTTAAGTGCTTAGTACTCGAAACGAGCAGGTAGGACGCTTGGACGGCTTCACTCGAGTACCGAGTATAATGGAAGATCTTCCGGAAAAATGCTTGAATTTCTCATTGACTTCCATTATAGTCGGTATTCAAGTTGAACCCATGCAAGTGTCTTACTGAGCATCCAAGCATGGTTGTGCTTGCTCATCACTATCAGCATATACAGTCGAACCTTGGGTAACGAGAACAATCTGTTCTGGTAGTGTGCCTGTTGACCAAGTTACTCATTCAGCAAAGCAAGATTTCCCATTGCAAAGCAGACAATTCGTTCCTGATCCCCTATTGTGCCATTCCACACACGTACAAACATGCACAAACACGCACGCACACACACATATGCTCACCTTACCTTTCGGTCCATCGCCGGCCTCCTGGAACTTTCAGTTCTCTGGTAAAGGATGTGTATCGGGTAACCATAGTGACAAGGGAAGAACTTCCGCTGCCAGCGCGCTGACGTCAAAGGCAGGAGCCGCTTGTCTCTGATTGGCCAGGGTGCTGCCTTTGAGTAGTGGCTAACAGCCGAAGTTCCTCCCTCGTCGCAATGGTTACCGATACACATCCTGTACTGGCAAACTGCAAGTTCCAGGAGGCCGGCGATGGAACGGAAGGTACACATATTATGCTCACCTTACCTTCCGTTCCATCGCCGGCCTCACGGAACTTGTAGTTCGCCACTACAGGATGCCATCGCGACGAGGGAGGAACTTCGGCTGTCAGCCGCTACTCAAAGGAAGCGTGCTGGTCAATCAGAGACAAGTGGCTCCTGCCTTTGACGTCAGCGCTCTGGCAGCGGAAGTTCCTCCTTCGTCGCGATGGTTACCTGATACACATCCTGTACCGGCGAACTGCAAGCTCAAGAAGGCCGGCGATGGAACGGAAGGTAAGGTGAGCATAATATATGTGTGTGTGCGTGCGTGTTTGTGTGTGTTTGTGCGTGCTTGTGTGTTTTTGTGTGTTTGTGCGTGCTTGTGTGGACTGCACGAGCGGGTTAGAGCACAGTGGAAGTACTAAACCAGAAGTGTCTGCTCATTCAGCAAAGCTTGCTGGTAAACTGAGTTACAAATTTACAGCAAGCTTTGCTCGTTAGGCGAAATACTCGCTAACTGGGTTACTCGTTAAGCGAGGTTCTACTGTAACATGTGTGCTATTCACCGCGTAAAAGAAGTAATTGTAAGAAGATGACATTAAAGCAATTTATTTACTGACAAAATTGTAAGATTCGAACCAGCAGGATTAGGTGACCATTTAATGGAAGTAGTAAGTGTTCAAAATCTCTCATGGGCGACATCCATAGAACAAAGGGTCTAACCTTTTGGATTTCACAATACTTGGACCTCTCTTCTCCTGGGAGAGAAACCATAACCTCAGGTGTCTGAGAAGTTTATTTAATTTTCCTAAGTCAAAACACATGCATAGTCATTTGAAAAGAGTGTGCATTAGTTTGAGGGGCAGGAGTGGTAACTATCTGCAATCTAAGGTGTATGTACAGCTTTAGCCTGATATTCCAAATAAACATAGTACCTTCATTTAATTATTTATAAGGGTATTATCTCTTGACTTGTCAAATTTCCCTAAATATAAGCCCCTTTATGGTAAATGATTTACAACACATCACCCCTAAACAAATTAGCATGAGAAAAAAATTGAAGCATTCTGCGATTGGCAGTGTATCTTGGCTCACGTGCACCCATACAAATCTTTGGGTGAGAGAGAAACATCAAAATACACTCATCTGACATTCGAGTATCCGATTGTCACAGGTCTTTCACGGGTGACAAACAGTCTTGTGGTGTCTGGCAATAGAAGGTCACAGCATTTGGCTGCCCAAAATGCTCCCTGACTTTCTATTATTCTATTATTCAGTGTATTAGGGATATCTTCTGCTGGGTTTTCATCTTTTTCCCTTTAGGACCCAGCAGAGCTCCTCTTCCCTTCAGCTACTAATCATCTGTATTTCACCTTGGGTTTAAATACTCTCATTTTTCCTGGACTTGTGCTGGTGATATTCAGTTTTTTCAAGCTCTGGATGCGAGTAGGTGGCTTGCACTCATCTGTGGCATTGTTGCTGAAACTTTGCTGAACTTCTGCCTTAGTCATCTATGGATAAGTAGTTCCCTTGTGTGTCCTCCTTTTGTCTTCTTTAGTGTTTAGTGGGGTTGACGAAGAGCTCATTCAACCTATTCCCTATTTAGGGCCCAGCATTAGGAATACCTAGGGTCAGGTATCTGGCTCAGCGCTTTGGTGCGGAACCTATGTAGGGTAGTGAGGGACCCCAAGGACCAGTGATAGGTTTGTTCAGGCGTCACCATCTCCCCTTTCACTAGACACAGGGTTTCTCTTCCCTTCTGTTTCACCATTTGCTTTTTACATCCCTGTACTTAGCGTGACACCAATATACACACAGATGTGGCGCCCCTGAGGCTTCAGTCGCAACAGCGTACTGCATCTCACCAGAGGTGCGGTACTCATCCCGGGTAAGGAGGAGGTCGGTGCCGGTCCAAAACATCCATCACCACACATAATCCAGTTGCCCAATCACAGGGACGGGGTTAGGGTAGGGACATTTAGGATGGTCTCCATATGCTCTGGGGCCTCCTACCCACTAGCTCAGGGACTCGAGTGGGTGGGGCAACTGAACTGGTGAGCAGGAGCTACACTCACACTTATTCATTCGAGTCACGACTGGGAACCAAGTGAGACGCGGCAGAATACGGTCACTGAGGGGAGAACTGATAGCTCCCTCAGGACCAGTGCACACCTCAGGGTGCGAAGTCCTAGGCAGGTGGGCACTTCAAGGCCTGCCAGCAGAATCCGCCAGGCAAAGGATTTCAAGTCTTCTGGCCCACAACAGCGCCCGGGGCAAAGCAGCATACAGACCCAGGAGCCATGACCATTGGGCGGCCCATCAACAGACTCGCACTGCCTGCTAGACGGGACGGGGAACATAACCACCCCAAAGGCGAGCGCTTCATAATTACTGATGTTCCGGCGCGGCTGTACACTGCTCCGCGACCACCCATTCACTTCCGGGGCTGCTTATTAACCTCATGCCTATCCACTGTGTTTCTCGCCCACCGGCGTCTGTGATTGGTTCCAGTCAGCTACAGCATCTGCCTGCAACCAATCACAAACCTTATCTATATCGTACAGTAAAAATAAATAAATAAATACAATATTTGGTGTAGGGTCCCCACATATTATGATACCCAGCACAGATAAAGCCCGGAACCGGTTATAAAAAAAACCCAGTTAACAGAGACCAGCCTGCGAGTCCACCCATCGCTAGTAATGACATATTGCTTCATCTCCGTTTTTAGTGGTTGTTTTAGTGGTGGTTTTCACATTGTATTTTTGGTATTCCACCTCTGATCCTTTGGATAGATCATTTATATTATGCTGATGAGGGTTTGACACCCGGCTGTTTCTCTTGCTGTGGTCAGATATCTATAGTCCACAGAGCTGGAACCCAATGACTCCATACACTTTGTTGTGCCCATTCTCGAGTACTGCCGCTAGGCTTCCATCAGGCCAATGGCGGTAGGCAGTGTAACCCACTTCAAACATATCCCTAGTGATAGCTAGGGTATATGGTCAAGGATTTAAGTTTTATTGTGTTACTTTTTTATAATTTATCATACAAACACTTAAACTTATGTCTTCAATTTTAACGACCTTCTGTTACATCTTAGGGTAATGCTGGGTATTTGCCAGTGACGGCTGTAGCAACAAACAGAAGTTATATTATGGGCTGCAGTAAACATTTTACTATTTGCTTGATTTTGCGAGACATAAAGCCAGACAGGCCGGTTTGCCTGAGACTATTTATCATTGTAACTGTTAACTTTCAGAGTTTCTCTGATTACTTGTTCTTGCTGTAATATAATGAATGTGTTAATCATTTTTCTTGTACCTGACAACAACATTATTCAGCACAGATCTGTTCCATTATTATACACAGTCATGTAAAAGAAAGAAAAAAAGCGTTGATTTGGAACACAGCAAATATACAGCTCATTAAAATGTGTGCCTGACTCAGAATCGTTATTTATATTTTATTTATTTGTCACAGTTTTAAAAGTAAGTAACTTTCCAGTATCCCATTAATGCGTAAATCTATTGCCACTGGGGTGCGTGACCTGAGAACCCAATGTGAGTATGTGGAGTTTCTAGCTATATTCCAGAGCTACATTACAGTCCCTTTAAAGTCCTTGCTTGATCCACTGCCCCAAACAGTTTATGTGGTCTTGACCATAAAACACAATGTAATCCACAGCTAGATTTAAAGGGAACCTGTCACGTCCACAAACACTATTAACCTGCAGATATAATAGTATTAATAGTGTTACAATGCTACTGAAAGTGTGGCTCGTGTCTGAAAATAAACTTAATTCTTACCAGTAGCCGCAGGCTTTCAGTCACGGAGGTGTGTTCAAAGTGGCTACAGTCATCACCCGCAACATTGGTGGATGTAAGCATGGCCCAGCATTTTGATTGACAACTTGCTCTGCACAGATGTACTGCAAAGCGAGCTGTCAAATAAAAGGCCGGGGCATGCTTACAGTTCACTGTGTATTGACTATAAATGCATAATTTCACGCCTCTATAATTTTAAGCGTGTGGCTCCTGGGAGGATAAAGTTAATTAAGAAGAAACTCATATTTGTAGGTTAATAATGTTGAACATAACAGATAAGCCATCTTTTATGCCCTTACTGAAAAAATGCTGTTTTAATTCATATGGAAGATAAACACAGCACTACTACATGTATACTACATATACATATAGACACACACAGCTCTGCTACAAGCACACTACATGCACATATAGACACACACAGTTTTGCTACACGTAGACTACATGCACATTTATTTACACACACTATACATTGCCACATCTTGCAGTACCTGATTGGTGCGCAACAGGTGAGGAGCCACTGGGACCTGCACGGAGTGTTGAGCCTAGAATGTATGGGCTCCTTCCAGGTTAGTGAGTGTGACCGGCTTGGTTGGTGGGCGTGACGATGTTTCCTCCCATCCATTATAATCCACATAGATCAGTGCAGTGCAGAAGGAGAGGGGGTAGCTCTCTGTGAGCAGCCGGGCGCCCCTATTTGCTTCTGCCCTCCAGGCCCCATACATCAGTAAGGGCAGTAATGCCCTAATGGCGGCCCTGTATGTAAATGAGACTGAAGTGCTTTGGCTGGGCTAAAGCACTTCCCTAAGCCCCTGACTTACCGATATATTTCCCTTAGCTCCATCCTCTTTTTTTCTTGACTGACAGCTCAGTGGCTTGACTACCCAGCCAGTATAATATAATGTGCATATTCAGCAGAAATGTTGAATTTTGAACATGTGCCAAAGTACGAATTCCAGGACCCAGTGACATATCTATTCCTAGAACATCACACTGCCTCCAACAATTTGCCTTCTTCCTTCTTGCATTCTGGAGCCATCTGTTGCCCAGATTCACACGTGCCAATCCACATGACGTAGAATATCACTTGATCCATCAGAGTTCATTCATTGCTCCATGATCCAATTTTTAGGCCATCTTGCCAGTCATGCTCATATGCCCATTGTAGGTGCAGGGCACTTTGTGTTGTATTATAGCCAGATTTACTTAAGGTTCTCTTTGGTGGAATATAACTAGTCAGTATATTCTTCACTTTCCACATGCATCCGTGATCCTATTGTTACAGAATATTTGAATAAAAACTACTGGTTTATTCTGCATTTATTATTTCGCACATGAGACCAGACAGGATTTGTATCTGAACTAATAAACTATAGTTAAAATGAAGCATCTTATACATAAGAATATGCAGAGAAGATGAATATTAGTAATCAACACCATGGTACGTTTCTTAAAGCATCATAATCTTGGTAATATTCATTACCAATTCTTTAGTATTAAAGTATTAAAAACGCATTTATAAAAGATTCAGCGGTATTAGCATTTTTCATAATAATTTGTGTAAACTATTTCTAGTAATAATAGTCCTTAATCCTTAGTTCACTGGGAATAGAAATAAATAGATATTCCAGAACAGTCGAAAAATACATGAATTGCACATCCAAAAATCATACATTGATCTATTGCCACTAAAACTTATACAACTGAACATGAGGTTCTAAAGGCTACTTTACACACAACGATATTGCTAACGATATATTATCGGGGTCACAGTGTTCGTGACGCACATCCGGCGCCGTTAGCGATATCGTTGTGTGTGACTAAAAGGAGCGACAATCAACGATCGCAAAAACACGAAAAATCGTTGATCGTTGACACGTCGCCCCTTTTCATAATATCGTTGGTGGTGCATGACGCTGGTTGTTCGTCGTTCCTGCGGCACCACACATCGCTATGTGTGACACCGCAAGAACGACGAACATCTCCTTACCTGCGTCCACCGGCAATGAGGAAGGAAGGAGGTGGACGGTATGTTCCAGCTACTCATCTCCGCCCCTCCTCTGCTATTGGGCGGCCGCTTAGTGACGCCGCTGTGACACCGAACGAACCGCCCCCTTAAAGGAGAGATTGTTCGGTGTCTCCAGCGACGTTGCTAAGCAGGTATGTGCATGTGACGCTGCCGTAGCGATATTGTTCGCTACGGCAATGGTCACCCCCATGACGAAACAGCAACATGGGCGGGTGCTATCGCTAGCAATGTCGCAGCGTGTAAAGCACCCTTTAGTTTAACATTCTGATCAGACTGTATGAATGCTGAACTAAGAACCTCATGTTCAGTTGTATAATTTTTTGCCTGACAGCACTAGATCAATGTTGATTTTTGGATGTGCGGTCCATGTCTTTTTCTACACTTCTGAAATAAATAACTAATTGAAAGATAATTATAAATAACTTCAGAAACTTCCAAAATACCATTAATTATCTTATCACACTCATTTAGGCTATGCAAATTGCCTCTTCACAGAGGAAGGGGATTTGAAATCTAATGCCACATAATGGAAGTAGCAATCCTAAAAGTCATTATCGACCCTTTAACGAGTCTTGCCATGTGACTTAGGATAAAAGCCAAACCAGAATTTCAATTTTCAGACTCTGTGTTTTGAGTGCAAAGTATGAGATCTAATTTGGCTTGGTGAAAAAGTAAACCTTGCTCTTTAGATCTTATTTAGGCTAGAGAGGTAACCACTATAGTAAAATGAAAAACCTAAAAGTCTGTAAAACCCTAAACCAATAGGAGATGGGGAAATATAGGGATTACACAAAGCACAAGAACCACAAGAGATAATAGTAAAATACAAAAGTCTTTATTAATACAAAAGTGAACAAGTGCATAGTAAGTAGCAAGGAAAGAATAGAAAGAAAAATCCTTACTCAGAAACATGTCCCACAGAAATACCTGGGAATTGCCAGTAGATGGCAGTAACACCTGCTTGTAAGGTATATGTGAATGTTATAGACAATGGGTAAGTAATAAATATCCCCCACAAGAGGAAAGTAAATTGTAAGGGGATCAATTAAGCCCAAACATATTCCCAGAGGAAAAACGGCTGAATCATTACCACATCACAATACCTTGAGACATAATGAGAGCAGGATAAGATCATGGCAGACCAGGCGTGGGGGCAGGGCCTCGACGCGCGTTTCACCGAATAGCTTCGTCAGGACATTCTCCTAGGCTGCGTCTGTTACACTCCTGTCCAGTGTCCCTGATACCAGTCCCCGACTCCTGTGGTTCCGGACCACCGTCTGAGACCCAACCTGTCGCCTCCCTGGGAGCTACAACTCCCACGCACCTCTTTCTCTGAGGGCTACCACTTAACTCCTTGTCTCCCCTCCCACCAGTCTGCCTGACCCCTAGGTGGGCGGCTATGCTCCAACTTGACCAACCAACTGGTGTGTCTGTCCAGCCCTGGTGTAAGGTGTGGTTGGGATTTGTAGTGCGGATGTCAGTGACACTGTTGATGGGAACCTGGAACCATGGGAGGTTAGGCCCTGCACCCTGGAGTACAGGATGCAGTTCCCTGTAGCACCCTGATATATTCAGGGGCGCTACATAAGTAACATTTGGTAGGTGAGGGTCCTGTCACATTTTATGCTTAGGGACCCTTTAACCTATATTCAGTTTCACTTTGATTCCATAGCCAAGAAAGAAATTAGATGCCTTTTATTTGCTACCTGACACCACTTCTTCTAACCATCCATAATTAGAAGTCCTTCTTAACTTAAAGGGAACCTGTCACCAGATTTGGCTACTATAAACTGCGGCCACCACCAGTGAACTGTTCTATACAGCATACTAGTGTACCGCCCCGGGGCTCGGCCAGCTGCCGAGCCGCTCGGATCCGTGCTCGTCGGTGGGTGGCTCGAGCTCCTCACGGAGTCGGGGGTCATGTCGCTCTGAAAGGGGGGTTGGCGCTACGCGTAGGGACTTCGGAGGGGAGGTCCACGGCCGGAGCCGCGGTTGTTTGTAGGGGATTTGAGTTCGTGACGCCACCCACAGGTTGTGGTGAATGGATGGACACCACCGCTGCCATTGACTAGGCTCCCAGGGACGGTGTTGCGCAGCTTGGTGTTGACCCCTCCGTGGGTAGGGGGATGATAGTCCCGGGGGCCCGAGGGAAGTGCTGAGGCGGGGGAATGGACGATGCTGGCGTGTCGGTGCGGTGCGACGTGGTGCGCGGCTCGAAGGCACTGTTGTACTCACTATTACAAACACGCTGGAGTCTCTGGTAAACCAAACAAGATGGTGGACGGTGCCCGCAGCCGGCTGCGCTTTTCCCCTTTGAAGGTTGGTGGTTCCCGCCTTTCTCCTGCACCTCACTTTGTAGAAATGATGACTCCTATGCCTGCGCAACGGTAGTCCGCTCCCCAGCCTCGTGTGTGCTGGTAGAGCCCTTTTGCCCGCAGACGCTGGCCCGTCGGGTCTCGATGTCTGGGCGGTTGCTTTCTACCCATATAGTTGGGCTGTTGTCTTCAGTTGGGTCTTAGGTGGGAAGGGGCCTGAAGTCCAGTCCTCAATCAGTTGATTTGACTCGGCCCAGTTGTTTCTGGGCCTCGTACTGGGTCTGAGTACCCCTCCTGGTGCTCCGGTTTCCAATCGGTACCGGCGGGCCACCACCCGTCCCCGGTCCTTACGGTTCCACAGGCTGTAATCCCAGCTCCTGCAGGCGGCCACCACCGTCTGCCTCCTTGCCAGAGGTGACTGGGCTCCAACCCAGACACCTGGTGTTAGACTGTGGCAGACCTGGACACCGGTCTGCACTTGAACTCCACTCCACTTCACTGCACAGAACTAATCTGCCAAACTAACACTGTGCTCCCCACAGGGAACTGAACTGTTTTTCCTGCCTCAGGGCCTGTGAACTCCTTGGTGGGCCGAGCCAACCGACTGGCTCCACCCCCTGGTGTGAACTCAAACCCTGAGGGAGATCACAAGAGTTTTGTAGGTTGGCTGCTGTTACCTTATTAAGGGGGGGTGTTTGTGTAAGGGCCTACCTGTGACCACCTGGCTAGTCCAGGGCGTCACACTAGAATACTGTATATAAGAGACCAGGCCGATCTGTACAACATGAAAAACACTTTTATAATACCCACCTATAGGGCGCTAATTTCTGATGAGTGTTGCTGGTCTCTGGTCTAGCGCCTCCTCTCTGCTGCGATCTCCATCCTACTTTCATCCAGCCCAGGATGGCATTGCGGTCCTGCGCAGGCACACTTTGATCTGGCTGCTGATGGCAGATCAAACTACTGTAATGCGCATGCGCGAGGAAAAGTTACAGACGGCTAGTGTGTATGATGTAGGACGTGTCATGTGTGCGGGTCTCAGAAGAAGGAGGACGGAGAGAGGAGGCGCCGGACCAAAGAGCAGTGACACCCTTCGGACCAAACCACCCCCTGGATCAGTAAAACAAAAGATGTTTTTTACATTATGCAGCATGGCCTGGGCTCTTATATACAGTATTCAGGAATGCTGTATATAAGGGCTCACTGGTGGTGGCCGCAGCTCATAAGGGAAAAACCTGGTCATGGGTTCCCTTTAAGTTAATTTTCCTCTTGTTTGCCAACATGAATGTATGTGCAGGATTTGAAGTGGGCTGAGACCCCCCTAGAATTGGCGTACTCTGTATATGGCCCCATAGTCGACTCTGTGGTAGCCATGTCTCTGCTTCTAGCAATTCGGAACAGATCATTCACATTGTGAATAATTCATTTTGCCTCCCATATTCCTGCATCTGCTCTTATAATGGGAACCTTGGTGCATGCAGCATATTGTGGACTTTTCTGTTTGAACATCAAACCCTCTTCCTAGCAGAAAAGCTTTTTGCTGTGTTATTTAGCTGAGTGTTTTGAAGCATGCGAGATTATTGCACGGAGCAGTGGCTTATGATAGACACTTGAGAATGAATAAAAGATAACAGTAAATTGTCTGATATTTATACTCTGCAATTTCATAGTCAGATGTTTTTTTTTTTGCTAAGGCAAATAAAAGATTTGCTTTCAAAGTAAACACAATGTCATCCCCATAACAAGGGTTTTTCTTTTCACTATAAAACAATGTGTGTAGCGGAAGGCTATACAAATTAATCTTTCATACCACCTCGGCTTATCAGAGGGCACATTTTCCCATGTGACATTTTGTTGTCTATCTCTGTCATTGTTGGTATAGGAAATAATATGGGTTAAAGTGGTAATATTAGCGGTGCCGCTAGATGTCGCTGTTGTAGCAGAAACAAATAGAAGAGCTTATCTATAAATCGGCTGCTTATCTATAATTCCTGCAAACCAGGAAGTGAGGCAATGTGTGGCTGAGCTACAGGACAAGCAGAAGTTTCCTATTAGGCCGGGGCCACACGGGGACTACTGCGATCCTTGCATGACACTCGGCTCACGCTGGCAGCACAGTGGGAGCCGAGTGTCATTACTGAGGTCCGATCGTGTGATCGGACAAGAGCTTTGGGGGGCTGGCCGGCTCTGAGGAGCGGTGGGCCGGCGTTGAGGAGGGGAGGGCCGGCACTGTGGAGGGGTGGGCCGGCGCTAAGGAGGGGAGGGTCGTTGCTGAGGAGGAGAGGGAGGGAATTATCTTCCTCTCTCCTCCGTTGCCGGCTATTGCCATTCTCGCTTTGCACTCGCATTGCACCGGTGTACTGCGAGTGCATTGCGATGTTTTTCTCGCCCCATAGACTTAAATGGGTGTGATAGAAAGAGGATCGCATTGCACCCGCAGCATGCGGCGACTGTTTTCTTGGTCCGATTAGAGCTGAGAAAATAATCTCCCATGGGTTCTGGCACATAGAGTAATATTGGTCCGAGTGGAATGCGATATTTTATCACATTCCACTCGCTCCGATTTTCATGCCGTGTGTCTTAGGCCTTACTGAGAGATGAAAAACACTAGTATAAAGTAACACCTAAAGAAGGGGTCAGACTAAAGGGGCAGAGTCTATAAGGAGCGCTGCAGCTACCGAAAGTCAATATTTTGGTGAAGTGGTTACAGCATGTTTGTTGTCAGATGTCCATTAGGAGATGGTAAGATATGGACCATCAGTGGTGTGTAAGGTTTTTGAGGGCATTTTAAGAGAAAACATGTAATGATATACTAGAGAGAATCATATAATAACTAACAGACAGCATGGATTCATGAAAGATGTCATGTCTAACCAACATGTTGGGTTTCTATGAGGAGGTAAGTGCAAATCTGGATATTGGTAATGTGGCGCCCTGGACAAGCCAGGTCGTCACAGAACTACACCAACACACCCCACACCCCGGTTAGGCACACCAGAGCCAAACACAAAACCCTTGTTGCCTTCCTCCAGGGGCTGATGTCCACACCAGGGGGTGGCCCAGGTGGTTGGTCCCGCCCACCGAGGAGTTCACAGTCCTGGAGGCGGGAAAAGGAAGGAGAGCAGATAGAGTTTGAAGTGGAAGTGAGAGGAGTGAAGTGGCAAGAGAGCAACTGTCTGACGGCGTCCGGGTGTGTGGCCCGGACGATACAGCAAGGTTGGCAGACGGTGGTGACCGTCTGCAGGAGAGGCCGATTGGAGCGAACCGAAAGGACCGTGGATGGGCGGTGGCCCGGCGGTACCGGACCGGCGAGCAAAGAGAAGCCAGCACCATCCGGCAGGGCTTACGGACCCCGACAAGGCTAGGAGTCGCCGTCCAATTTGTCAAATCCGTTAGCAAAGGGAACCTCCTGTGTTTCCCAGCAGTCAAGTCCCGATAGAAGGCGACAGCTCAAACCGTGAAGGGAAACACAGTCACCGCCAAGGCTAAAGTTCCCAGGGCCAGAGCCTGCGGGCAAAAGGGGCTCCCTCAGCATCCATTCAAGCTGGGGAGCGGGTTACCAGTGGGAACCCATTGGAACCGTACACACTACACAGGTGCAGGGAAAGGCAGTCACCATCAACCTACCGGGAGCAGAAACCACCGCAGCCGTCAGTGGGCCCTGTCCATCGAGCCGTGTGTTTTACCAAGGACTGTGTCTTCGTGATTGGCTGAGTGAGTACTACCGTGCCGTGCGGCACAGCGCTGCCCCCGAGACCCTGCACCTCACCAGGCCCCGTAACCCGCCTGCAATCCATCCCTACCATTCTTCCCGGGCCCCGGGACAACCAACCCCCTACCCACGGAGGGGAGAACCAACATTCAAGCTGCTCCCAGTCATCGCTCCCGGGATCCCTGTCCAGAGCAGCGGTGGTGTCACAACCTCACCACAACCGTGGGTGGCGTCACGGACAATACATTCCCAAAACCATTCCCCTTTTCACTCACGGGAGAGGAACGCCGCTCGAGTCCCCGGGATCCGGCCCACTGCTCGAGCCACCACCGAGCAGCAGCAGCAGCAGCAGCCGGACCCGAGAAGTGGGAGAGCGCAGCGTCCCCTCCTCCGCCCGCGACAACTTGGCGTCATGAACAGGATCTTACTGCTCTGCCGTCTGGTAGAGTTGCGCCTTGTGACCGCCAGAGGTGTCCGGCCGAAAATTTGGAGAAGCCGCCATCTTGGGCGCGAAAAATTCCCGCTGGAGCGTCTCCTCGAGCAGTGGAGGCGCGAAGGCCTAAACCCCGCCCCTGTAGAGGAGGAGCCGGAAATAGACTAAGGGGGACGGATGGCGTCTGGCCGCATGTAGCTCGCGGTTATAGAAGCAGGGACGCCGGGACCCTGCGATCTGCTGACTCCTGCAAAGTATGTCTACCCCACCCAGCTACGCAAAGGCTACAGAGCCGGTGCCCGGAACAGCGGCGTGGCTTAGGGCCCGAATGGCAGGGATCTGCCGACGCTACCGGAGTCAGATATGTATCCTGATGGAGCAGTGGACCGCGGAGGTGGAAGAGGTAGCTGCGGTCGCCCGGGTGTATGGAATGGAGGCCATGATGGAGGAGCTGGTGAGTGACCAACGCCCCTGTGTCCCTGAGGGACCGTCCGTTGCGGCTGAGGGACCCGGTCTACCCCTGGCCCCCATGCCGCCTCCGTCTTCCTTGCCCGTGCACCGCACTGCGACTGGTCCGTCTGGCGTACACCCCTTCGTGGCAGTGGCCGAGAGAGTGGCGAGCCCGGAGGTTGCGGCAGCTGGCGGCGACCCGCCTGGCGCAGGGAAAGACGATAGCGACTCCGGACCGGACACAGAGCCTGTTTCCGAGGAAGACGAAGGGGTCGTTGCCTTGTATGACATGGAGGCCACTTACATCCCCCGGAGCGGAAATAATCGGTACCGTGCGGCCCTTCCCCGTCGCGCCTGCTATGCGCTGGAGGGGCTGATTCCCATGTTCCTCCACCCGGGGCCGGCTGAGGACGATGAAAGCGAGCAGTGATGGCAGCGGAGCTCCGCTGCAGTTGTCCCCGTTGGGACCACCTGTGTTGTAGAAAGTTTCTGAATGATAAGTAAAAATGATTATCTGAGAAGTTCACCTGATTTGCAACTTGATTGAACCGGTCGTTGCCGGCAACTGGTCCCCGTTGGGACCCCTTGAAACCGATGCGTAGAAACTGCTATGGACAAGCCCGAGAACTAGCAGGGCAACCACGAACTTGTGGTATGTAAATAAAAATATATGTTGGCTTAAAACCGTGACCGCCTCCAGAGAGGCAGATTTGGGAGGATGGGCCTGGAGGAAAGTGATGGCCCAGGCCCGCCACTACCGGAACCGGTGGCGATCCTCCGGGGGGTTCAGAGGTCCCCAAGGACGTGGGTCCCCTGAAAGGGACAGAACCCGCTCGGGCAACTTGGTGTTGGACTGGGGTCAAGGGGTGCTGCCCAGTTGCTTAGGGGCAGCATCAGGGCCAGGTTGCTTGGGTGGGAGAGAGCGGAAGCCGTAACCGTTATTTATTAAAATGTTGGTAACGTTTAAGAAATGTGCCTCCCGATGTGGGAAGAATGAAAAAAATGCTTATGTTTTAAATGTTTTACCGTTTTATCTTTACAGTTAAAATAAAACCGGTGATGGACGGGCAGCCCGCGGACGGTCTGCATTTTACTAAGGGGGAATGTGGCGCCCTAGACAAGCCAGGTCGTCACAGAACTACACCAACACACCCCACACCCCGGTTAGGCACACCAGAGCCAAACACAAAACCCTTGTTGCCTTCCTCCAGGGGCTGATGTCCACACCAGGGGGTGGCCCAGGTGGTTGGTCCCGCCCACCGAGGAGTTCACAGTCCTGGATGCGGGAAAAGGAAGGAGAGCAGATAGAGTTTGAAGTGGAAGTGAGAGGAGTGAAGTGGCAAGAGAGCAACTGTCTGACGGCGTCCGGGTGTGTGGCCCGGACGATACAGCAAGGTTGGCAGACGGTGGTGACCGTCTGCAGGAGAGGCCGATTGGAGCGAACCGAAAGGACCGTGGATGGGCGGTGGCCCGGCGGTACCGGACCGGCGAGCAAAGAGAAGCCAGCACCATCCGGCAGGGCTTACGGACCCCGACAAGGCTAGGAGTTGCCGTCCAATTTGTCAAATCCGTTAGCAAAGGGAACCTCCTGTGTTTCCCAGCAGTCAAGTCCCGATAGAAGGCGACAGCTCAAACCGTGAAGGGAAACACAGTCACCGCCAAGGCTAAAGTTCCCAGGGCCAGAGCCTGCGGGCAAAAGGGGCTCCCTCAGCATCCATTCAAGCTGGGGAGCGGGTTACCGGTGGGAACCCATTGGAACCGTACACACTACACAGGTGCAGGGAAAGGCAGTCACCATCAACCTACCGGGAGCAGAAACCACCGCAGCCGTCAGTGGGCCCCGTCCATCGAGCCGTGTGTTTTACCAAGGACTGTGTCTTCGTGATTGGCTGAGTGAGTACTACCGTGCCGTGCGGCACAGCGCTGCCCCCGAGACCCTGCACCTCACCAGGCCCCGTAACCCGCCTGCAATCCATCCCTACCATTCTTCCCGGGCCCCGGGACAACCAACCCCCTACCCACGGAGGGGAGAACCAACATCCAAGCTGCTCCCAGTCATCGCTCCCGGGATCCCCGTCCAGAGCAGCGGTGATGTCACAACCTCACCACAACCGTGGGTGGCGTCACGGACAATAAATCCCCAAAACCATTCCCCTTTTCACTCACGGGAGAGGAACGCCGCTCGAGTCCCCGGGATCCGGCCCACTGCTCGAGCCACCACCGAGCAGCAGCAACAGCCGGACCCGAGCAGTGGGAGAGCGCAGCGTCCCCTCCTCCGCCCACGACAGTAATGCAGGTGACGTGATTTATTTGGACTTTGCAAAGGCATTTGATACTGTACTGTACCGCCCCGGGGCTCGGCCGGCTGCCGAGCCGCTCGAATCCGTGCTCGCCGGTGGGTGGCTCGAGCTCCTCATGGACTCGGGGGTCACGTTACTCTGAAAGGGGGTTGGCGCTGCACGTAGGGACTTTGGCGGGGGGGGGTCCACGGCCAGAGCCGCGGTTGTTTGTAGGGGGATTTGAGTTTGTGACGCCACCCACGGGTTGTGGTGAATGGATGGACACCACCGCTGCCATTGACTAGGCTCCCGGGGACGGTGTTGCGCAGCTTGGTGTTGACCCCTCCGTGGGTAGGGGGATGATGGTCCCGGGGGCCCGAGGGAGATGCTGAGGCGGGGGAACAGATGCGTGCTGGCGTGTCGGTGCGGTGCGGCGCGGTGCGCGGCCCGAAGGCACTGTTGTACTCACTATTACAAACACGCTGGAGTCTCTGGTAAACCAAACAAAATGGTGAACGGTGCCCGGAGGTCCCCTTATCAGGTTGGTTGTTTCCGCCTTTCTCCTGCACCTCACTTATGTAGAAACGTCGACTCCTATGCCTGAGCAATGGTAGTCCGCTCCCCAGCTTGGTATGTGCCGGGAGAGCCCTGTTTGCCTGCAGACACTGGCCCGTCGGGTCTCTATGCCTGGGCGGTGGCTTTACCCTAATGGTTGGGCTGTTGTCTTCAGTCCGGTCTTAGGTGGGAAAGGTCCTAAAGTCCAGTCCTCAATCAGTTGATTTGACTCAGCCCGGTTGTTTCTGGGCCTCCTACTGGGTCTGAGTACCCCTCCTGGTACTCCGGTTTCCAATCGGTTCCCCGGTTCGGTACCGGCGGGCCACCGCCAGTCCCCGGTCCCTACGGTTCTACCAGCTGTAATCCCAGCTCCTGCAGGCGGCCACCACCGTCTGCCTCCTTGCCAGAGGTGACTGGGCTCCAACCCAGACACCTGGTGTAGACTATGGCAGACCTAGGCACAGGTCTGCCCTTGAACTTCACTCCACTCCACTGTCAAAACTCATCTACTAGACTACCGTTTTTCCAGCCTCCGGGCCTGTGAACTCCTCGGTGGGTGGAGCCAACCGCCTGGCTCCACCCCCTGGTGTGAACATCAAACCCGGAGGGAGGTGACAAGGGTTTTGTAGTTTGGCTGCTGTCACCTTATTAAGTGGGGGGGGGGGTGAAGGTGTTTGTGTAAGGGCCTACCTGTGACAACCTGGCTAGTCCAGGGCGTCAGAGTACCACGTAATAGCCTTATACTAAAGTTCCAGAAGCAAGGACTGGGGGAAACTATATGCAACTGGGTAAGGAATTGGCTAAAAGATAGGAAACAAAGAGTAGTCATAAATGGTACATTCTCTAAATGGGCTATAGTCAGCAGTGGGGTGCCGCAGGGATCTGTGCTAGGACCGATTTTTTTTAATCTCTTTATTAATGACTTTGTGTAGGGGATTAATAGCAAAGTGTCAGTCTTTGCTGATGACACCAAACTATGTAGGATATAAACGGACCTTGATTGTACAATATAACAAAATGATCTGGATAAGATGTCAGAATGGGCAGACATATGACAAATGAGAATTAATGTTGATAAATGTTGAGTAATGCACCTAGGATGGAGTAATTCTATTGCTGCATATACATTGAATGGAAGTAAGCTCGGGACTACAGAACAGGAGAAGGACTTGGGGATTCTGGTTACCAGTAAGCTGAGCAGCACCACTCAATGTCAAGCAGCAGCTGCTAAAGCAAACAAGATTTTAGGGTGTATAAAAAGAGAGATTAGATCCCGTGAGCCCAACGTTTTGTTACCCCTCTATAAGTCACTTTTAAGGCCACATCTAGAATATGGGATCTAGTTTTGGGCTCCACAATTTAAAAAGAATATTCAGTAGATAGAGTCACTTCAAAGACGGGAAACTAGATTATTGAAAGGAATGAAGGCCTCCCAAATGATGAAAGGTTGAAAAAAATGGATTTGTTTAGATTAGAAAAAATACGTCTCAGAGGAGATCTCATTTATATGTATAAATACATGTGTGGTCAATATAAAGGACTGGTACATGACTTATTCCTTCCAAAGACAATACTAAGGACCAGGGGGCACTCACTACAGCTGGAAGAAAAGCGATTCCGGCAGCTAAATAGGAAAGGGTCCTTTACAGTTAGAGCAGTCAGACTGTGGAATGCCCTACCACAAGAGGTAGTAATATAATGTAAATCAAAAAATACCTTAAAAAGGAATAGGTGTTTTTTTATCTTTAGAAATAAATTTTTATTCAAAAGTTTTAGTTAAAAATACATCAAATGCATATTCATAAATACTAATATAAAGGACAGGATCAAATACCCATATCAGAGCAGCAGCGGTAAAACCAAAAGTTACAACTCCTTAGTGTTAAGACCAAATCATGTATAATACCATAAATTTAAGGATTGCAGAAAAATAATGCATAAAGTGCAAAGTGCTTTTTCATTATATATACCGCTAAATAATTATGGTAAAAAAAAGGGGCATAGAATGAAATTAGCTGATTTAGTAAAGGTACCGATAAATTACAAAAGGTGTTGCTAAATTCAATATACCTTGGAGATGGTCAGGGTTGTTCAGTGTGCCGCATATATCCCCATATGGGATATATGCGGCACACTGAACAACCCTGACCATCTCCAAGGTATATTGAATTTAGCAACACCTTTTGTAATTTATCGGTACCTTTACTAAATCAGCTAATTTCATTCTATGCCCCTTTTTTTTACCATAATTATTTAGCGGTATATATAACGAAAAACCACTTTGCACTTTATGCATTATTTTTCTTCAATCCTTAAATTTATGGTATTATACATGATTTGGTCTTAACACTAGAGTTGAGCGCGGTTCGTGGTTCGTGGTTCTCCAGTTTGCGGCTCGAGTGATTTTGGGGGCTGTTGTAGATCGAACTAGAACTCGAGCTTTTTTGCAAAAGCTCGATAGTTCTAGATACGTTCGAGAACGGTTCTAGCAGCAAAAAAAACAGCTAATTCCTAGCTGGCTTTCCGCTGTAATAGTGTAAGTCACTCTGTGACTCACACTATTATGACATTTCAGTGTATAGTGTGCGGGAACAGCGCATTCAGATCACTGCTGTTTCTATAATGGCGATCGCCATTTTTTTTTTTTTTCCTTGTCTTCCTTCCCTAAGCGCGCGCGTGTAGTGGGGAGGGCCAGCATGTCAGCCAATCCCAGACACACACACAGCTAAGTGGACTTTTAGCCAGAGAAGCAACGGCATGTGTGATAGGATGTCCATGTCACATGTCCCTGCATTATAAAAACGAGTATCTGCCCGTCCGGACGCCATTATCTCTTCTGCGTCCTTGGTGTCAGACATCACTGGCGCAGCTCCTATCGCCGATACAGCTGTATTACGCTCCATACACAGCGCTGGACAGCATAGGGATAGCACTTTCTATCAGTCCTTTTAAGGGCTCAAACCGGCAGGGTCAGAGCCATAGGTGACAGGTCCTGAAAACAGAGTTTAACAGCTACACAAGATGACAGCGTCTGTGTAGCTAAGGTCAGGGATTTCCTCGCTGCATTTCCCCATTAGGAGGGATAGAAAGGCAGGCTTCCTTTCCTCTACCCAGAGACCCACAACCCTGCCACTGTACCCTCCTGCCCTTTGCACACTCAAACTCATTGTTACTAAGCCATTATACTAGCAAACACTGAGTGAACCTAGTGGCATCCTAAACGTGGCTATTGGACTTCTGTATAGTCCCACTAGTGCACAGATATTTGCAGCACGTCTGCCTGCATTGCACACTCAAACTCATTGTTACTAAGCCATTATACTAGCAAACACTGAGTGAACCTAGTGGCATCCTAAACGTGGCTATTGGACTTCTGTATAGTCCCAGTAGTGCAAAGACATTTGCAGCACGTCGGCCTGCATTGCACACTCCAACTCATTATAACTAAGCCATTATACTAGCAAACACTGAGTGAACCTAGTGGCATCCTAAACGTGGCTATTGGACTTCTGTATAGTCCCACTAGTGCACAGATATTTGCAGCACGTCTGCCTGCATTGCACACTCCAACTCATTAGAACTAAGCCATTATACTAGCAAACACTGAGTGAACCTAGTGGCATCCTAAACGTGGCTATTGGACTTCTGTATAGTCCCACTAGTGCACAGATATTTGCAGCACGTCTGCCTGCATTGCACACTCAAACTCATTATAACTAAGCCATTATACTAGCAAACACTGAGTGAACCTAGTGGCATCCTAAACGTGGCTATTGGACTTCTGTATAGTCCCACTAGTGCACAGATATTTGCAGCACGTCTGCCTGCATTGCACACTCAAACTCATTGTTACTAAGCCATTATACTAGCAAACACTGAGTGAACCTAGTGGCATCCTAAACGTGGCTATTGGACTTCTGTATAGTCCCAGTAGTGCAAAGACATTTGCAGCACGTCTGCCTGCATTGCACACTCCAACTCATTATAACTAAGCCATTATACTAGCAAACACTGAGTGAACCTAGTGGCATCCTAAACGTGGCTATTGGACTTCTGTATAGTCCCACTAGTGCACAGATATTTGCAGCACGTCTGCCTGCATTGCACACTCCAACTCATTAGAACTAAGCCATTATACTAGCAAACACTGAGTGAACCTAGTGGCATCCTAAACGTGGCTATTGGACTTCTGTATAGTCCCACTAGTGCACAGATATTTGCAGCACATCTGCCTGCATTGCACACTCCAACTCATTAGAACTAAGCCATTATACTAGCAAACACTGAGTGAACCTAGTGGCATCCTAAACGTGGATATTGGACTTCTGTATAGTCCCACTAGTGCACAGATATTTGCAGCACGTCTGCCTGCATTGCACACTCAAACTCATTATAACTAAGCCATTATACTAGCAAACACTGAGTGAACCTAGTGGCATCCTAAACGTGGCTATTGGACTTCTGTATAGTCCCAGTAGTGCACAGATATTTGCAGCACCTCTGCCTGCATTGCACACTCCAACTCATTATAACTAAGCCATTATACTAGCAAACACTGAGTGAACCTAGTGGCATCCAAAACGTGGCTATTGGACTTCTGTATAGTCCCACTAGTGCACAGATATTTGCAGCACCTCTGCCTGCATTGCACACTCCAACTCATTATAACTAAGCCATTATACTAGCAAACACTGAGTGAACCTAGTGGCATCCTAAACGTGGCTATTGGACTTCTGTATAGTCCCACTAGTGCACAGATATTTGCAGCACCTCTGCCTGCATTGCACACTCCAACTCATTATAACTAAGCCATTATACTAGCAAACACTGAGTGAACCTAGTGGCATCCTAAACATGGCTATTGGACTTCTGTATAGTCCCAGTAGTGCAAAGATATTTACAGCACGTCTGCCTGCATTGCACACTCAAACTCATTATAACTAAGCCATTATACTAGCAAACACTGAGTGAACCTAGTGGCATCCTAAACGTGGCTATTGGACTTCTGTATAGTCGCACTAGTGCACAGATATTTGCAGCACGTCTGCCTGCATTGCACACTCAAACTCATTGTTACTAAGCCATTATACTAGCAAACACTGAGTGAACCTAGTGGCATCCTAAACGTGGCTATTGGACTTCTGTATAGTCCCAGTAGTGCAAAGACATTTGCAGCACGTCTGCCTGCATTGCACACTCCAACTCATTATAACTAAGCCATTATACTAGCAAACACTGAGTGAACCTAGTGGCATCCTAAACGTGGCTATTGGACTTCTGTATAGTCCCACTAGTGCACAGATATTTGCAGCACGTCTGCCTGCATTGCACACTCCAACTCATTAGAACTAAGCCATTATACTAGCAAACACTGAGTGAACCTAGTGGCATCCTAAACGTGGCTATTGGACTTCTGTATAGTCCCACTAGTGCACAGATATTTGCAGCACGTCTGCCTGCATTGCACACTCAAACTCATTATAACTAAGCCATTACACTAGCAAACACTGAGTGAACCTAGTGGCATCCTAAACGTGGCTGTTGGACTTCTGTATAGTCCCAGTAGTGCAAAGATATTTGCAGCACGTCTGCCTGCATTGCACACTCCAACTCATTATAACTAAGCCATTATACTAGCAAACACTGAGTGAACCTAGTGGCATCCTAAACGTGGCTATTGGACTTCTGTATAGTCCCAGTAGTGCAAAGATATTTGCAGCACGTCTGCCTGCATTGCACACTCAAACTCATTATAACTAAGCCATTATACTAGCAAACACTGAGTGAACCTAGTGGCATCCTAAACGTGGCTATTGGACTTCTGTATAGTCCCAGTAGTGCACAGATATTTGCAGCACGTCTGCCTGCATTGCACACTCCAACTCATCATAACTAAGCCATTATACTAGCAAACACTGAGTGAACCTAGTGGCATCCTAAACGTGGCTATTGGACTTCTGTATAGTCCCACTAGTGCACAGATATTTGCAGCACGTCTGCCTGCATTGCACACTCAAACTCATTATAACTAAGCCATTATACTAGCAAACACTGAGTGAACCTAGTGGCATCCTAAACGTGGCTATTGGACTTCTGTATAGTCCCAGTAGTGCAAAGATATTTGCAGCACATCTGCCTGCATTGCACACTCATACTCATTATAACTAAGCCATTATACTAGCAATTTATGCTGCCAGTTTAAGGGCCGTAGTTGCATTGTCAGGGATATTTATTATTTATTATTCTGCTGTTAATAAAGCTAGACCACCGCTGCAATCTACACCACCTCTCAATTTTTACTACCACATTTTCAGTGCACAATCTTGTCGCAATCAACATGAGTGGCAAAATGATAGATGCTGGTGGAAAGGGGAAGAGGCGTGGTGGAAAAGGAAAAAAAGGGTTTGTCCGTGGGGAAGGTGGCAAAGCTCCATTATCATCTGCTGAAGATAGACCATCTACCAGCAAAAGTAAGATGTCTACTTCTTACCATGGACAATCCGATGTGCACCCTTTTTTACGGACACGAACAACAGGAACAAAGGTAGATGATGGCCAAAAAAGGAAAATGCTTGAATGGATCTCAAGTGGTCCAACAAGTGCCCTCTCAGCCACTTCAAGTACCGCATCCAAAAAACACCAGTCCTCTGAGTTGTCATCCCAATCAAACTTGCTTTCTCCCAGCTCTGAAGTCTCCATCCGCCCTGCACAGTATGGTGGAACTGAGATGGCAGAGTCTGCAGAGCTGTTCAGTCACACTATAGCCTGGGAATCAGAGGTCTGCTCCCAAGCTACAGTGAGTACAGACCAGGAAATGGTCTGCAGTGATGCCCAGAGCCTTTGTGACTCTGATTCAGGCCGTGAGGACCAAGTTTCTGAGCATAATGTTGACCCTTTGTCACAAACTGTAACACCTGTGGTTATAGACAATGAGGAACATACTGATGACGATGAGACGCAGATACCAGATTGGGATGACAACTTAAATATTCGGTCAGGGCAAGAAGAGGCTCGGTCTGAGGGGAGGGGAGTGCAAACACAACAATTGATGATGAAGTTCTAGATCCCACCTACTGTCAACCCCCAGTCAGGCACTCGAGGAGGTCAACAGAGGCGGTGGAGGAGGATGCAACCGACGACGACGTTACCTTGCGCCTTCCTGGACAGAGTCGGAGCACTGGTAGCACGTCTACAACTGCATCATCAGCCACCACTCTGCCTCTGAGCACTAGTCGGGGGGGCTCAGCAGGTCGCATGCCCTCTAAGCCTTGCCTAGCCTGGTCCTTTTTTGACATAGAAAAAGATCGCCCAAATTATGTGATGTGTAAAATTTGTCGTGATTCTGTTAGTAGAGGTCAAAACCTCAGCAGTTTGACAACTTCTTCCATGAATCGTCACATGAATAAATATCATAGGTCCCGGTGGGAAGCTCACCGTGCTGCAATGCGGCCTAGCGGAGCGAACCATCCACAGCCTGCCCCTTCCAGTGCATCCGCGCGCTCTTCATCTTCTAGGACTTTGGGGACAGCTGTCACACCTGGTTTTCCACGCACAACTTCCACCACTGTAACCGCAACAGGCAGTTTGCTTGGTAGGCCGTCAGTTGGTTTGGAAGGGGAAACAAGTGAGTGTGTACAGCTCTCTCAGACATCGATAGCACCAACGTTGGATGAAGGCAACATTATGTCTCCGCCTGCACTTTCCTCACAAACCTGCATTTTTACAGGGACACCCTACTCAACACCGTCTACACACAGCAGCCAGATCTCTGTCCCTCAGATGTGGTCAAATAAAAGGCCATTTCCTGCAACCCATGACAAAGCTAAGAGGTTGACTCTATCCCTCTGTAAGCTCTTGGCTACCGAAATGCTGCCTTTCCGCCTAGTGGACACACAGGATTTTAGAGACCTTATGTTTGTCGCTGTGCCCCAGTACCAGATGCCTAGTCGCCACTACTTCTCTAAGAAAGGTGTGCCCGTGCTACACCAGCATGTCGCACACAACATCACCGCTTCCTTGAGAAACTCTGTGTGTGAACGGGTGCATTTCACCACCGATACTTGGACCAGTAAGCATGGACAGGGACGTTACATGTCGCTGACTGGGCACTGGGTAACTATGGTGATAGATGGTGAAGGGTCTGCTGCACAAGTCTTGCCGTCCCCACGACTTGTGTGTCAATCCTCTGTCTGTCCAAGTTCCGCCACTGCTTCTGCCTCCTCCACCTCATCTGGGTCCTCCACCTCCGCCCCAAGCCTGCCTGGTCAGGCCACCAGCGTTCTCACTGCGCAGAATGAATCATGCACCCCTCATTACTATGCTGGCAGCAGTGCGCAACGGCATCAGGCGGTCTTTAGCTTGACATGTCTTGGGAATAGGAGTCACACAGCTGAGGAGTTGTGGTCAGCTCTGCGGTCCGAGTTTAATAAATGGTTGTCTCCACTCAACCTGCAGCCTGGTAAGGCCGTGTGCGACAATGCTGCAAATCTGGGTGCGGCCCTTCGCCTGGGCAAGGTGACACACGTGCCTTGTATGGCTCACGTGTTGAACCTTGTTGTCCAGCAATTTTTAACACACTATCCCGGCCTAGATGGCCTTCTGACAAGGGCACGAAAACTGTCTGCTCACTTCCGCCGTTCAACCGCCGCAGCTGAGCGACTTGCATCACTCCAGAAGTCCTACGGCATGCCGGTTCATCGCCTGAAATGCGATGTGGCGACACGCTGGAATTCGACTCTCCACATGTTACAGCGACTGTGGCAGCACCGCCGAGCCCTGGTGCAATACGTCATGACGTATAGCCTGGGCCAACGAGATGCAGAGGTGGGTCAGATCACCCTGATGGAGTGGTCTCAGATCAAGGACCTATGCACCCTTCTGCACAGTTTCGACATGGCGACGAATATGTTTAGCGCTGACAATGCCATTATCAGCATGACAATTCCAGTCATTTACATGCTGGAGCACACGCTAAACACTATTCGGAGTCAGGGGGTGGGACAACAGGAAGGGGAGGAACTACATGAGGATTCATATGCGGAAGGGACAACAACATCACCAAGGTCCAGACGTTCATCATCACCAACGCAGCAGGCATGGGACCATGGTGGACAGGGATCAACAAGGGCGCATAGTAGCAGGCGAAATGTTGAGGAAGGTGCAGGAGAACATGAAGAAATGGAGGACGAACTGTCCATGGACATGGAAGATTCAGCGGATGAGGGAGACCTTGGTCAAATTTCAGTTGAAAGAGGTTGGGGGAGATGTCAGAGGAAGAAAGAACGGGTAGCACCTCTATGCCACAAACACAGCGTGGAGTTGGTCCGCATGGCTGCGCAAGACACATGAGTGCCTTGTTGTTGCACTACCTCCAACATGACCCTCGTATTGTCAAAATTAGAAGTGATGATGACTACTGGATTGCCACACTATTAGATCCCCGGTACAAGTCCAAATTTTGTGACATAATTCCAGCCATAGAAAGGGACGCACGTATGCAGGAGTATCAGCAAAAGCTGTTACTCGATCTTAGCTCAGCTTTTCCACCAAACAATCGTGGTGCAGAGAGTGAATCTCCCAGGAGTATCTCCAAATGAACATCGATGCCATGACTTTGCAAATGGAGCCTTGCTCATTTTGGGCTTCAAATCTAGAAAAATGGCCAGAGCTCTCCAGTTACGCCTTGGAGATTTTGTCGTGTCCAGCTGCCAGCGTTGTCTCTGAACGTGTCTTCAGTGCTGCTTGGTGTGTGCTGACAGATAAGCGCACGCGTCTGTCCAGTGACAATGTGGACAGACTAACGTTCATCAAAATAAACAAGTCATAGATCCACCAGGAATTTACTACCCCTGTGTCATCCTGGGGAGAGAAAATGCTTGTGGATTTGGAATGTGCTTGATGCAAATCTAGCTGTGAAGTGTACAACTGGGGCACAAGTGCTGCCACTGAATGGGTGGGTGTGTGTGGGGCACAATTTTTGGAAAAAAGGGAGACTCCACTTGGAGTAACCCTTGCTTACATTGTTTTTAAAAGAAGCCAAGATGAACTGAACAGAGCTGGGATCAGGAAAGACTTTGCTACCTACCCCGGTGTCATCCTGGGGACGGTTAAGTATGGCGTATTTTTGAATGTGCTTGATGCAAATCTAGCTGTGAAGTGTACAACTAGGGCACAAGTGCTGCCACTGAATGGGTGGGTGTGTGTGGGGCACAATTTTTGGAAAAAAGGGAGACTCCGCTTGGAGTAACCCTTGCTTACATTGTTTTTAAAAGAAGCCAAGATGAACAGAGCTGGGATCAGGAAAGACTTTGCTACCTACCCCGGTGTCATCCTGGGGACGGTTAAGTATGGTGTATTTTTGAATGTGCTTGATGCAAATCTAGCTGTGAAGTGTACAACTGGGGCACAACTGCTGCCACTGAAGGGGTGGGTGTGTGTGTGGCCCAATTTTTGGAAAAAAGGGAGACTCCGCTTGGAGTAACCCTTGCTTACATTGTTTTTAAAAGAAGCCAAGATGAACAAGTCATGGTTCAGCAAAGACTTTGCTACCTACCCCGGTGTCATCCTGGGGACGGTTAAGTATGGCGTATTTTTGAATGTGCTTGATGCAAATCTAGCTGTGAAGTGTACAACTAGGGCACAAGTGCTGCCACTGAATGGGTGGGTGTGTGTGGGGCACAATTTTTGGAAAAAAGGGAGACTCCGCTTGGAGTAACCCTTGCTTACATTGTTTTTAAAAGAAGCCAAGATGAACAGAGCTGGGATCAGGAAAGACTTTGCTACCTACCCCGGTGTCATCCTGGGGACGGTTAAGTATGGCGTATTTTTGAATGTGCTTGATGCAAATCTAGCTGTGAAGTGTACAACTAGGGCACAAGTGCTGCCACTGAAGGGGTGGGTGTGTGTGGGGCACAATTTTTGGAAAAAAGGGAGACTCCGCTTGGAGTAACCCTTGGTTACATTGTTTTTAAAAGAAGCCAAGATGAACAGAGCTGGGATCAGGAAAGACTTTACTACCTACTCCGGTGTCATCCTGGGGACGGTTAAGTATGGCGTATTTTTGAATGTGCTTGATGCAAATCTAGCTGTGAAGTGTACAACTAGGGCACAAGTGCTGCCACTGAATGGGTGGGTGTGTGTGGGGCACAATTTTTGGAAAAAAGGGAGACTCCGCTTGGAGTAACCCTTGCTTACATTGTTTTTAAAAGAAGCCAAGATGAACAGAGCTGGGATCAGGAAAGACTTTGCTACCTACCCCGGTGTCATCCTGGGGACGGTTAAGTATGGCGTATTTTTGAATGTGCTTGATGCAAATCTAGCTGTGAAGTGTACAAATAGGGCACAAGTGCTGCCACTGAATGGGTGGGTGTGTGTGGGGCACAATTTTTGGAAAAAAGGGAGACTCCGCTTGGAGTAACCCTTGCTTACATTGTTTTTCAAAGAAGCCAAGATGAACAGAGCTGGGATCAGGAAAGACTTTGCTACCTACCCTGGTGTCATCCTGGGGACGGTTAAGTATGGCGTATTTTTGAATGTGCTTGATGCAAATCTAGCTGTGAAGTGTACAACTAGGGCACAAGTGCTGCCACTGAATGGGTGGGTGTGTGTGGGGCACAATTTTTGGAAAAAAGGGAGACTCCGCTTGGAGTAACCCTTGCTTACATTGTTTTTAAAAGAAGCAAAGATGAACAGAGCTGGGATCAGGAAAGACTTTGCTACCTACCCCGGTGTCATCCTGGGGACGGTTAAGTATGGCGTATTTTTGAATGTGCTTGATGCAAATCTAGCTGTGAAGTGTACAACTGGGGCACAAGTGCTGGCACTGAATGGGTGGGTGTGAGTGGGGCACAATTTTTTGAAAAAAGGGAGACTCCGCTTGGAGTAACCCTTGCTTACATTGTTTTTAAAAGAAGCCAAGATGAACAGCGCTGGGATCAGGAAAGACTTTGCTACCTACCCCGGTGTCATCCTGGGGACGGTTAAGTATGGCGTATTTTTGAATGTGCTTGATGCAAATCTAGCTGTGAAGTGTACAACTAGGGCACAAGTGCTGCCACTGAAGGGGTGGGTGTGTGTGGGGCACAATTTTTGGAAAAAAGGGAGACTCCGCTTGGAGTAACCCTTGCTTACATTGTTTTTAAAAGAAGCCAAGATGAACAAGACATGGTTCAGCAAAGACTTTGCTACCTACCCCGGTGTCATCCTGGGGACGGTTAAGTATGGCGTATTTTTGAATGTGCTTGATGCAAATCTAGCTGTGAAGTGTACAACTAGGGCACAAGTGCTGCCACTGAATGGGTGGGTGTGTGTGGGGCACAATTGTTGGAAAAAAGGGAGACTCCGCTTGGAGTAACCCTTGCTTACATTGTTTTTAAAAGAAGCCAAGATGAACAGAGCTGGGATCAGGAAAGACTTTGCTACCTACCCTGGTGTCATCCTGGGGACGGTTAAGTATGGCGTATTTTTGAATGTGCTTGATGCAAATCTAGCTGTGAAGTGTACAACTAGGGCACAAGTGCTGCCACTGAATGGGTGGGTGTGTGTGGGGCACAATTTTTGGAAAAAAGGGAGACTCCGCTTGGAGTAACCCTTGCTTACATTGTTTTTAAAAGAAGCCAAGATGAACAGCGCTGGGATCAGGAAAGACTTTGCTACCTACCCCGGTGTCATCCTGGGGACGGTTAAGTATGGCGTATTTTTGAATGTGCTTGATGCAAATCTAGCTGTGAAGTGTACAACTAGGGCACAAGTGCTGCCACTGAAGGGGTGGGTGTGTGTGGGGCACAATTTTTGGAAAAAAGGGAGACTCCGCTTGGAGTAACCCTTGCTTACATTGTTTTTAAAAGAAGCCAAGATGAACAAGTCATGGTTCAGCAAAGACTTTGCTACCTACCCCGGTGTCATCCTGGGGACGGTTAACTATGGCGTATTTTTGAATGTGCTTGATGCAAATCTAGCTGTGAAGTGTACAACTAGGGCACAAGTGCTGCCACTGAAAGGGTGGGTGTGTGGGGCACAATTTTTGGAAAAAAGGGAGACTCCGCTTGGAGTAACCCTTGCTTACATTGTTTTTAAAAGAAGCCAAGATGAACAGAGCTGGGATCAGGAAAGACTTTGCTACCTACCCCGGTGTCATCCTGGGGACGGTTAAGTATGGCGTATTTTTGAATGTGCTTGATGCAAATCTAGCTGTGAAGTGTACAACTAGGGCACAAGTGCTGCCACTGAATGGGTGGGTGTGTGTGGGGCACAATTTTTGGAAAAAAGGGAGACTCCGCTTGGAGTAACCCTTGCTTACATTGTTTTTAAAAGAAGCCAAGATGAACAGAGCTGGGATCAGGAAAGACTTTGCTACCTACCCCGGTGTCATCCTGGGGACGGTTAAGTATGGCGTATTTTTGAATGTGCTTGATGCAAATCTAGCTGTGAAGTGTACAACTAGGGCACAAGTGCTGCCACTGAAGGGGTGGGTGTGTGTGGGGCACAATTTTTGGAAAAAAGGGAGACTCCGCTTGGAGTAACCCTTGCTTACATTGTTTTTAAAAGAAGCCAAGATGAACAAGTCATGGTTCAGCAAAGACTTTGCTACCTACCCCGGTGTCATCCTGGGGACGGTTAAGTATGGCGTATTTTTGAATGTGCTTGATGCAAATCTAGCTGTGAAGTGTACAACTAGGGCACAAGTGCTGGCACTGAATGGGTGGGTGTGTGTGTGGCCCAATTTTTGGAAAAAAGGGAGACTCCGCTTGGAGTCACCTTGCGGTGTTTTACATGATTTTAGAAGGGCATGCCATGCCTATATCTGTGTCTCGTCCTCTTTTTCCTCGTAACGCTGTTTTGTTTTCACATGAGAATTTGTCCTTGTCACTTTCCCATGTGTTTGTGTTGTGTTGTGAGTTGTTTGTCACCTTTTGGACACCTTTGAGGGTGTTTCCTAGGTGTTTTTATGTGTTTGTGAATGCCTGCCATTGTTTCCTATGCAGTTCGAGTTCGGTTCGTCGAACGTTCGACGAACCGAACTCGAACGGGAGCTCCGTTCGGCGAACCGACCTCGAGCCGAACCACGACCGGTTCGCTCATCTCTACTTAACAGTAAGGAGTTGTAACTTTTGGTTTTACCGCTGCTGCTCTGATATGGGTATTTGATCCTGTCCTTTATATTAGTATTTATGAATATGCGTTTGATGTATTTTTAACTAAAACTTTTGAATAAAAATTTATTTCTAAAGATGAAAAAACACCTATTCCTTTTTAAGGTATTTTTTGATTTACATTATAATTCAAGGTGGATTTGTACGGAATTTTGATTAATCAAGAGGTAGTAATAGCAGATACTATAACAGCTTTTAAAAAAGGGCTGGATGATTTCCTCAGTGCACACAACATTGTTGATTATAAATGACTTAGTGACCAAATGTAGAACTGGTGGAGGAAGGTTGAACTAGATGGACCTAGGTCTTTTTTCAACCTATGTAACTATGTAATCGGCACTGACCAGAGGAGATGGTGGGTTTAAATATCCCTTTCCTGGGTCAGCTGACACTGCTGAGGTAACTCCCAGTCTGCACCTTCAACGCAGAATGGTAAAGGAGGGGATGAGGAAGATTGAGTGGAAGGAACCTCCCACCACCTTGCTGGCTGAACCAGAAGATATGGTGTCCCATAATTCCTGGCAACAGCTGGCACTAGAGGACCTCTGAACCGCATAATCGCTGGGAGCGATGTCGCCTCGCCTCCCAGCAATACCCCAACCTGAAGTGAGTCTCTAAGAGTGCAAAACACGGTCAGAGTGAGCACCTGCACAAGCTACACCCTATGGAGGTGACACCTCACTCCTCATGGCTAGTGAGGGGCTATAGGTGACTCAACGGAGAGCTGGAGTATGCCCAGGAGTGCGTGAGACTCACTTGGGTGCAGAGGTATGAGGAGTATTAACCCTCCTGATCCCCAGAGACCTGCCATGACGCCCACTACCATGCAAGCTGCCAGATCAGACAACAGGTACATAGAGATACATCTGTACACAGCAGTGTATTTCTATGTCCCTGGATTCTAGAGGTGAGGAAAAAGTCTGATTTTTTTGTTCCTATAAAACTGCAAAAAATAATGAAAAAGAATGATAAAAATATTTTTTCTTGTATGCAATATGTGAACATGTCCTTATAGACACAAAAAATCCAGATGTCAGGTAGTGAACATACATAGAAGTGAGAAAGTTCTGGCTGCTACAACTATCTCAACTAGAGAGGAGAAGGATGTCACACCAGTCGTGGAATAACAAAATCTGTTCCTTGGACGCTGAAAGGTAAGAGATTCATGTCCTCCTGTCCAGCTGTCGGATACCACTTTCCTGGATCCTGGACCGAGTACAGTGAATCGATTGCTCATCTGTAGTGCCAACTTTCCTGGACACAGCTGGACAGTTCCAGATTTGGTCTACGCCATACAGTCTTGGGCATCTGCTGAATGTCCCTCACTGCCACGGCCCCTCTGACATCTCCTCCTGTCAGGGTAGAAAGAAATGGCAAATGGGTTTGGCTAAAATTTACTGCATTACACATAACACACTTCATAATTTGTCCCTTTTCTGTTCTTCAAAAATTGGGAGGTATAAATGAAGTGATGGCTATGGAGGAGGCACCGGTCAACTACTAAATGTTTTTTTGGAGGCCAGGAGACATTGCTGACTAGTTCCTAATTGCACATTCACTTTATATGCTAATTATAATTCTCACAGATCATTTGTAAAATATTTTTTAAATCTATCCCTATTAGAACCAACATTTAAGAGCTGATATTTGGAAAGTTTGTGTATTTAGCAAGGTCTTCAAACTTTTCTAAACCTTCATTTATTTTTAAATTGAAACTCCATGAAGACCATTTCCACTTTTGTACTTGTAATATTTTTTTTATTGTTTGCAGTAACAACATATACCACCAGATGGCGGAAGAGTAACAGTGTAACTTCAGCAAGAATTATATTAGTGACCATACAAGTGTCGATATAGTTATGAGTTAACATCATAATAGTGGTTATTATTGCTTTAGTACCAATAATTCTTTTTTTTTCTTTACATACAACTTTTTTTTACTTTTGATTCAATTTTTTTTTTTATTTCTAGAGCTTTTTAAAATCTAAGCTGTTAACCATTTTAATTACTAATTTTTAGGTGTACTATTGGACTTGAATGGTGTTCTGGTTCCACAATGGCACGAGTCACAATTACCCTGCAGCTTGAAGGGGACCCCGAGATCAGGATTTTGCCTTTGATGTCCTTATGTCATGAGGTAGAATAAAATATATTTTTATTCTTCTGTAATATCGATTTATTAATTCTGCAATAAACCAATTGCCAATTTTTGTGCTTCCAAACCTAAAAGAACAAAGTCCCGTTCTCCCCCCTGCACTCCCTCAATGTCAGTTCTCCATGTGTCACACTGGTTTAGGAAAGTAAACCAGATGCAGTGTTGGTTTTGTGATGGGCGTCTTGCCAGTCCACATCCTTCCTCAGCAGAGAAGATGTGGAAGCAGGAGTTTGGTGAGACATCCTTTGTGTAAACCCTCAGGGCTGTTCTACATCATTTTTGTGGAGGTCCTTGAATCTTTTTCCGGTCCGTCATCTGGCTTGGGTTTATCTTCATGCGCCACAGTTATAGTATCTTAACAATAACTAAGTCATTTTCCTTCCTGCTAAACATACGATCCTAAGCCAGAAAATTGTATAAAAAGTGTAAAATAAATGAGTAGAATAAATTACTCTTTGGGGCCAATTCATCACTGATTTCGCACCCTTTTTTCTGAATTAACAGTGCATTTTTTTGCACTTTGTTCACAAATTAATTGAACCTTTTACTCTAGAAAGTCACAAAGAAATAAAAGCAAAAAAAAAATCTTCTAGTTTGTGTCAATTCATGAGCACTGTGAATGTATGGCACTTGTCTAGAGTGTAGGTAGGGTGCAAGCTCAGGAGGTTAGCCTGCTTCAATCCCGGCAGGTGATGGCTGTGATATTCAGCCAATTATCTGCCTCTAACAACAGGGAGTGGAGCCAAGCTCCAATGACTGCTGTTAACCCGTGAAATGTCTCTGACAGCAGGATTTACGGTTCATGGCACTGGGCGAGCCATTCTGTGGTCTTGTGGTCTTCAGTGCCGTGGCGTGGTTACAGCCACCACTCACTATGCACTGAGCAGTCACTCAAACTGCAGCGGCTGCAGTTCTATACCTGAAAGCTGCTGGGAGGAAAAAAGTTAATTTCCTCCAGGTAGCAATGCTTTCAGTCTGTCATCCAGGCAGTTTCAGATTAATTTTATCTCAAGGTTAATAGCATTTTTTTTACATTATAGGTAATCTGTTAAAACCCACCCCATTTTTAGTTATGATAAAGGCAAATCTTTGGTTTACTGTTTAATGAAAGCTGATATTAATAAGAAAAATTGTCTTTGCGTATGGTAGCAATTTAACAGTAACCAGTTTTGTTTTTTTTCCAGAGAGATAAAAATGTCAAGCTGGAAGGTGAGCCTAAGTCTCAAGACTTTTGCAGCCGCTAACAGGTTTTCTTCCAGGATTGCCCTGTATTTAGCTCCATCCATTTTCCCATCAATGCTGATCAGCTTCCCTGTTCCTGCTGAAGAAAAGCCTCCCCACAGCATGATACTGCTACCACCATGTTTTACAGTGGAGATGGTATTTTCAGAGAGATGTGCAGTGTTAGTGTGCCGCCCCCGTTAGTGTGCCGTGCCGTGCCGTGCTTGGATCCGGATCCGCAGTGTGGCTCGAGGGATTTTACCGGACCCGGGGGTTGAGCGGACACTTCAAATAAAAAGGGGACGTATTTGTACGGGATTTGCCGTAAACTGTCTGTGACGCCACCTACGGTGTGTGGGGAATGTGGCACCACCGCTGCTGTTGTGGGGCACCCGGGGGACAATGGGATGGCAGCTGGATGTTAGCTCCTCCGTGGGTAGGGATGGATGCCCCGGGGCCCAGTGTCTCTTATGCTGAGGATGGAGACTGCAGGGGCCGCCGCGCCCGGTCAGACCGGGGAATGTTAGTTTACTCACGATTAAATGAATCACAAAAGTCCAATGGTAAACTAAGGTGCTGGTGGCTGGCTGCCGTGGTCAGGTGTATCTAGTCCAACACCCGGGTTGGTGGTCTGTGTCAATTTCCTCTGCACTCTGTGTTTGGTGTGGTGGACTTCCCGGTGTGAAACACGGGAGTCCGCTCCCAGTCCTTTTGTTGGGAGCCTTGCCCCCTGACGCTGACCCTTGGGATCTACCAGGCCCTGGCGGATGCCCTATCCCCAGCGGTGGGTGGTTGTCTGCTTTTGGGACTTTGGTTGGGACAGGACCTATAATCCTGCCCTCAATTGGTTAATTAGCTAGGCTGTTGGTTCCGGTCCTTGTCAGGGTCCAAGTACCCCCTCTGTGCACGGTTTCCGGGTCGGTTCTCCGGTGTCAGTACCGGCGGGCTGCAACCCTGTCCCGGTCCACCCCGGATCTCTGGCAGCCGTCTTCCCGTCTCCTGACAGACACGGATCACCGTCTGCCACCTAGCCAGCACGCCATGGCTCCAACCCCGACGCTTTTTCTTTCTGTCTCAGCCTTCACTTTCTCCTCCTCAACTACTCCACTCCACTCCACTTGAACTACAACTTAGACTACTCCTTTTCCCGCCCCGGGTTCTCCAGACCCTAGGTGGGCGTTCTCCATCCGCCTGGTCCCGCCCACTGGTGTGCCTTTCCTACCCTGGGGGGGGGTGACTAGGGTTTCTGATCGGCTGTGTGTAACCCTGTGTGGGAAGGTGTTATGCGGGGGCCTATACTGTGTGACTACCTGGTTTTGCCAGGGTGTCACATTAGTTTTCTGCCACACATGGCATTTTGCATTTAGCCCAAAAGTACTACAGTACTTTGTTCTCATCTGGCCAGAGCACCTTTTTAACACGTCATGTTACAGACACGGCTAGCATGTGGAAGAAGGTGCTCTGGTCAGATGAGGCGAAAGTAGAATTTTGTGGGCAAAATATGACTCGCCCACCCCAGGGCTATGGGACATCCGGTGCCGGGCCGGACTAGTCCGGAGGTAGTCAGTGGTGGCGGGGCCTGAATCCATGACCCTGGCGGGGTCAACTAATATGGCTTCAGTGGGGGTGGTGATTAATAATAAAGTTTTTAGGTTATTCGTGACGCCACCTGTGGTTTGCGGCTATGAAGCCGCCGCTGCTGTATGGGGCTTCCAGGGCTGGTGGAATGGCAGCTTGGATGGTCCTGCTCCCAACAGGTGGAGCGGTACTCCGGGGCAACCGTTGGTGCTTGTAAGAGTCTATGATGGTGTTGTAGATTGTGTAGTGCAGGCGAAATAACAGAGGCAACACCAGGGGGTGCAGTTTCAAGATGTTTACTCACAGTTCCTGGGTTGTAGCACACTGGTGCCTTTGGACTGCTGGGACCCACTGTCAGGGACCTCCGCCGATCCCGGGTAGATCTGGGAATAAAAGCCGGTGCACCCTTCTATTGTGTCCCTTTCTTCAGCTGTCTTCAAAGCCTTGACTTTTCTGGATATTCCTGTCTTGGCCTCCACTATAGGTTCTGGACAAGAGGGCTTGCCTAGCTGGTACTGTGCCCTGTTCCCAGGGGTTCTACAGTGGGATTTGGCCCTGGGCGCTTGCAACCACCCTGGGCCTTGGTGTTCACCTTTGGAAATGACTTCTCTTCCTCCAGTTTTTAGGGACCGTTCTCCATATGCAGCTTGATCCCTCCACCCGATGACTTAGTGGAACAGGCCACAAGCTTGAAAGCTGTGCAGTGACCCTGGAATCCTTCCTGTGGTTCTCTGCTGTGGTGTCACCTGGGCTTAGCCGGGCCCCAGGGTCTCCATCAGGAAGTGTCACTTTCTCTTGCTGTTTCACTCCTCTCCTCTTCAGACTATCTGCCTCCTCTGCCTCCCGCAGACTTCTCACTCACTTCAACTCCAAACTCTATCTGACTAAACTTGACCTTCCTGCCTCTGCTCTACTCTCTGTTGGCTCCTCCCACCTACCCAGTTGCTAGACCCCACCCTATGGGTGAAGGGATGGGTCTTATGCCCCCCCATAATACAGCATGGGGGTGGCTGCCACTATCCCCGGTCCCAAAATATGCCTAACAATGGGTGTAGTGTGAATTTGCCTGTGGACCGGCATTTACTCCTTTCCTTACCCAGGATGGGACATCACACCTCTGGCTGGGGTGCAATGTTCCTGTGGTGACGGAAGCCTCAGGGGCGCCACAAATACAGAGCACTAGGGTGGAGCAGTGGTTCAGTGGTTAAGTGGTTAGCACTGCAGTCTTCCAGCGCTGGGATCCTGAGTTCAAATCCCACCAAGAACAACATCTGCAAGGAGTTTGTATGTTCTCTCCCTGCATGCATAGGTTTCCTCCAGGTACTCCGGTTAGATTGTGTGCCCCAATGGGGGCAGCGTTGCTGATGTATGTAAAGTGGTATGGAATTATGGATGCTATATAAGTGAATAAATATTATTATATTATCACTATGTGTGGAGGAAACTATCACTCCACATCATTCTGAAAACACCATTGCCAAACATGTGGTTGAAGCATTATGCTGTGGAGATGCTTTTCTTCAGCAGGAACAGGGAAGCTGGTTAAAATCAATGGGAAGATGGATTGATTTAAATACACGGCAATCCTGCATGTAAGGATTCCTTTCTCCAGCTCCTATAACCAAGAGTCACTCCGTCCGAGGATCCATCTCAAGTTACAATGCTGGTCACACCCTGTATCGCCGATCTCTCCTGAGAATCACACTATCTTGCCTTCTGTCTTCTTTGCCCCAAACTACCCACTGTATGCAACCTTCACGTTCACTGTATTCAACCTTCACTGTATTCAACCTTATACGTTCTTAGACCTCCCTTAGACCGGGAGGTCTAAGAACGTATAAGGTCAGATAGTTGCCATTTGAGGGGTACTGTGAGGCTGTTGTTTCTGCCCCCTCCTCTATTGAAGAACACCTTTTTGCTTTATCTACTGCAGTGATGTTTAACCAATGGTTTTGGTGATATTCTGAACACTGTAGGTTAATGTGAAATATATCTTGGTGTACACATTGGTGAGACAACTGTTCAATTCTTGTCACTTCCAATATTTTCATGCACGGTGAGGGACTCTCTCACCGTTTTTGTCCTCCTTGGTAATAGTGGGAGCTTCACACTTGCTCCGATCATATTTTTAGGTTGGTTTTACAACCGTATATGCTGTGTGGAAAATATTTTAATTATTAGTTAATAAAAGTGATATTTTAACTGTCACCACACTACTACACTACTGTTTATACCAATTGCTTGGCTGTTTTACATTATTATTGGTAAGCATTGACACATTTATTCTCTGTCACTGAGGTTATTAGCCTCAGTGATATGAACCCAGATATTTTCCAATATGCTAGGTGCTGAGAGGATTAAACAGCTTTTAACAGGGCCGGGTTTTTGGAACAGCTAAAGAGATTGGTGTGATGGCGGTTCACCATATCTCCACTTTAGTATGTGGTCTAGCAGGTAAAAGCAAGAGCTCTGTAATCACTTGTGGTTCTGTGTATGGAGGTAGCAGACCTCCGGAGATGTTCTCTTGAGTAAAGCGTGGAACCCCTGTATTTAACTGAACAAACTCCGCTTTTGTTCGTGTGTTGTTTTATTTTTATTTTTATTTTATGCCAGGAAGGCTGTTTTTGTTTTCTTTGGGCTGGTTTATGAAGTTATATAGACCATCAGAAATTTAAGTGTGAAGTATTCCTGTGTCTACCTCATCAAGCAGCTGAGTGATCTACTACAGTTACATTACCGCATCGTGTGTTTTATATTATGCGATTCTTGAGACTAATGTATAGTTAGCCAATGCCTTATGAAGGCAAATCAGCATTGTGCACAGTATTATTTAGCCCACACATAGAAGACTTTTCTCCAAATCTGTGGTCAATTTATTCCCTACGGGATTTAATTTTGGTCAACCCCTACAGTATATACAATGTTGTATCATTTCTAGTTTGAGGCTACAAACAATCCTCATATTGTCCTTTGTAGATTGGTAAATTTTATTCCCTGACAGGCTGCAGACCAATTGACTCCAAGTAGTATTTGTTGGTATAAATCACAGGTTACGTGCCGGTCTGTGGAATAAAGGCATGCTCTTATGCTTGCTTTGCCCTTTGTGCATTCATTAGGAATAATATTGTCAGTTTTTGACCTCAACCACATAAACTTATATGTCACAAGCTTCAGTTCTGCAAGATCCAACTTCTGAAATTACATCAATCAGCAGTAACCAAAAATGAGAGAGAACAAACCTTTGTGTTATCCAAAGCGTCCATCACATCATTCATCATCCATAGAAGAAACAAGGACTAGCAGTGGCCATACTAAGACAAGGCAATAGCGCCCATGTAGGATAGACCGGAGGTGTGTATGAACTGTATGGGACAGTCGTTTGAAATGTTATACCATCAGTAGAAGTCGTGGGACCTCAGAAATACATCATTTATTAAAGGAAAAGGGCTCCTGGATCTGAAGCTAAAGTCAACAGAAAATCCTCATCAAAGTCCCCTCATGAAACACTCTATACGCCGTCAGTCTGAGCGATCACTTTACACCCCACATGTACTAATGGTGACACCTCTGCATTAACCTCCAGTCCGCCGGTGTACTGTATTAATAAACCAGTAAGTGACCACTGATTTTACCTGCAAGGATCAGTCTACAGGGTGTACATTCTCATTTACTATTAAAGGCTTGGCTACTACTGAACCTAGAATATAGACACTGATCCTGTGGTGTTTTACGTTCCAAGGGGGGAAAATTAGCCAAACCTTTGTAGGTCCAGATCTTCTTTAGTTAGGAGAGCCAGCATTAAGAATAAATCAGCTATATCAAATTTTATATATATATATATATATATATATATATATATATATATATATATATATATATATATATATATATATATATATATATATATATATATATATATATATATATATATATATATATATATATATATATATATATATATATGTATATAAAAAAAAATGTATATATGAATATTTTTAAAATCCATTAGAGAGACAAAAGAAAAACCAGAATGGAGGATCCACACCAGGTTAGCAGCAGCTCATAGATACATGATATAAAGGGGAACTTGAGCAAAATGCTGAATAATAATCAATGTTTATTTAAGACAATATTATTAAGGTGCATAGTGCAAAATATAATAACACATAGTTAGGGACATAGAGTGGTATAGGAGGAAGATGGGGACATGGTATATACAAATCAAATGCCAGGTACAGACAAAGGGAAATGCTATTATCGAAAAGGCTCACATATTGCCTGACAATGAAGGTAAAGAAAATCACCAGGTAAGAATCTGGAAGTCCCAAAGCAATTTTAGTATGCCTGTCGACAGGGTTTTGGCCTGAGGGGATATAGACCATATGGCATGCTATGAGGGATAAAGTAATAGCACCTGGACTTAGATCGGGTGTCTGGCATGAGCGTGGCAAGAGATGCCCATTACAAGAAGCATTTACCTGAGTTCGGTGGCAGAAAGGCCCAACGCACGTTTCGCGGCACTCTAGCAAATCGCTGGCTGCTTCATCATGGGGGAGCGTAGAGGTTGAGCACCCTCTAATAATAATAATGTCCCCCATCCAGGTTCCTTCCTGTAATAATTTCCAATGTCATGGTTCCAATCATGTAATATTGTCCTCAGTTCTGGCACCTTTCCTGTAATAATATCGCTCATCATGGGACACTTTCTGTAACAATTTCCCATATCCAGGGCCTCTTCCTGTAATAGTGTCTCCCACCCTGGGCCCCATCCTGTTGTAATTTTCCCTGTTCTCAGTCCCTTCCTATAATAATGAAAAATGTAAGAAACTTTCAGCTCATCCATTCCATGTGCTCAGATTTTCCTCTGCTGCTCGGGCTGCAGGTGCTGCTACCTGAGTTTAACGACGTGGAAAGATTCTGCCCCGCGCAAAGAGGAGAGATACGTCAGTAAATTTCCAGGTGCTTTATTTTACTCGGTTTCCATTAAAATGATCATATAGACATATGAACAGTCAAAGGCTACACTCCAGTAGCCGAAACGCGTCGCTGTTATGTCAATTTCCAGGAGGGGTTATGTCTTGACTGTTCATATGTCTATATGATCATTTTAATGGAAACCGAGTTAAATAAAGCACCTGGAAATTTACTGACGTATCTCTCCCCTTTGCGCTGGGCAGAATCTTTCCACTTCCTATAATAATGTTCCCTATGCTGTGTCGCTTTATATAATAATGTCCCCCGTCATCTCCCACATCCTGTCCTTCTGAACCTTCTTGTAAAAATGTCCTCTGTCCTGGCCCCCATCCTGTATTACTGACAAATGTGCTGGTTCCTTTCCTGTAATAATATGACTGCTCATCACAGCCCAACATCGCTCCTGCTTGCCGTGCTCTGCAGAGAAGGAGAGTGCAGGGAGATACTGGGCTGTGACACTCAGGAAGACTGGGGCCAGGCTCGGTGATGTCGGGTCAACTGGAAGTTGACGTGACATCATCAGATCCCAGAGGTCACGGAGCCCGGGAGTCACTTCATGAGGATGAGCTGACCACAATAGCACCGCTCATAGGCAGAATTGGCTGAACAAGGTATTTAGAAAAAGCCTCCCCTCTCAGTTTTTACAGGTATGTCGCCACTATTGCAGAGTAGTGAACCACCCCTTTAAGACACAGGATGGGTCGAAACATTGATAACTTTTATCGGATATGTCCTCACATTTGGAACTACGTAATTTGATGCCCTTAATAAACTGAGAAATTCTCTCCATTCAAACTATCATAGAGTGCGGTTGTTCTCTATCTGCTTGTAACGGGCATGCCGATATTAGCTCTTGAACGCTGATTGGCTGGCAGTGTGTATAGTTATTGCGGTACAAGGAGCCGGCAGCTCTCTGCACCACTATACATTTCAAATGAATGTGTATCTGAGGAAATATTCAAATTGTCTCTCCAGGAATGGAGACAAACTCTAGCGCAGCGCCACCTATTGGAAGTAGCGATCCTAAAAGTCAGAAGTGGATTTCTAACAATCCTTTGCATATGGCTTAGGATTTTTTATGCCAGACCAGAATTCCAATTTGCAGACACGGTGTTTCGGGGTGCTTGCCCCTCGTCAGTGCAAAGTATGGGGTGTCTGGTCTGGCTCATGAGAAGCTATGTTGGGGGACCACGGGGGAACACTAGTCTCCTTATGGAGACTTTGCAAGCCAGACTAGCTAGCTGCTAGGAAATACATTCAGCTATAAATGGTGTTTGCATTGGCAGGCCACTTGACTCCATGGGCCGAGTCGCACCCTTTGCGACTGCTATCGTTACGCACCTGCTTGTCAGCACTGCACATAGTCTGCTGTCTAGCAGCGGTGGTCAGCATCTAAGGCAAAACAAACTGTAAACAAGAGAAAAGTGTTAATATCTGAAGAACGGCTGCAAATTGTAATAAGTAGTAATTTACAAAATTGCTTGTATTTACAAGCTCTATACCACAGGGCACGTTTATGAAAATAGGAATAAGCTCTTAAAACTTTACTTCTAATTGATGTCTTGATGGTGCTAGAAAATCTGCCTTCTTAGACTTTTCTACATGGCCGTTACAGCATTTCAATATTTCTCAATAATTTTTCTCTAAACATCTACTCTCACATGTTTCCCTATTCCCTTTATCCTCTCACATGCCTCAGTTGAACATGATGGACAATTTGTTTGTTTCTTTTTTCAACCGTACTAACCATACAGTCACAGCCGAAAGTGTTGGCATCCTTGAAATTGTTCTAGAAAATGAAGTATATCTCAGAAAAAATTATCGCAATTACACATGTTTTTTTACACACGTTTATTTCCTTTGTGTGTATTGGAAGTTTGAAACAACACAAAAAGTAACTGAAAAAAGTCAAATTAGACATAATCTCACACAAAAACCCCAAAATGGGTTGGACCAAATTGTAAACACCCTCAACTTAATATTTGGCTGCACACCTTTTGAAGGCTACCATGGGAGGTAGTGAGCTCTCCATCAATGAAAATCTTCAAGTGGAAGCTGGATAAACATATAGCTGGGATGATTTAGGAAAACCAGCATTTGCAGGGAGTTGGACCCAATGCAGGCTCGGGTGTCGACCAGCTGTGTGCTCATTAGTGATTAGGTTGTCAGTGGTTAATCTCTCTTAGGCCCCTTTCACATTACATTTTTCCCTACGTTCGCTGGTCCCTTCGAGGCATCCGTCCAAACCCCTTTCCCCTCTGTGCAAAATGTGTTTCGGACGCATGCACTGATGTGGCCATTGTGTATAATGGAGCAGACGGAGTCAGTGTACCGCCCCGGGGCTCGGCCGGCTGCCGAGCCGCTCGGATCCGTGCTCGTCGGTGGGTGGGTCGAGCTCCTCACGGACCCGGGGGTCACGTCGCTCTGAAAGGGTGCTGGCGCTACGTGAGGGGTAGTGTTCGGTTGAGATGTTCACGGCCGGGGCTGCGGTTGTTTGGGGGTTAAGTTCGTGACGCCACCCACGGGTTGTGGTGAATGGATGGACACCACTGCTGCCGTTGACTAGGCTCCCGGGGACGGTGCTGCGCAGCTTGGTGTTAACCCCTCCGTGGGTAGGGGGATGATGGTCCCGGGGGCCCGAGGGAGGTGCTGAGGCAGGGAAATGGATGCGTGCTGGCGTGTCGGTATGGTGTGATGCGGTGCGCGGCCCGAAGGCACTGATGTACTCACTATTACAGACACGTTGGAGTCTCTGGTAAACCAAACAATATGGTGGGCGGTGCCCGCAGCCGGCTGCGCTTTTCCCCTTTTCAGGTTGGTGGTTTCCGCCTTTCTCCTGCACCTCACTTTTGGTAGAAAGGACGACTCCTATGCCTGAGCAACGGTAGTCTGCTCCCCAGCCTTGTGTGTGTGCCGGTAGAGCCCGTTTGCCCGCAGACGCTGGCCCGTGGTATCTCGATGCCTGGGCGTTGGCTTTCTATCCCTATGGTTGGGCTGTTGTCTTCAGTCGGGTCTAGGGTGGGAAAGGACCTAAAGTCCAGTCCTCAATCAGTGGATTCGACTCAGTCCAGTGGTTTCTGGGCCTCGTACTGGGTCTGAGTACCTCTCCTGGTGCTCCAGTTTCGAATCGGTTCCCCGGTTCAGTACCGGTGGGCCACTACCCCGGTCCCGGTCCCTTACGGTTCCACCGGCTGAAATCCCAGCTCCTGCAGGTGGCCACCTCCTTGCCAGAGGTGACTGGGCTCCAACCCAGACACCTGGTGTTAGACTGTGGCAGACCTGGACACAGGTCTGCACTTGAACTCCACTCCACTTCACCGGCAAAACTAATCGGTTCCACGAACACTGTGCTCCCCACGGGAACTGAACTGTTTTTCCTGCCTCAGGGCCTGTGAACTGCTTGGTGGGTGTGGCCAATCACCAGGCTCCGCCCCCTGGTGTGAACATCAAACCCTGAGGGAGGTGACAAGGGTTTTGTAGGTTGGCTGCTGTCACCTTATTAAGGGGGGGGGGAGGTGTTTGTGTAAGGGCCTACCTGTGACTACCTGGCTAGTCCAGAGCGTCACATCAGCGTGTGCTCTGTCTTGCACCATTTTTGCACATATACAAGTTCTGCAGGCAGACACCCGAACGGTAGTAGGAGGTGTAAGTTGTAAGGGGGAATTACTGTAGCGCTGGCATCCCTGCATCGCTCTCCCCAGCAGGGACACCATCTCACTCACCCTCACACCTGGCTCGCAGCATGCTGCCTTCTTTCTCTGCAGTCCATCATGTGCGACTTCTGTTTCCTCCTCACGGGGCCTGTGCACACCGCACAGGTCTCCCGGGAGTATGCCTAGAGCGTGGTTGTGTACAGCTGCCTTTCATTTAAAGCGCCAGCACACCATGTCTTCAAAGTGCCTCTCAGCCTATTGCTGAGAGGCACTGGGGCTTAAGGCACTTTCCCACTAGGGGAGGTGCCTGTTCTATGCTGTTAATTATTGTTCAATTTCCTACCTAGCTAGTTGTCAGGTCCCCTTGTCTACTGTCCAGTTCAATGCACTTTTTTCTATTCCTGTTTCTCGGTCCTGTTGGTAACCCCGGAGGTCTCTGTCTGACTCTGTCTGTCCATCCTGGCTGTGCTATCAGTCTCAGTCGTCCTGGTGGTCCCAGTCTACACTAGTTACTCTGCCAGTCTGCACTTGTGTCCATCCTTGCCCTGCAGATCAGCTGCCACAATCATGGTCACTGCCCTGGGAGTGGTACCTGGCATCTGCCTCGCATCGGGCACTTAGTCTAGCCGCTCCCACTATAGGGTAAGCCCAGGATCCCCCTGTAGTCCAGTGGGTCCACTTTAACTCACCGCTTTACCATCACCAGCGATGAGTGTTACATTTGCCAACATTAATGCACCATGAGCCAGGAGGATGGCTTGAATGTATGTGAAACTTGATTGGGGTTGCACCATCCAGATTATCCTGCGTTGCAACCTTTCATAAATTTTTCTTTGCTGTCCACGTCCAGGGAGATTACCTACAGTGCCATAGATTTTAAACTTCTTGATTATGTTGCACATTATGAACATCAAAATTTCCTTAGATGGATTTGTAACCTTGAGATTGTTGATATTTTTCAACAATTTTGGTTCTCAAGTCTTCAGACAGTTCTCTTCTCCTATTTCTTTTGTCCATGCTTAGTGTGGCACACACAGACACACCATGCAAAGATTGAGTCAACTTCTCCCCTTTTCATTTGGTTTCAGGTGTGATTTTCATATTGCCCACACCTGTTACTTGTTACAGCTGATTTGGAACGAGCATCATGTGTTTGAAACAAAGTTGTTATAATTTTGTCCTGACCATTTTTGGGGCTTTGTTTGAAGTAATGTCCAATTTGCTTTTTTTCTGTTTTGCTTTTTTTGGTGTGTTGGTCTAATACAGACAAATGAAATAGACATGTGTATGACAAAATGTGTAATTGCAATAATTTTTTGGGAGAAATACTTCATTTTCTGGATCAATTTCAAGGATGCCAACACTTTTGTTCATGACTGTATGTGTGGGTGACTCAGAGGGGATCTATTTAGGTAAATGAAAGTTTACTTTCAATGGAATGTTGGTATTAATGTGATCTCCTAATCTATTCACAAGTCAAGTATCTGAGCACCTTTGAAATAACTGAAGTTTAAAAAAAAAAATCTAATCTAAGATCCCATTGGTCCCTATTCATAAATATTCCTTTAAGAAGCAGTTTTTAATAAGCTTATATGAACATATATAACATTTTATTATTTTTGTATGCTTTGTGACTGGACACCAGGCTGTTGTACGATGATGAGTAAAGTATGGGGAAGTGATGTTCTGCAGTTGTCACATATTCTGGATTTATGATTGGCATCTGTCAGACAGTAGAGCAGATGTTAATACCATTGACAGACGATACCCAGAAAGTGTAGAACAGATGGATTGATTGAGGATTATTAACCATCGTCCACGACTGTGGAATTCACCAACAATCCCACTGACGTTACAGTCTTGTCACAGCTGTCTTACCATTCCTATGCATTAAGGTCAATAACAATGATATTTAATAGGGATTACTGAGCTGACATATTCTGTGTGGAACACCCATCATTGCACTGGAGACGTCAGAAGCAGGTGGACATCTACTGGTCTCATAGGAGGAATATTTTGACAGTTGGTTTCTCTGAGGTCATATCAATGATTGATGATATCTGTGGCTTCTAGATAATATTTGTTAGGGTGTACATTTCAGTTCTTCTCATTATTGCCTTACTTCATATGAGAAGTATGCCCAATCCTGGTCTACCAGAATACCCATTAGTGCATAGGATAAGCCTAAGAAGTCATTTGGGAAGAAGTGCTGTGTTGAAAAAGGTCGTTTATCATCACAGTCGTCAATCAGCGCTGTAAGCTTCTCTAATGTTATTATCTCCAAATTTTCACACATTAGAGTTCATTGTAAGTCAAACAATAAACGACCATACGTGCCAGAGTGTAAGCGGCACTGCCTCAGTTTGGACTGTGAAATTGCCTTTTTTTGTAAAAATACCCAGTGCTTCTTATCTGGGTGGAAAGTTGGATTACATTTAAGAAATTAATAAAATCACATAGTGTATGTAAATTGTGTACCTGTAGTTTTGGGAACAATATATGGACTTATTCTAAATTGCTGCAATTTCCTATATCAATTCCCAGGTAAGAGGTTTCAGAATGCTGCAATCTATGGACTGACAGACATACCGTAGCTTGTGAATAGGTGAAATATGTTTATTCCAAAGGTTGGGTGATAAATATCTCATTGATGCGCAGGCATGTACTGGTATTCCAATAGGGGTCGCAATCCACCAATGAATGAAGCAACTTGGCCATGCTTTACTGCTGCTGCTCAATTAATATCTATGTGTCATGCAGTATTCAGCTGCACTCACTGGGTGTCATGGTGGTGTCGGCTTCTATTCACACCATAGAGTCTGACAAACAACCTGAAATCTCTTAGTTGCTTAGCCTGACTCAAGCGTCGGCTGTTTTAGCTTCACTGCTCTCCAGCCCAGCAGGAGTGAATTCCTTCTGGCTTTGTGAACTGCTACTAGGAGCTAAGGCTGCTTTGACCACTCATAGCCACCTTCACTCTTTATAAGTGCTGGATCCGGCTGCTCCTCGCCGAATATAGCTCAGTGTTGCTTCAGCGATACCGGTCCCTATGGTAGTCATCCAGAGCCTGGTGATCTGTTGTGTGCTTTCCTATGTGGTGTGGAAATATCCCTGCTGATAGTTTATTTCCTCCCTGTGTTTTATTTCCTTCTGGGCATAGATTGTCTCTCCCTTATGTCTGATTGCAGTATACATGTGTTTTGGTTTTTCCCCTGTCTGTGATATTTGTGGGGTTTGCTTCTTCGGACTGGCCCTCTCCTGGAGTGGGAGGGAAGGGATGTTAGATCTGGGTTCGGACAGGAGTTAGGGTCATGCTGGAGGTCCAGACCTGGCTACCATCAAGCCTACCTCTGGGATAAGGGACAGCACAGGGTCCCCAGTCTGACGACCAGCTTACAGGTCACTGCTCCAGTTACCCCGACACTCCCGTGACACTATGGGACCAATGGAAATCATTGAATGCTGTATTTAGTTCTTTCCTTCAGGATTTTGGGCACCTGAATTGCATATCTACCTCAAATGTGCCCTAGGCTACTATCTATCCTGCCTTCAAATTATCCCAGCAGTATGTTATTAACTGAATAGTCAAATCTTACTGTAGTTGAGACATGTACTTGTTGTATGTATGGTGCAAGACATGAATACAAGAAAAAAGATTAAGTTCGATATAAGCAGGATCAGCTAACAGTCTTAATGTGTATGGAGAGCCTCCAAACTCTCCCGTGACAGATGATGTCAAGGGAAAGAAGAAGCGGCACATTGGAAATTCAATGGCTGATCATTTTGTTATCAAGAGGACAAGTTCTCTCATAGAGAACTTAGGAGCCGGAGTCAGGAAAGATAGCGAACAACAGTGCTGCCAACAACTAACAAATGTGTACAATCGTTCTGCCGGGAGATCTGTCTCCGCAAAAGATAATAAGGAAGTTTGCATCAAATCCACAATAAGACAGGTGTAAAATTGCAAATTAATGGGCTGCAGGTGAGTGCACAGCGTGAAAGGGATTGTCCTAAAAACATGATTGACAGTTTGGACCTGTGGCATCATTGCACCATTGGTCGTTTAAACTATAAACCCTCCAATGAGGCAGCTTTGCATCTGCTGCATAAGAGATGCACCGGGGCAGTAAAGCTAACTGAATCTAGGATTTGGACCAGCATCACAGCAGCACTTACCGCCTCTCTAGCAAAGAGCTTGTAAGCACTACGCTCCTTGCCTAGGAGATGGACCACCTTTGACAGACCACAGCAGTGCCCGCTAACCTGGGAAATGAGTAGTAACAATACAATTAATTCATGGGAATGAAGAGGATTTTTACTAACAGGTGACTTGAAAAGTTGTTGGTTTTTACAAGCCCTTTGCAATTTTACACATTTATGATGTTGAGAAATCCTTCTGAGTAGTGTGAAGGGAATTCCTTATTATTTGATATATTAATTATTAGGTCAGCATGCCAAAAAATAGTCTTTACAGATGCAGCTTGACTCTCATGCTGACCACATAGTTACAAACTTTACATATGTTCTCAAAGTTTTAATTCAAGCAAAATAGAAGCATCCAATGTTACTAATAAAACAATCTCATTCTCTGTACAGGAAGAAAACTGACTCTGTTAGGCAAGAATGATCACAAGCCACAGAATACACAATCACGTGTGCAGCCTAGACTAAATGTCATGTGGAATTTTAAGAGAGGAGTCCCTAAGGGATCCTTCTGTGCAACCAGAAGAAAATGTAAGTGGTTTCCTTCTAATGCAGCATTTATTTATATCTGGAGACAGGTTCTTAAGTAGAGAAACCACACGGTGTAATGGGGATTATGCAATCTCCTATATGGGAGGAAATAATGGCTCCTTGTAAGGTCTCCATTTGTTTTGTATTATTTTTGAGTAGTTACACTGCATACAAAGAGCACATATATGGGTGAAGGGGGGAGCCAAGTGATGGCCGGCAGGGCTCCACTCTTCTTCCTTAATCTGTTGTTGTGCATGTGTTCCACAGCGACTGGGGAGTGTGACACTTACTTGTGTCTTCTGTAGTACATCTGCCACCCCGTTGCCAGTCACCGCTGTAGATGTAGTTGGATAACGTTTTATTTGGTTAGAATTTCTTCGAGACAGGCCTCACTTGGACAGACCCCCCTCCCCATTACTAATCTGTAAGTGAAAAGAAATAAACACAAAATACAAAATAAAATACAAAAAACAACCCTTTTTCACCAATTTATTAACCCCAAAAACACTCAGGTCCGATGTCATCTACATGAGGTCCCATGATGATTCCTCATCAGTGTAGAGATGATACTGAAAGCCGTAGGACTCTAGGAGCTGTCTAAAGCCAAAGGTATAGATGGAGAAGGGGAAGGGTCCAAGAACTGAACTTTGGGGGACACTAACAGTTAGGGAGTGAGATGAGACGGTAGTGTGAGTGTGGGAAACGTTGAATGTCTGATCAGTTAGGAATGAAGAGTTCCAAGATAGGGCCAAGTTTGTGATACCAAGAGATGAAAGAATCTGTAATAGGAGGGCATGGTCCACTGTATCACAGGCAGAGGACAGGTCCAAGAGAAGGAGGGCAGAATAGTGTTGCTTGGCTTTGGTGGTTAGTAGGTCATTGGTGACTTTAGTTAGTGTAGTTTCAGTTGAATGATGCAGTCGTAAGCCAGATTGTAACCGTCAAAGAAGGAGCAGGAAGAGAGGTAGGAAGACAGTTCAAGATGGACATGCTGTTCCAGTAGTTTTGAGGTGTAGGGAAAAAGTGATATTGGGAGATAGCTAGACACAGAGTTTGGTTCAAGGGAGGGCTTTTTGAGGATGGGTGTGATCGAGGCATGTTTAAAACATGAGGGGAAGACATCAATTGTTAGTGATAGGTTGAAGAGATGGGTTAGGGTTGGGATGAAGACCGTGGTAACGTTAGGGATGAGGTGGGACATGATTGGGTCAAGTGCACAGGTTGTGAGATGTGATCTGGACCAGGTCTGGATGTGATCTGGATCAGGAAAGTTTCTCTTCTGTAATGATGGAGAATCTAGTCTTGGAGGAAGAGGGCTGAGTATTTAGGAGGAGAGGCTGTGGGGACTTTAGGTCAAAGCCATTTCTGATATTGACAATCTTCTGTTTGAAGAATGCGGCAAAGTCTTTGGCTGAGAAGAGAGGAGAGGGAGGAGGTACCAGTGATTGAAGGAGAGAATAGAAGGTGTTGAATAGCTGTTTAGGGTTGTGGGAAAGGGAGCATGACAGATGAGAAGTAGGTTTGTTTTCCAGCAGTGAGTATGGACTTGAAAGTGATGAGAGGCTGTTTGTATGCGATGAAGTGCTCATAGGAATGGATCTCTCCCATCTCTGCTCACAGACAGCAGTAGAAGTTCTTCAGCAGGAGAGAGTGAGCAGACGTTCTTCCCGATACCTCCTGTGGGACATAGGAGTTTTAATGGTTGCTGCGGGGATACCGTGTCAGCTCCCCCGGGGCCAGCGCAGTTCAGGGTGCAGCACCCTAGGGTGGTGTAATTCCAAGTTACACCATCAGACTCTGCCGGATGGAGGGGTTTTATGCCTCTCTGACCACTACAAGTTTGCAGAGCCAAGTAGCACCTAGGATTCAGGGGCCTAGATCACGGTCAGACTCAGGGGGATCCACACTACTGGCATAGGGAACAATACTCTACCTAGTACGGAAGGGACTCTAAGTAACTTCAAGCCAAAGGGACCCGCACTACAAAGCGCTGCAAGGAAGGGCCCACAGACTACCGCACCGGTTCTGACTTGCCGTGGATCCGGGATTGACCGGAGCCTACGACGGCAGAGACCAGCACCTGGGTGCAGCTTTAAAACAGTGAGTAAAAAAAACGGAACCACAGTTGCTGACTCAGACTCTGTTTAGCGACGCCATCGTCTTGCGCTTCAGGGCTTCCAAGGGACCGCCAACACCAGTCATCCCACTCGACTGTGCGGAGCGACACCACCCTGGCTACCATAACACTCACCCCGGTGAGGACTTCTGCAGCGGCAGCTGCTCTTTGGCCGGATACCACAAGTGGCGTCACAGCAAACTTTCCCAATCACCCCGCTTTCCCTTTCTTTCACTGTACGTCTTGGGGCAAGGGAACCAGGCAAGGCCACCCATGACATCGCCTGACCCGACCCTCAATGGCCCAGCAACGAGTAGGTTAACCACCTGCCCCGTGGGGCACTACATATGGCTATCTTTGTGGGTGTCTGTGGAAGACCACTGAGCGAGGTTGAAGCAGGAAGTGAGTTAGAAGTTTAGAGACAGCTGAGTAGGAAGTGTCAATGTGGATATGGAAGTCATCCATGAAAAAAGTGGGGTTGTCAACTGAAAGAAAATTAAGTAGCCAGGTGGTGAAGTAGTCAAAAAGGGTGGTGGCAGACACTGGGATTTGTGAATGACAGCAGGTTAGAGGAGAGTAGATGCGGACAGAGTCCACTTTAAAAGATAGGAATGTAACAAGGGATGGCAGAGGAATTGGGGTGAAGGAGCAGTTTTCTGACAGGAGAAAACTAACTCCTCCACCATGCTTGTTGCTGGGTCTGGGGTGTGGGAGTAAGATGGAATCCACCATAAGAAAGTGTAGCTGGAGACGCTTTGTCAGAGGAGGTGAGCTAGGTTTTCGTGATCCTGAGGAAGGAAAGTTTGTTAGTGATGAAAAGGGTATGGATGTGTGAAACTTTATTGCAGACAGAGCGAGCGTTCCATAGAGCTCCTGTTAGAGGGACTGGAGAAGCGGGGGCTGAGTGAATGGGTATAAGGTTAGAAAAGTTGTGGAAATTCATGGAAGATCATGGATGGCTGTTAGAAGTGACTATGGGGATGTGGTGAGGAGGGCCAGGATTTGAAGAGATTTGGAGAGATATCACCAGCAATGAGCAGGAGCAGAGAAAGTGTTAGTAAGTGGGAGCAGGAGATTTCATGAGGTGGCTGTGTGCGTCTGGAGACAGAGGGTTTTATGTTGAGGAACAGATCTGAGGAGGATGTGAGATGGATGGGGAGGCCAGCCTCACTTGTGTTGCATGCCTAATATCTCAGTGGTGAGTCATAAGATAGCCTGCCAGGAGCAGATCTGGAGCTGTGCCCAGGATCGGGCAGCTCAGCACACCCCCCAGCCAAGGTAAATGTGGCCCAAGGGGTGAATTCAGCCGTGATCGTAAGAGTGGCCGAGTTGCAAACACCTCGTTGGCTGTAGAAAATAGCCACCAGGTTGGTGGCAAGAAGAAGAACCGAACCACGATGATGTACCTCAGTCGTGCCAGTTGCACCTCCCTTATGGGACTGTTCCGCATCCCCTGGGGACAAATCTGGCTATCCGGTCCCTGAAAATGGTCTGAGGCGGCCAAAAGATACTTTAATTTGTTTTCCCCCTCCTTATCTTTTGTTGCACATGTTTCGCCCTGCTCTGCTGGAATGCTGAAAAGGCAAACTGAGTGCTTAGCCCATCTGACCCTTCCCTGTGGACACTGCCCCTTGTCCCATGGACCTGGCCCCTTGTTCCATGGACTTTACCCCTTCGCCCGAGGGCACTGCCCCTTTGTCCCAAAGACTTTGGCCTCCTTTTCCAAGGACTTTTATCCATGGACTTTTGTCTTCCCCTGGTGCTTCGGGACATTGTATCTATTACTAGCATCCGCCGAGAGAGGAGGAGGTGGAGGAGACTTATTGATCCAGAGGAATGAGTCCGGGACTGTCGCGTTTCCCTGTAGCAGGCGCGCGGAAACAAGCCGATACTGGTGAATCAGTACTACTCCTGAAGGCAATTTGTACATGTATTTGTGTGTCCCCATCTGGCACTCGGATGGTACGGACACTGGCCTATAGCCAACATAGACTCCAAAGTAAATGCATGCTGAAGTAAATACATGAAAATTGCTTAGTAAAGTTCTGTCTGAGGACTGCCAGATTTAAGAAAGGAGGCATGTAGGAGGTGGTCGGGTTTCCCCCAGTCCTATTGAGTATTGCACTGTACTACTGTCCCTGAGTGTGCTATAATTGTGTTGAGCAGCGCTTCTATGGGAAGAATGTTTCCCTGTCATAGCAGAACCCACTGGCTGTAATGTCTGGCGCCACCTAGCGCTAAGGGGTACTTTACATGTTGCGACATCGCTAGCATCGGCTAGCGATGCCGAGCGCGATGGTACCCGCCCCCGTCGCACATGCGATATGTGGTGATTGCTGCCGTAGCGAACATTATCACTACGGTAGCTTTACACGCACATACCTGCTCGGCGACGTCGCTGTGACTGCCGAACTATCCCCCTCCTTCAAGGGGGAGATGCGTTCGGCGTCAAAGCGACGTCACCGCGACGTCACTAATCGGCCGGCCAATAGAAGCAGATGGGTGGAGATGAGCGGGACATAACATCCCGCCCACCATCTCCCTTCCGCATTGCCGTCTGGATGGAGGGAGATGTTTGTCGCTCCTGCGGGTTTACACACAGCGATGTGTGGAGCTGCAGGAATGACAAACAACATCGTACCTGCGGTCAACCCGACATTATGGAAATGAATGACGCTACACAGATCAACGATTTTCAACGCTTTTGCGATCGTTTATCATCGCACCTAAGATATACACGTTGCGATGTCGCTGCCGGCGCTGGATGTGCGTCACTAACGACGTGACCCCGACGATATTTCGGAAGCGATGTCGCAACGTGTAAAGCCCCCCTAAGACCTAATAAGATGCAGGTCCTCCATGAATTCCACCGCAGGTCCTCACACTCCACTGCACTGCGTCCTAGTTTCACCTGTCAGAGGCAATCGGTATCGCCGGATGTGGTGAGTATGTGTGTGCAAGCTAATGTGTGATTGTGTGTGCAATGTGGTGTGTGTGTGTGATCTGATGTTTGTGTGTGCAATTTGATATGAGTGTGTCTGTGCGATCTGGTGTGTCTGTGCGATCATGTGTGAGTGGGTGTGCGATCTGGTGTGAGTGGGTGTGCGATCTGGTGTGAGTGGGTGTGCGATCTGATGTGTGTGGGTGTGCTGTCTGAAGTGTGTGCAAACTGATGTGTGTGGGTGTGCGATTTGATCTGTGTGTGTCCAATCTGATGTGTGTGTATACGATCTGATGTGTGTGTGTGGATACGATCTGATGTGTGTGGATGTGCGATCTGATGTGTGTGGATGTGCGATCTGATGTGTGTGGATGTGCGATCTGATGTGTGTGGATGTGCGATCTGATGTGGGTGGATGTGCGATCTGATGTGTGTGGGTGTGCGATCTGATGTGTGTGGGTGTGCGATCTGATGTGCGTGGGTGTGCGATCTGATGTGTGTGGGTGTGCGATCTGATGTGTGTGGGTGTGCGTTTTACCGCAGGTCCTTGATGCATTCCACTGCAGATTCTCCCGTACGGCATCTGGTGAGTATGATTGAGGGGTCTTTTGTCTTCTTTCCTCTCTCTTTTGGGGGTGTTTGCTTTTTATAATAAAGTGTCCTGCAATATTCTTTAACTTTTTTAGCTGCATAGACACTTTATTATTGAACTGCGACAAGGGCTTATTTTCGGGGTAGGGCTTATATTGAAGCCTTACGCCGAAAATGCAGAAAATTCCGGCTGAGGCTTATGTGGCGCCCCTGACCTGGTCAGGCACCACTGAGTACTGCACCCACACTGGGTGAGTGCAAAATAGGTAATCCCAAAGGCTGAGTAGGGTGCGTACGCACAGGTACACTTTAACCAGGTCACACACACACATTAGAGGGGACCCCTGGGCAGACCCAGGAGGGTGCGTGGCCTTCACATCTCAGTTAGTGTGGTGCTGTAGTGAAGCTGGAAGAAGGAGTTGTGCAGTGGCAGTTAGAGGAGTAGGAGTGGAGCAGCCGAGTCTGAAGTGTAGGGCAGAAGAGCGGAACACTGTCAGACCCTGCACGTGTAGTGGCTGCTGGCGGGGGAGTACATTACCACGCAGTCAGTCTGAAAGACACCCGAAGAAAGAGAGCAGTAAGGAGTTGAGTACGAGGACTCCTGGTAATGAAAGCACGCACGGGGAACAGGTCCCTAGAGCCAGACATCCATTTAGTGGTCTGCTAAATCCTGCAGGTGGTGGGACTAGAGGTTCCACACCAACCATCACAGAGCCCGAGCATCAACAGTAACGAGGGGGCCCATAAGGAAGATCGAGCCTGGAGCCATCTTTTCCTTTGGCTATGCTGTCAGCAAACGGGTCAGAAAGGGGAGAAAAGGCAGCTGCGACTTCCCTGGATGAATCCCACGGTACTTTATGTCAGGGGATTGTCCAAAACAAAAGTGCTAGGAAGGCAAGTCAGCAGTCACCCCTATATCAGCCTGAAGGATACCTGGTTCTCTCTGGTTCATCCCAGCATCGCCCGGGTTGCCTCACTCTACCAGCAAAAAGTGAGTAAACAGCTTGAAAGACACTTTGGACTGAGACTGCTTAATCCTGCGACCTGTGGTACTACGCACATACACCCAAGCCCCTGGGGCCAGCCTCACTCTCGGGAGGCCACACCATCTAACTGCAAGTACCATCAGCACCAGACGCTCGTTAAACTGCAGTGGCGGTCCCCTATCACCCTGACTGCAAAACCGAGAGTGGCGTCACGACTCCTATGAAAGTGAACCTGACATCCCTGTGGCCAGAAGGGTCCCTACAGAGAAGTCCCCGAAGTGTCCCGCAGGCAACCGCTGCTGCGCTGTTGTGGGCGACTCACTTATTTTTGGGGTAGGGCCTATTTTCAAGGAAACAGTATTTTTCACATTGGGTTTTTTCTTTTATCATTACTGGTCATTTTGTACTTAGAATTAAATAAACACATCTACTAGTCCAGAGTACTCACTCATAAATTTATTAAGATGGTGGATGACAAGCATCTCTGGCTTTTTTGCCAGGAATTGGTGTCTTAATAACCCCGAGAGAAGAAAGTAGCCTTGTCTTTAAAACATTTATATATGAGCTTAATAATACTCTTTGATCTTCCAAAAGATCACAAAGTCTCGCTCTCGTGGTGAGTGGATTACGCTCTTCATTGTATTGAATAAGGTTCTGTATAAGAAAGAGTTCAAGATTAATAACAGAATAAATGTCCAATGGAAGGTTAGAATGACTGAAGGAAAAGGTCTTTAGTTAATAATTATTCCAGAATCATCATCTTTGTTGATTATAGATTCAGTAACACTAATAAGTAGCAACAAGTATAACCAAACCAGCACTTCTCAATTTTGCATAATACCAGCAGAGTAAAGCCTAGTATCATCGATTTAAGACCACCCCTGATGTAGACCAAGATTGTCCCACTTTTCTGAGAAAACCATCCCTCCTAAGATAATGTTTCTGCAATGTTGATCTATCTTAAAAATAGGTCATCAATGTAATGCGACCCGAGAACCCCTTTAATGACACTCTATAAGGGTTACAAGCAGGGTCTGTCTGGGCCACCGGGGTGTCGGGGAATCACCCGGTAGACCCCGGGTCCTTAGTGGGCCCCCCGTACTTCACATATGGCCTCAGGTTGGTAACCGCAGGCTGGGCTAGGGCAGGGGGCCACAGGCGGCACCACCAGCGGCAATGCTGAGGCCGCCTTTTTCTATGTCGTCCGGGTCTGCACTGCGCCGACAATGTCACAGTTAACAGACACGGCCACGTCTGCTAACTGTGACGTCACGCAGCGCACCCTGCACTCAACACTGATGCTTACCGAGGATCTGCAATCTGCTATGGAGCCTGGGTTGTAGCTGGATCCCAGTGGCTAGCAGGACCTTCTTAGTGGGCGTGATCGGTTTAGTTGGGGGGCGGGGCCATGTTTTCTCCTGTCCACTATATGGTACAAGGGGGGAGTTATTTCCTGGTATCAGCTATGTTGGTCCTGCCTATTTCTGATCACATGGGAATGAGGCTAGCACAGGTCCTTTAGCCCACTGGAATTTAGACTCTACCATGGAGGCTGCGGGCCAGATGGAGAAGCCGGGGGAAGGTAAGAAGTCCTCTAAAGTGTGTATGTCTGTGTACAGGGTCGGACTGGGTTGAGTGTCTGGGTGTGCATGTATGAGCCTGTGTATGAGTAGCCTGACTGTGCTCTGTACGCATGTATGACATGTATGTGCCTGTGTATTAGTGCTTGTCTATGAGTGGGCCTGTCTGCGCTCTTTGTGCATGTATGAGATATGTGTCTGTGTATTAGTGCTTGTCTATGAGTGGGCCTGTCTGCGCTCTTTGTGCATGTATGAGATATGTGTCTGTGTATTAGTGCTTGTCTATGAGCGGGCTGACTGCGCTCTGTGTGCATATATGACATATATGTGCCTTTGTGTCTAGGTATTTGTGCTTGTCTATGAGTGGGCCTAACTGCGCTCTGTGTGCATGTATGAAAAAAACCAAAACGTGATGAACAGCTGAAAATACCTAAGCCATAATAAAAGACGTGCTTCATGCTGGTGAATAACCAGTTGGAGGGAAAGAAAAAAGCGCCAGCATTTGTAATATGGAGCACACCACTAATATATGACAATGAAAAAACTTTATTAAACACCACATGTGTTACAAGTATACAAATAAAACCATGTAAAACCACGTGGTATGAAACCCCAATAAGACCATCAGTCACCCAGCCACAATATAAACAATGTGAAAAACTGGAACCCCAGAAAAGTCAATAATGCTGCACAATAAACAATGCAAATATAAAGTCATCAATAGTGTGCAAGGCACGTACAAATAATCATGACTGCAAAAACAGGTCTGTAACACCCAAAATCCACATGATATGGAATATTAACTGACATAGCCAAGGGTCACATAAAGGATGAAATGCCCTATGATACCTCAAGGTGTATATGGAGACCAACAAAATGAGAAGGTCCACAGATAACAATGGCTGGGGGCTAACTACACACGTATTGTTTATTTTTCAGCATGATTGACTTTACTGGAGTTCCAGTTTTTCACATTGTTTGTATTGTGGCTGAGTGACTGATGGTCTTATTGGGGGTTTCATACCCCGTGATTTTAAATGGTTTTATTTGTATACTTGTAACATGTGTTGTGTTTAATATAGTTTTTTCATTGTCATTTATTAGTGGTGTGCTCTATATATACAGATTTGGCAAAAATTAAGAGACCACTGCAAAATGTTCAGTTTTTCTGATTTTTCTCTTTATATTTTTGAGCAAAATGTAAATTTTTGTTATTCTATAAAACTACTGACAGCGTCTCCAAATTTGGTTTTTATTCATGATCATTATTGTAGTATTATTCGGTCACTATGTGGTCTGGCCATGGGGTGTTGGTATTTGGTTGGTATTTGACTCTTGTATGTGGTTCTTTTCGGTCACTATGTGGTGGTAAGATGTGATCTGGTCACGCTATGGTGGTATTTCTCCCTTGTATGTGGTATTATTTGGTCACTATATGGTATGGTCACAGTGTGGTGGTATTTCTCCCTTATATGTGGCTGTATTGGGTCACTATGTGGTGGTAATATGTTGTCTGCTCATGGAGTGGTGGTATTTCTCGATTGTATGAGGTTGTATTCGGTCACTATGTGGTGGTAATATGTGGTCTGGTCACGGTGTGGTGGTATTTTTCCCTTGTATATAGTGTTATTGGTTTTGGTACGGTGGATTGTGTTGTGTATGGAGATAACATTTTCTCTCTAACAATAAGGGAAGATTATACAAGCAGCTGCGCTCTCCTGCGTTCACCTGCGGAGGAGACTTGTCGACCTGCAGGTCAGGACTCACTGCGTCCAAGACGCAGTGAGTCTTGCTCGTGGTCTCGTACCCTGAAGAACATACCGGCTAACGGGTATTTGCATGTAGCTGTAGGGTGGGCCCCTAGAGTCAATTTCCCTGGTGAGCCCCAGACACCCCAGTCCGACCCTGGTTACATGGTACAGTATCTGCCTTTAGTGTACAACATTTTATATCTGTATCTGCTTTGCTAATGTTTTCCAATATCTAACCGTTCACACAAAACCTGTAGAAGAGCATGGTCTAACGGTAACAAGATACCCCTGCTTTAAGTGCACATACCAGTCTAATATGAACTTTCCTGATTGTCGTGCAATCTGCTAGCTAGTGGCATAACTTTACTAATATGGAGCAAAGCCCACTGTACAAAGACCAATGGTACCAATAAATGGCAAAACAATCCTGCCACATATGATCCCATATTATTGCCACAAAGTGTATGTATATCACCTCCATCCTGTTACTGAACAGAACTAATCCCCAAGGATTAGTACTGTTCAGACGAAGACAGAAGGCCACTGTATAAAAACAGTATATGAGCCTTTTGCAGTCCAATAGGTCATTACAATACACAATTTCACCTGCTTTGCTTATAGAATTGGGCCACCTTACCTGCTGGGCCCCTGTGCAGCTGCTTAGGTTTCTCTAATAATATGTCCACCTCTGCTAAACCCCATATGCCAATAATATTACAAACTGTACAATGGACAAGTACTGCCACACCGAGGCTCGGATTGGCCCTCTGGGATATCGGTGAATCCTCTGGTGGGCCCCACTGCAGGGTCGAGACTGACAAGAGATGGAAGGCTCCAATCCCCCTCCTACCGGAGCACAGCTATTCACTGCTGAGCTAATCTGCATCCATAGAAAAGCACTCCTTCCTTCTCCTGCTGTACTGGAGCTAGGTGTTGGAGTCAGACTGACACCAATGCTGGAAAAGTGCCAATGACAGTAAAACCTTTCCTGCACAGGTGTCAATCAGACTCCAACACCTAGTGCCTGCACAGCATGAGAAGGAGGGTGCTTGCTAAGATGGATGCAGATTAGCAGAGCAGTAAAAAGCTGTGCTAGATAACAGCTCTCCTGCAGAGGTGCCAATCTAACCAGCTTCCATCCTGCCATCTTCACCGTCCCCTCGCGACACTGTGAGATTGGGGGTAGGCGGTTCAGTGAGGTTATCATAGCAGTCACATGCTGGGGCAGGCTCGGTGATCCTGTGATGTGATTGCTGCTGAGTGATTGCAGCAGCTACCTGGACCTCATCTCCTCACTCTTCTCCTGCTATTGTTATTGTGACGTCCTGGCAAAACCAGGTAGTCACACATTAGGCCCCCACATAACACCTTCCCTCACCTAGATTACACACAGCTGAACTAAAACCCTGGTCGCCCCCCTCAGGGCAAGATAGGCACACCAGTGGGCGGGACCAGGCGGTAAGGAAACGCCCACCTAGGGGTCTAGACAGCCCAGGGCAGGAAAACAAACAGATTAAGTTGTAGTTCAAGTTGAGAGGAGTGGAGGCTGGAGCTAGGTGTAGCTCCAGCGGAGGAGAAATTCAAGTTGGACGGTGCCAGGGTCGGAGCCCTGGTACCTTAGTTAGGTGGCAGACGGTGGTCTCCATCAGCAGGAGACGGGAAGACGGTTTGGCAGATCCGAGGAGGACCGGGACAGGGTTGAAGCCCGCCACTACCGACACCGGAGACCCGACCGGAAACCGTGCATAGAGGGGGTACTCGGACCCTGAAGCCAGGATCGGAACCAACGGCCTAGCTAATCAACCGATTGAGGGCAGGATTATAGGTCCTGTCCCAACCAAAGTCCCAAAAGCAGACAACCACCCACAAAGAGGGATAGCGCAACCGCCAGTGCCCATAAATCCCACGGGTCAGCGTCAGCGGGCACGGCTCCTCAGGCACACAGAAAGCCGGGAGTGGACTCCCATGTTCCATACCGGGAAGTCTAAACACACAACCACAACTAGTGCAGAGTAAAACACGGTGACCACCAGCCCGGGTGGGGGACCAGAGTACAACCGGCCGCGGCGGCCGGCCACCAGCACCTTGGTTTACCAAAAGAATCGTGTGATTCATTTAATTGTGAGTAACCAAACATCCCCTGGTCCATCCGGGCGCGCAAGCCCCTGTCATCGCCATACCCTGCACAGAGACACTGGGCCCCGGGGCAACGATCCCTACCCACGGAGGGGTTAACATCCGGCTGCCACTACACCGCCCCCGGGTATCCCACAACAGCAGCGGTGGTGTCCAACTTCACCACACACCGTGGGTGGCGTCACGAACTGAATACGGCCAAGGTCGTACAACTACGTCCCCCTTTTCATTCGGCGTGTCCGCGTGACCCCCGGGTCCGGAGGATCCCTCGAGCCACACAGCGGGTCCGGATCCGAGCAGCCCGGCTGCTGCGGGCGTTCGGCCGGCACATTATCATCAATAAGACTCCTGTCACAATGAATAGGGAGAGTAAGAGACCATGGCTCCTAGACTAGCCCTCAGACTAGGGGGGCCCTAGCTATCTCCTATATCAGAGTTACCTCTGAAGGTGAGGATGTCTGAGCCGCCAACCTGACCCTGCTCCTGACCACCCCCTCCCTCCCTACCCCGGACTTGAACAGAAGTATGATAAAACCAACAGAGATAGACAAACAGGGGAACCCAAAACTCCATCTCACAGCAGCTCACACAAAGGTTTAAGACAATAAAAGGTAAAGAGGAAAATAGGAACAGGGAGGAAAAAGCAAGACAACAAAAGGATTTCACAACAACTCCAAGCAAAACGCAATAAAGTCACCAGCAGGACTGGGTCACAACAGCACACAGACCCACACAGAAAAGCTATAGTCAGTGTGGGAAGCCAGATTCCACCATCTTAAAAAGGCAGGGAGTAACTGTGATAGGTTTCCAACAGTGTGTGATCCCATCTCTTGCTAGTCTGACCATTTAAGAGCAAACCATAGTGTGAAGTGTCAGAATCTGTAGTGTGAACAGCATCTGATGCCACCATAACACTCAGTGAGTTTTGAGCAAAACTGTGTGACACTGGCGTGATGACCTTCTGCTCCTAAGCAGCCTGCAGTTTGTGCCGCTCTCTGAGAAACAGCACCGGATCGGGGCACTTCTTGCCGATTCTTTAACAATTGGTTCACGAGAATGAGTAAGAAGCGGCTGAATGTCATCCATGGACATGGGAGAGGTGTATTGAAGCTTTTTATGTGTCAGTGAGAAAGAAGCCTGAGGGAAATTTGTGTTTTAGAGAATTTGTTCAGGATGTACCGTAGGTTGAAAAAGATAATGTTGGAATAGACCGTAAGGAGCCCTCACTATTGAGCTGCATGAGACTCACAATTTTCTAATAGCTGCCCTGCCATGTTAGTCTTCCTGTGGATTGCAGCTACAGTCTGCGTTTCATAGAAGACTGCAATTTTTGCTGTAAACTGAAAATGCTGTAGTATTGTAGTATATAGTACAAAAGACTACAGTTGCAGACACAAGATTCCTATGAAAGCTAACAAAATACAAAAAAGTTTTTTTTTAAAAAATGTTTAAATCATTCCCCACTTTCTACCTTCAAAAGTAAAGAAATTAAAAATAAATGAACATATTTGGTATTGCATCTAAAAAAGTTAAATCTATCAAAATATAACATTATTCAAACCATATGTTATATGGAAAAAGAAAAAAAAAGAAATTGAAATTCACACTTCCCCACAAAACGCAATAAAAAACAATGATAATGTCAAATGTACCCAAAAATAATGTGAATAAAAATGTGAGCTCGGGGAGCAAAAAACAAGCCCTCACTTGGATCAAATGATGAAAAAAAGGGACAGGTCTAAAAAAATGACTGTTTTGAGGGGAAATTTTAACCCTGCGCTTTACAGTTATTCGCCAAAAACCCCTCTTATTTACTGTTTGGATGTGTGAGGTCATATATTGGCTGCTTTGACAGGTAGCCTGAATATTTATCAAGTGGTCTATAGCAACCAATCACAGCTCAGCTTCTGTTTTGCTACAGGTCATTAATCGGAGCTGTGATTTGTTGCTATAGGCAACGAAGGACATTCTTAGTATAAGAAGTTTATATGTGAGGTAATATCAGTGGAGAGATGGATAGAGAGAGACAGAGAGAGTGACAGAGAGAGAGAGGGACATAGAGAGAGACAGACAGACAGAGACAGACAGACAGAGACACAGAGACAGACAGAGAGAGACACAGAAACAGACAGAGAGACAGAGAGAGTGACAGAGAGACAAAGAGAGAGGGACATAGAGACATACAAACAGAGAGAGACCCCCAACTCCCCATAACCCTGATCCCCTCCCAAATCACTTACTGTATTTTTCTTGCTTTGGCAACACTAATTGTATTTTGGTCCTGCCAATAAAGCATATTTAAATTTGACAGAGACAGAGAGAGAGAGACAGACAGAGACAGACAGAGGCAGACAGAGGCAGACAGAGAGAGACAGACAAAGAGACAGTCAGAGACACACAGAGAGAGACAGAAAGAGACAGACAGACAGAGAGAGCGACAGAGAGACAGACACAGAAAGAGACCGACAGACAGAGAGAGACAGACAGAGACAGAGACAGAAATATAGAGAGAGAGAGAGACACACACACACACAGAGAGACAGAGAGAGAGAGAGACAACGAGAGCGACAGATAGAGACAGAGATAGAGACAGACAGAGCGACGCTTAGTTACTATCCTGGACAGTGCTGGGGACTACAGCTAGTGCTTTATAAAGACACATATCCTATTATGTTATAATTTTCATTATTAAAAGTGTGCTACAACATTTGTAGCCTGGTGTTGCATCATAACAAATAGAATGTAATATTTTGAATTTATTCTATGTTACTATATGTTTCTAATCTTTGTCCTGTGGAATTTTTCAATAAAAAGTTTAAAAAAATAAATTGGGGGGTATTGGTGTTATTACACCCATCCTGGACATGTCTGCCACTTATTTTAAGAGAGAGCAAAGCTTCATAGAAAGAGGGCATAGGAGACCCCAACCAAGATATTCAATATAATTTACTCCACAAAGGTAGTGTAAATACAACAGAAATGTCAGCTAGTGCCTGATTGTAGGACATTTCTTGTGGTGGCACAAGTAAGTTGAAAAATGCACAAAAATCATTATGAGGCAAACACTGTTTTATGCACTTTATTGTGTACTGTGTCTCACATACATGTGCATGAGGCTGGAGTGTGAACAGGTAACATGTCTATGAGAGTAGCAGTAGGGTGGGCGCTGTGAAAGCAATTCCTCCTGTGACCCTAGTACTCCAGTCCAACACTGGCCACACCATGACCACATATTACCAGCATATACTGTAGAACAGTGACCTTTACGTCTATGGCTCTTAATAAAAACCACTGTACGAAGACCACAATTACTCCACGTAGTGTTAGGGCGGTGTCACTTGGTACGATATATCGTGTGATCGCACGAGCGATCGTACCCGCCCCCGTCGTTTGTGTGTCACGAGCAATCAGTTAACCCCCTGTCACAAGTACTTACCTCCCGGACGACCTCGCTGTGGGTGGCAAACATCCTCTTCCTGAAGGGGGAAGGACATTCTGCGTCACAGCGACGTCACACAGCGGCCGGCCAATAGAAGCGGAGGGGCGGAGATGAGCGGGACGTAACATCCCGCCCACCTCCTTCCTTCCGCATTGCCGGCGGGACGCAGGTAAGCTGTGTTCGTCGTTCCCGGGGTGTCACACGTAGCGATGTGTGCTGCCTCGGGAACGATAAACAACCGGAGCACAGAAGGAGGAACGACATTTTGAAAATGAACGACGTGTCAACAAGCAACAATAAGGTGAGTATTTTTGCTCGTTCACAGTTGTTCGTAGCTGTCACACGCTACGATATGTCTAACGATGCCGGATGTGCGTCACGGAATTCGTGACCCCTGACAACATATTGCCCGCGTGTGACGCCGCCCTTATACTGCAATTATACATAGGGGTTTTATATAAATAGTATAAGTATATACAGTACGCATAAAAATAGTGACTCACCGGTGACGTCTCCAATTGGAGGCACTCCTTTTTTCTTTTTGACTTCATCCAGTGCATACAGGTAGGACTTCTTTCTGATATTTCTTGACTCTGCAAAATGTAACATAAAGTTACATACTATCTATGGCTGAACACTCTTTCTGCCAGAATTATATGAGCTAGAACTTCCTTTCTCTCAATTCCCAAATGTATTTCTCCTGTCATTCTTACATAGCCCAAACTAAATGCTTGCCTTTTATTTATGCCTAATAAGTTCATAATTTATGGAACCGTCTGTGGTGAGTGCTGTGTTTAGTATCAATCTCAACTTGAAAAATGTATGTCTGGACTAATGCATAACTAGTTAGTTATTTGTTTATGTTGATAGATCAGACTTTTTTTGAACACAGTGATAACTCAAATGTGTAATTGTTTTGTTTTATTAATTGGCAGCTAATGTATCCTAATTTGCACATCAGAATTTTGCATCGTGCCAGTAGAGTGAAGCATAAGACCATGTGTTTGAGAGAACCACTGATAGAGACAAAGATTGTCCCACATTTTTTTAAAAAACCATTCCTCTAAAACATATTCAGGATACAGTTATAAAATTATTATGGGCTTAAAGTGCAGACTCTCAGCTTTAATTTGAGGCTATTCACATCCTAATTGAAGGGTTTAGGAATTACAGTTCCTTAATATGTAGCTGCCTCTTATTCAAGGGACCAAATGTAATTGGACAATTTTCCTGAAAAGCTCTTTAACCCCTTCATGACCAACCGATTTTTCGCTTTCAGTTTTTTTCATTCGCCATTCTTCTTCTGAGAGACGTAACTTTTTTATTTTTCAGTCAATATGGTCATGTGAGGGCTCATTTTTTGCAGAACGAGCTGTAATTTTAAATTAAACCATAAGTTGTACCATATAGTGTACTGGAAAATGGCCAAAAAAATTCCAAATGCAAAAAAATTGTAAAAAAAAGTGCGATAGCACTATAGTTTTTGAGATATTTTATTCACTGTGTTCTCTATATGGTAAAAGCGATGTGTGGGTGTGATGCCTCAGGTCAGTGCGAGTTCGTAGACACCAAACATGTATAGGTTTACTTTTATATAAGGGGTTAAAAAAAAAAATCGGAAGTTTGTCCAAAAAAAGTGACGCATGTTTACGCCATATTCCGTGACCCGTAGCGTTCTCATTTTTTGGGATCTATGGCTCAGTGACAGCTTATTTTTTGTGTCTTGAGCTGACGTTTTTAACTGTTCCATTTTTGCACAGATGCTACGTGTTGATCACCTGTTATTGCATTTTGCGCAAAAGTTGTGGCGACAAAAAAAATGTCATTTTGGCATTTGGAATTTTTTTGCCGCTACGCCGTTTACTGATCAGATTAATTATTTTATATTTTGATAGATCGGGCGTTTCTGAATGCGGCGATACCAAATGTGTGTATATTTTTTATTTTTTTAACCCTTTAATTTTCAATGGGGCGAAAGGGGGGGATTTGAACTTTTAGTTTTTTTTTTTAAAACTTTTTTTTTTACTTTTTTTTTATTTTACTATTTCCCCTAGGGGGCTATAGTGATCAGCAATACGATTGCTTTGCCCTATCTGCTGATCACAGCTACACAGCTGTAAACAGCAGATACGGTCACTTTCTGCTTCACTTGGCTCCGGGCCGAGTGAAACTGAAAGTAGTTCATGTCTAGCACAGGAGTCATCACATGACCCTGTGCTACCATGACAACCACCAGAAGTCACGTAATCACGTCACGTGACTTCCGGTATCGGGCAGTAAGTAAAAGTTTACCGAGATCGCGATTATAATGGCACTGTCACATATTGACAGTGCCATTTAAGGGGTTAAACGGCATGAGCAGATAACGATTCTGCTCGCGCCTAGCAGGCACACATCTCACCTGTGAAAATCAGCTGAGATGTGTGCCGATCGCGGCATGCTGCCAGCGGCAGACCGCGGGCAGTAACATTATGACCACTAGGACATAATATTACTGCCAGCGGTCGTTAAGGGGTTAATGGGCTGCATGGGATATGCCCTCATTTATCCATCATCAATTAAGTAGGTAAAAGGTCTGGAGCTAATTCCAGGTGCGGCATTTGCATTTTAAAGCTGTTGCTGTGAACCCACAACATGCAGTCAAAAGCGCTTCCAATGGAAGAGAAACAGGCCATCATTAGGCTGCAAAAAAAAGAAGAAATCCATCAGATAAATAGAAGAAATCTAAACGTTAGGAGTGGACCAATCAACAGTTTGGTACATTCTGCAAAAAAAAAAAAAAACAAAAAGAGTGAACTTGTGAGTTTGGGAACTCAAAAAGGCCTGAAAGTCCAAGAAGACAACTGTGGTGGATGATTACAGAATCCTTTCTAGGTTGAAGAAAAACCTTTCACAACATCCATCCAAGTGAAGAACACTCTCCAGAAAGTAGGTGTTTCAGTGTCTAAAGGCCGCTTTGCACGTTTCAATTTAACGTGCGATCGCATTTGCGAACGCACCCGCCCCCATTGTTTGTGCGGCGAACATCCACTTCCTGAAGGGGGAGGGACATTCGGCGTCACAGCGACGTCACACAGCAGCCAGCCAATAGAAGCGGAGGGGCGGAGATGAGCGAGACGTAACATCCCGCCCACCTCTTTCGTTCCGCATTGCCAGCGGGACGCAGGTAAGCGGTGTTCATCATTCCCAGCGTGTCACACACAGCGATGTGTGCTGCCTCGGAAACAATGAACAACTGGACGTTCAATTTTTATTTGTATGGGATCAACGTTTTTGCGTACAATCGGAATCGCACGTAGGTTTCACATGCTACTACAACACTAAGGATGCCGGATCTGCGTCACTTACGACGTGACGCCGCCGACACATCATTAGATATATTGTAGCGTGTAAAGCCCGATTAAGTCTAACATAAAGAGAAGATTTCATGAGAGAAAAGACAGAGCGTTCACCACAAGGTGCAAACCATCAATCAGCCTTAAAAATAGGCTAGATTAGACTTTGTCAAAAAATATCTAAAGAAGCCAGCCCAGTTCTGGAAATGCATTTTTGGACAGATTAAACTAAGATCAACCTGTATTAAAATTATGGGAAGAAGAAAGTATGGAGAAGGCTTGGAACGGATCATGATCCAAAGCACAGGACATCCTCTGTAACACATGATGGAGGCAATGTGATGGGCAGGCATGCATGGCTTTCAATGGCCCTGGGTCACTTGTGTGTACTGGTGATGTGACTGAAGACAGAAGAATCTGGATTTATTCTGAAGTGTACAATGATATACATTCTGCTCAGATGCATCCGAATGCAGCAGGGTTAATTGGACGGCGCTTCATAGACCAGTAAAGTGAATACGATTTCTGAAATCTCATGCAGGTGCGGCTTAATTTTTCCTTGCACATTTGAACCTTCAAACCATTTCCTTTAAATCTGCAGCATGACAAGTCTTTTTTATTATTATTATTATTATATATTATTACGGAGTTATTGCAGCATTTTTCACCAATCTAACTAAATGGGGGGGGGGGGGAAGTAAAAAAGCTTTAAGTAAAAACTTGGAAAACTCTCTGATTTGATATTGATGACCTATCTGAAGAAGATGTCAACAATATCATGTGACCAGAAAACCCTGTTAGGGTAAGAGGAGATGTTTAATATTTGCAGCATATTTTTCTGCTACAAAAACTAGTGTTGGCAGCAGGAAAAATAATAGCTAAAATATGTCATTTTTTGACGAGTAAGTTGGATAGGTGAAAAATGCTGCAAAAATGCTGAAAGAACTGACCTGCTGCAGATTTGAAAAAGAAATGGTTTGAAGGTGCAAGGAAAAGATAGGCAACGTGTGCAAGAGACTTCACTATCAGTGTAAAATGCTGTGTATTTTTCCGTCTTAAAAAGAGGTGGGAAATAACATGACATACGCAATGTGTGAACAAGACCTTAATCACATACTATGATTTACATGGTATCCGCCTTTAGCTTTAGGCTATGTGCCCACGCTGCGGAAAATGCGCGGATTTTGCCACGGATTTCTCGCGGAAAAGCCGCGGATTTCCCAAAAATCTGCAGCACAGGTACTTTCCAGCCACTTGTATGGCATTTTGGAAATGCTGTGCCCACGCTGCGGATTTTTCCGCAGCGGATTTTGTGCGGATTTTGGTCCGGAAAAATCTGCAACATGTCAATTATTGTTGCGGATTTTCATCCGGATTTTGGCTTTAAAATTGGGAAAAAAAAATAAAAAATCCGCACCAAAATCCGCATCAAATCCGCGGCAATTCCGGCAATTCAAAGATGCGGATTTTGCGGGAAAGCTGCGGATTTTGATGCAGAAAAATCCGCAGCTACATTCTCCCGTGGACACATAGCCTTAGCCAGCCAATTGGAAGGCTCACACCATTTTTATATCTTCAGTGGTCTGCTGTTCTTTGTCAGATATAGCCCTGTGTTTCACTAGAGCTACACCCTTTACTGGTACGGTACACACCTTGCTGTTTTGTCCCATGTTTGACCTCACCCTGTTATTCTGACGTTCCTCCTGCCTGCTGATTCTGTACCTCGCCTGACATCATGGTTTTGACCTCGGCCTGTTTTTTGGACATTCCTCCTACCTTCTGATTTTGTACCTTGCTGACTTCCTGGTTTTGACCCTGCCTGGTTACTATCCCAGTCTGTTGACTGTAGCCTTTCCATAGGCAGCAAACTCCTCGGCCTTGCAGTAAATCTAGAGCCCTGTATAGGGGTTAAAGGGTTTCAGGGTACCTTGGGATCTTCCTTAGTGAGTAGCTTGCCCTAGTCGGTTCTGGTTAACCATTATGTGTCTGTGGTCCCGGACTGCTGTTACAATACAGTACAGTTAAACATTGTGACTCACCGAGGACATCTCTAATTGGTCCAATTGCAGACATTCGGTTTTGCTTTTTGTCTTTTTTGAGTGCACACTGCTAAAACTTCTCTCTGCCATGTCTTGTCTCTGCACAATTGAACACAAAGATATTTATGGCTGATTGCTCCTACAACCAGCACTATATGTACAAGAACTTTGTTTTGCTCACTTCCCAGCATGCATTGCTCCTGTCTCTGTTGCATAGCCCAAAACCAAAAGCTTGCCTTCCTTTTATGCCTGAATGCAGAGTGACAGACTGGAGAGAACACCTCATCCCATTTTCTGTAATCCCAGTCTTGGTGTTTCTGCTGCTGAAGATGGATTACACTTTGCAACAGGCAGTGGACAGCAAGTTACACATAAGGGAGATACCGAGTGGGGAAAAAAATTCCAGGTTTGGTGAAAAAGCTAAACACCCCCCCCCCCCCAATTGCAACATTGTATTTTGGGGTTCGCTCTTATGCCATTCATTATATGGTAAGAATTATGTGGTATCACGATTCACCATGTCAGTATGATTACCGTGAGACAAAATTTTTATTATATTAGGTGTGAAAATAATTTTGAAATTTGTATACAAATAAAAATGTTCTTGGTTTGTGTTATTTTCCAAGACCCATAGCAAGTTATTGTTTAGTTGATGTAGCTGTGTGAGGACTGTTTTTTTGTGGGGTGAGCTGACATTTCTTATTAATACCATTTTGGGAGAGTTACATCGTTATGATCGCTTCTTATTGAATTTTTTGCGTGTTGTGACGACTCCCAAAAAAAGTGAATTTGAATGGTGCGGATATAATTTGACCCCTGCGGATCAGACATGTATTACCTATTTTTTTTTATAGCTGATGGATGACGATCATGGGACAACTCCTTTAACCCCTTCAAGACCGGCCGAGTTTACGCTTTCTGTTTTTTATTTTCGCAATTCTTCTTCCGAGAGACGTAACTTTTTCATTTTTCAGTCAATATGGTCATGTGAGGGCTCGTTTTTTCCAGAACGAGCTGTACTTTTAAATGAAGCCAAGATTTTTACCATACAGTGTACTGGAAAATGGCAAAAAAATTCCAAATGTGGAAAAATTGCAAAAGAAAAGTGTGCCTCAGGTCAGTGTGAGTTCGTGGACTCCAAAAATGAATAGATTTACTTTTATCTAAGGGGTTAAAAAAAATCAGAATTTTGTCCAAAAAAAGTGGCTTACGTTATGCACCATTTCCGCGTCCCACAGCTTTCTCATTTTTCAGGATCTATGGCTCAATGATGGTTTATTTTTTGCTTCTCAAGCTGATGTTTTTAACTGTACCATTTTTGCACAGATGCTACATTTTGATCGCCTGTTATTGCATTTTGCGCAAAATTTGTGGTGACCGAAAAACGTAATTTTGGCGTTTGAAATTTTTTTGCTGCTACATTGTTTACTGATCAGATTAATTGATTTTGTATTTTGATAGATCGGGCGTTTCTGAAAGTGGCAAAACCAATAGTGTGTATATTTTTTATTTTTTTAGCCCTTTAATTTTCAATGGGGTGAAAGAGGGGTGATTTGAACTTTTAGGTTTTTTATTTTTTTTATTTTTTAACCCCTTCAGCCCCCGGGCACTTTCTGTTTTTGCGTTTTTGTTTTTTGCTCCTTTTATTCCGAGAGCCATAACTTTTTTATTATTCCGTCAATCTTGCATTATGAGGGCTTGTTTTTTGCGGGACGAGTTGTACTTTTAAATGAAACCATAGGTTTTACCATATATTGTACTGGAAAACAGCAAAAAAATTCCAAGTGTGGAAAAACTGCAAAAAAAGTGTGATCGCACAATAGTTTTTGGGATGTTTTATTCACCGTGTTCACTATATGATAAAACTGATGTATCTATGTGATGCCTCAGGTCGGTGCGAGTTTGTAGACACCAAACATGTATAGGTTTACTTGTATCATCAGATCGCGCACACACACACACACATACATAAGATCGCACACACACACACAGTCATCACATCCGTCGATACTGATTGTTCCGGCCTGCAGGGGAACCTGGGACGCAGTGCAGTGGAGCACGAGGACCTGCAATGAAAAGCATAGAGGACTTGCGGTAGAACGTATCAATGTGCTCCACCACAGGTCCTCCATGCGTTCCACTGCAGGTCCTCATGCTCCAGTGCACTGCGTCCAAGGTTCTTCTGTCGGCCAGAATCAATCGGTATCGCTGGATGTGGTGAATGTATGTGATCTGATGTGTGATTGTGTGTGTGTGAGCAATTGAGCAAGTGTACGATCTGATGTGTGTGTGTGCAATCTAATGTTTTTGTGCGATCCGCCACAGGTCCCTGATGCGTTTCACTGCAAGTCCACCCTTTCGGCGTCTGGTGAGTTTTCTGTCTTCTCTCTTTTGGGCTGGCTGCTTTCTATAATGAAGTGTCCTGCAGTATTTTTTTTAGCTGCATGGACACTAATTCTTTAACCGCAATTAGGGCTTATTTTGGGGGTAGAGTTTATCTTTAAGCCTTATGCCAAAAATGCAGAAATTTCCTGCTAGGGCTTATTTTTGGGTTAGGTCTGTCACGATTCTCTGTGCAGAGCATCTCACAGACCTGAAGATGCTCTGCAGCGCTTACAGATCTGACAGTGTGTCCATTCCTTGTGCAGAGCATCTTGCCTTTGTATATGCTCTGCGGCAGTTACAGATCTGGCTGTGTGTCTATTCCTTTGTGGAGAGCATCTTGCCTTTGGAGATGCTCTGCGGCGCTGTCCTTGTTAATGAACTAGCAGCTTAGTCACTATACTGGAGTCCAGATTGGTTTTGGGAGGTGCTGGTTACTCAGCTGTTCCATCTTCCGGGTAATTGCTCAGGCATCTTTACTGAGCATGCTCCCCGAGAACTCTGCCAGTTGTATTCTCTGGCTCTGCTTTGTTTCCATAGTTTGTGTATCTGCTAGTATTCTGATCATGGTATTCTGACCCTGGACTGTTATTGGACTTCCCTCTCTCTGCTCCCTATTCCTGTTGTGCATTCCTGTCTTGGACTCCGGACTGTTATCTATGTCTTTGTTTGCTTCCTTTTACTACTTTGTGCTCTACTGGTATTGTGACCTTCGGATTGTGCCCTGACTACGTCTCTGTTTACCCCTTATGATTATACGTGAACCCCTATTACCACACCCTGGCCCTCCTTACTACCCTTCTGTTCATGCGACCCTGTTAGGTAGTGACAAGGTTACATTACACCTGGCCTGACTTTTTTCTCCCCTGCCATGGATCCTCTATGTACTCTCTGGGAATAAGTGCCAAATCTGACTCAGTTAACCCAGGATCTAGTCATGGAGCAGCAGAGATCAGCGTCTTCCCAGACTCAGTTGCAGGGGCAATTTTCTATTACTGTGGGTACCTCCCAGAACCTCTCACTACTGACTGACGTGCACTTAGCTTTCCTGAACCCTTGGTAGCTCTCCCTGATAAGTTCTCAGGTGAGAAAGACCAGTTCAGAGTCTTTAGGGAGAGTTGCAAATTATGTTTTGCATTACGACCCTGATCATCAGGGAATGTGAGTTCCAGCGGGTGGGAGTTCTGTCCCTTTAAAGAGGAAGTCCCCAGACCTGGCCTTTTTCTCTATCTCCGGTAGCCCCAGAACGGTCTTCCGTTTATGCCCTGGGACTGATTTATGACGAACCTGACAGAGTCCAGGTGGCAGAGGCTAAGATCATGAATCAGACAAAGGGAGGCTGCACTGCGGAGTTGTATAGTTCGGAGTTCAGACAGTGGTTATCTGAGGTCCTGTGGAACGACGCACAAAAAATGTCAGTATTTCAGAGGCCTGTCCGATACGTTAAAGGACGCTCTGGTTTTCCATCCACCTCCGGGTTTCCTGGGGTAGGCCATGACTCAGACTATCCGTATTGATCGTAGGATACGGGAGAGACAAGAGGTTCAACAGGAGGTTCCCTTCAGTCCTCCCAGCCAGGATTATCTCACTGTGACAGATCCTATGGAAGTCGGTACAGCTAGTGTTAATGAAAAGGAGAGGAGACAGCGTTGCAAGCTCAGGTTTTGCTTCTACTGTGGTCACACTGGACATTTCTGGAAGGACTGCTTAGCTCACCCTTGTGCAGACGAGTTGTCAGGAAACACCTAAGTCTGGGTGCTTATCGAGGCGGTCACCCAGACTTCAAGGTACCGCTTAACTCCTCAAGTAAAGTATTGGTGAATGTTTAACTGTTCTTTGAGAAGTGATTCATTTCAGCATCTGGTTTCATTGACTGTGGGTCTTCTATGAACTTTATTGACTTTGGATTGGTGAAGAAGTTAGGTTCAGGGACAGTTAGTTTGAAGGGACCCATTCAGATTATTGCTCTGGCAAAATACCATTACTCCAGAACTTGGTCCAGTATGTAATGGTGGAATTCACGCTCAAGGTGGGATCTCTTCATACTGAGTCCATCTCTTGTTATTTTATGGATAATTTGCCAGTGGGGTTGGTGCTGGAAATAGCTTGGTTACATTTACATAATCTTGTCATTCATTGGTGCCAAAGGGATATTATCAAATGGGGTTCTGATTATCATCAAAAATGTCTCAATTCTGTGCATGTTTTCTCTTCTAGTCTGGAGGGTCTTCCTAAGTACCTGAAGGATTTCAGAGATGTTTTTTCAGAAAAAGAGGCAGAGATTTTACCACCCCATCACCCATGATTGTATCATCAATTTTGTCCCTAATGCCAAATTGCCTAAAGCATGCCTGTATAATTTATCTGCTCCTGAATGGGCAGTCATGAAGACGTACATAAGTGAGAGTTTACAGAAAGGGCATATTTGTCCATCTCCTCTCCTGTTGCAGATGTTTTTTTATTTGCCAAAAAAAGGATGGTGGACTCAGGCCCTGCCTCGATTTCCGTGAATTAAATACAATTATAGTTAAGAATACCTATCAGCTTCCACTTATCCCCGACCTAGATTATCAGCTAACTGGGGCCTAATGGTTTTCCAAGCTCGATCTTAGAGGGGCTTATAATTTAATACGCATCCGGGAGGGTGATGAGTGGAAGACAGCATTTTTAACATCCGAGGGTCAGTTTAAGAATTTTGTTAGGCCTTTTGTATTAACTAATGCGCCTCAAAATTTCAAAATTTCATGAATGGTATTTTTTTGGATTACATTGGAAGGTTTATTGTGTTTTTGGACGATATTCTGATTTACTCACCTGGTTTAGAATCTCATTATGGACATATCCGATCTGTGTTACAAAGGCTTAGGAAAAACTCCTTATTTGCAAAGTTTGAAAAATGTACATTTGCCGTGCAGGAAACTTCTTTTCTAGGGTTCATTGTGTCTGTGGGTGGTTTTAAAATGGACCCTGTGAAGGTACAAGCTATTATTGATTGAGTGCAACCTAGCGACCTCAAGGCTCTACAACATTTTTTGGGGTTCGCCAATTACTATAGAACATTTATTAAGGGATTTTCCCAGATTGTTAAACCCCTGACACATAAGGGGGTGGATCTGAGGGTTTGGTCGCCTAAAGCGGTTGGGGGCCATTCTTAAGTTAAAGGAATGATTTACATCCGCTCCGGTCCCTATTTAGCTGGATCTCTCGAGACCGGTAATTGCAGAGGTAGATGTGTCGCGGGCGGAGGAGGGGACGCCGCGCTCTCCCTACTGCTCGGGTCCGGCTGCCGCTGCTGCTGCGGCCTCTGCTGCTCGGTGGCTCGAGCGATGGGCCGGATCCCGGGGACTCGAGCGGCGCTCCTCACCCGTGAGTGAAAGGGGATTGGGTTTTGGGATAGTTTATTGTCCGTGACGCCACCCACGGTTCTGGTGATTTGTTAACACCACCGCTGCTCTGTATGGGGAGCCCGGGAGTGATGGTATGGAGCAGCCAGTTGTTGATGTGCCCCTCCGTGGGTAGGGGTTGTGGTGCTCCCGGGGCCCAGTGATGGGATTGGAATGGTGGACAGGCGGGTCTGGGGCCTGTGGAGGTGCAGGGGCAGCGCTGTGCCGCACGGCACGGAGGTACTCACTCAGCCAGTAAACACGACACAGTTCTCGGTAAACAAACGGCTGGTTGGACGGGTCCCTCGGACGGTTACGGTGCTGCGGTTCCCTGCAGTTAGCGGTGACGGTCTCTTCCCTGCACCTATGTAAAGTCTCTTTGGTAGCGATGGGTCCCCACCGGTTACCCGCTCCCCGGCTTGGATATGTGCCGGAGGAGCCTCTCTCTTGCCCGCAGGCGCTGGCCCTGGGAAACTGGTGCCTTGGCGGTGGCGGTGTCTCCCCTCAATGGTCGGACTGTTGCCTTCAATCGGGACTTGGTTGTTAGGAGACAGAGGTCCCCTTCACTGACGGATTTGGCAAATTATGGTGACTCCTAGCCTTGCCGGGATCCGAAAGGCCCCTGCCCTGGTGCTGACTGTTCTTCGCATACTGCTCCGGTACCGCCGGGTCACTACCCGTCCGCGGTCCTTCCAGCAACCTCCGAGCAGTCCCCCTGCAGACTATCACCGCCGTCTGCTGACCTTGCTGTCACAGTCCGGGGCACACACCCGGACCAACTTCAGGCTTGCTTAACTGTTCCTTTTCTGTCACCACTCTTACTGTCCTCCTTTACCACTTCACTCCCTTCTACTTTCACTTCCTTCACTAGACTCTCCTTCTCACTCAAGCTCTGCCTGAGCTAAACTGCCTGGTTTTCCCGCCTCCAGGGCTGTGAACTCCTCGGTGGGCGGAGCCAACCGCCTGGCCCACCCCCTGGTGTGGACATCAGCCCCTGGAGGAAGGCAACAAGGATTTTGGGTTAGCTAGGTGTACCTGCAGGGAATGTGGGGGTGCATGTGGTGTTGTGACCTGTGACCCCTGGCTTGCCCAGGGCGTCACATTCCCCCTTAGCAAAATGCAGACCATCCTCGGGCTGCCCGTCCAACACCGGTTTTATTTTCCTTTTGTTTTTCTGTAAAAGATAAAACGGTAACATATCTACAAATTATGGCATCATCCCACATCGGGAGGTTCAGTTCTTAAACGTTGCAAACATTAAAACGGTTAACGGTTACGGTCTCCGCTCTCTCCCACCCAAGTAACCTGGCCCTGATGCTGCCCCTAGAACCCAGGCAGCACCCCTTGACCCCAGTCCAGCACAAGTTACCCGAGCGGGATCTATCCTTCCCCTCCAGAGGGTAGCCACCGGTTCCTGTGGTGGCTGGGCCCCAGCCTGCTCTGCTGCGGGCCCTCCCTCCACCTTGCCTCTCCGGAGGCGGTAAATGCGGAAACGGTACCGGTAACACAACTTATTTACAAGCCACTTAACGTTTGTGGTTGCCCTGCAAGTTCACGGGCTTGTCCATAGAAAGTTCTCTATGCAAACTTTCAAACGGTCCCCACGGGGACAACGGTGCCAGCAACGGCCGGTTCAATCACATGTTAATCAGATGAACTTCACGGTTTCATTGTACTTATCATCATTTAACTTTTCAAACTTTCAAAACTCGTAAACATGCTGACTGGTGGTCCCAACGGGGACGGTGCAACGGTGCTCCGCTGCCGTTATTCCGAGTCCTCAACATCACCTGAGGGAGGGGGGCGCGGCGCTCACACGGGACTCCTGGCTGCCCCTTAGCTTAGCGTCCAGCGCGAACCACCCCCTCTCCCCACAGTGCCGGGTGTACTGCACGATGTCGCCCGGCATCAAGTTACGACCGGGATGCTCTTCAGGCAGGTGGGCATTCACATCCCGCCGGGCTATAAACACTTCGGCCTCCAGGCCCGGTTCATAGATGAACCCATAGCCCCGGCGGACATCAAACCGCCTCACCTGCCCTTCGTACAGCGGGCCCTGGACACGGAACGTTGCCTGACGGAGGTTTTCCTTTTCCCGGATTGCACGGGCCACCAGCTCCGCTTTCTTCCTCTCTCTCTCACCGATCTCCGGACCCAACGGTACCGGCTCCCTGTCCAAATACGGCGCTGCTGCGAGCTCCGGCGCACGGGTCGGGCCCCGCAAGACCTGTTTGACATTGCCCACCGCTGGTACTTTGGGCGTCAGGTCCTGCGGTGACGTGGCCTTAGACGCTGCCTTGCATCGGCAACCCGGCGCAACCTCAGCCGAGGTGTGGGGGATGGGCACAGGGGCTTTCCGCAGTTGGGCCTTCGGCACGGAGCGGGTCATCGGCTCCGGCTCGGGGACTTTCTCGGGGGACGCCTCCGGTTCGGCTTTCGGGGCTTTCCAGGGCAGCACCTCCGGTCGGCTGCGAGCTCCGGCTACAGGTCGGTCCGCTGGGGCGGACGGGCTGGGTATCGCTACCGGTTGCGGTGGTAGCGGGCCTAGTGGCGGGGTCACGGCTTCCGGGACGGGTGGCGAGGGAGGCAGCAGGGGGAGAGGGTTTGGACCGGGTCCCGCAGCCGCGATGACCGGCCCTTCAAGGGCATCGGGGCGTGGGTCACTCACCCTCCATTCCTCTGCTTCCTCCTCGCGTCTCCGCACGGTCGCTATGACGTCTGCCATGTCGGTCTCCCACTCCTCCATGAGGAGCTGCATCTTGACCTGCAGCCTTTGGTAGAGCTGCGCGGTCCGGATCTCCACCCACGCCGCGGTTCCAGGCACTGGGGGCTACGGTGTTGCAGGACGGCATCCACATGCTGCTGGCGGCTTCTCCCAGGAACAAGATGTCTGCAGAGTCCTGGCGTCCCTGCTTTTATAGCCGCGGCTACATGCGTCCAGTCGCCATTTCGTCCCCCTTAGCCTTTTTCCGGCCCCTCCTCTTTCGGGGCGGGGTTTTGGCCTTTGCGCCTCTGCTACTCGAGAAGACGCTCAAGCGGGAACTTTTCGTGCCAAAGATGGCGACTTCTGAAATTTTCCGGCCGGATACCTCCGGCGGTCACAAGGCGCACCTCTACCCAATGGCAGAGCGGTAAGATCCTGTTCGTGACGCCAAGTTGTCGCGGGCGGAGGAGGGGACGCCGCGCTCTCCCTACTGCTCGGGTCCGGCTGCCGCTGCTGCTGCGGCCTCTGCTGCTCGGTGGCTCGAGCGATGGGCCGGATCCCGGGGACTCGAGCGGTGCTCCTCGCCCGTGAGTGAAAGGGGATTGGGTTTTGGGATAGTTTATTGTCCGTGACGCCACCCACGGTTCTGGTGATTTGTTAACACCACCGCTGCTCTGTATGGGGAGCCCGGGAGTCATGGTATGGAGCAGCCAGTTGTTGATGTGCCCCTCCGTGGGTAGGGGTTGTGGTGCTCCCGGGGCCCAGTGGTGGGATTGGAATGGTGGACAGGCGGGTCTAGGGCCTGTGGAGGTGCAGGGGCGCAGGGGCAGCGCTGTGCCGCACGGCACGGAGGTACTCACTCAGCCAGTAAACACGACACAGTTCTCGGTAAACAAACGGCTGGTTGGACGGGTCCCTCGGACGGTTACGGTGCTGCGGTTCCCTGCAGTTAGCGGTGACAGTCTCTTCCCTGCACCTATGTAAAGTCTCTTTGGTAGCGATGGGTCCCCATCGGTTACCCGCTCCCCGGCTTGGATATGTGCCGGAGGAGCCTCTCTCTTGCCCGCAGGCGCTGGCCCTGGGAAACTGGTGCCTTGGCGGTGGCGGTGTCTCCCCTCAATGGTCGGACTGTTGCCTTCAATCGGGACTTGGTTGTTAGGAGACAGAGGTCCCCTTCACTGACGAATTTGGCAAATTATGGCGACTCCTAGCTTTGCCGGGATCCGAAAGGCCCCTGCCCTGGTGCTGACTGTTCTTCGTATACTGCTCCGGTACCGCCGGGTCACTACCCGTCCGCGGTCCTTCCAGCAACCTCCGAGCAGTCCCCCTGCAGACTATCACCGCCGTCTGCTGACCTTGCTGTCACAGTCCGGGGCACACACCCGGACCAACTTCAGGCTTGCTTAACTGTTCCTTTTCTGTCACCACTCTTACTGTCCTCCTTTACCACTTCACTCCCTTCTACTTTCACTTCCTTCACTAGACTCTCCTTCTCACTCAAGCTCTGCCTGAGCTAAACTGCCTGGTTTTCCCGGCTCCAGGGCTGTGAACTCGGTGGGCGGAGCCAACCGCCTGGCCCACCCCCTGGTGTGGACATCAGCCCCTGGAGGAAGGCAACAAGGATTTTGGGTTAGCTAGGTGTACCTGCAGGGAATGTGGGGGTGCATGTGGTGTTGTGACCTGTGACCCCTGGCTTGCCCAGGGCGTCACAGATGCGTCTGAGGTTGGAGTAGGAGCTATGTTGTCTCAAGGCCCTGAAACTTTAACCAACTTGTGACCATGTGCTATTTTAATTTATTTTTTTTTTTTTAAAAATTCTCGCTTGCAGAGAAAAATTATGATGTTGCTTGCGGTTAAACTTGTGTTTGAAGAATAGAGGCAGTTTTTGGAAGGTGCTGTTCATCGAATCACAGTTATTACTGACCACAAAAACTTAGCTTATATTGAATCTGCTAAACAGTTGATCCCTAGACAGGCCAGGTGGTCTTTATTTTTTTTGAGATTCAATTTTACCATCACGTTCAGTCCTTGGTCTAAGAACGTGAAGGCTGATGCTTTATCACGCAGTCTGGATTTTGTATCCCCTCCAGAACCTCCATCCTTTCTCAGGGTTTTGTGGTGGCTATGGTGTCCTCTGAGTTAGAAGCAGAAATCCATGATGCCCAGACATTGGCTCCTTTCACTTCTCCTGAGTCCAAGTTAATGGTTCCGGTACACCTACGGTTGCGCCTGTTACAGGAATTTTACTACTCTATGCTAAGTGGTCACCCTGGGGTCACGCCCACTCAGAGGGCTATATCCAAACTCTTCTGGTGGGCATGTATGCGTAATAGTATTAAGGACTTCATATCTGCCTGTGAAATTTGCGGGTACGCTAAAGTTAGTCATGGCCGGCCGGCCAGGGAATTGGCTCCTTTACCAGTTCCTGAAAGACCATGGACTCACGTGTCCATGGATTTCATTACCGACTTACCTGTGTCTGGTGGGGAAATGGTGGTTTGGGTGGTAGTTGACCGGTTTAGCAAACAAGAACACTTTGTTCCGTTATCATGGTTACCCAATGGAGAAACACTTTCCAAGTTATTTAGCAGTCATATAGTGAAATTGCATGGTATCCCCCTGAATATCGTGTCCGATAGAAGGGTACAAATAGTTTCTAAATTTTGGAGGGTATTCTGTAAAAGGTTTGGTATCGATTTATCTTTTTCTTCTGCTTATCAACCTGAAACCAACGGGCAGACACAGAGGAAAAATCAGTCTTTAGAACAAATTTTGCGGTGTTTCGTGTCAGCCCGGCAGAAGGACTGGTGCTCGTTCTTACCACTTGCAGGATTTGCCTTCAACAGTCATGTCAATCAGTCTACTGGAACTTCGACGTTCTTTTGCAACTAAGGTTTTCATCCCCATTTTGGTGAATTTTCCAGGATGAGCTCTGGATGCCCTGGAGTTGATGTAGCCATACAAAAAATGGGGGATGTCTAGAGGGATGTACAAAAGACTATTGGGGTAGCCCAAGGTTGCCAGAAACTTAAGGCTGATAGGAGACGCTCTTTGGGTCCCATCTTTAAGGTGGGAGATAAGGTTTTGGTGTCTTAAAAAAAAAAAATTAAACTCAAGGTGCCCTCTGCTAAATTGGGTCCTAAGTTTATTGGACCATATGAGATTGTGGAGATGATCAATCCTGTTACCTTTAGGATAAAACTGCCTCAGTCTTTGGCAAATCCCAAATGTGTTCCATAAATCCCTATTGAAAAGATTTGTTCCCTTGGCTCTGTCTCCCTGATCCTCACCTTCTCTTGTTCCTATTGACAGTGGGTTGGAGTACAAAGCACAGAGGATCGTTGATTTTCGTAGGGTCCATAATTCCCTTCAATACTTAATTAATTTGAAGGGATACAAACCTGAAGAGAGATCATGGGTTCCGTCCCATTTGGTTAGAGCCAGTCATCTGGTCAGGGCCTTCCATCTGAGGTTTCCTGGGAAACCTGGGAGTCCAGTGCCCATCCCCTTGAAGAGGGGGTACTGTCATGATTCTCTGTGCTGAGCATCTTACAGACCTGGAAATGCTCTGTGCCGTTTACAGATCTGACAGTGTATCCATTCCTGGTGCAGAACATCTTGCCTCTCCTGACTACCCTTCTGTTCATGCCACCCCGTAAGGTAGTGACAAGTGTTACAAGGTCCTATTTTTGGGAAAACATGGTATTAGTCAGGACAGCTATATGAAGTGTCGCTCACTTTGGAGGACTTGAGATCATGGAGCATTTCATGGACAAATTAATTAGTTGGAAGTTTTTTGTTTTGTTTACTTCCCTTGGGTGTGCATTGTTGGGGGAATGATGGAGAAGTGCTCACAGTATTTACTCATCTAAAAGGTTTGAGTTGGAAAACTTGAAGAGTAGAAGAATGGTGGTGATTTGTGGAGGGGTATTCCACATGATAGCAAAGCACCTGAAGACCAGGGCCAGGAACAATAGGTGGTGATAAGAACAGAATTACCTGTTCCTGAAATACATTTCCAAACTCCTCCTCGGTGTCACTTGAAAGGATATTTCCATGGTACAAACATGGCATACATCCGCGGCGATGCAGATACATCCCGCTTGTTGACTTACTGTAAGTGTCTGACCCACACGCCTGCAACAGAAACTCATGATGAAAACTGATGGCAAATTCTACATTTACATCATTTTACCTCTCTGCCTTCATTAATGACAATAAGATGTTTAGATGAATACTTGTAAAATCAGAACGAGATGATCGAAAGGTCAATAAATTGTAAAGACTTCTGTAACCAGATGTTATTTTATATGTATATTTAGTATCACACTTTTTTTCTCATTCACTTCAATGGGAAAAAACACAAAATTAAAAGGAATCTGTCACCAGGTTTTTGCTCCCCCATCTCAGAGCAGTATAATGACCCTGATTCCAGCTATGTGTCTCTTACTTAGCTGTTTGCTGTCATTTTGATAAAATCAATGTTTTCTCTGCTGCAGATCTAGCAGTTATACGGAGCTCATGAATATACTGGACTACCTGGCAGCACACCAAGTAGTCCTATAATGATAATCTACTGGTGATTAATCAGTAATTTTATCACAACTACACTAAGCAGCTCAGTAAGTGAAACAACGCTGGAATCAGGATCTCTACCCCTACATTATGGTGCTCTAAGATTAGTTGGCAAAAACCTGATAACATATTCCCCTTTAAATAAGCCACCCACAGTAAATTGTTGTGGCTCAACAATTTTATCCATGTGCTCAAGTAAAAGAAGTTATAGGATGGAACGGGGGAATTCCACGGTGGGCCCCTGTGCTGGAGTGAGCCACTTACCCCTCTAATATGAGCTGTATTTTGCCCCAGAAAAAGCAGCATCTCATCATTCAATTAACAAACTACAGTAGTAAAGTGTCAGTCTTTGCTGATAACACCAAACTATGTAGGATATTAGAAACTGACCTTGATAGTACAATATTACAAAACAATCTGGATAAGAAGTCAGAATGGGCAGACACTTGGGCAAAAGAGATTTAATGAGATTTAATGTTGATAAATGTAAAGTAATGCACCTAAAACGGAGTAAGGATTAGGATATTGCTACATTTACATTACATGCAAATAAACTCGGGACTACAGAACAGGAGAAAGGCTTGGGTATTCTGGATACAAGTAAGCTGAGCAGCAGCACTCAATGTCAAGCAGCAGCTGCAAAAGCAAACACGATTTTGGGGTGTATAAAAAGAGAGATTAGATCCCCTGATCCCTACATATTGTTACTCCGCTATAAATCACTTGTAAGGCCACATCTAGAATATGGGATCCAAATTTGGGCTCAACATTTTAAAAAAGATATTAAGACGTTAGTTAGTTTAAGGGCGGTTAACTAGACTTGTGTTGTTTATATTTCTTGCATTGCATATTTTTCCTCCTATCAGGAAATTCCTTATTGTTACTAGGTAGATTTAGACTGTACGAAGTTTGTAAAACAGCATAGAAAGGAGGAAAGGATCCGGCACAAGTTCTTCTTATAATAAAAACATCCAAAGCTTTATTTAAATAATTTTAAAAGCATCGTGAAGACCGAGTATCAACTCAGATAGTAAGAGTTTGAGTCATGAAAACTTAACGAAGTACGAAGTTTGTCCCTATGTTCCTCCCTTAGATGGCTTCTGTATAGAATGCTCCTCCCTTCTCCTTCAGTTTAGTCTAGAGAGGAACCATTGCTGAAGACACATGTCTACAACCCTGTACAGATTATTCCTTTTCACCTGCCTTTACTTTGTACTTAATACAAGATTCTAGAAGAAAACTACAATGTTTCTCCTGGTCTTTCTACAAGTCATCATTTGGCTGAGTTTAAAACTATCTGTTGATGCTCTGAAGTGTGAGTACAATCATACAGTTATCTAAGGGACTGATAATTAGAGCGCTTGGGATTCACAGCTTCTAGGAAGAAACAGAATAGTGAAAAGGACTAGCTGTGACCGGGATTAGTATACATATATCAGTAAAGAACCTGTTTTCAGGAGTGCTATACTGCATACAATCCAGAGAAAGGATTACCCCAAGGGGCTAATAACAAGCCACAGCACAAACCTTTATAGCAGCTTCAGACAGAAAGTGCCCTGTAAAGTATTAACCTGTTATCAGAACTGTGTGCAGCTATAAACCTAGAATCACCCATAAGCTAATTGTAAGCTGCAGCCAGAGACTCTGCAAATACATTCTGCAAACACAGACTTCTGGCTGCAGAGATTGCAGCATTGTATTGGTTTCCCTAACAACCAGTGCAAAGCAGCATTCACCCTTCTTGATGGAGGCAAAGAGAACAATTTCACTTCCTACTCTAGAGCAACAAGAGAAAGACATAGACTCACAATAAAAAAATTGCATTGAAAGATCTAAGCGGTTGACCAAACCAACATGGAAGGTTAAAGAGAACCCAGAAACAGCCAGAAGTTGAACTGCTTACCCACACAACATTATTGTGGCAAAGAGTGTAAAAACAAGTGACTGTTTTATTTGCGCCCGATGCTCATGAGCTACCACCAGAGGGAGCCCTTGAACAACTGTACTCAACATACCAGTCCTACAAAGAGATTTGTAAAAATTATTCCTCTACCCTGCTGAGATCAAATACGTCTGAGTCTCAAAAAGAACTACAGGACTTCCAACAGCTTAATGCTGAACGAGACCAAACCGTGCGCGAAATTGTGAGCCAGACTGAAGCAAAAATGTCAGGAGCGGCATCTTACAAAACCAGGTTTTTAAGATGCCGTTAAGAGCTCAAGGCACTCACTCAAATCAGGCTCATCATGGTACTCAACCCTTAATGAGCAGCTCATAAAGGCACGAGCTAACGCAGAAACAACGAAAGTACAAGCCATCTTCGCTCAGCGAGAAGCAGAGATGAAAGCAGAAGCTGCACGCAGAGAAGCAGAGATGAAAGCAGAATCTGCACGCAGAGAAGCAGAAATGAAAGCAGAATCTGCACGTAAATAAGCAGAGACAATTGCAGAATCTGCACGCAACAAGGCAGAAATTGAAGTCCTTCAGAAGGAATGTGAACATGTGGCGGCCATGGCAAGGCTAAAGGTCTTTGAGTAAGCTCTGGGTGGGACTCAAGAAGGCAGCGCCAGTTTGTGTGATCTCGACACAGAAGACTCACTTAAGGGTACAAGAGATTATGTGCTGAGCCAAGCCGACGAACTGCCAACTACCATCAACATTCCCGTCAGCGCTAACACTTCTCCAGAGCTTCAAGACACTGATCCACCTACAACTTCCAGCCTTCCACGTCAGTCCAATGCACCTCAGACGTTCAAGCCTGAACCTGCTTCATATTCCAATGCACAGCCACAGCCTGCGCATCAGCAACCTCTGTATGGCCATGTCTACATGCAACCTAACATGCCGGCAAGGCGCTACACTCCCAACAACTGTGTAGCTCCGGCCCCGCATACAACAGAGACTGTACACACCAAACCGGTGGTCGCTGGTCTAAACGCCTACGCCACTCCATACCTTCCCATGTTCCCAAACCAAGAAGCTACGGACCACTCAACCAGCACCACGCAGTGAGAAAATGTGCCCCCAATGTCGAAAAGATCAGACATGTCTGACATTGCGAGGTACATGATCCGCCGAGAACTCACCAACACCGGTCTCACAAAGTTTGATGACCAGCCCAAAAACTACAGAGGGTAGAAGTGTGCATTCAAAACCGCAACGCGTGACCTCGGCATTACGGCTGCTGAAGAGCTGGACTTGCTAATCAGGTGGCTAGGGCCACGGTCTACTGAGAGAATCAACAGACTCAGATCCGTCTACATCAGCGACCCAACAACTGGTCTCGCAACCGCATGGGACAGACTAGAGAAAGGCTTCAGCAGTCCTGAAGCAATTGAACATGCATTGCTGAAACAACTATACGACATTCCCAAAATATCTGGCAAGGATGCTTCAAAGTACCAGGAACTCAGCGACCTGCTGTCCGAGCTCCAGCTGGCCAAAACAGACACACACCTACCTGGCCTCAGCTACCTGGACACCGCTCGTGGGGTGAAACCCATAGTCAAAAAGTTACCTTACAACGTGCAGGAAAGGTGGACCACGGTAGGAACAAACTATAAATAAGAGCACCAAGTCTCCTTCCCTCCATTCTCCTACTTCTGCGAGTTTATCAACGGCATCGCGGAATGTAAGGCAGACCCAAGCTTCACCTATGGAGAACCCACCGGCTCCACTTCACCAGCTCCCAGATATGAGAGCCCTCATCAAAATGACAGAAAACGTAGGGGCCCAGTATCAGTCAAAAAGACTGATGTTCTACCACCTACACCAACATCAGCACCAGACAAGGGTAATGAAGGCGGGAAGGCAGAAAATCCGAACTGCCAGTGTCCTATTCACAAACTGCCACATCTTCTGCAGAAGTGCATTGGCTTCAGGAAGAAATCCCTTCAAGAACGAAAGGAACTCTTGAAAAGGTTTGCGGTATGTTTCAGGTGTTGTGCCTCTACAGAACGCCTTGCCAAGAACTGTAAGGTTACAATTAAGTGCATAGAGTGTGACAGCACGGATCACGTACAAGCGCTCCAACCATCTCAGTCTGATCCTGCATTTACACCTTCTCCTACCACAAGTCATGGTGGGGAGAGTACAAGCCAAGCTGCAAACCACCTCACAGTATCCTCCTCGTGCAACGAAGTCTGCGGAGAAGATCTCTGGGACAAGTCTTGTGCAAAAATATGCCTAGTAAGGGTATATCCCAAAGGTCACCCAGAAAGGGCCGTGAAGGTGTACATCATCCTGGACGACCAGAGCAATAGGTCACTCGCCAGGTCTGAACTCTTCGACTTGTTCGGCTTGAAAGGAAATGCCTACCCTTACACACTAGGTACTTGCAGCGGCATCTCATCTTGCGGAAGAAGAACCAGTGGTCTCGTGGTAACATCTCTTGAAAATACCGTAGAGATACCTTTACCGACACTCGTCGAGTGCAACCAGATACCGGCTAACCGGGAAGAGATTCCGACACCTGAGGCAGCTCTTCACCACCCTCACCTGAGAACTATCGCCAGCATCATCGCTGTGCGCACCGCTAGTCTCCACACAGCCGCCGCCGGCAGACAGGAGGACATTGCAGTGCTGCAGGGATCAAAGCCGGTGAGTTATACTGATTCACTGCCCCCCGCGCTGATGATGATGCGCGGGGGGCAGTGAATACAGCCACACATGATCACTCCAGGCTGTAGGCCAGGGGTGATCATGCGGGCAGGCTGCTTAATATGCGCGCACCCCCCCTGCCCATCACCCCGCCACCTGTCAACGCCGGCTTCAGCGCTGAGAGATGATGAGCGGGATGATGGGCGTGCATATTAAATGAGCGGGTCCACGTGGTCACGGCAGGCTGCTACAGCCTGCTCATGCCACCGATGACCCGCTCCACCGCAGCACCCTCATTCCCCGCAGCCCTACAATCAGACTATAAGACGCACCCCCCACTTTCCCCCAACATTTGGGGGGAAAAGGTGCGTCTTATAGTCCAAAAAATACGATAGATGGTATCCACCTTTAGTGTGCAACATTTTATATCTGTGTCTTTTGGTATCCTTCAATATTCACCATCATACATTCTATAAATTCTATTATCTACCTCTAAACTACCGTATATGTCTGAAAATGCAACTGTTCACTCTTTTTAAAGGGACTCTGTCAGCAGATTTCTGCAATGTAACCTGAAGATAGCATGATGCAAGTGTTAAAACAGACATTTCAGCCTTGCCTCTGTGATCAGTCTTTTTTTTTTGTTTAACTGCAATGTTAGCTTAAGCCTGTTATCTTTATTATTTGTGGGTCTCAGCAGTGTGTGCTGTAGTCCAACCCTGCCCCTCTGTGATTTAGCAGCTTCTGTCTATGCAAATGTACACTGAAAGCTTGGTGTGGTCAGGGACAGCTCTCCCAGCACTGCTACATGCAAAATCTAAAATCTTTCACTGTGCCAGAATGGCTGCAGCCACTAATCTAAGTAATACATCATTGAACTCAAGATCTTTTTGCCATCATCATGCTGCTCTCAGATGAGGTAGTAAAAGCCTGCTGACAGATTCCCTCTAAGTGAGCATATCTCCTTATCAGAAATCTGCTTCCAGTGACATAACTAGAGTCCTATAAAGGCCCCGTCACACTAAGCAACATCGCTAGCAACATCGCTGCTAACGAACAACTTTTGTGACGTTGCTAGCGATGTTGCTGTGTGTGACATCCAGCAACAACCTGGCCCCTGCTGTGAGGTCGTTGGTTGTTGCTGAATGTCCTGGGCCATTTTTTAGTTGTTGCTGTCCCGCTGTGAAGCACAGATCGCTGTGTGTGACAGCGAGACAGCAACAACTAAATGTGCAGTGAGCAGGGAGCCGGCTTCTGCGGAGGCTGGTAACCAATGTAAACATCGGGTAACCAAGAAGCCCTGTCCTTGGTTACCCGATATTTACCTTTGTTATCAGCCTCCTCCGCTCTCACTGTCAGTGCCGGCTCCTGCTCTGTGCACATGTAGCTGCAGCACACATCGGGTTAATTAACCCGATGTGTGCTGTAACTAGGAGAGCAAGGAGCCAGCGCTAAGCATTGTGCGCTGCTCCCTGCTCTCTGCACATTTAGCTGCAGCACACATCGGGTTAATTAACCCGATGTGTGCTGTAACTAGGAGAGCAAGGAGCCAGCGCTAAGCATTGTGCGCTGCTCCCTGCTCTGTGCACATTTAGCTGCAGCACACATCGGGTTAATTAACCCGATGTGTGCTGTAACTAGGAGAGCAAGGAGCCAGCGCTAAGCATTGTGCGCTGCTCCCTGCTCTGTGCACATTTAGCTGCAGTACACATCGGGTAATTAACCCGATGTGTGCTGTAACTAGGAGAGCAGGGAGCCAGCGCTCAGTGTGCGCTGCTCCCTGCTCTCTGCACGTGTAGCTCCGTGCGGTGGTAACCAAGGTAAATATCGGGTTGGTTACCCGATATTTACCTTAGTTACCAAGCGCAGCATCTTCCACGCGGCGCTGGGGGCTTGTCACTGGTTGCTGGTGAGCTCACCAGCAACTCGTGTAGCCACGCTCCAGCGATCCCTGCCAGGTCAGGTTGCTGGTGGGATCGCTGGAGCGTCGCAGTGTGACAGCTCACCAGCAACCTCCTAGCAACTTACCAGCGATCCCTATCGTTGTTGGGATCGCTGGTAAGTTGCTTAGTGTGACGGTACCTTAAGTCCCGGGCAAGATACTGACCTTGGTCCCCCACCAGCACCAGCTCCAGCGTATGCTTGGATGTATGGGCTCCAGTGGTGTTGTTAGATTCTATTGTATAAACACATATGTGCACCCCCAAAATAAATAAATAAATAAATAAATATATATATATGTGTGTGTGTGTGTGTGTTCTCACTTATATATTGTATACATGTCACAGAAAACTAAGCATTAGGATGATTTTTAAAGTAAAACTTGTAAATATTAGTTACCTAAAATATGATCATCATAGTGTTACTGAGCAAAGCCCCTATACTAGGATAATACCACTATATAAGGGCAAAATAATGCCACCAAACCCATATATTGCCAACACCATCATCCTGTTACACAATAATGACAAGTACAGCCACACCATGACCACATATTAGTAGCATATACAGTGGGGACAGCATAATACCATTATACTGTAATAAGACCATTATTACTCCCATACCCATACAGTGTAAGGCTACACAGGAGTTCTGTAAATAGTATATACACAGTACAGGTAAAAAATGGTGACTCACCGAGGACATCACCAATTGGAAGCATTCAGTTTTGCTATTCTTTATCCAGTGCGGACTGCTAAGACTTCTCTCTGCCATGTCTTGTCTCTGCACAATTGAACACAAAGATATTTATGGCTGATTGCTCCTACAACCAGCACTATATGTACAAGAACTTTCTTTCGCTCACTTCCCAGCATGCATTGCTCCTGTCTCTGTTGCATAGCCCAAAACCAAAAGCTTGTCTTCCTTTTATGCCTGAATGCAGAGTGACAGACTGGAGAGAACTTCTCGTCCCATTTCCTGTCATCCCTCAGTGTTTCTGCTGCTGCAGATGGATTACACTTTGAAACAGGCACCAGACAGCAAGTTACACATAAGGGAGATACCGAGTGGGGAAAAAAAGTTTGGTGAAAAAGCTAAAAAATTTTTTTAAAATAATTAAATAATTCCAACATTGTATTTTGGGGTTCGCTCTTATGCCATTCATTATATGGTAAGAATGATGTGGCATCACGATTCACCATGTCAGTATTACGGTGATACCAAATTTTTATTATTTTAGCTGTGAAAATAATTTTAAAATTCGTAAACAAATTAAAATGTTCTTGGTTTGTGTCGTCATTTTCCAAGACCCATAGCAAGTCATTTTTTAGTTGCTGTATCTGTGTGAGGACTAGTTTTTTTTGTGGGCGAGCGGACATTTCTTATTAATACCATTTTGGGAGAGTTACAATGTTATGATCGCTTCTTATTGATTTTGTTTAGGTGTTGTGACGACTCCCAAAAAAAGTGTATTGGAATGGTGCCGATATATGACCATCAGGGGTCAAATTATATGTAATACCTATTCTTTTTGATAGCTGATGGATGATGGGACAACCTTTAATGATAACCGAGCAGAACAATAGCCTCATCTACCGTGTTTCCCCGAAAATAAGACACATTATCTTTTGCCCCCAAAAATGTGCTAGGGCTTATTTTTGGGGTAGGGCTTATTTTCAGGGTAAACATGGTTGGGGGTAAATTTACTCGCCAAAAAAGTAGACCCCTCCTTCCCAGGAGAGTCGTACTTACCAGACCCTGGACATCTGCATCGCTCCCAGGTCCTCGTGCGATCTTCGGTGGGTTTTCCCAACAGCTATGCTCCAAACGGTCCTCCCCTGCTTTTGGATGACACTCACACACATCAAATCGCACACACACTCATACACACTTATAAGATCACACACACACACACACTCACCACATCCAGCGAGGACCTACGGTGGAACACATACATGTGTTCCACCGCAGGTCCTCCATGCATTCCACCATAGGTCCTCGTGCTACACTGCACTGAGTCCCATCTTCCCCCCGCTGGCCAGAAGCAATTGGTTTTGCAAGATGTGGTGAGTGTGTGTGTGTGCGATCTAATATGTGTGGGTGTGTGTGCGATATGGTGTGTGTGCGATCTGGTGTGTGTGTGTGCGATCTAATATGTGTGGGTGTGTGTGCGATCTGGTGTGTGTGTGTGCGATTCACCGCAGGTCCTTGATAAGTTCCACTGCAGGTCCTCCTGTTTGGCGTCTGGTGAGTATGATTGTGGAGTCTGTCTTCTTTCCTTTGGGGGTGTCTGCTTTCTATAATGAAGTGTCCTGCAGTATTTTTTCAGCTGCATGGCCACTTGAACCGCGATTAGTGTTTATTTTTGAAGAAGGGTTTATAGTTAAGCCTTAGGCTATGTGCGCACGTGTGCGCTCTGCACCGCAGCTAAAAGGTGCGCTTCAGAGCGCAGCTGAACAGCTGCGTTCTGAAGCGCATGGTGCCGGCAGATTCGTGCGCTCTGCATGCTGCCTCTCCCTATAGACAGCATGTAAAGCGCACGGAAGAAGTGACATGTCACTTCTTAGAACGCAGCGATTCGGGCCGCAGCCGAATCGCTGCGTTCTAATATGCCACGTGCACACGGCTCCTGCACAATCTCCACAGACTGTGCAGGGGACGCAGGACGCATGCAGTTACGCTGCGGTGCAGATCGTAGCGTAACTGTGTGAAGCCCCACAGGTGTTGTATCAATGCATACCTTCAGGGACTCCACGTAGCTGGTGCTGGTCACAGGTAGGGAATCTTCAGTTTTGATCGTGACGCCACTCTCAGATTTGCGGTCAGAGGGGACCGCCACTGCAGATTAGGAGGCCCCTGGGGCTGATGGTGGGTGCAGTCGGGTGTAGTAGCCTCCTGAGAGTGAGGCAAGCCCCAGGGCCCTTTGTAAAGCTGTAGTACCACAAGTCGCAGAATGACCACACACAGGCAGAGTGTCTTTCAGGGTTTTTACTCACTTCAGGTGGCAGGGTGAGTAACCCGGGCGTAGCTGGGATGAACCAGGTGGGAACCAGGTATCCTTCCGGCTGACTGTATGAGGGTGACTACAAACTCGCCTTCCTTAGCCCTTGGTGGTTTGGGGTGACCCCGACTTTGAGTCCCTATGGGGGTCACCCAGGGAAGATGCTCCAAGCCTCTCTCCCCTTCTTGTTTTGCCGTGTGCTTGTTCCCCGGGCCAGGCCACTCCAGCCTCTTGCCTCCTGTGACCTATGGGCCCTACTTGCGGTTACGTGGCTGCGGCTTTTGGTTGTTGTGGTGTGGGCTGTAAGAGCCCCACACCGGCAGGTTTAGCAGGGAAAGGTGAATCTATCCTCGCTTCGGGATCTGCCGCCCGGTTGGGCCTGGTGCTCTCTAGAAGTCTCCTTACTTCCCACTCCGTGCACTCTCTAGCTGAAGCTGGCTTTCAGGCAGCACTTCTAGTTGACCGTTCTCCCCCGTCTGTAGCCACTGCGCGGGCGCTGTTAGACAGCATCAGCCCCACAGGTCTGCTCCTCACTGAGCCCTCTGGAGATCTGCTCTAACCGACTCACTGCTCCTCCTCTCCTGTTCTTGCCTACGCCACCTAGCAACCAGACTCTCTTACCACACCCCTTGAGAGGAGATGGAGGCTCTACCCCCTCCACTATTCCAGTGAAGGTGAAGGCTTGCCCCCTCCTGGGATCCCCAGGGGTCCTCTCATGGGTACATGTGTGAGACCTGATCACTATGCGCCTGTGTTCCACACCCCGGTCAGCCTTCTGGATTACCTGTGTTGTACTGTCCCCAGCATGGGTGCAGTACTCAGTGGTGCCTGACCAGGTCAGGGGCGCCACATTCCCCCTTAGTTATCACCAGCACGTCCTCGGGCTGCAAGACAACATTTTAAAATGCATAAAACATTAAAACATGTAAAACATTTAAAAGCACCAGGTATCAGACATCACCACCCTCCACCCACAAGTCCGTTAACCCACCCAAAACCCTCTCAGGAGGCAGGTCACCGGTCCTTTTGGTAACCAGATCTGGGCCATCTACTTCCCCAGACCTTTCCTCCAATCTTCCTCTCCCGTTGGCCGCAACTTCAGCCACTTCTGGCAGGATGTAGAGGCGGCTTTCATGGGCTGGTGGTTTCAGGGTATACCTGGCCTGGTGGATCCGCGCCGTCAGCCTCTTCTGGCAGGATTCAGAGGCGGCCTCCACAGTTGGTGCTGACCAGGTACCCTCTTTGTGGTGGTGAGCCAAGGCCCCATAAACAGGCGTGCTCTCTGGTCGCAGGGGAGCCAAGGCCCTTTTCTACGGACGGGCCCCCCTGGTTGCAGACGAGCCAAGCCCCTAAACAGGCTGGCCCTGGTGGTGGTGCCACTGGTGTAACTATTTACACTGCGAGAGTTTGTGGCTATAGCAAGTTCATAGCCTTAAAGTTTATTTCTCACAATAGTTTTTGTGGGCGCATTTCTTAAACGTTGCAAACAAAACTTGTCAAAACTGGTCAAAACAGTAACTTCTTACTTTCCTTTGCTTTACTCCTCTTTTTCACTAGGGCGAGGGCACGTTGGGCACTGGCACCTGTGACTTTCTTGCTCTTTGTCTCTTTCTTCATCTGCAGGATCTTTATCTTTCCGTTCTTGGTCTTCATCTGTTTCTTTATCTCTGTCTTGTCTTTCTTGTCTTTCTTGTCTTTCTTGTCTTTCTTGTCTTTCTTGTCTTTCTTGTCTTTCTTGTCTTTCTTGTTGCAGGGGATGGCTGTAGGGTTTGCTGGTACGTAAGGCTACATCAAGTGCGTACAATCCCCTTTCACCTTGGTGCATGGTAAACTGTACTAAATCTCCCATTTTCAGATTTCTGCAAGGGTGTCCTCTTGGCAGATGAGCGTTCACATCTCTGCGGTTTACAAATATCCCTTCTTTTATTCCTGGTGCTACAATGAAGCCATAACCACTTTTCAAGTTGAAATCTTCCACTACGCCATAACACAAGGGTCCTCTAGCCTGGGCTTTGGACTCTCTCAACAAACGCTTCTCCTTTAGGTCTCTGGCGGTGACTGCTCTCTGTTCAGGAGACTGTGGTGCTGGAGCAAACTGTGTTCTTCTGCGCCGTGTCTTGCGGGCTGGATTCTGTAGCGGGCAGCTCACAAACTCCCAGGTGAGGTCTTTGGGCTGATCTTCGTCTGCAGACGGTGTCAGGTCCTCCTCGTCCCAGCGGGAGTATGGCAGCATCTCCGGCTCTGAGTAGGAGTCTGCTGCGGCTGGCGTCGGAGTTAGCCCTTCTGCCTCCTGGCCTCCTCTCCCCCTTAGTTCTTCCTGGCACTCCTCTGATGGCAGGACTGGGGATGGACTTTCTCCTTCTGGCCCATGCGGGGGACTCTCTGGTGTAGCTGCAGGGGTTATCTGAATCTCCTCAGGGGTGCATGGGGGGCGCAGGTACAGATCCACCAACCACTGGGGAAACTTGGCCTCCATGTCGGCCCTCATCTGCCAGTATTCTTCCTCCAGCGTGGGCTTCCTATCAGAGACCTCCGGGGACTGGGGAGCAGTGTCAGCTCTGGCCTTACAGGCCGGGGTAAATGCTGAGGTAGTCTTTCCTTGGCGGGCCGCGCCTAGCATGGCGGCGGCCTGGTCTTGGCGGGCCGCGCCCTGTTTGGCGGCGGCCTGGTCTTGGCGGGCCGCGCCCGGCATGGCGGCGGCCTGGTCTTGGCGGGCCGCGCCCGGCATGGCGGCGGCCTGGTCTTGGCGGGCCGCGCCCGGCATGGCGGCGGCCTGGTCTTGGCGGGCCGCGCCCGGCATGGCGGCGGCCTGGTCTTGGCGGGCCGCGCCCGGCATGGCGGCGGCCTGGTCTTGGCGGGCCGCGCCCTGTTTGGCGGCGGCCTGGTCTTGGCGGGCCGAGCAGGGCATCGCTGCGGCGGCCGGGGCTTGGCGGGCCGCACCTGGCGTGGCTGCGGCCTGGTTCAGCGTCGCCGCGCCGGGCGCCTCTTCGGGGACCGCGGACGTGGCAGCAGGGGTCGGGGCACTTGCGCGGGCCGGGGCATCATTTGACTCACCCACCGGTGGCAGCATCGGGGTCTGCGTCGTCGCCGTCCTGTCTGACACTCGGCATGCAGCTCTCCCTTCATAGGCCCGAACCGCCGCGGTCAGCTCCTGCAGTTCCATCCGTTCCTCCCGAATCTGCTCCACGACCCGGGTCTCCAGCCGGTTGCAAAACTGGGCCAGCTCTCGGTACCACCAGGCAGCGGAGCCTGGTTCTGGGTTCCTGCGGTCAGACGCCATTTCTTCTGCGCCGTCTTCTGCACGGTCTCCCAGCAGTGGACTCTTCGCTGCCTCCTGTAACAAGCTGTCCAGTTTCTGCTCTGCCTCTTTCAGCAGCTCCTCTCCCAGCAGCAGGCTTGTGGCTTCCTTTCCTTCCCGCCGTCTCTCGACGCTTCCACTCTCATAGCTGGCAAGGTCAGAACTCTGCAGGGGATCTCTGGGTAGCCACACCTCTTCGTGGGCGGTAACTTCTTCCAGCGCGGGCTGCTGTTGTTTTTCAGCGCGCTTTTCATGGTGGCAATATGGCGGCGCTTCCAATTTTTCAAGCGGACCGCCCAGGCACATGGTCACCTGTCTGGACAGGTCTAGTCCTTATCCTGTTCGTGACGCCAGATGTGAAGCCCCACAGGTGTTGTATCAATGCATACCTTCAGGGACTCCACGTAGCTGGTGCTGGTCACAGGTAGGGAATCTTCAGTTTTGATCGTGACGCCACTCTCAGATTTGCGGTCAGAGGGGACCGCCACTGCAGATTAGGAGGCCCCTGGGGCTGATGGTGGGTGCAGTCGGGTGTAGTAGCCTCCTGAGAGTGAGGCAAGCCCCAGGGCCCTTTGTAAAGCTGTAGTACCACAAGTCGCAGAATGACCACACACAGGCAGAGTGTCTTTCAGGGTTTTTACTCACTTCAGGTGGCAGGGTGAGTAACCCGGGCGTAGCTGGGATGAACCAGGTGGGAACCAGGTATCCTTCCGGCTGACTGTATGAGGGTGACTACAAACTCGCCTTCCTTAGCCCTTGGTGGTTTGGGGTGACCCCGACTTTGAGTCCCTATGGGGGTCACCCAGGGAAGATGCTCCAAGCCTCTCTCCCCTTCTTGTTTTGCCGTGTGCTTGTTCCCCGGGCCAGGCCACTCCAGCCTCTTGCCTCCTGTGACCTATGGGCCCTACTTGCGGTTACGTGGCTGCGGCTTTTGGTTGTTGTGGTGTGGGCTGTAAGAGCCCCACACCGGCAGGTTTAGCAGGGAAAGGTGAATCTATCCTCGCTTCGGGATCTGCCGCCCGGTTGGGCCTGGTGCTCTCTAGAAGTCTCCTTACTTCCCACTCCGTGCACTCTCTAGCTGAAGCTGGCTTTCAGGCAGCACTTCTAGTTGACCGTTCTCCCCCGTCTGTAGCCACTGCGCGGGCGCTGTTAGACAGCATCAGCCCCACAGGTCTGCTCCTCACTGAGCCCTCTGGAGATCTGCTCTAACCGACTCACTGCTCCTCCTCTCCTGTTCTTGCCTACGCCACCTAGCAACCAGACTCTCTTACCACACCCCTTGAGAGGAGATGGAGGCTCTACCCCCTCCACTATTCCAGTGAAGGTGAAGGCTTGCCCCCTCCTGGGATCCCCAGGGGTCCTCTCATGGGTACATGTGTGAGACCTGATCACTATGCGCCTGTGTTCCACACCCCGGTCAGCCTTCTGGATTACCTGTGTTGTACTGTCCCCAGCATGGGTGCAGTACTCAGTGGTGCCTGACCAGGTCAGGGGCGCCACAACTGCATGAATTATGCACACGTGCGCACATAGCCTTACACTGAAAATTGGGTGTGCAAAATTTCCCTTGGGTGTGCATTGTTGGGGGAATGATGGAGAAGTGCTCACAGTATTTACTCATCTAAAAGGTTTGGGTTGGAAAACTTGAAGAGTAGAAGAATGGTGGTGATTTGTGGAGTGGTATTCCACATGATAGCAAAGCACCTGAAGACACCTGAAGACCAGGGCTAGGAACAAAGGTGGTGATAAGAACAGAGAATTACCTGTTCCTGAAATACATTTCCAAACTCCTCCTCGGTGTCACTTGAAAGGCTATTTCCATGGTACAAACATGGCATACATCCGCGGCGATGCAGATACATCCCGCTTGTTGACTTACTGTCAGTGTCTGACCAGCACGCCTGCAACAGAAACTCATGATGAAAACTGATGGCCGATTCTACACTAACGTCATTTTACCTCCCTGCCGTCATTAATGACAATGAACTGATTAGGTGAATACTTCAATCAGAATGAGACGAACAAAAGGTCAATAAATGGTAAAAACTTATGTAACCAGATGTCATTTTATATGTATATTTAGTATTATAGGGTTGATCTATCACACTTTTCTCTCATTATCTTCAATGGGAAAAAACCACAACATTAAAGGGAATCTGTCAGCAGGTTTTTGCTCCCCCATCTGAGAGCAGCATACTGTAGAGACAGAGACCCTGATTCCAGGGATGTGTCACTTATCGAGCTGTTTGCTGTCATTTTTATACAATCACTGTTTTCTCTGCTGCACATCTAGCAGTTATACAGAGCTCATGAATATGCTGGACTACCTGGCAGCACGCCAAGTAGTGCTCTAATGATGATAATCTCCTACTGATTAATCATAATAAATTAGTCCTCTGTGAGGACTCTAATGGAGAGAAAAGAGAAAAAATGCAGGCGCAGATCTCAGTGTATAGGTATAAATACAGCTGAAATAATAACAATCAGTATTGCTCCCCTTTGTCAGGTCTTTATAAGCATATATAAAATCTCAGTGGTTCTGGTATGGAGCTCAGCTCCGGGGTATCAGACATCACACTGGGTGGTTCTGTTAGTAGCAATCAGCCTCATGTAGAGTAATCCCAGTTATTTATCTACGCTGTGATGGTGGGGATTTGGTGTACTGTGTATCACGTTGTCTAAGGTCGTATTTTAGGCTTGGTTCACTGTCCATTATTTGTATTGCTTGAGTGTACATTGTATTGTCTGTAGGTAATCACCCCCTGTAGTGTTTGTCCCTAGGTGTGGGGGGAGGTGGGCCTGGAATCCACCTAACCTCTTTGCTTACCTGGGGGGATGAGTCAGTCTGTTTGAGAACTTAATGAGAGAAGGATGAAGATTGAACCTCTGGGCTTAAGGTACGGCTCCTCAGAGAGATCTGGACATTTATCCATTACTGGACTATATTCATGTTTTCTTTACTATTTTTATCCTCTGTATGGTGGATTATGTTATGGACCATTTAATTTGCTTGGAATAAATGCTCTTTGGATTGTACAGCCATCTGCACTCTGTTGATTGTGTGATATGGGAGAAGAAACCGTCACACAGGCACTCCCAGAATTAGTACAAAATCCTTATTTCTGCAGGGTTTTATTAGATTTAAAGGTATAATAAAAAACGTCCGTATGTACACATGAAAAATACAACGCGTTTTGGCTATAATATCAGACAAGTAGCCTTCCTCAGAACCTGAGGAAGGCTACTTGTCTGATATTGTAGCCGAAACGCGTTGTTTTTCATGTGTACATACGGACTTTTTTATTATACCTTTGAATCTAATAAAACCCTGAAGAAATAAGGATTTTGTACTAATTCTGGGAGCGCCTGGCTAAAGAATCGGGATTACTCTACATGAGGTTGATTGCTACTGACTAATCAGTGATTTTATCAAAACTGCACTGAGCAGCCCAGTAAGTGACACATCACTGAAATCAGGATCTCTACCCCTACGTTATAGTGCTCTCAGATTAGGTGGTAAAACTTGGTGACAGATTCCCTTTAAATAAGCCACCAACAGTATATCGTTGTGGTTCAACAATCTTATCCATGTGCTCAAGTAGAAGAAGTAATAGGCTAGCTCAGGCTGATTCTGACCCACAGGTGAACAGGGGAATTCCACTGTAGGCCCCTGTGCTGGAGTGAGCCACTTAGCCCCAAAAATGAGCAGTATATGTGTGGCGCCCCTGACCTGGTCAGGCACCACTGAGTACTGCACCCATGCTGGGGACAGTACAATACAGGTAATCCAGAAGGCTGACAGGGGTGTGGAACACAGGCGCATAGTGATCAGGTCTCACACATGTACCTTTGAGAGGACCCCTGGGGATCCCAGGAGGGGGCAAAGCCTATACCTCCACTGGAATAGTGGCAGGGGGTCAAAAGCCTCCATCTCCTCTCAAGGGGTGTGGTGGAGAGTCTGGTTGCTAGGTGGCGTAGGCAAGAACAGGAGAGGAGGAGCAGTGAGTCAGTTAGAGGAGAACTCCAGAGGGCTCAGTGAGGAGCAGACCTGTGGGGTTGATGCTGTCTAACAGCACCCGCGCAGTGGCTACCGACGGGGGAGAACGGTCAACTAGGAGTGCTACCTGAAAGCCAGCTTCAGCTAGAGAGAGAGAGCACGGAGTGGGAAGTAAGGAGACTGCTAGAGAGCACCAGGCCCAACCGGGCGGCAGATCCCGAAGCGAAGATAGATCCAGCTTTCTTCTGCTAAACCTGCCGGTGTGGGGCTCTCAAAGCCCACACCACAACACCACAAAAGCCGCAGCCACGTAACCACAGTTAGGGCCCATAGGTCACGGGAGGCAAGCAGCTGGAGTGGCCTGGTCCGGGGAACAAGCAAACGGCAAACAAAAGGGGGAGAGAGGCTGCAGCATCTTCCCTGGGTGACCCCCATAGGGACTCAAAGTCGGGGTTACCCCAAACCACCAAGGGCTAAGGAAGGCGAGTCAGTAGTCACCCTCATAAAGTCAGCCTGAAGGATACCTGGTTCCCATCTGGTTCATCCCAGCTACGCCCGGGTTACTCACCCTGCCATCAACTGTGAGTAAAAACCCTGAAAGACATTTCTGCCTGTGTGAGTCATTCTGCGACTTGTGGTACTACGCACCTACACCGGGCCCTGGGGTTTGCCTCACTCTCAGGAGGCTATTCCAACTAACTGCACACACCATCAGCCCCAGGCGACCCTCAACCTGCAGTGGCGGTCCCCACTGACCGCAATACTGAGAGTGGCGTCACGATCAAACAGAAGATTTCCTACCAGTGACGGAGATCCAGCAACGTGGAGTCCCTGAAGGTAATGCACCGACACAGCGTTAGCGGGGCTTCACATCTGGCGTCACGAACAGGATAAGGACTAGACCTGTTCAGACAGGTGACCATGTGCCTGGGCGGTCCGCTTGAAAAATTGGAAGCGCCGCCATATTGCCACCATGAAAAGCGCGCTGAAAAACAACAGCAGCCCGCGCTGGAAGAAGTTACCGCCCACGAAGAGGTGTGGCTACCCAGAGATCCCCTGCAGAGTTCTGACCTCGCTTGTGAAGAGAGCGGAAGCATCCGGAGACGGCGGAGCAGAAGAGAAGCCAGCAGCTTGCTAATGAAGATGGCGTCTGAGAGCAGAGATCCAGAGCCAGGCTCCGCTGCCTGGTGGTGTCGGGAGCTTGCCGAGTTCTGCAATCAACTAGAAGCCAGGGTCGGAAGGCTGATCAGGGAGGGACGCGGGGAGTTCCTATGGATGACCGCGGCGGTTCGGGCCTACGAGGAGAGAGCCGCGCACCGAGTGCCAGATCGGGCGGTGACAACTCAGACCCCGATGCTGCCAACGATGGGTGAGTCGAGTGATGCCCCGGCTAGCGCAAGTGCCCCGACCCCTACTGCCACGCCCGCGGTCCCTGAAGAGGCGCCCGGCGCGGCGACGCTGAACCAGGCCGCAGCCACGCCAGGTGCGGCCCGCCAAGCCCAGGCCGCCGCAGCGATGCCCTGCTCGGCCCGCCAAGCCCCGGCCGCCGCAACGATGCCCTGCTCGGCCCGCCAAGACCCGGCCGCCGCAGTGATGCCCTGCTCGGCCCACCAAGACCAGGCCGCCGCCATATCGGGCGCGGCCCGCCAAGACCAGGCCGCCGCCATATCGGGCGCGGCCCGCCAAGACCAGGCCGCCGCCATATCGGGCGCGGCCCGCCAAGACCAGGCCGCCGCCATATCGGGCGCGGCCCGCCAAGACAAGGCTGACGTACCATTTACCCCGGCCTGCAAGGCCAGAGCAGACAAGGCTCCCCAGGTTCAGGAAGTCCCTGCTAGGCAATCCCTGGTAGGTGAGGACTCCGCATACTGGCAGCTAAAAGCCGACCTGGAAGCTAAGTTCCCACGGGAGATGGTGGAGCGGTACATGCTCCCTCCGCACACCCCAAAGAGTATCCCGACAGCTCCTGCAGCAACCACGGCAAAGAGTTCCCCACCTGGGCCGGCAGAAAGAAGTCCATCCCCAGCACTGCTACCCAAGGAGTGCCAGGAAGAACTAAGGGGGGGAGGAGGCCAGGAGGTTGAGGGGCTGACTCCAGAGCCATACCCAGAGCCAGAGATGCTGCCTTATTCTCGCTGGGATGAGGAAGACCTGACACCATCTGCAGAAGAAGAACTGCCCAAAAGCCTTACCTGGGAGTTTGTGAGCTGCACCCTACAGAATCCAGCCCGTAAGATACACCGCAACAGAACGCAACTATCCCCTGCACCGTCATCTCCAGAGCAGAGAGAAGTCACAGCCAGAGACCTGCAAGAAAAACGAGCCCTGAGAAGGTCCAAAGCTCAGGTCAGAGGACCCCTTTTCAGAGGAGTAGTGGAGGATTTTAATTTGAGAAGTGGATATGGATTCATCGTAGCACCTGGTATCAAAGAAGGGATATTTGTCAACAGAAGAGATGTGAGAGCTCATCTGCCTAGAGGACACCCTGGCAGAAATCTAAAGATGGGAGATTCAGTCCAGTTTACTATGCATCAAGGCGAAAGAGGATTGTATGCCCTGGACGTAACACAAAGTCCTAAAGAAAGAGAAGGAAGAAAAGACAGAGATAGAGAAAGCAGAGAAAAAGAACCTACGGATGAGACGACCACCGACGACGACAGAGAGCAGGAAAGCAGCAGGTGCCGCAGCCATACAGGCTCAAGCCCTGGTAAAGAGGAGTAAAGTAAAGTAAAGAAAGAAGTTACCAGTTGAAGTTTTGAAAAGTTTGTTTTGCAACGTTCCCAAGTTTAAGCATGTGCCCACAAAAACTATTGTGAGAAAACCATAAACCTTAAGGCTATGAACTGGCTATAGCCACAAACTCTCGCAGTGTAAATAGTTACACCAGAGGGCACCACCACCACCAGAGTCAGCCTGTTTAGGGGCTTGGCTCGTCTGCAACCAGGAGGAGCCCGTCCGTATATAGGGCCTTGGCTCACCTGCGACCAGAGAGCATGCCTGTTTATGGGGCCTGGCTCTCCACCACAAAGAGGGTACCTGGTCAGCACCAACTGTGGAGGCCGCCTCTGCATCCTGCCAGAAGAGGCTGAAGGCGCGGATCCACCAGGCCAGGTATACCCTGAAACCACCAGCCCATGAAAGCCGCCTCTACATCCTGCCAGAAGTGGCTGAAGGCGCGGCCAACGTGAAAGGGTTTTGGGTGGGCTAACGGACTTGTGGGTGGAGGGTGGTGATGTATGGTACCTGGTGCTTTTAAAAATGTTTTACATGTTTTAATGTTTTATGCATTTTAAAATGTTGTCTTGCAGCCCGAGGACGTGCTGGTGATAACTAAGGGGGAATGTGGCGCCCCTGACCTGGTCAGGCACCACTGAGTACTGCACCCATGCTGGGGACAGTACAATACAGGTAATCCAGAAGGCTGACAGGGGTGTGGAACACAGGCGCATAGTGATCAGGTCTCACACATGTACCTTTGAGAGGACCCCTGGGGATCCCAGGAGGGGGCAAAGCCTATACCTCCACTGGAATAGTGGCAGGGGGTCAAAAGCCTCCATCTCCTCTCAAGGGGTGTGGTGGAGAGTCTGGTTGCTAGGTGGCGTAGGCAAGAACAGGAGAGGAGGAGCAGTGAGTCAGTTAGAGGAGAACTCCAGAGGGCTCAGTGAGGAGCAGACCTGTGGGGTTGATGCTGTCTAACAGCGCCCGCGCAGTGGCTACCGACGGGGGAGAACGGTCAACTAGGAGTGCTACCTGAAAGCCAGCTTCAGCTAGAGAGAGAGAGCACGGAGTGGGAAGTAAGGAGACTGCTAGAGAGCACCAGGCCCAACCGGGCGGCAGATCCCGAAGCGAAGATAGATCCAGCTTTCTTCTGCTAAACCTGCCGGTGTGGGGCTCTCAAAGCCCACACCACAACACCACAAAAGCCGCAGCCACGTAACCACAGTTAGGGCCCATAGGTCACGGGAGGCAAGCAGCTGGAGTGGCCTGGTCCGGGGAACAAGCAAACGGCAAACAAAAGGGGGAGAGAGGCTGCAGCATCTTCCCTGGGTGACCCCCATAGGGACTCAAAGTCGGGGTTACCCCAAACCACCAAGGGCTAAGGAAGGCGAGTCAGTAGTCACCCTCATAAAGTCAGCCTGAAGGATACCTGGTTCCCATCTGGTTCATCCCAGCTACGCCCGGGTTACTCACCCTGCCATCAACTGTGAGTAAAAACCCTGAAAGACATTTCTGCCTGTGTGAGTCATTCTGCGACTTGTGGTACTACGCACCTACACCGGGCCCTGGGGTTTGCCTCACTCTCAGGAGGCTATTCCAACTAACTGCACACACCATCAGCCCCAGGCGACCCTCAACCTGCAGTGGCGGTCCCCACTGACCGCAATACTGAGAGTGGCGTCACGATCAAACAGAAGATTTCCTACCAGTGACGGAGATCCAGCAACGTGGAGTCCCTGAAGGTAATGCACCGACACAGCGTTAGCGGGGCTTCACATATGCCACCAGAAAAAAAGCAGCATCTCATCATTCAATTAACAAACTACCCAGTGCATTAATACATAAACATACAGATAAATGTGTAAATGAGGATATGTAATATTTGCATGTACCTGAACAGTTTTCCCCCAGAGTCAGTGTTACTGATGGACCCCCAGAGTCAGTGTTACTGGTGGACCCCCTGAGTCAGTGTTACTGGTGGACCCTTAGCAGCTCAGTCCAACACTGTGCTGGATCATCTTATTATACGAAATTGTGAATAATGAGCAACAGTGACCAAAATCCCAGTACCTGTGCATGATCTGTGCATGCGGAGATGCTCTCTGAGTCTTCAGCGATGCTTTTACTTGTAGCCATCTCTATGTGGTACAGACGCGCTCTGTATTGAATTGGAGACAGTTTCATCTTTGTCTTCCTTGAATTACATATATTATCAGAATTAAGAAAAATTAAGCCTTAGACACAAACACAAAGCCATTGTCTCTAACAATGTAATGTATGTGTTTGGGGAATGGTCAATATAGTGACGCACCCAAGGGGTCTGGGGTTACCCGTCACCGGGCCGCGGTTCTTCTCCTGGGTCGCAGCGGTGGCCTAGCCCGGTTTCGTGACCCCGGCGGTGTCAATAAAGATGGTGATGGGGTTGATGGGGGTAGTTATTCGTGACGCCACCTGTGGTGTATGGCCAGTTATTAGTCGCCGCTGCAGAAAGTCTCTCTCTTCTGGAGCGGATAGTGACGCAGCTCGGGTGTTACATCTCTCCACAGGTAGAGCTAGACCCCAGGGAGGATGTTGGGAGTAATAATCGCCTATGGCGCAGGGGTGCGATGTTGAGAGTACCATCAGTAATGGGACCACATAGAAGGTGCAGTTTAAGTTCCTTACTCACTGGAAGCACACTGTCATTGGAGTACTGAGATACACCCTGATGGGCTACAGCCAATCCCGGATACTTCGGAGGTCGAGGCCAGTGTTTCCTTCTGTGCATCACCTTTCTACGGTTTCTCTCCACCCAGCTCCTGGGCCGTGGAACGGGTCACGGGTGCCTTCTGCACTCCCCACGAACCCTGGGATCCCCCTTCTTTTCTAAGAACCCGGGTCGAGCTTCCAGCTCCAGACCACGGGCCCCAAACTGTCCGTGTCTTTGCTTATCTCCTCCTGAGTGTGACTTGGCGCTGCTGTGCGCAGATAACTTTTGATTGACTTGTGTGTGAGATGGCTCCTAACTTCCACTGTGGATGCCTCACCTCCCGGGTTGCTGAACTATTGGGCAAGAGGTCCCATACCTCATGATGGCCACCCTAGCACCTATCCTAGCCCAGTCCAAGTGGAAGAGTTCCCGTGTTATGTGTTGGATGAGTGTGTTGGTGGTGATTACCAGTGACGACCTCCTCCGTAACCGAGATGAATACTGCACCTTAGGTGAGGTGCAATACCCTGTGGCGCCTGGGGTGCCACAAAGGGATGATCACACAGCTACATAGGGGTGGACTTGGAAAGCTTGGGGCCCCTTGCAAGAAATTGTACCTGGAACCCCCTTTGTTAAGGCGACAATGCTACAGATATAGATATGTGTGTGTGTGTGTGTGTATATGTGCATATATCATATAGTAGCAGCCTCTCTTGTTATATCCAACACCATCCCTTATATATCGGATTCTCTTGTTATTTACAGCTCTCTGTCTTTATTTCATAGCGTCCTCTCTTGTTACATATAAAATGACTTGACTGCAGATGGCACATGGTAAAGCTTGCATTCTAACGGAGGAACTGCTGGCCTGGTCTTCTAGTCAGATGCTGCTTCATCAGCAGTCATTTTATATCTAACAAGAGAGGATTATATAATAAAAAGAGGGCGCTGTGAGTAACAAAAATAACGATGTAAGATAAGTTGCTATACATAACAAGAGTGGACACTATATAATCAAGGACAGTGACATACATAACTAAAAGGGATGCTGATATGGGACAGTCCTGTATTTGTGTGAAAAGTCAGTGTGCTGCCTAATTTTTTTTTCTTGGACAGCACACAGACCCATTGGTTATGTCCAATTCCTCATTATAGGATCAGGACAGCACATGTTCTGAGTCTCGCAAGTTTTCTCAGATCCATAATTTTTCACAGATATGTGAATGGATCTATAAACTCTATTAGTCCTTGTACTCTCTGATTAAAAAAAAAAAAATCTGGCAACACAGATGTATCACACGAATGTGAAAATGTGGCCTAAGGGATTTAACAAATAACAACTGTCCACAATATCCAGCCACGACTCATCTTGTCACTGATCAGCGCAGCCCTGAAAATAACATGGTCATATGGCCCCCGAGGAAGCCCTATGCAAAACGCGTGTGTCGGGGCCTACAGTCATCGCTTTCTTCCCCCTCATCAATCAGGATAAGCATGGGTGAGTTACCTTGAGCTTTCGGTGAGCACTTTATTTCTGATACCCACTTCCCTGATTCATAGTGAGCACACTATATGTTTGGTGCTAGTTACTGGCTGACTGCAGCCCATATAGCATGGGTCCATTGATTATGTGGCATAATTAACCCAGACTATAGGGTCATTTATTAAGTATACAGTATGTATTCCAGCTAGTGCTAACAAAACTGGGATGACAACTGCTATGATATTTTGCTCATTATGCTACTTTTGACTTTTGTCTAATCAAGATAAATATGGGTGATTTACTCTTTGTGAGCATTTTACATTTAAAACCCACCCCACTGAGTCATACTGAGCACACTATATGGATGGTGTTGTTCCAGGCTGGCTGTAGACCACATGATAGTTTATGGACTGCAGTTAGTCATTAAATAATATTAAATAAAAGAACTGGTTTTATAACTGTTGTGATATTTGGCTCATTATGCTATTTTTTTCATCATTGTCTTACTCATACGGGATGGGAATTAGCCATTACATACTTACTGCCTACCCTGCACTTTATCTCCTCTGTTTTTACATTATGTATTGTCTTATGTAGTTTTTGAATAAATAATAAATTTTGGAATATTTTTGAAAACAAATTTCATGTGATTATTTGACCTAGGAGACAGCAGTCTTTATAGGATATATTATTCCCTGGAGTTGGTCAGTACTGAGAGTGTCATCCATGGCATTTCTTTGGAATTTGATTATAATGGTCACATTTATTGTATACGTACATTTGCCTCCTGAATACAAAACTCCCCCACACTGTGCCCTGACTACAAATATGTACTCTACCATTAATATACAATTATTCATGCATCATTTGAAATATAAAGTGATAAATAAGTCAGCACTGTTCCCCCATCTATATATATATAATTGCCTTATTCTGTCTGTCTGTCTTGCTCCAAAATGAGTCATTACAGTGACAACCGTCGCATTGGTCGGTCGGCTCGGGCTGACCCCGCATGCATTGGCCGCTCGGCTCGGGATGGCCACGCCCCATGCACGCATTGGCCGCTCGGCTTGGGCAGGCCCCCACACACTGTGCCCGCTCAGCCTTGCCCCCCACACTGTTCCCGCTCGGCCATGCCCCCCACACACTGTGCCCGCTCGTCCACGCCCCCCACACACTGTGCTCGCTCGGCCATGCCCCCCACACACTTTGACCGCTCGGCCATGCCCCCCACACACTTTGCCTGCTCGCCACGCCCCCCACACACATTGGGCACCTATACACCTCCCCCCAGGACTACTCCACCTATTAGATACCTCCCCTCCAGGACTACTCCAACTATTAGATACTTCCCCCCAGGACTATTCCACCTATTAGACACCTCCCCCCAGGACTACTCCACCTATCATACTCCTCCCCCCAGGACTACTACTCCTATTAGACTCCTATTCCCCCAGGACTACTCCACCTATTAGACACCTCCCCCCAGGACTACTCCTCCTATAAGACTCCTCCCCCCAGGACTACTCCTACTATTAGACTCCTCTCTCCCTAGGACTACTCCTCCTATTAGACTCCTCCCCAGGACTACTTCTACTATTAGATTCCTCCCCCCAGGACTACTCCTCTTATTAGACTCCTCCCCCCAGGACTACTCCTCCTATTAGTCTCCTTTCCCCCCAGGACTACTCCTCCTATTAGACTCCTCTCCCCCCAGGACTACTCCACCTATTAGACACCTCCCCCCAGGACTACTCCTCCTATTAGACTCCTCCCCACAGGACTACTCCTACTATTAGACTCCTCCCCCCAGCACTACTCCTCCTATTAGACTCCCCCCCCCAGGACTACTCATCCTATTAGACTCCTCTCCCCCTAGCACTACTCCTCCTATTAGACTCCTCCCCCAGGACTACTCCTCTTATTAGACTCCTCCCCCCAGGACTACTCCTCCTATTAGACTCCTCTCCCCCCAGGACTACTCCTCCTATTCGACTCCTCTCCCCCCAGGACTACTCCTCCTATTAGTCTCTTCTCCCCCCAGGGCTACTCCTCCTATTAGACTCCTCTCCCCCAGGACTCCTCCTCCTATTAGACTCCTTTTCCCCCAGGACTACTCCTCCTATAATACTCCTCTCCCCCCAGGACTGCTCCTCCTAGTATCCTCCTCTCTCCCCAGGACTACTCCTCCTATTATCCTCCTCTCCCCCCAAGACTACTCCTCCTATTATACTCTTCACCCCCCAGGAAAACTCCTCCTATTAAACTCCTCTCCCCCCAGGACTACTCCTTCTATTATACTCCTCTCCCCCCAGGACTACTCCTCCTATTATACTGCTCTCCCCCCAGGACTATTCCTTCTATTATACTCCTCTCCCCCCAGGACTACTCCTCCTATTATACTCCTCTCCCCCCAGGACTGCTCCTCCTAGTATCCTCCTCTCTCCCCAGGACTACTCCTCCTATTATCCTCCTCTCCCCCCAAGACTACTCCTCCTATTATACTCCTCACCCCCCAGGAAAACTCCTCCTATTAAACTCCTCTCCCCCCAGGACTACTCCTTCTATTATACTCCTCTCCCCCCAGGACTACTCCTCTCACCCCAGGACTATTCCTCCTATTATACTCCTCTCCCCCCAGGACTACTCCTCCTATTATACTCCTCTCCCCCCAGGACTACTCCTCCTATTATACTTCTCTCCCCCCAGCACTACTCCTCCTATTATACTCCTCTCCCCCCAGGACTACTCCTTCTATTATACTCCTCTCCCCCCAGGACTACTCCTCCTATTATACTTCTCTCCCCCCAGCACTACTCCTCCTATTATACTCCTCTCCCCCCAGGACTACTCCTTCTATTATACTCCTCTCCCCCCAGGACTACTCCTCCTATTATATTCCTCTCCCCCCCAGGACTACTCCTCCAACACACACACTGCACAAAACCTACCTCCTTCCAAAACACACACACACATACATCCACACAAACCGCGCAACACATACAGCACCACACACACACAACGCTGCAGACACAGCACTCCACAAACAACACAACACACACAACGCAACACACAAACAACACCGCTCTCACACCCCCACACCCAGACAACACCCAGAACATTTACAGCGCCCTACACAAACACTTGGCAACTACACACAACAACATCTATATATATAACAAAAATCATACATTAACTACACAATAAATTCTAGAATACCCGATGCGTTAGAATCGGGCCACCTTCTAGTTAACTATAATCTCTGCCGGTAAATGAATATAAATTAATCAGTCTCTGTGACCCCCCCCCCCCCAATTAATTTGAAGGCTATAAGCATATGTTGCATTTTTGTCACGAAAAATATTCAGCTTTTTATAGTACAAGCAAAGGGAGTGAAACTCCTGAAATCTCATGTTCATGTTGCTTATTTTTTTCCTTGCAGATTTGCAGCAGATTCAGTTCGGCAGCATGTCCATTCTTGCAGCAATTTTTCAGTGTATTTCACCCACACTAATGAGTGAGGGAAAATATGTATAGCGCCACTGAGACCCTCAGGGCACTACAGGGAACTGCATTCTCTTAGGGATGCAGGACCTACCTGGGGTACCAGTGCCGATACCACCAAAACATGACCAAAATCCTAGTTCTCCACTCCACACTGGGCTAGATAGAGGGTTAACCATGTAAGGGGATGGTCGCCATGGGAACAAAAGCCAGCCTGGTGGGAGGCGTCAGCAGTCAGTCAGTAGTCAGTCGAGGGAGTGTAGCACACAGAAGAGGTGTGCGGACGTGCCTGAGCTGGGTCCGTGTAATGGTGAACCGGGGGCACAGGAGAGAGGTCACCAGGACGGGTACCGAGATACCACTGGGACCGGAGCACGCACAGGGAACAGGGCCCTAGGTCAAGCGTCAGTTTCAAACGGTTTGATAAATACCTGCCCGGTGAGGTCACCTTCACGGACTTTACCGAACCAAATAATCCGGGGGCATCAGTAGTAAGCTAGGATTGCGGTTCAGACACTTACCTCCCCACAGGGTCCGCACTGCCCGCCGTATGGAGAAGGAAACTGTACCCCAAAAGGGACAGTCAGGGCCCCCAAACACTCCACGCTACAGGGACCGAATCAATTGAGAGTGCCGGGGACAGAGCAACCTGGGTCACTACATTGGCACTGGTCCGCCAAGGGACCTGAACCAACAACCCCTGGGTCCACAGTGAGTAGGGACTGTAAAAAACAACCTGGTGTGGTCTCCGTTATTGCCGCCGGTACATCTCCCAGGCACAGCCCTACCTGCAGAGGGCCTACCATCACAGCTCCCACTACCACCAGCCCTAGGAGTACCCACATTCAACAGCAGCAGTTCTCCATCCTTAACCGTAACCCACAGGACTAAAACTCTTATCTCCCCTGTAAATACGGAACCAGGCAACGGCCAGCAGAGTGACATTCCCATTTGTTACTGCCTGGGACCGAGTACCCCATATCCCTGGGCACTACATATGCAACAAAAACGCATGTTAAAAACACATATTTTATGCAGTATTCTGTATGCCAACACATCAGGCTTTGCTGCAGAATTAGCTTTAGTCCCTGTCTTGTGTCTTCCCCTCACAATTTATTACCGTATTTTTCGGACTATAAGACACACTTTTTTCCCCCCAGATGTTGGGGGAAAGTGGGGGGTGCGTCTTATTCAAAGTTGAAGGCATACAGTACCAGCATGCCTACCACAGCATCTTGCAGCGGCGTGCTATTCCATCCGGTTTCCGTTTATTTGGACCATCATTTATTTTTCAACAGGACATTGACCCCAGACACACCTCCAGGCTGTGAAAGGGTTATTTGACTAAGAAGGAGTGAGTGATGGGATGCTACGCCAGATGACCTGGTCTCCACAGTCACCAGACCTGAACCCAATCGAGATGGTTTGGGGTGAGCTGGACCACAGAGTGAAGGCAAAAGGGCCAACAAGTGCTAAGCATTTCTGGGAACTCTTTCAAGACTGTTGGAAGACCATTTCCGGTGACTATCTCTTGAAGCTCATCAAGAGAATGCCAAGAGTGTGCAAAGCAGTAATCAAAGCAAAAGGTGGCTACTTTGAAGAACCTAGAATATAAGACATATTTTCAGTTGTTTCACATTTTTTGTTAAGTATTTCATTCCACATGTGTGAATTCATAGTTTTGATGCCTTCAATGTGAATCTACAATTTTCATAGTCATGAAAATAAAGAAAACTCTTTGAATGAGAAGGTGTGTCCAAACTTTTGGTCTGTACTGTACATACAAATTTTGTTTGTGTTTTTTAGCCACTGTACACATTACCAGTATAGGGTATGCAGTGATCCTTACTGTACATTACTAGCTCTAGACCACAGGTGCCAAATTCAAGGCCTGATGGTCTAATCTGGCCCAACATGTCATTTTATGTGGCCCACAATGTGCAGATACGGAAGGATCAGCCATCCACTTTGCCCAAACATAGAGCCTGTCTTCCTGCATCCATCCCCTGTATAGAATAGAGTGGGGATAAGCGCTGGAGATCAAAATCCAAGATGGTATTAACTCTGTGTGCTTTCTTTGCTCCTTCTGCTAAGCACTTAGAAATGCCTATCAGTGGGGGTGGCGACAGCACAGGATGAGGGTTCTACTTTGGAATATGAGCGGACAGCCAGCGCTTAGCAGACGTCGTGGTGTCAGCACATGAGTGTACTCTGGTGCTCATCTAATAACAACTATATTTGTAGCACCCCTGAGACTGGTTGGTATCATTATATCCTTCTCGAGGCAGGGAAAGGTTGGCCGGATATGTTTACACACACCTCACACCACCATACAGCAGGGAGAAGCAGTCACTAGGAAAGGGTTAACAATGTTTCTACACACACAGTTCCTGGCAGACGCCAGGTGGCCTCCACTAATTAGAACAATAGTGGTTGCCATAGCAACTTGCATAGGTGGGTGCATGGGTGGTGAGGAGTGGAAAACAAAGCAGTTTTACTTTTAGTCAGGCAGAACAGCTTGGGCACGAGACAGAGCAGACGCACGGTGTGTAGCTCCCCGAGTGAGGGCTGCCTGGTTCCTCGGGGAGGCAGACAGCACAGCCAAGTCGGTGCCAGTAACACCTAGAGACGGGACCCGGAACCTGTAATTGTGGACTTAAAAACAATAGTCGCCAGAGCATGGGACTGAGCACAAGAGAGGTACAGAGCCCCAGTTCGGATGGCCGTGGCGCGGCAGCAGAGAGGGAGCCTGGGGAGATGGGACAGTGGTCTGACCCACGAGAGGCCCAGGCTGCCGGCCTGTATGGGCCAGGACTGGGGAGAGTACAGAGTTGTGCATGGAGCAGAAAGGCCACAGATTACCAAACCGGATCCAGCCTCTGACCTGCCTGGGAAGCGACCGGAGCCTCTGACAGCGAGGACCAGCACCGCGGGTGCGATACCACCTAAGCCAGTAAATAAAGTGACTGGAACCCGCACCTGGTGACTCTGTGAGTAACTACCGCTGCCCTGCACTCCAGTACTCCCATGTACTGCCGTCCTCGTTCTCACCAACCTCCCGGAGTCCCCCGCTCCACCCGTGGGGAGTGATTCCATCTTAGCTGCCCTAATACCTACCCCGGAGAGAGACTGTGCAGTGGCGGCTAATTAGTGGCCGCAAACCACGGGTGGCGTTGCGAAGCATCCCCATTCTCTATCCAGTATTGCCCCTGTGCGAGGACTAGTGGCAGGAAGGGTCGGCAACGAAGGAGGCCGAGACCCCAGTCACCGCTGCAACCGGTGACACGCTCCCCAGGGGCCTGTCACCCTCCTTCCATCCCCATCTGTACTGGAGACTTGTCCGTTTGTTGTTTTTGTTTTTCATGTAGCCGACGGGGTCACGGAACTGGGTCAGGCCAGTCACAGCTACCCCAAGGAACCACTGGCCCGGTGACGAGTACTCTACGGCCCCGTGGTACACTACATATTCAAACTCACAGATGATGCTCACTGAAGGCATGGCTCTATCCAGGCACAGCTCTGAGAGCCATATGCAAGGGCATATCTGGGCCAGGTACAGCTCTGACAACCCTACTTCAGGCGTAGCTATGATAGTTGTAATGCTCGCCGGCATAGATTGTGAAGCAGCGAGCAGAAGTGGACCCACTGGACTACAGGAGGACCCTGGGCTTACCGTTTACTGTGAGGGGCTTGACTAAGCGCCCACTGCAAGTCGGATGCCAGGTGCTTTTCCCAGGGCAGAGACTGGGGCTATTACAGCTGACCCCCAAGGCAAGGGTGGACACAGGAGTAGACAGGCTGAGGCTGGTGGTACGGCCGATTAGAACAGGCACAGTCTCTGGTTTAGCAAAAACTACCGGGTAGCTGAGGCTGAAGGTGTGATGCCCTGGACTAGTCAGGTCGTCCCAGGTAGTCACACACAACACCACACCCCCCCTTCCGATTAGGTGACATCAGTCAAACTAAAAACCTTGTCACCACCCTCCAGGTTTGATGTCCACACCAGGGGGGCGAAGCCAGGCAGTTGGCTCCGCCCACCAAGGAGTTCACAGGCTTGGAGGCGGGAAAACACACACAGAGAGTCAAGTACAAGGATAGAGTAGTCTGGAGGAGGTGGAGAGCAGTCAAGTTCACGGGCAGTCCTGTGTCCAGGCCTGCCAAGAGACTACTCCGGTGGCTGGGTCGGAGTCCAGTCACCTTTGGCAAGGAGGCAGACGGTGGTGGCCGCCTGCATTAGCTGGGATGACAGCCGGTGGAACCGTAGGGACCGGGGTCGGGCGGTGGCCCGCCAGTACCGAACCGGGGAACCGATTGGAAACCGGAGCACCAGGAGGGGTACTCAGACCCAGACGAAGCCCCGAACCGACAGGGCCGAGTCGAATCAACTGATTGCAGACTGGACTTAAGGACTTATCCCACACAAGTCCTGTTAGAAGACAGCAGCCCAACCATACAGGGTAGAGCCACCACCAAGGCATAGAGACCCAAAGGGCCAGCGTCTGCGGGCAAACGTGCTCCTACGGCATATACAAGTCGGGGAGCGGACTACCAGTGTCTAGGCATAGGAGTCAAACATTTACACACAGAGGTGCAGGAGAAAGGCGGAAACCACCAACCTATACTGGGAGAAGCTGCAGCCGGCTGCGGGCCCCGTTCATCATTCCGTTTGGTTTACCAGAGACTCCAGTGTATTGTGTCAGAGTGAGTACACCAGTGCCTTCGGGCCGCGCACCGCGCCGCACTGCACCAGCGTCCAGCACGCATCACTCACTCCCCCGCCTCAGCACCTCCCCCGGGGCCCCGGGACCATCGCTCCCCTACCCACGGAGGGGTCAACATCAAGCTGCGCATCACCGTCCCCGGGAGGCCTAGTTAACAGCAACGGTGGTGTCCATCCATTCCCCACAACCCGTGGGTGGCGTCACGAACTTACAATCCAAACCAAACAACCGCGGCCCCGGCCGTGGACCTCCTCACCCAAGTCCCCACGTGTAGCGCCAACTCCCTTACAGAGCGACGTGACCCCCAGGTACGTGAGAGGCTCGAGCCACCACCTGCACTACGAGCACGGATCCGAGCGGCTCGGCGGTCGCAGCCGAGCCCGCGGGGCGGTACAGAGGCACAGCCGAGTTGGACAGGCAAAGGCTCTCATATAGCAAGGACTATCGGGGTAGCTGAAGTTGGTTGGTGGCATCGCCAGGTTGAACAGGCACAGTCTCTGGTGTAGCAAGGACTAACGGGGTAGGTGAGGCAGGAGGCTAGGCCGGGACGGACAGGCACAGTCTCTGATCTAGCAAGGACTACCAGGGTAGCTGAGGCTGAAGGCATTGCCGGGACGGACAGGAACAGTCTCTGGTGTAGCAAGGACTACCGGGGTAGCTGAGACTGGAGGCCTGGCCAGGATGGACAGGCTGGAAAGTAGTAAACTGTAACAAAAGCACAGCAGACAAGGGGACCTGACAAGTAGCTGACTAGGGCACAGAAGCACTAGCTAACTAAACACATTGATCAGGCACATCCCCTAGTGGGAGAGAACCTTATGTACCCAGTGGCCCTCAGTGATAGGCTGAGAGGCACTTCATGAGAGTGATGCACTGCCCTTTAAGAAAAGTGCAGTGTCGTGCATGTGTGTCACCCAGGGTTATGGGGTACTCGGTCCTGGGCGGTGTATAACTGGGGAATGTCACTTTGGGAGCCGTTGCCCGGTCCCGTGCCCTGGTTGCTTTATAAAAGGGGGATATTTACAGGGGATTTGAATAATGTTCACATGTGACGCCACTTGAGGTTTGCGACAGTGTGGATGAAGCTGCCGCTCCACAGTTTTCACTACTGGGGCTGGTGTTAGTGGCAGCCTGGATGTTAGGCCCTCTGCAAGCAGGGTCAGACCCCAGAGGATAGGCAATGCAGGTAAGTGTTGAAAGAAGGTAGGCCACGCAAGGGGTTTCAGTGTAACTGGTTCTTTTACTCGCTGCAAGCTGGTAACTGGTCACCCGACGCTGGCTGGTCTTAACCGCAGGTCCCCGTAGTCCCAGTGCCGGTTTAGTAACCTGGTAGCTTCTTCCCCTGCACCTGTCTTTTGGTTGGTGAGTCCCCGTGGTGTAGAGCGTCTGGGGGTCCCCCCTTATAGGTCTTCTTCAGCAGTCCGTATGACGGTAGCGTGAACCCTGTGGGGTTGGAGTCTCTGGCCCTATCCCCGGTTCTCCCTTTGTAACTGATTCCCGGACTTCAAGGTCAGTGAGGTCCCTGATGGTCCCCTCACTGTGCAGATTTTATCAGGTCTGCCTAGAGCTTTTGCCTTACCTAGGATAGCACTTCCGGGAGCACTCCAATGTACTCCACCGGCAACTAACCGCCTGGGCCCTCAGGTCACTGTTCACTCCAGTCAGTGCGTCTGCTCACTTTCACTGTCTCTTCTCGACTCCTGCCCACTGTCTGACTGTCCACTGTCTGCCCCTTCCACCTGGTTGTCTAGTGGACTGGATTGGCTCCACCTCTAGGCAGACTTCCATTGGTCCGACCCTAGCCTTGTAGCATTCTATGGGATGTTGGGGAAAAATAGGGATTATCTGGAGTGTTTGTGTGTTACCGACACTAGTCTTCTGGGTCCCTAGGGGGTAGGCCCTACATCTTGGTGGGGATGCACTACCTTGTAGCTCCCTGATGGCTTCAGGGGCTCTACACATGCCTTTGGAACACTCCTGGAGGACCTGTGCCTTGTGCACAGGCCCCAGGAGGAGAAAGCAGAGAGTGCATACATGAGGAGACACCGGAGCACATGGTGAGGGACAGCCACAGCGGTGAGTCAGTGCGTGTCCTTGCAGGGAGGAGAGCGTAGAGTGCAGGGATACCAGCTCTACAATAGTCCTACCCAAGGACAGTTCTGGGCCTGGAACAATTCTGACAACCCTACTCCAAGTACAGCTCTGATGGCCTAACCAAGTGACAGCTTTGATAACCCTACCCAGCACATAGCTCTGATATCCCTACCCAAGTACAGCTCTGATAGCTCTACCCAGGTCAAAGCTCTGATAGTCCTCCCCAGGGACAACTCTAATAGACCTACCCAGTGGCAGCTGTGGGCCAGGCACAGCTCTGACAGCCCTACCCATCCCAGCTTTGATAGCCCTACCCAGGGACTGCTCTAACAGCCCTACCTAAGGACAGCAGTGATATCTGAACCCAGGGACAGGTCTAAAAGCTCTACCCAGGAGCAGATCTGGGCCAGGCCAGCTCTGACAACCCTACTCCATTGAGAGCTTTGATAGCTGAAAGCCCTACCCATGGCACAGATAGGATTCATAACATGGAGCTGGGGCTACATGATGATTCTGGCCACGACATGCGACACGCGACCAAAGCTCGCTTGGTGCCTCTGCTAAAAAAATTTGGACCCAGTTGAATCTTTTTTACAACATGCTAGTTGCTTTTTTGATACTCTAGGGGACACAATGTGCCTGCATTCATGTGTTTGTGACGCCATGGCAAAACCAGGTAGTCACAGAAGAAGTCCACCCTCCTTGATACCACCCAAAAACCCACACCCAGGTACAACACACAGCCATTAAAGCCTATCCACCCCCTCATGACAATAGGGACACACCAGTAGGTGGGATCAGGCGGATGAGAACGCCCACCTAGGGGTCCTGAGGTGTCAGGCGCGGGAACAAGACAGACAAGTGTTGACAGTAGTCAAGTGTAGACTGTTTACAGTGGAGTCAAGGGTAGGGGCCCCTGGACTACCTGACTAGGTGGCAGACAGTAAACAGGGCCACAGGTGACGGAGATCCGGTCGCGAGAGACCTTAAGTGGACCGGGGCAGGGTTGTAGCCCGTTGGTGCCGACAGCTGGAATCCGGTCCGGAAGCCGTGCACAGATGGGGTGCCTGGACCCTAGGATGAGGAAGGTTGCATGCCCCTTGTTAATTAACCAGCAGAGGATGAGGTTTCAGGCCTGGTTTTCCAGAAGCCCAGAGAGCGAAATGGAAGCCCAACGCGGGGGATAGGGTGTCCATCAGAACCCACAGAAATCCCAAGGGTCAGATTTCGCGGGCCACAGCTCCCAAACATACACAGTACCGGGAGTGGACTTCCCCGTTCCATGCGGAGTTGTCCGACAGAAGACACCAACACAGAGTGCAGGAGGAAGAGACCCCTGTTTGCTACACCCGGGTGTGGGACCCGAATACACCCGCCAAAGGCGACTGGTCACTGGCAACTTTCTTTACCACTGGACTTGTGTGTGATTCTTAAACTGTGAGTATATCATTGATCCCCAGTCCAACCCGGCGCGCCACATCCAACAGCCATAACTCCCGTGTACCAAGGGCCCTGGGACTACGCCTCCCCTACCCGTGGAGGGGATCCCATCTTGCTGCCCCGCTCCATTATCCCCGGGCGCCCCATCACCAGGCAGTGGCGGTGTCACCATCCCTCACCGCAACCCATGGGTGGTGTCACCAACACATCAATCCCCTGTAAATATCCCCTTCCGACGGTTGTGAGTACGGACGGCCGTGCGAGCCCGGGTCCAGTCACCACTCGAGCCGCAGGAGCGAACACGGATCCGAGCGGCCCACGAGAGAAAGAAGCGGCAGTGCGCCCCCTCCCCCCCGCAACATGCTTATTATCTGGCACATAGATATTTGACCATGTAACCTGTGTCACGGCCAAAGTAATACAGATCTCTTTTAGATTGTGTAGAATAGAATCCATGATGTCAGCTGAAGCTTAATAAAGGTTTGTACAATTATTCTGTAAATAGCTCACAGCAAGACAACTGCGGCCGCGCAAGGGCCCAGGTGGTAAAGGGCTCACTTCCACTTCTAAGAGGGGTGAAATTGTGGATTATGATGAGCTATTGGGCTGCAGAAGGCACATTTATTGTTCTTGTACAAAGACCTTTTCTATCTGTGTCCTCCACTCACAGGACTTACATATAGCATAGGTTGTCATGTACTTATTTCCTACAATCATTTGGTGCTTAATTATTAAATTCAGTCCTACTAAGGTGTGGTGCCCTGGACAAGCCAGGTCGTCACAGGTACTACACCAACACACCCTACACCCCGGCTAGGCACACCGAAGTCAAACACAAATCCTTGTTGCCTTCCTCCAGGGGCTGATGTCCACACCAGGGGGTGGGCCAGGCGGTTGGTCCCGCCCACCGAGGAGTTCACAGTCCTGGAGGCGGGAAAAAGGGTCAGTTCAGTTTGAGAGAGTGAACTGACCGTGTCCGGGTGTGTGGCCTGGACACTCAGCGGGGTTGGCGGGTGGTGGTGGCCGTCTGCAGGGGAGGCTGATTGGGGTGGGCCGTGCGGGCCGGGGACGGGCGGTGGCCCGCCGGTGCCGGATCGGGGAGTGGGGAGAGGCCAGCGCCATCCGGCAGGGCCTGCGGGCCCCGACCAGGCTGGGAGTCGCCGTAAAACCGGTCAAATCCGTTGGCGAAGGGAACCTCCGGGGTTTCCCAGCAGCCAAGACCCGATTGAAGGCAACAGCTCACACCATAGAGGGAAAAACAGTCACCGCCAAGGCTACAGTTCCCAGGGCCAGAGCCTGCAGGCAAAAGGGGCTCCCTCAGCATCCATCCAAGCTGGGGTGCGGGTTACCGGTGGGAAGCCATTGGAACCGTAAACACAACACAGGTGCAGGGAAAGGCAGTCACCATCAACCTACCGGGAGGAGAACAACCGCAGCCGCCTGTGGGACCCGTCCATCCAGCCGTTTGTTTGACCAGAGACTCTGTGTGAATTACTGGCTGAGTGAGTACCACCGTGCCGTGCGGCACAGAGCTGCCCCCGCGACCCTGCACCTCACCAGGCCCTGTAACCCGCCTGCCATCCCTAACCCCTCACCGGGCCCCGGGACAACCAACCCCCTACCCACGGAGGGGAGAACCAACATCCAAGCTGCTCCCTGTCATCGCTCCCGGGATCCCCGTCCAGAGCAGCGGTGGTGTCACAACTTCACCACAACCGTGGGTGGCGTCACGGACAATATCCCCAAACCACATACCAACCCCCCTTTCACTCACAGGCGAGGAACGCCGCTCGAGTCTCCGGGATCCGGCCCACCGCTTGAACCACCACCGAGCAACAGCAGCAGCAGCCGGACCCGAGCAGTGGGTGAGCGCAGCTTCCCCTCCTCCGCCCGCGACAAAGGCATCAGACAATTATTAGTCTATTAGAAGCGGGATTAGCTTTACCTGTCTGTTATCTCTGTTGCTGCAAATTCCATAGAGAGCATGGAGCACTTTGTTATTGTGATGTCATCAAACAGAACACTGGACGTAATAAAGGATCGTCCACATAGAAACTGTGGGAAATATCTCCTGGGACCAGTATTCTAATTTTATCCAATGTCTACTCTTAAGGCTACATTCACACATCTGTTTACATCCATAAAAAAATGGAACATTTTTATTCCGTGTGTCATCTGTTTTGTCTCAGTTTCATTCTCATCCTTCTTTAAAAACTGAAGCCAGTAGACTGTCTGAGCTTTTGTTGTCCACTGACTGTTAGCAATGTATCAGTTAAAAACGGATGAAATACAGATGGACAACTGAAATAAAGAGGATGCCTTCTGATTTTTATCCCTTTTTTAACTGATCCTTATAGACTTTTTTGGCCAAGTCTAATTTGTAAAATGGATCAGAATAGGACGTGCTCGGAGTCTCCAGACTCACAGACCAACAGACCAAACAAATATCTGTTTTTAATACTGACGTGTACATGGATGAATGAGACTTTGTGGGTCTGTGTCATGTCCGAGAAAAAAAGCGAACATAGGAAGGAAGAGAATAACAGATATAACACATCGACCCAATTGTTAGACCAATTATAATTCACATATGCGTGGTAGCTAAAAATCTAATAGCATCATACTGGAGACAAGTTTTGACTCCCACAATCACCGAGGTAATTGACAAAGTTACTTTACATAACGATCTCGAACAAAGTTATGCAATTTATAATAATTCATTTGCTGCATATCATAAAAAATGGAGCCCTTGGCTTTCTAAGGCCCCTTTCACACGTCAGTGATTCTGGGACGTTTGTGCTTTTTTTTAAACGTACCAGAATCACTGACATACGCAGACCCATTATAATGAATGGGTCTGCTCACACGTCAGTGATTTTTCACTGCACGTGTCTCCGTGCGGCGTACCCGCGTGTCCGTGATTGCGGCACGGAGACATGTCCATTTTTTTCTGGCATCACTGATGTCCCACGGACCACGCAGTGGTGTGGTCCGTGAAACACGTGCCAGAAAAAAACGTGCTTTTAAAATAAAAATCATTTTTACTCACCCGGCTCCAGCGACGCTCTCTGCAGCCCGTTCTGCCGGCTGCTTCTGAGCCGGCTCATTACTGTCGCGCATATTAATGATGCACGGCACAGCCGACCCGGAAGCAGCTGCTGCGGGGGTCACCGCCGGCCGGATGCTGAACCGCGGAAGCGATCAGCACCATGGAGAGCGGGAGCGGGCACAGGTGAGTTAATCTCTAAGTTCAATCACGGGCCACGGAGAACGGAGCCCGGATTGCACTTAGACAACCCACGTGTGCCGTAATTCACGGCACACGGAGGGACATGTGCGTGTTTTACACGCCAGTGAAAAACGTCAGTGTTTTTCACTGACGTGTAAAACGGGCCTTACCAACAAAATTCTTAATAGAGTCTGGTCCATGTGCTTAATGTCTGAATTTTAAACTCCACAATCCTTGAAAATTGAGACTTCTATACCTGGAATTTGACTTTTTTATTCTACATTTTATCTTCTTTATGTATATATACTGGAATTATTATAAAAGTTCTCAATTGTTTCTTACCCTTTCACACTCCCTTCCCTCTTTTCCTCTCCTGCCCAATAAAATGTTCTTCCCTTCATCCCATCCCTCCCTTTTCTCCCTACCCTTTCCCTAAGGCCCCTTTCACACGTCAGTGATTCTGGTACGTTTGTGCTTTTTTTTAAACGTACCAGAATCACTGACATACGCAGACCCATTATAATGAATGGGTCTGCTCACACTCCGTGCAGCGTACCCGCGTGTGCGTGATTGCTGCACGGAGACATGTCCATTTTTTTCTGGCATCACTGATGTTCCACGGACCACGCAGTGGTGTGGTCCGTGAAACACGTGCCAGAAAAAAACGTGCATTTAAAATAATAAACATTTTAACTCACCCGGCGTCCAGCGATGTCCTCTGCAGCCCGTTCTGCCGGCTGCTTCTGAACCGGCTCATTACTGTCACGCATATTCATTATGCGCGACACAGCCGACCCGTAAGCAGCTGCTGCAGGGGTCAGCGCCGGCCGGATGCTGCACCGCGGGAGGATTCAGCACCATGGAGAGCGGGAGCGGGCGCAGGTGAGTTGATTTCTAAGTGCAATCACGGGCCACGGAGAACGGAGCCCGGATTGCACTTAGACAACCCACGTGTGCCATGATTCACGGCACACGCAGGGACATGTGCGTGTTTTACACGCTAGTGAAAAACGTCACTGTTTTTCACTGACGTGTGAAACGGGCCTTAGGTATGATGGTTTACTCACTTGATACATTAATGTCTACATATATTGCTATGTATTGAGTATCCTGTATTAAGTTACTGTTTGTTTTGCATTGATTGTTTGTATGAAAATTCTTTAATAAAAATTATTTCAATCAGAGAATAACAGATATGTAACCGTAGCCTCAGGGGATTTTCACACGGTGCTTTTTAGCAGCTTTGAAAAGCAGAGCGTTGCCAATAAAAATGCTGCATATATCATGTCTGCATTATATGTGTTTTTTCATGCTTCTTTTAATACGTATTGTGTTGTGATTTTTTTTTACATTCAATTGAATGGAAAAAAAAACACCAGCAAAAACACTGAAAGAATTTTTTTTTTTTTTAAAATACAAACAAAATGCGTCACAGCTTAAAAAAACGCACCCTGTGAATGAGATTTTAGAAAACCCATTTATTTTTCTGCTACTGAAAAGTGCTGCATTTTTTCCTCAAGACAATCGCACAGGAAAGAAGGCAGAAAAACTTTACATATGAACAAGTCTTATACTGTTGTGAACAAGGCCCTTTGTTCCTGAGCTGATAATGTCACTTGTATGGATACAAGTGCATCTCTATAAATTAGACTATCATCAAAAAGTTAATTTATTTCAGTAATTCAATACAAAAAGGGAAACACTCTATTATAAAGAGTCATTACAAACAGAGTGATCTATTTTAAGTGTTTATTCATGATTTTGGCTTACAGCCAATGAAAACCCAAAACTCATTATCTCAGAAAATTAGAATAATTACCACAAAACACCTGCAAAGGTTTCCTGAGCGTTTAAATTGGTCCCTTAGTCTGGTTCAGTAGGCTACACAATCATGGGGAAGACTGCTGAGTTGAGAGATGTCCAGAAGACAGTCATTCACACTCAACAAGGAGGGTAAGCCACAAAAGGTCATTGCTAAAGAAGCTGGCTGTTCCCAGAGTGCTGTATCCAAGCATATTAATGGAAAGTTGAGTGGAAGGAAAAAGTGTGATAGAAAAAGGTGCACAAACAATCGGGATAACCACAGCCTTGATAGGAGTGTTAAGAAGAGGCCATTCAAAAATTTGGAGGAGATTCACAAGGAGTGGATTGCTGCTGGAGTCAGTGCTTCAAGAGCCACCGCACACAGACATATCCAGGACATGGGCTACAATTGTTGCCTTTCTTATGTCAAGCCACTCATGACCAATAGACAACACCAGAAGCGTCTTACCTGGGCCAAGGAGAAAAAGAACTGGACTGTTGCTCAGTGGTCCAAGGTGTTGTTTTCATATGAAAGTAAATTTTGTATTTCATTTGAAAATCAAGGTCCCAGAATCTGGAGGAAGAGTGGAGAGGCCACAATACAAGCTGCTTGAGGTCTAGTGTGAAGTTTGTACAATCAGTGATGGTTTGGGGAGCCATGTCATCTGCTGGTGTAGGTGTGATTTATCAAGACCAAAGTCAGCGCAGCCGTCTACCAGGAAATCATAGCGCACTTCATGCTTCCCTCTGCCGACAAGATTTTTGGAGATGGAAATTTAATTTTCCAGCAGGACATGGCATCTGTCCACACTGCCATGAGTACCAATACCAGGTTTAATAACCACAGTATCACTGTGCTTGATTGGCCAGCAAACTCGCCTGACCTAAACCCCATAGAGAATTATGGGGTGTTGTCAAGAGTAAAATGAGAGACACCAGACCCAACAATGCAGACGAGCTGATGGCTGCTATCAAAGCAACCTGGGCTTCCATAACACCTCAGCAGTGCCACAGGCTGATCACCTCCATGCCACTCCGCATTCATGCAGTAGTTCATGCTAAAGGAGCCCCAACCAAGTATTTTGTGCATTTACTGTACATACTTTCCAGTAGGCGCCAACATTTCTTAAAGTTTAAAAAGATTTTAAAATCATTTTTTCAATTGGTCTTATATAATATTCTAATTTTCTGAGATAATGCCTTTTGGGTTTTCATTGGCTGTAAGCCATAATCATCAACATTAAAAGAAATAAACACTTGAAATAGATCACTCTGTAATGACTCTATATAATAAATATACTAGCTGTACTACCCGGCTTCACCAGGGTTAATAACTGCTGTTAACAAAATAGAATGTATTAAGAAAAATGTATTCTGCACACAAAAACCACAAAACAAATAGATATAAATGTAATTATAATGTCTGTCTCCCCATCTGTATATATCTCTCTGTCTCTCTATCTTTGTCTGTCTGTCTCTTTCCCTGTCTGTCTCTGACTGTCTGTCTCTTTCTCCGTCTGTCTCAATCTCTTTCCCTGTCTGTCTATCTATCTCTTTCCCTGTCTGTCTATCTATCTCTGTCATTTTCCCTGTCTGTCTCTTTCCCTATCTGTCTCTTTCCCTCTCTTTCCCGGTCTGTCTGTTTCCCTCTCTTTCCCTGTCTGTCTCTTTACCTCTTTCCCTCTGTCTCTTTCCCTCTGTCTCTTTCCCTGTGTCTGTCTCTTTACCTGTCTTTGTCTGTCTCTTACCCTGTCTGTCTCTTTCCCTCTCTTTCCCTGTCTGTCTGTTTCCCTGTGTCTGTCTCTGTCTCTTTCCCTGTGTTTGTCTCTTAACCTGTCTGTGTCTGTCTCTTAACCTGTCTCTCTCTTTCCCTCTCTTTCCCTGTCTGTCTCTTTCCCTGTCAGTCTGTCTCTTTGTCTGTGTCTGTCTCTTTGTGTCTGTCTCTTACCCTGTCTATGTCTGTTTCTTACCCTGTCTGTGTCTGCCTCTTTCCCTGTCTGTGTCTGTCTCTTTCCCTGGCTGCATTGTGACACGCCAACATTCCATTTAAGGGCGTGGCTGCGAATTCTTCTGAAGTTCTGGCTGCACTGTGGCTCCCAGCTCCATTCGCTTTAATGGAGGCAGGTTTTTTGGTGAATAACTAGAAAGCGCGGGGTTACAATTTCCCCTCAAAACATAGCCTATGACGCTCTCGGGGTCCAGAAGTGTGAGTGTGCAAAATTTTGTGGCTGTAGCTGCGACTGTGCAGATGCCAATCCCGGACATAAATACATACATACATACATACACACACACATACATACACACATTAAGCTTTATATATTAGATGCGTTTCAATTTTTGTATTGAATTACTGAAATAAATTAACTTTTTGATGATATTCTTATTTATTGAGATGCAGCTGTATGTATGAGACATCATCTGATAAAAGAGGTAGTTGGAACATCAATGTATGGACTCACAAATAATATCGCCCTATATAAAGGAGTTTAGGGGACAAATCCTCATATTTGATACAGACAAGAAAAGTCAAGAACAAAGAGAAATGTAAGATGTCTTTATCTTCAGACCTGTAAAATCCATGTGGATCCCTTCTAATGATTTGGGATCTCTTCATGGTGAGATTGTGCTGGGGCGTGAGGACATGCTGTAGATGGAAGTGTTTGTAGCGCATGCTCAGGTTGTTTTGACTATGGGGGAACTCTGGCCGCACTGTGCACATAAGGAAGCTCTACATGGGGCATTTTCTACCACAGCAGGCCCCAACCTTTTTTCCACCAGGGACCAGTTTCAAGACAATTTCTCCATGGCCCTGTGGGTGGAGGGGGTTGGAGGTTTAGAATTACCGGCATGTCAATATACAATAAAGTGCATTCTGTATCATTCACTTATTACATTTATAATGGAAGTACTAGGCTTTTTTTTTCCTGCAATGAGACGGTCCCATCTAGAGGTGATAGGAGAGATTGACACCTAAAGTGTGTTCTTAATGTCCAGTCTACTCCGTAATTTCGTTTTGGTAGCTGTCATTACAGGAAACTCCATTTCACAAAGATAGGATGTTGGAAATTGAAGCGGGGTTTTCAGTGCTTTTGTGGCAATCTCAGGATATTCTGCCTTGACTTTAATCCAGAAGGTTGGGAGATTTGAAGTCTCAAACATTCTTGTAAGGGTACCATTATATGCGATCTCATGCAGTTGGTCTTCTTCAAGCAAGGACAAGGTTGATTCACCTTGCTTGTTCTCAAATGGCCTGCAAATTCATTGCTTCCTAGTTCGTGGGTCTTTTGTGGTTGGAAAATAACGTTCAAACCCTTCTAAAAGATGAGAGGTGATCATGCAACAGCAACAGCTGGGAGAATGAAGGCCCAGGCTCAGCCTCATTCAAAATCCCTGCTAGTGTTAGAAACATGTTAAATATCCCTGGTTTTTACTTGCTGTTCCCACGAATCCAGTTTGGCTTGGAATGCAGGAACATTATCTGTCAACTTGAAGACAATTGTCATTCTCCCCTGAAGTGACAGATTAAGTTCATTCAAAAGTTTAAATATATTACACAAGTGAGTTTTGTGACCCATTCCTTAAAACTGAAATGTGCTGCAAGTGGCGATTGCATTTCTAAAAGAAATCTATGAAGACGTTCTCGTAAGGCCTAAGACACACGGTGAGAAAAACGGTGCGAGTGGAGTGCGATAAAACATCCGGTGTACCATGAGTGCAGGGCGAAAATGGCAATAGCCGGGTATGGAGGAGAGAGGGAGATAAATCCCACCCTCTCCTCCGCAGCGCCGGCTCACCCCTCCTCAGCGCCGGCCCGCCCCCTGCAGATGAGGTCCGCTTGCACAGTCGGACCTCAGTCACAGGGATACTATCATGAGACTCGGCTCTGCTGTACTGCCAGCGTGAGCCGAGTGTCATGCGCAGATTGCACTAGTGTCCCGTGTGGCCCCGGCCTAACTCAAAATTCTGACCAGTGCTTTAATATAAGAAAGCCATCGGACTTCTTTTTGTAAGAGAAGAGGTTTGTGCTCCGCATCCTCCATCTCACAGAGCTTCTCGAACAGACGTGGGTTTAGTGTGTGTACTTTGCTGTGAAAACTTTAATCACGTCTTGCCTTGTTGTCAACGTCAGTAGACTACTCAACCTGGATTGTGTACCGTGGTGAGGCTTTAATCCTCTCTAACAATTTAACTTTAATGTCTTTTACTATTTCATAAAAACAGTGCTAGTTGAAAAAGGAACCTATGCCCCATTATTAACTACAGTCTCTCCTAAAAGATCACAACAAATGTCATTAGTGGAAGGCAGGATCAACTCTTCACCAACAGTGAAGGGCTTCTTAGAGTTGGCAATGCAGTTAGCCACTAAAAATGATGCTCTTAAAGAGAAACAACGAGCAGGATTTTCATATATAAAGTAAAGCCAGTGCTATACTGGCGCTCGGATGCTGAACGTAAGCACAGCTTTTGTTCTAGATTGGATGTTTTATTTCAGAAATATGTGCAAGTAAAGTTACAGAAATGTACAGCTATTTGTTTGATAGCAGCTACAGAATATCTAATAGGTGGGTTGGATTCTGCTATCTATTCCCGCCCCTGTCTGCTGCCTGGCCTTGGTAGATGTTAGACTGTATGGGCGGCATTTCGAACATGCTCCTATCACGTGAGAGAAATGACTCATACCTGGAAGAAGTCCATATTGTTTATCATCTACCAAGGCCAGGCAGCAGACAGGGGAGGAAATAGATATTAAAACCCAACCCACCTATTAGATATTCTGTAGCTGCCATCAATCAAATAGCAGTACAATTCTGTAACTTTACTGGCACATATTTCTGAAATAAAATCTCCAATCTGAGAACAAAATCTATGCTTACATTCAGCATCCTAGCACCAGTATAGCACTGGATTTACTTTATATATGAAAATCCTGCTGGTTGGTTCTCTTTAAGTGCAGAGTGCAGACACTTTTTTGATGTTGTGACCTTCAATAATGGCTTCTGCCCTTTTTGTTCACTTTTTCACTTTTTTTTTCTTACCCCCCCCACCCCCTCCAAAAAAAAACCAAACAAACAAACTCCAAAGGCTTGTCTTTTGGGTCTTTCTCCCTTTTTAAAGAAGCTTTTCAGCAATGTTTTTAACTCCTTTTACAAGGGTTTGAGGTGGAGTTAAGCATTGGGAAGGGCAAAAGGCCTCAGTGGGTCCCTAACTCTGATAAATGGCTACTGCTACTTATGACAGCCACTGCTGATACTGATCACAGCCACTGCTGATACTGATGACAGGCACTGTTGCTACTGATGACGGACACTGTTGCTACTGATGACAGGCACTGCTTCTACTGAAGACAGGCACTGCTGCTACTGATGACAGGCACTGCTTCTACTGATGACAGGCACTGTTGCTACTGATGGCAGGCACTGCTGCTACTAGTGATGGTACTGCTGTTACTGATGATAAGACTGCTGCTAGTGTAGAAGGGCACTGCTGCTTCTAGGGATGGCACTGCTGCTACTAGTGATGGCACTGCTGCTACTGAAGACAGGCACTGCTTCTACTGAAGACAGACACTGCTGCTACTGAAGACAGGCACTGCTGCTAATGATGACAGGCGCTGCTTCTACTGATGACAGGCACTGTTGCTACTGATGGCAGGCACTGCTGCTACTAGTGATGGTACTGCTGTTACTGATGATGAGACTGCTGCTACTGTAGAAGAAGGGCACTGCTGCTACTAGTGATGGCACTGCTGATACTGATGAAGAGCACTGATGACGGGCACTGCTGCTACTGATGATAGATGTTCTTATTTTAACTGTTTAGCTGTGTTTAACCAGGAATCCCCACCATTGTGCCGCACTGCAGATACATTACAGATCACACATGGCTTGATAAACTGACGTGTAATGTAGCTGTTACAATGTTACGTTGGGATAGCAAGGGATAGGAAGCTTCTATGCTGACCGTGACGCTAAGAGACCTAGGCTATCCCTCACCTCCAGATTACTTCTAATGGTGGAGACGCCAGAGTCTCATTTCTTTCTATACTCCTGAGAAATACTACTAAAATTCCCCCTTCGCCCCAGAGAGGGATGGGGCAGGAGTGAGATGGTAAAGAGATAAGGATAGATAAGGGAAAATCAAAACTCTGACATACTGCACACACAGGACTAGATAAAGAGATACTCAGGAGAAAAACAAGAGCAGGAGGGTAGCAACAAAAAGGCAACAAGGGTAACTCCACAACTGCACTCAGCAACAGGTATCACACCTCTCCAGACCAACTAAGATAAACTATAGCTGGCATAGGTGGAAGGATCCAGCCAACATAAATAGGAAGGGAGCAGATGTGATTGGCTCCCCCACAGCCTGTGGTCAAAGGAGCCTAACAAGTAGACTAGCAGAAATTAACTCCTGCTAGCCTGCCTCTGAATTAGCACTAAGCAGGTTGATGCACGAGTCTGCCTGCATAGATCACAGACATCAGAAAAGTTATCAGTTGAAGTATTAGAATCTGTAGTCTGAATAGAACCCGACACCACCATGACAGCCGCGAAGTTTGTGAAAATCTCCTAGTGACACAGTGAATAGCCTACACAGCTTACTGCTGCTAGTGGAGCGCTGCACTATGATGGTTCCAGTGTTTTTCACTCTCCAACTCGCATCTCCACAAGAATCATATGTGACGCCCTGGCCTATCAGGTCGTCGCAGGGTATTGTGCAATCTGCCCTTCTGCACAGTATCCACCCTCTTTGGTTACGGATCCTGTTCCTTTGGTGCTGCTAACAGCTTAGCCAATCAAAATCCTAGGAACACTTCCCACTTGAACCTACCAGACACACCATTGGGGGCCTGAAGGGAATAGGGCCGCCCACATGGGGGGGTTGGTGAGGAGAAAGTGAGGACAGTGTCAGTTGAGAGTTGAGAGTTGAGAGTGGAGGAGAGAGGAGGTGAAGTGGCTCTCGTGAGGAGAGGCCACGGAGGAGAGCTCCTGTGTACTAGGTGGCAGACGTTGGTCTGGACCTGGTAGGAGCTGGAACCCGGTCGCAGGGGACAGTGTCCAGGGGCACAGACTGCCGAGGAGGGCAGCCGGCGGCCTTGAGCTATCACCGGCCAGGGGCCAGGACACGACGGGGTACGTGGACCCCAGGCCGGAAAGTAGCTTCACGCGTTCCGGTAATTTACCCGACGGGGGTGAAGACTTCAAGTGTCATCCCCAACCCGCCACACCATCGTCACTGGGCTCCCCAACGGCAGCGGTGGTCCTTCACATTACCACGCACCGTGGGTGGCGTCACGAACTTTCCAAAAACCCCCCTGTACATATCCCCTCCTTTTTAATTCGAGTGTCCGCGCGACCCCCCCCCCCCCCGGGTCTGGAGACCCCTTGAGCCACCATGGATCCGGATCCGAGCGGCAGCAGCCCAGCTGATTGCACGGGGGCGGTACACATACAGCAAGCAGGAGAAGGAAGAGTGATGGACATAGTTATATTCCATGGTTGACCCAACTACTATTGTCTGGTGTTGAGGTGCCTCACTCCAGTTAAGCCATGTGGAGACAGCATTGTTCACTGCCAGGAAGCGGCACGCTGCTGCTCATACAACATGCTTCGCAACCTGGTCCTGGTTCGCAGACTGGTGGTTGGTTACCCCTGCTCTTAAAGAAGCAATATACATGGGGCACTTTTTAGCAGACACTATATGGTGCTCTCTCTAGCCAACACACTATTCATGAGGCATTCTGTTGCAAACACTATATGGAGCACTCTATGACAGACATACTATACATGGGATCTCTTTAGCAGTCACACTATATTTGTGACACTCTATATGGCACATACACTATTCCTGGTGAACTCTCTTGCAGACACACTATACATGGGGCACTCTCTAGCAGATACACTATATGAGGCACTCTCTAGCAGATACACTATATGGGGCACTCTATGGCAGACACACTATATGGGGCACTCTATGGCAGACACACTATATGGGGCACTCTATGGCAAACACACTATATGGGGCACTCTATGGCAGACACTATATGGGGCACGCTATGACAGACACACTATATGGGGTACTATAGGGCAGACACTATATGGGGCACCCTATGGCAGACACACTATATGGGTAACTCTATGTGTAAGTGTAGCGCCCCTGATGCCATCAGCTACAAGGTACTGCATCCTGTCAAAGATGCAGGGCCTATGCCCAGGGACCCAGAAGACCAGTGCCAGTAACACAAAAACACATGTATAATCCCTGTTTTTCTCTTTCCCAATGACTAGTGACAGACTAGGGTTGGACCCAATGGATGGCCACCTAGGGGTGGAGCCGATCCAGTCCACTAGACGTCAACCAGGGAGGAGGGGTCAGACAGTCAGTAAGTGGAAGTGAAAGAAGACGGACGTAACCCTACTGACGGGAGTGTGTAACAGTGACCTGTCAGGCACAGGCGTGTGGTTGCCGAAGGAGTACGGTGGAGTACTTTCGGAACCATAGCACCGACGGGGTACAGAGCCTAGGTGAGGCAAACGCTCCAGGCAGACCTGATAAAATCTGAACAGTGAGGGGACCATCCAAGACCTCACTGACCGTAAAGTCTGGGGGGCACTAGCAGTGACGGGAAAACCAGGGACTGGAACAGAGCACCAATCCTACAGGGTTCAAACTGCCCACCGTACGGACTAAAGACTGAAAGACTACCAGGAGGGGACCCCCAGACGCTCCAAGCCACGGGGTCCCACCAACTAGAGACAGGTGCAGGGGAAGGAAGCCACCAGGTTACCACACCGGCACTGGACTAAGGGAACCAGTGGTTAGGACCAGCCTTCTTCGGGTTGCCAGCCATAACGTTGTGAGTAAAAAAAACAGTTACACTGCAATCCCTTGTGTGGCCTACCTTCTTTTCGCACCTAACTCAATCACCTACCCCCTGGGGCCCAGCCCTACTTGCGGAGGGCCCAACATCCAGGCTACCATTAACATCAGTCCCAGCAGTGAGAAACTTTGTTATGGGCAGCTCCATCTCCATAGCCGCAAACCGAAAGTGGCGTCTTGACAAAGACTTTATTATTCCCCTGCACATAACCCCCTTTCAAGCGACCCCCAGGGTCACGGAACTGGGCAACAACCACCCAGTGAACTGTCTCCATAAATATACGGCCCGGGACCGAGTACCCTGTGACGACATGGACTCTCATGGGTTAAAGTTTCTTAAAATTCAGCCAGACAGCTTGATAAATTGTTTATAGACAGGGGAGAAGTCCCTCATTGTTTTTACAAGACTCTTGTTGACTCAATGTAATTGTGTTGGCCACTGAAAGCCAGACGTATTGTTCTCCAGACTTTTTCAGTAATCATTGTATTGTAGTTGTGTATTGATAATGTAATTACCTTAGTAGCCATTGTCTAGTCTGTGACTTGCCGACTCCATGTAGATATACTGAGTCTTTCTATGCACATCATTTAAATGAACATTATCCATGCAGCTTGAAATTCATCCAATGGGAGAAGCAATCTTGTCCAACCAATCGATGAGGACGCAGTGTATCCTAAGGGAAGGTTATGGCTATAAAAGGGACTTCTTTAAGTCACCAGGGTTGATGAAGGTTGATGGATGCTGATGGATCCAGTCTAAGCTGTTTGGAGCTGACTAGAGGATCAGGATATCTTATGGCTTCAATCTAGGGACTCCGGTTCCGGTTGGAGACCATATCCACAGCCTAGGGATTTCGACTCCGGCTGCCAGGATTGTAACGTCATACCAGGACTACCTAAGGAGGACACTCAGGTTGGGACAGTTCAGTCACCTGTTACAGACTTTGCAGACCTCACACAGCTTCCTGAATCTGGCATTATTCCTTTCTCGGTGGGTGCCCGCAAAAAGCGGGGTGCTGCTGGACTGGAGTAAGCGGCCCTGGAAGCTCTGAGGCATGGACATTCTAAATCCCTGGTGAGCCAGCGGAAGGGTGAGACTCTGTTGCCTGTTACATTTGTGTGTTTTGCTGGTTATGTGTTATGTGCCGTTAATTGTTTGTGGATCCTATAAAGTCTAACTATTGTGGTTCCCTCACCCTGTGTTGTCTGAGTAGTGTTACGCCCACGGTTAAGGAGGCCGGCGTTCAGTTGGGATGAGCCCTGAGCCACGCTGTCTTTCTAAAGGCGGCGGGTTTTAGTGGACGAGAGCACCCACTGAGCCCCGTGTCTCCACATACCCCACAGCACTGGAGCGAGTCATAAGTGTTGCACAGCTTCTAGCTTCGCAGTTGCAGAACAAAGTTCACAGAGCAGATTACATGGGATAACATGCTCTTTACGCCTTGAAACATGAGGTAATGATATGCACAGTCATACAGCACAGCATTAGGAAGAGAAAGTGAAACCAGGATGAAACAAAAGACTTTTTGCAATACAGTGAGTAAGGAATCTTTACACAACATCGCCGTCTAGTGTTAGGTCAGCATAAAGTCTTCCCTCACACATACAAAGAAGTCCTCATCTGTTGCATATACCAACAATAAGCAGGTCCTCAGATGCAACAAAGTAGATAATAAGAAGACAGTGGTAATCTGAACCAACAATGGTTTATTAATTTCACACAGATAAACAGCTAGTGCCTTAAATAGAAGATCGGAGAATGGCACATGTAATGATAGCAACACCAGTTATATTACAGTACAGCAATTAGCTATGTAGAATCTGGAATACAATCACAACATTATTTAAACATTGCACACACTTTACCGTCACCTTCATGCGCTGAAGTGTAGCCTCCGTCTTCACTTAATACCGCAGGTCTGCCCAGGAAGTAATGGTCCACAGGAACAGTCTTCTAGTCCAGCCAAATAGTCTTCCTCGCTTGGTATGGCTCTAGTCACTGTGAGACTGTGACCGGGGTTATCTATTACGGCCGGTATGTCTCGCCCCGGTTGTGCTCACTCCATGATAGAAAGTAACTCCACTCCAGGGTTAATGCTGTTTCCCTACAGGCTGAAAGAAGGGTTAAAAGGAAACAGGAACAAGGGCGGGTGTGCCGGGTGTAAGGGAGTGAACACAACTCCCTGAGTTCTCTGCCGGAGAGGCACATGTGTACTGTTGTGGACTTTTGTTTGGATATTAAACCGTGTGCTGTAACCCTTGGTGCCTGAATCCCGTGTCTTCTGCTGCGCAGCCGACCACGCTACCTCACATATGGTGGAGAATCGGCGGGCATGCCAGCCCGGTGAGGTGTAGCTTCCATTTCTGGTGACCCGGTGGCACATGTCCTGGATTCAAGCGGCTATACTACAGCCCAAACCCGGCGACACCATGGAGGAAATACTAAAGCAGCAGCAACAGATCAATGCACACCTGCTCCGGTCGTTGGATCATCAGCAGCAATCTTTGAAATTGCAGGAACAAAGGCACCAAGAACAGATGGTTCTACTGGCCAAGTCGATCCGTGCCGGACCGGCAGCAACAACCCCGGGACCGGGTGACGACGGCAGCGTCCGGAAAGCGGTGAGACAAGCGTTGCAAAAGATGACCCCGGGGGATGATGTGGAAGCGTTCCTGGCGGTGTTTGAGCGGGTGGCCGAGCGGGAAAAGCTGCCGACCCCCCAGTGGGCTGAGGTATTGTCGCCCTATCTGACGGGGGAGCCCCAAAAAGCGTACCTGGACCTCTGTACCGAGGACGCCATAGAATATGCGACTTTGAAAGCCGAAATACTGGCTCGGTTGGGGGTGAATACCTATGTACGGGCTCAGCGGGTAAATCAGTGGTTCTATGAGGAAGCCAAACCCGTACGCTCCCAGGCCTATGACTTGTTGCATCTCGTAAAAAAGTGGTTGCAGCCTGACACTCTGAGCCCGGCGCAAATGGTGGAAAGGGTACTAGTTGATCGTTTTGTGCGCACTTTACCCGTCACCATTCAACGGTGGGTAGGACAGGGCGACCCGAGTACCCTGGACCAATTAGTGTCCCTGGTAGAGCGGCATGTGGCTACGCAGGACTTGATACGGGACACTGAGACTTTGCGTACCGCCCGTCGGTCCGGCCCCTCCAAGCCTAGGGCCAAGGACCCACCGCTGACACCGGTGCAGGAGTCCGCTACCGTCCCGTCTGAGGCCGAGCCCGCCGTCCCTGAGGTCCGGAAGGTTCTGTACCCTAAACGACAACTCGTCAAGGGGGTTTCCTTCCCTATTAGATGTTGGCGGTGCCAGCGGGTGGGACATATGGAAGCCCAGTGTCCACTCACCACGGAGCCCATGGATTGTGGGGTTACCCGGCGGGGTTCAATGTATGCTCAGGTGGTGTGTACCGCTGACCTGGTCTCCCCAGAGACTGAGCCCCACTTGTGCCAAATACAGGTGAATGGATGTCCGGTTACAGGCTTGTTGGATTCCGGAAGCTTAGTGACCCTTGTGCGATCAACCCTAAGGGCTAAAGTAAAGGCCACAGGACGTACCGTGGGGGTGGTTTGCATACATGGGGACCGCCGAGACTATCCCATGGGGATTGTCACCATCACAGCACCTTGCGGTCAGGTGCAACATGAGGTGGGACTTATGAACACTCTTCCCTATGACGTGATCCTAGGAAGGGATCTGCCCTATTTTTGGACTTTATGGAAGGGACCTCCTAAGTCCCCTCAGATATTGGTCAGTCCGGGACCTGAGCCCTACAATCCTGAATCCGGGACGCCTGCCGTAGGGGTTCCCATGATAGGGACAGAATGTGAACCCGATAGGTCGCCCCTAGAGGTATTGGCAGGAGAGGCTGAGACGGTCGAGCCCATCCCGGAGTTGGAGGCATCCCCGGATACGTTTGGGACAGCCCAACTCCAGGACCCTACATTAATACATGCCCGGAGTCGGGTGACAGTAGTTGACGGGGTGGCACAGCTGCCCGGTGCCCAGGTAAGGTACCCCCATTTCGCTCTTAAGCAGGATTTACTCTACCGGGTAGATGAAATACGGGGCGTGGGGGTAGAGCAGTTGGTGGTGCCCCAGCCGTATCGCCGGCGGGTCCTCGACTTGGCTCATAAACACCTGATGAGTGGCCACCTAGGGGTCAAGAAAACGCAGGAGCGAATATTGCAAAGGTTCTATTGGCCCGGGGTCTTTGGGGAGGTAAAACGGTTCTGCGAAACCTGCCCGGAGTGTCAGCTTACCGCACCCCTGACCCACTTTCACAGTCCGTTGGTACCGTTACCCATTATAGAAGTCCCTTTTGAACGGATAGGGATGGATCTGGTGGGGCCCCTCGTAAAGTCTGCTCGAGGGCACCAACACATCCTAGTGATCGTTGACTATGCCACCCGGTATCCAGAGGCGATACCTCTCAGACATACTGCGGCGAAGCTTATAGCTCGGGAGTTGTTTGCTGTGTTCTGCCGGGTGGGGTTGCCCAAGGAGATCCTTACGGATCAGGGGACCCCATTCATGTCTAAAGTGACCAAAGAGCTATGCCGGCTACTCCAGATCAAGCAGTTGCGTACGTCTGTGTATCATCCTCAGACGGATGGGTTAGTAGAACGATTCAATAAAACCCTGAAAACCATGCTCAAAAGGGTGATCTCCAAAGACGGGAAAGACTGGGATATGATGCTTCCCTATTTGATGTTTGCCATACGAGAGGTGCCACAGGCATCCACGGGGTTTTCGCCTTTTGAGTTGTTATACGGGCGACATCCCCGGGGATTGTTGGACCTGGCAAAGGAAACATGGGAGCAAGAACCCACCCCCCATAAAAGTGTGATTGAACACATTTTAGGAATGCAGAACCGCATAAGCGCGGTCATGCCAATTGTGAAGGAGCATTTACAGGAGGCTCAGGCCGCGCAAAGCGGCCGCTACAATAGACAAGCCACCGTGCGGACCTTTAAACCCGGGGATCGGGTGTTGGTTTTAATCCCCACGGCGGAGAGTAAATTCCTGGCTCAGTGGCAAGGCCCCTACGAGATAAAGGAAAGAGTCGGGGTGGTCAACTATAAGGTATTGCAGCCCGGTAGGCGGAAACCTGAACAAATATACCATGTCAACCTATTAAAACCTTGGCAGGAACGGGAAAGCCTGATGGTTGTTTTTTCCCCATCTCCCTCCTCTTCGGGTCGTTCACATCCGGCTCCAGCGACCTCCGGAGAGGACGAACCGGAAGTAAGGATTGGAGAAGCCCTCACCAAGACACAGAGGCGAGAGGCCAGACGGCTGGTTCAGCAGAACCCCGATGTCTTCTCCGAGCTGCCTGGTAGGACCAGTCTGATACGACATGATATTGTAACCGAGCCCCACCTGAAGGTACGCCTGAAGTCATACCGCGTGCCGGAGGCTCGAAGACAAGCCATATCAGAGGAAGTGAAGACAATGCTACGCCTGGGGGTCATCGAAAAATCCCGGAGTGAATGGGCTAGTCCCATTGTCCTAATACCAAAACCCGATGACTCCTTAAGGTTCTGCAATGACTTTAGGAGATTGAACGAAATATCCAAGTTTGATCTCTACCCCATGCCCCGGGTGGATGAGCTGATTGATAGGCTGGGACAGGCGCGATATTTCACCACGCTCGACCTGACCAAGGGGTACTGGCAGGTGCCACTGACGGAGTCCGCCAAGGAGAAAACCGCTTTTGTTACGCCGGAGGGTCTCTTCCACTATGTTGTCTTGCCTTTTGGGTTACATGGCGCTCCGGCCACGTTCCAGAGGTTGATGGACTTGGTGCTGGAACCCCACCAGGCGTATGCATCAGCGTACCTTGATGACATCATTATTTACAGCTCCGAGTGGCAGACCCACTTGGAACAGGTACAAGCGGTGGTGGACGCGCTTCGAACAGCCGGATTGACAGCCAATCCCAAGAAATGTGCGTTGGGACTCATGGAAGCCCGCTACTTGGGCTACGTGATAGGCCAAGGAGTGATTAAGCCCCAAATTAACAAGGTTGAGGCGATCCAGAAGTCGCCTAGACCCCTGACCACGAAGCAGGTTAGGGCCTTCCTGGGTATCGTGGGGTACTACAGGAGGTTTGTAAAAGATTTTGCGGGACTATCAGCCCCCTTGACGGATCTTCTCAAAGGCAAGAAGTCCGTCATGGTGCGCTGGACTCCACAGGCCGAGGACTCCTTCCGGGCCCTGAAGGGGGTTCTGTGCGGACAGCCCGTTCTTGTAAACCCTGATTTCCGGAAGGAGTTCATAGTACAGACTGACGCCTCGGAGGTCGGCCTGGGGGCAGTGCTGTCTCAGGTGGTTCAGGGGGAGGAACACCCCGTCACCTTCTTAAGTAGGAAGCTCACCCCTCCCGAGCGGAATTATAGCGTAGTGGAGAAGGAGTGTCTGGCGATCAAGTGGGCCTTGGAGTCCCTACGCTATTACCTGCTGGGACGGCAGTTTCGCTTGGTGATGGATCACTCTACACTGGTCTGGATGAGGTCCGCCAAGGAACGGAATGCCCGGGTTACCCGGTGGTTCCTTTCTCTGCAGAACTTCCGGTTTACGGTTGAACACCGGGCCGGTAGGTTGCAGGGCAACGCCGATGCCTTGTCCCGCGGCCCGTGTTTGATGGCGGGAGTTCAACCCCGCACGCTTGAACTGAGGGGGGGGTATGTGAGACTGTGACCGGGGTTATCTATGACGGCCGGTATGTCTCGCCCCGGTTGTGCTCACTCCATGATAGAAAGTAACTCCACTCCAGGGTTAATGCTGTTTCCCTACAGGCTGAAAGAAGGGTTAAAAGGAAACAGGAACAAGGGCGGGTGTGCCGGGTGTGAGGGAGTGAACACAACTCCCTGAGTTCTCTGCCGGAGAGGCACATGTGTACTGTTGTGGACTTTTGTTTGGATATTAAACCGTGTGCTGTGACCCTTGGTGCCTGGATCCCGTGTCTTCTGCTGCGCAGCCGACCACGCTACCTCACATCACAGACTTCTACTAGCACTGGTCACAGTTCTAATAGTGCTGGTTAAGGTTCTTCTATTGGCATAGGTCACGGCCTTCTGTTGGCACTTGAAGGGTTCTTCTTCTGGAGTAGGTATACGGTCTTCGGGTTCCTTATGGAGTTGGAGTAACATAGGTCTTCTCCAGGGTTAGCGCTCTCTCACAGGTGCTTCTGTTACAGCCGTGACCACGAACCTGCCCTGCTGTTCATGCTTCCGATTCCCTTCAAGTCTTGTGACAACTCCTTCCCTACTTACGATCCAAGCTTTTATACAAGTGCGCCACAGTTGTCACCTGAACCAGCATGCCCTTCAAACTCTACCCTCGAGGAATCACACTTTCCATTCTTCAGTTCCTGCCTGCCCTGTCCAACCAGCAGGTGGTGATATTTACTTTGCTAGTATTGTGAAATGTTGGCTATGTGCATCTTCTGTTCACCACCTCCTTACATATGGCAGACACACTATAAATGGGGATCTCTCTAGCAGTCACACTATATATGGGAGACTCTATGGCGCGCACACACTACATTTATTACATGTGGCATTCTTGAACAGACTACTGTGTTTTTCCAAAAATAAGACACTGTCTTATACTTTTTTTACCCCCCAAAAAAGCACTAAGGCTTATTTTTGGAGGAGGTCTTATTTTTGGAGAAACATGTTGGGGGTAAGCTTACCTCTCCAAAAAAGCAGACCCCCCCCTTCCCAGGAGACTCATACTTACCAGACCCGGACGTCTGCGTGGCTCCCAGGTCCTTCCTGTGATCTCCGGTGGTTGCTGCACGCCGTTCTCTCCTGCTGCTGGCTGACGCTGACACACACACACATGCTGACACACACACACACACACACGCTGACACACAATCCAGCCTTACAGAATACTTTTGGCCGCAGGGAATGATGGGAAGAAGTCACGTGTCTGGCCACAGGTCCTTGCGCTGCACTGCACAGCCTCTCAGGATTCTGCCGGCCAGAAGAAATTGGTTTCGGTGAATGTGGTGAGTATGTGTGTGATGCAATGTGTGTGTGATCCGATGTTTGTGTGTGTGAGATCGGATGTTTGTGTGTGCGATCTGATTGTGTGTGTGAGATTGGATGTTTTAGTGTGTGAGATCTGCTGTGTGCAGCTATGTGATCTGATGTGTGCAGGTGAGAGCTGATGTGTGCGGGTGAGATCTGATATGTGCGGGTGAGATCTGATGTGTGCAGGGATGTGATCACGGCAGGTCCTGCCGCTCAGCATCGGGTGAGTGTAATTGCCGGGTGCTGCTGTGTATAATGTAGTGTCCTGCAGTATCTGTAACTTTTTTACTGCACGGACACTTCATTATTGATCCGCGACTAGGGCTTATTTTCGGGGGAGGGCTTATATTTAAGCCATGCTCCGAAAATGCTGAAAATCCCTGCTAGGGCTTATTTTTGGGGGAGGGCTTATTTTTGGAAAAACACATGTGGAACATTCTCTGGCAAACAAAGTTTATGAGATCCTAGCTCACTTATGGGGAACCTTATAGATACTTATTATAAGGGCAGTTGATTACTCCTCTTAAAGGGACACAAATGTGTCTGATTTCAGGGACACTACATTGTAATGAATACTGTAACTGTGATATCTACAACCTTTGTGAGGGTCTGTGCTGCCAAAGTCTGGGGGTCTGAGAAAGATTTGGGCGTACTCAAGATGAAGATGTCAGTGCTTAGTAACTGAATTTGGTTGTGGCAGAAATGGACTAAACTCTGGGTCCTGCTTGGTTTCCAAAGAATCTGGCAGATGCCAATCTGAGAAGACTAGGTAAGACAATGAGCCTACCCAGTAATGCTGTAGCACATAATAAGAATAAAAACGTAGACTTACTACAAAAAGAGAATAACCCAATGAGTCTGCATTACATACACTAGGTGGCACTAGAGGACAAGAAAATGTATTGACGATCATCTACCTACTAATGTTAAATGTAATACTATGGCTGGAAAATGGACGTGACTAATAATAAATAATAATAATTTTATTTCTATAGCGCCAATATATTTTGTAGCACTTTAGCAATCAGAGGGGACATACAAAAATAATATCACAAATTACAGAACAGAGCAACAGGAGTGAGGCCTCATAGTCTCATAGACTTTAAGCTCACAAGCTTAGTCTATGAAAAAAAGGGGGTCACAAATGGTAAAATGTGATTGTTATGTATATACACTGGAGATGAAAATTAGAGAACAACACACAATTTCCTTAATGTTAAGGTCATTGTGTAGTACTATGTGATTATATCCTAACATGATTACACTAGCAGTATTTTATGCTTATTTCATAAATTGAATTTATTGTAAAGCACATAATAAAAATGTAAATGAGATAAATGAAAAATAACACTGATCAAAATTAGAGAACAGTTTCAGATCCCTGCAAGTTATTGGTGTTAATATGGCACATGGTGCTAATTTCCTTAATTATGTGTCTAACCCTATGTAACTGGCAGCCTAACTTTCTAGTTTGCTCTGATTTTGCAAATATGGTGTGCCGTTCCAGTGACTGAAAGCCTCCGGCAGCAGGTTGTCCGGATGAAGGCCAAAGGGGTGACCCTATCAGCCATAGCAAGAGAAGTTGGTCGTTCCAAGTCTGTGATTTCGAGAACATTGCTTCTTTACAACATCACAAACGCTTTCAAGTCCCTCAAGAAGGCTGGTCACCCTCAAAAGACAAATGCAAGAGAGGACAGGATAACATGGAGAATCTCCATGAGTAATCGTTTCAACACTGCAGCTGGAATTGCTCCCCAGTTCAGCACTGAACGTGGTAAGGATCTGTCTCATCATACAGTGTCACAACGTTTAAGAGCATTTGGACTGAAAGCCCACTCTGCAGTGAACAAACCTCTCATTAGCAGAAAGAATCAAAAGGCTAGACTTCCCTTTGGTGAGGAGCATGTTGTATGGGCAGAGGAAAAGAGGTCCACAGTTCATTTTAGCGATGAAAGAACGTTTACTTTATTTGGATCTCATGGGAAACATTTTGTTCACCAACAAACTGGGGAAAGACTGAATCCAAAGTGTGTTAAGAAGTCAGTAAAAGGAGGTGGAGGAAGTGTCCTGGTTTGGGGAAGGTTTTCTGCAGCAGGAGTTGGACCTCTCATACATAGACATGGCAAAGTGAATGTAAGTGTGTATCACAGTCTTCTTCAACAACACGTGGTTCCTTACTTTTGTTCATCACTCAATCAGCCAGCAATTTTTTATGCAGGACAATGCCCCCTGTCACACAGCAAAATGGGTAAAGCAGTTCCTTGAAACAGAAAACATTGAAACAATGAAATGGCTGCCCAGAGTCCTGATCTAAACCCAATAAAAAAAACGCTGGCAAACCCTTGGCCACAAAGTTATAGCCAAGAAACCCACAACAGTCAGAGAACTGGAAGAAGAGTGGACCAAAATCACACCAGAGCAGTGTGATAGCCTAGTGATGTCCTGTAGCCACATGCTGTATGTGCTGACGTCATTAAAATTAAAGGCCTGCACACTTCCTACTGATTGGTGACTGTTGTTATCTTCACAAAATTTAGCTAGAATCTTTCTCTGTGTCATTGTTGTTTTCTAATTATGACCATCATGTTTTGGGCAAAAGAAAGGTTTTATGTTGATAAATGTTGGATCTTTTGTAAAACACTGTTCTAGTACCATGGTGTACCCCTTACAAAAAACCTTAAAATGTTGATCAATGCAGTTTACATTATTTCTGAAAAAAGCACAGAGGGCACTCTACTTTGAGAATATAATCTATGTTCGAGGTGGAAACAGAGCTTTGTTGCCAGGAACCCAAAGGGAGAGGCTGCATAGTGCGACCGTACAGGGGCCCGAGAGATAAAAGGGTCCAATTCTACCTCCACAGCAGGTCCAATTTTGCATTTTTTATGAGTTCTTGGGCTGCAAAGGGCCTCTATATTGTTCTTGCACAGAGGCCCTGTCCTGTCTGTGTCCAACAGTGCTATCCATGATCGACCAGGAGCATTGGAACTACCGCAGGAGGGCTCCAATGGACACTGCAGGGTAAATAGCACGTGGAGGGGCATCCTTAGGGGGGGATATGTGTAAAATGGATAGTTTTAAAAATAAGTGATATTGGCACAAATAAATATATATCATTATAAGGCCACATTGGGATTTTGGGAAAATGCTTTAAAGCAACTGGAACGTCATAATTGCTATTTTTGGATTGCCCACCTTCTCCAAAAATGCAAAAAAAATCAAAACATTATACATATCCAAAACTTATACCATTGCGCCTGTGCCCTGTTCTGTTCCACTGACTTTACCTGTAGCACAGGGCTAATTTGCATGCGATGCCTCAGAAGCGCTTCGCCTACAACTTAGCGATGTGTTGCAGTGGCCAAAGTAATTTACGGGAGAAAAAAGTAGAGGCTTTAAAAGAGGCGCTTACTACTTACTACGGCTGCGGCTGCAGGTGAGAGGCTTTGAGTGCAGCAACAGTCCTAATTGAATCTACCCACCGGATCTTGCATCACACGTCGGAATGGCAGGTTTCAATCCTAGGCTCTGGCTGACCCCCACTGTCGCTGTAAAGGGGTCTTTACACGCTACAATATCGTTAATGTTTTATCATCGGGGTCACGTTGTTAGTGATGCACATCCGGCGTCATTAACGATATCGCAGCGTGTGACACTGACCAGCGACCTTAAGCGACCTCAAAAATGGTGAAAATCGTTCACCATGGAGAGGTCGTCCCAAACTCAAAAATCGCTAAGGGTTGTTTTTCGTTGTGGTTCGTCGCTCATGCGGCAGCACACATCGCTGTGTGTGACACCGCAGGAGCGAGGAACGTCTCCTTACCTGCCGCCGGCCCCAATGCGGAAGGAAGGAGGTGGGATGTTACGTCCTGCTCATCTCTGCCCCTCCGCTTTGATTGGCTGGTCGCTTAGTGCGGTGACGTCGCTGTGATGCCAAACGTCTCTCCCCCTTGAAGGAGGGATTGTTCGGCACTCACAGCGACGACGACGACCAGGTAAGTACGTGTGACGCTGCCGTAGCGATAATGTTCGCTACGGTAGCGATCACAAACAATCGCATGCGCGACGGGGGCGGGTACTTACACGCTCGATATCGCTAGAAATTGCTAGCGATATCGCTACCGTGTAAAGCCCCCTTTAGTGTTGGTTTCCAACTATTGTGGCAAACTTATCCTTCACTGAGGTGCAGGAGCTACAGGAGGGATTTTCTGGTCCCCCTCCGAAGCTGGACCGTGGCATCCCTATTGTTTGATGTCGCCTCTGCTGGACCGGTCTGTGACAGTTGTCCTCGCGTTCACCAGAGTTGTGCAAGGGTGCACAACCACCCAGGTGAGCTGCTTTCATTATCTTTTTTATAATTTTGTTAAGCGGATTCACACAGGAGCACTCTTCTCTGTTTTTTACATTATCTGCGGTAGTGGCCGAAGTGACACTGCCTGGCCCCTCTACTGCAGCTGGGACCAGTGAAGAGGGGGCCCACACCGGGCTTAACAAAGCTAAGTAATTACCCCAGGCCCAGCTGGACCCCCCTCTTCACCGGGCCCCAAACAACAGCCTGATGGAGGCCCAGCAAACCGGTATGTCACAGTAGCTGGGCCATTATCTTTGAAGCTTGGAGGTGGTTGACTGCTGGGCACCCTGTGTAATGGATGAATTCAAAGAAACTCTGATTTTGGCCATTTAAACTCAATATGTTATAGTAAATGGCAATTATGGCATCTAGGTAGTTAGAGGATAGGAGCACTATTTGTAATCACATAGACCCCCACAATGTGAGCACAAGGTGCTGATGCATTACAATGGTGACTGGAAACATAACAATAGCCTCCAGTTCTGCAAACTAAAGAGACCTTACATTATTATATATGATGACAAGTAAAATATAATATATAATACACTGCACTACATCGGTAGTGCAGTGTTATATATCAGTGATAAAAAAAGAATTACAGTATGTTTAAGCATATTTGTGACACAAATAACTAATCTGAACAAAAAAAATATTTCTGGTAATGTTGATGATTATGGCTTATAGCCAATAGAAACCCAAGAGTCATTATCTCAGAAAATTAGAATATTATATAAGACCAACTTTAAAAAATATTTTAAACTCAGAAATGTTGGCGCCTACTGAAAAGTCTGTACAGTAAATGCCTCAATACTTGGTCGGGGCTCCTTTTGCATGAATTCCTGCATCAATGCAGTGTGGCATGGAGGCGATCAGCCTGTGGCACTGCTGAGGTGTTATGGAAGCCCAGTTGCTTTGATAGCAGCCTTCAGCTCGTCTGCATTGTTGGGTCTGGTGTCTCTCATCTTCCTCTTGACAATACCCCATAGATTCTCTATGGGGTTTAGGTCAGGTGAGTTTGCTGGCCAAACAAGCACAGTGATACTGTGGTTATTAAACCAGGTATTGGTACTTTTGACAGTGTGGACAGGTACCAAGTCCTGATGAAAAATGAAATTTCCCTCTCCAAAAAGCTGGTTGGTAGAGGAAAGCATGAAGTTCTAAATTTTCTAGTAGAAGGCTGCGCTGACTTTGGTCTTGATAAAACACAATGGACCTACACCAGCAGATGACGTGGCTCCCCAAACCATCACTGATTGTGGAAACTTCACCCTAGACCTCCAACAGCTTGGATTGTGGCCTCTCCACTCTTCCTCCAGACTCTGGGACCTTGATTTCCAAATGAAATGCGAAATTTACATTCATCTGAAAACAACACCTTGGACCACTGAGCAACAGTCCAGTTCTTTTTCTCCTTGGCCCAGGTAAGACGCTTCTGGCATTGTCTATTGGTCATGAGTGGCTTGACACAAGGAATGCGACATTCATAGCCCATGTCCTGGATACATCTGTGTGTGGTGGCTCTTGAAGCAATGACTCCAGCAGCAGTCCAGTCCTTGTGAATCTCCCCTCAAATTTTTGAATGGCCCTTTCTTAACAATCCTATCAAGGCTGCGGTTATCCCGATTGCTTGTGTACGTTTTTCTGCCACACTTTTTCCTTCCACTAAACTTTACATTGATATGCTTGGATACAGCACTCTGTGAACAGTCAGCTTCTTTAGCAATGACCTTTTGTGGCTTACCTCCTTGTGGAGTGTGTCAATGACTGCCTTCTGGACATCTGTCAAGTCAGTAGTCTTCTTCATGATTGTGTAGCCTACAGAACCAGACTAAGGGACCATTTTAAATTCTTATGAAGCCTTTGCAGGAGTTTTGTGGCAATTATTCTAATTTTCTGAGATAATCACTTTTGGGTTTTCATTGGCTGTAAGCCATAATCATAAACATTAACAGAAATAAACACTTGAAATAGATCACTCTGTGTGTAATGACTATATATAATGTATGCGTTATCCTTCTTGTATTTAATTACTGAAATAAATTAACTTTTGATGATATTCTAATTTATTGAGGTGCACGTGTATATAGTGGAAAATCCAAAGCATTTTTGCTTTGTGGCAACAATTCCTAAAAGTTAGGGGTACTTTGCACACTACGACATCGCAAGCCGATGCTTGTGATGCCGAGCGCGATAGTCCCCGCCCCCGTCGCAGCAGCGTTATCTTGTGATAGCTGCTGTAGCGAACATTATCGCTACAGCAGCGTCACATGCACTCACCTGCCCTGCGACGTCGCTCTGGCCGGCGACCCGCCTCCTTTCTAAGGGGGCGGGTCGTGCGGCGTCACAGCGACGTCACACGGCAGGCAGCCAATAGAAGCGGAGGGGCGGAGATGAGCGGGACGTAAACATCGCGCCCACCTCCGTCCTTCTGCATAGCCGGCGTGAGCCGCAGGACGCAGGTATGCTGATGTTCCTCGCTCCTGCGGCTTCACACACAGCGATGTGTGCTGCCACAGGAACGAGGAACAACCGTACCATCGCTGCAGCTAAATTATGCAAATGTCGGACACTACACCGATGATACGATTACGACGCTTTTGCGGTTGTTAATCGTATCAAAAAGGATTTACACACTACGATATCGACAGCGACGCTGGATGTGCGTCAATTTCGATTTGACTCCACCGACATCGCACCTGCGATATCGTAGTGTGCAAAGTACCCCTTAGAGTTCAGCAAAAGCATAAGAAAATGGATAAAGTCTCGTGCAAGAATTAAGTCTAAATTTCCAAAGTGAACCTGAAATTCCCATACCTGACCTCGATTCCAACCCTACAATTATTTTTGAAGCTGACAGTTTTATTGCATTTTTTCGGTTCAATAGAAACAACGTATTGTATTTTCTTTTTCGTTGCACATTACAATATTAAGGAGGTGTAAATCCTCCTGGCTTAAACCGTGTTTGTCCAATCCCCAATCTCTGTATTTCTTTCATTAACACAATATTTATACCATTTGTTACACGGCCCTGTGCTCTCCGCTTTATCCTGATGTATAGATCATATGGGATATGGAGACACAGATCGCACTTTCTGTTTTATTGTCTTTTTTTGCCTGGATAATAACTTTATGTTACTTGTTACACTAGTCTCTATTACTTTATACCCCCCGGGGAATCTCCTTCCTTTCACATATGTATAACGCAGGGCAGAAATAATGTCAATTGCTGTAATTGTCGGCTTTGCTCGCGTTTCCTTATTTAGTGGTATGTTTGTTTAATATACTTAGACGCGGCCGGTAACGTCTCGACCTTGGTAAAATGCAATAAATGTTCCACACGATGACGGAAGGAAAAAAAAAATGTCAAACAGTGAAAATGAACAGTCACAAGAAGTATTATTGTTGTAATATATACTGTGCGGTACGGTAAAAAATTGCCGGCATTTTGACAGAGGAAATTATTCATTAAAATGGGTAGCACATTTATCAAGTCTGCAGAGACCGGCTCCCCGAACACTCACACTCCATGGCAGACGTGTTCATTTCCAGGCCACTACGTGAAAGCTGTCATTAACTTTGTATTGTTACCAATGTCCCCGGCATAGCTCGTAAAACAGACTTTCACCAGCTCCGCTGTGCTCCTCGCATGTTCTTTCCGGAGCCCCCATTTGGTTCCACAAGTTTCTATTAGTTCTCAGCAGGTTCGTTCCCCTATGGATATTACGGAGTTATTAAAACAATAGTAAAATGAAATTGTCAACATGTAAGATGAATTCACCATGCTCCATTTATCGTCCTTCAAGTGCCCCATGAAATTCAACCTCAAGCCCAGGGACAAAGGGGTATGGGAAAATAGGAACCTATAATCTCATTTAGTAATACTTAGTGGAGTTAATAGCTCCCTGGTGCGCTGGAGGTTGCAGGTTTCACGCTCAATATGAAATAAGGATAAAAATGAATACAGATGTTGGACATCATGGTCGGTTTCCAACTTATATACTGTAGGCTCCATGTTGGTGGTTCTGATTGTGTTCCCAAAACGCTTCTCTTGTTATGAAACTTTTCGGATGATAAATTATTGAAATTCTGAACATTTTGGACTTAAAGGGAAATTCCCATCTCCTAGATCACATCACCATATGTAGTACGTGTAATAATAATAATGATAACATTAGGAGATACCTCCAATTAGAAATGTAGTATAGTTCTCCTGATTAGCTATGTCTCTTACCTCATGTGCAGGGCATTGCAGCAGCTTAGGTATTCATGGTGATGATAGTTGGTTGCTAGTCATTGTAACCAATAATAAGCAAAAACAGTCACTTACTCTGCAAGAGCTATACCCGTTCTGCTGGACCTGAGACATTTGGTTCTTTTATTGATGGGGCAAATCACCTGATACACCTGGTAAGAAAGAGAAGATTTGTCCAAGTAAAATCACCCTGTTTGCCAGAAATGATGGGAGCCAGATCTGCAGTGATCAGAGGATTGTGAGAAGTAAGAAAGGTAACAAACATGAGGCTGAGCGTGCTGTAGTGTAAAGTTCCCTCACTTGCCGTCTTTTCTCCTGTCATTGTATAGAAGATTAATATTGGAAATAAAAAAATTTAAAAAGTAGCTCCTTTAACTTTTTTCGTAAATTAAATGTTCAAGTGAATATTAGAAAGTTTGCAATATAACATAACTTATTTCAGAAAAATGCCTTTATTTCCACTTATCAGTGAAGAATTTCCAGCATTGATTATTTACTGTCAAAATCTCCTCAAATCTGTGCCGGTTATTCTGATTCCAGTCTGAAGCTTGGCCTGAAGGTGGAAGGAGCTGCTGAACCTTTGTTGCAGTGTAGCTTTATAGACTGCAGTCCTTTTATCTGACTGCAGCCATGAAGCTGGGGTTATCCTTTTGTTGTTTCCCCTGTTTGTCGTTCTTCCCTGGTGAATTGTTTTAGTGCAGCGGTGGGGCTAGCATCTCTTACCTGCCCACTCACCAGCCAAGACTATTGTAGGGTCTCTCATGGCTTCAGGTTCCTGCTCGGCAATAGGTGAGGAACCTGTATAAGGACTGGATTGGAGTGCAGGGTACAGTTGCAGAAAATTGAAGGATGTGTCCATCTTCCATCTCACTAGCGCTAGGGACCACCATTATTAAAATGCCCCCAGTGTACCGCTTGTTTTTTGTGGTGAAACCCCTGTTTGTTGCGTGCCTCGCTGTGCGCTGGACTTTCTTCAAGTCCATGTTGCTATTCTGGTCCTGAGGAAGAGGTTTTTATACCTTGAAACGCGTAGACCTATGGAATAAAAGAGTGATTTATTTATCAACATTTCTACTTCTTATTTGGTGGATTGCGCGGGATTAACCCCTTCTTCCCCTTTATCTTGAAGACTAGTCCAAGTCCATGTGTAACAGTCATATAATGGACAGAAATGTTAATATTCATATGCAGTTACATGACATCTTATTCTGAAATATTGTCTGAATATACAGTTACCCTTTACCATTACCTTACATAGGATAAACTTTTAGACATATATAGTAAGATACTGACAGAATTATGAATTCAGCTCTGGAGTATAAAAAAGCATTTCCAACGTTAATGAACTTTTATGTAAATTTTATCTGGACGTAAAAAAATGAAGCTACACCATAAAATAGTATAAAATGTGAGAGGTATTATGTGGATAAATTCTGTCTGGACAAGACGACGCTGAATTGTTAGGGTAATGGGGCGCTGATTTTCATTCTGTATAAGAAATCCCAAAGAGGTTCTCTGGAATTTGTTTTCATCTGTAATGAGACTATATTCCAGTCTGTATGTAAAGGCTTTGGAGAGTGAGTGACAGTTGACGAACCGTCAATGAAACATGATTGACTAGATGAGAAATACCCTGTGCCAGTCATTAAAATACTCAGTGTTTTTGCTCATTCAGGAGCATTGTGAAGAATTCATGGCACAAGCTTTCTGACTTTTGACAAACTTTAGAAACCTCGAGGACCCTTCAAGTAAAAGGTTAACTATTATTATTTAGCATCTTACAAAAAAAAACAATTTCCCATGCATACGTGTATGAGTGTAGCCATTGTATACAGTCCTGTTAATGAGCAAGTTCTCTGCCTATTATTCCGACAACTAAGCGTAGGTCAGAAAGCGCATGGGAACAGATGTCCCATTTTCTCAGGCCTCTTTCTCCCACATGATTTTCAGACTGTAGATAGTCAAAACAATGGGGCGAAGATACAGAAATAGGATAAAGAAAGACGGTTTGCAATAAAGACGTGCAATTTGTTTCCTTTCCTACCGTATATGTATGTAGGCTTGTACAATGACACTTAGAGAGCCAACCAGCAGGATTTTCATATATAAAGTAAAGCCAGTGCTATACTGGTGCTAGGATGCTGAATGTAAGAATGCCTTTTCTTCTGAGATTGGAGGTTTTATTTCAGAAATATGTGCAAGTAAAGTTCCAGCAATGCACTGCTATTTGATAACTGTCACAAAATATCTAATAAGTGGGTCGGGTTTTGCAATCTATTCCCACTCCCATCTGCCTCCCTGGCATTGGTAGTACCTATCACAGGTACTCCCCGTCTTTTTAAGATGGAGGAATGTGTCTTCCTATGCCGACTATAGCTTTCTGCTAAACCAGTCCATGTGCTGTTGGTTTCCAGTCTGGTGATTAAAGGCCACTTTACACGCTGCGATATCTAGGACCGATATCGCTAGTGTGAGTACCCGCCCCCATCGGTTGTGCGACATGGGCAAATCGCTGCCCGTGGAGCACAACATCGCCCAGACCCGTCACACTACTTACCTGCCCTGTGACGTCGCTGTGACCGGCGAAACGCCTCCTTTCTAAAGAGGTGGTTCATTCAGCGTCACAGCGACGTCACAGCTGCGTTTCTGAACCGCCGCCCAATAAAAGCGGAGGGGTGGAGATGAGCGGGACGAACATCCCGCCCACCTCCTTCCTTCCGCATTGCGGGCGGGAGGCAGGTAAGGAGAGGTTCCTCGTTCCTGCTGTGTCAGACGGAGCGATGTGTGCTGCTGCAGGAACGAGGAACAACATCGTTACTGCTGCAGCAACGATATTAGAGAATGGACCCCCATGTCACCGATGAGCGATTTTGCACGTTTTTGCAAAGATGCAAAATCGCTCAAAGGTGTCACACGCAACGGCTTCGCTAAAGCGACCGGATGTGCGTCACAAATTACGAGACCCCAACGAGATCGCTTGAGCGATGTCGCAGCGTGTAAAGCCCCCTTTACTGCATGACTTACATCTCTTGCAGTTTGATCACGCCGTTCATTGCTGTTCAGGGGATGCAAGAAACTTTGCATTACCAATATTCTGCCTTTGTAAATGCCCCCTACTACATCTGTGTTATTTTCAGAAACGACAGGGGAATGTGGGTAGAAAAAGTACATTTTCGCTGCCCGTGATTTGGACCATTTTGTATACTGAATTTTATTAAACCACTTGTTTTGTGGTTGCATGCACTCCATCTATGTATATTAAATTTCCAGTAATACTGTATCTGATGGCACATCAATAATAAACTTTAGGTATTCGATTTAAACTCTAAACTGGCTAAAATCTAAATAAGACAACTAGACAAAATGTGCAAGAAAAAGTAACCACAATTATATTATCTTGAGCTGCACAGTGATTTTTAAATAAGTCTATGTTCACATGTTGCATTTTTGCAGCGAATGTTTCTGCACACAAAACCTGCTCTCTTGATATGAAAGAAACTGCTTGCAAAAATCAGGTTTTACTGCTTTTTGGTATTTTTTGCTGTTTTTTTTTTCAGTGTGGATTATATGTGTAACTTGCCTACAGTATATGACTAATAAAGGTATTTTATCCACCAAAACACAGCAAAACTCCCGCAAAACACATGGTTGCTTTTTTTTTTTTGCTGTGTTTTTGTTGCTTCCTATAGTTGAAAAAGCACAGAAAGAATTGATAGAATTGCTGCAGATTTAAAAGAATGCATTTTTTAATTTAATTGGAAAAAAAACCCAAAAAAACAATAAGTGTGTTTATGTGGCGTCTGAAATAATAATAATAATTTTATTCATTTATATAGCTCTATTAATTCCACAGCGCTTTACATACATTGGCAATGCTGTCCCCATTGGGGCTCACAATCTAGAGTCCCTATCTGTATGTCTTTTGAGTGTGGGAGGAAACCGGAGTACCCCCACGCAAACCCAGGGAGAACATACAAACTCCTTGCAGATGTTGTCCTTGGTGGGATTTGAACCCAGGACCCCAGCGCTGCAAAACTGCAGTGCTAACCACTGAGCCACCACAAGACTGCAGTGCTAACCACTGAGCCACCGTGCCACCCGCTCATAGCTATTGCCGTTACTGTAAAAAGTATTTTTTATTTGCATAAGAAAATGCTAACATACAAATGCATCGTGTGAACAAAGCCTGAGGTTTGTGTGAATTCTCTGCTGCTGCCTAGAGAATGGTTCCTTGTGGGCAGGTAGACAAGTGATATGGAAACTTGAATTCATTTTTGTGACCCAAGAAGAAAAAAAAAAAAAGAGCCTGATACTTAGTGGTCCAGTGGTTAAAGTCAACACGATTTACCAGAATAATGGCTAGGACTAGTGATGTCACAGCAGTCACACGGTGGCTACGGTGATCACTACGGTCAACAGAATACGTCTGATGTTCACCAATCATATTAATGGCACTTAACTTTAAGCCAATTTCACACGACCATATTTTTGGTCCAAGTGTCATCTGTGACAAAATTGAGCACACTCGGGCCAATGTTCAGTCAGGCTGTTAAGATGAGCCTCTTTATTTTTTTAAAAAGAAATCTGCGAAACACCCCCCCCCCCACCCCCAGCATGCAAGCACAAAAAGTCAGATCCCATATGGGTCAAAAGTAAAGTATCCAATTTTACAGATACAGTGTAATTATTAACCTAGAAAACTGTATTTAGTCTCGTTATATTAATGACTGATGATCTATAAAAACAGATGCAATACAGCTGACAATTGAGATGAAAATCGCCTGTTTTTCTGGATCAAACTTGTACATTTTTGTACATGGTTGGGAACCTAGCGTAATGAACGTGATTCTCCAAAAAGCACTGATCTCTTTCAATCCCAGCTACTTGGGGCAGAGGGGGCTGTCACTGGAGGAAACCCACTTGGAGCGACAGACACCCTTAAGACTAAAGGCCCCGTTACATGCAACGACGTATCTAATGATATATCGCCGGGGTCACGGATTCCGGCATCGTTAGCGACGTCTTTGCGTGTGACACCAACGAACGGTCGTTAACATTCAAAAATACTCACCTTATCGTTCATCGATGACACATCGTTCATTTTCAAAAAATCGTTGGTTGTTGAGGACGCAGGTTGTTCATCGTTCCCGAGGCAGCACACATCGCTACGTGTGACACCTCGGGAACGACGAACTACAGCTTACCTGCGGCCGCCGGCAATGAGGATGGAAGGTGGGCGGGATGTTACGGCCACTCCTCTCTGTTCCTCCGCTTCTATTGGGCGGCCGCTTAGCGATGCCACTGTGACGCCGCATGAACCTCCCCCTTAGAGAGGAGGCGGTTCGCCGGCAACAGCGACGTCGCTAGGCAGGTAAGTACGTGTGACGGCTCCAAACAATATTGTGCGTCACTGGCAGCGATTTTCCCTGACGCATAAACGACGGGGGCGGGTACACTCGCTAGCGATATCACTAGCGATATCGCTGCGTGTGACGAGGCCTTAAGTTCACACAGGACATCTTTTGCTGCGTTTTTGAAGTCACAAAGATGCACCAAAATGCATGCATGCATTTCCTTCTCCCAGCAAAATCTATGAGATTTTGATTTTGCTGTCCACATGTCAATTATTTTTGCATTTTTCCAGTGTTTTTGAGCCCTTCCAGTCAATAGATTTGACTTAAAAAAGTGCATTTGGCAAAATGCAGTAAAAACGCGGTAAAAACGCATTGCGTTGTTTGATGAGCTTTAGACGCAGTGCGTTTTTGGTGCTTTTTTGGGACAAAAACGCTGCTTTTTTATGGTAAAAAAAAAAGATGCCACGTGTGAACATACCCTAACTCCACAGGCAGGTGCAACATGCTGATACAGTTAAGAATCATATTGTGCATAGAGGAGCTGTGGACTCATCACACTTTTGAAAAAGAGAGATGTGGTGGAATTGTAGCACCCCAGGGCATTGGAGGAAAATACTTGTCACTGGGCCAGTGAGAGTCAGGGGATGTCACGGGTGGCCCTGCCCGGTTTCGTGACCCCAAGGTGTACACGGAGTGAGAGTGGTGGTGATGGATGATGATGGAGGTTGATTTTGTGACGCCATCTGCAGTATGCTTCCAGGGAATTAGCCGCTGCTGCTGTCGCTGTCCTCTGGAGCAGATGGTAGTAGCAGCCGAGGTATTTTTGCTCCCCACAGGTGGAACGGGCCCCGGGGAGGATGATGAGGGGAGTAGTGAGGGCGAGTGCCAAGGCGCTGGGAGGTGGCGCCAGGAATGACAGGCAGACACAGTCCCCGCTGGTTCTAGGTGTTTTACTCACAGTTCTGCTGCTCGCCCGGGAAGTACCGGTCACCAGCTGCGATGAGCCCCATCGAACCCGGATCCTTTAGAGGTCAACACTGGTGCAATGGATGATGGGCCCGTCCTCCTTGCGCTTGGAGTTGAATCCCCGTGGCTTGGAGCACTTGGGGACCCCTGGTTCTTGAAAAGTGTGTTTACTCCCTGCCCATATGCAGGTGCCGCGGGTCCGATGTGGGGCCTGCCTTGGAATACGACCCTGGATCCTATCTGGCACTGTGCTCCGGGAATTGTGGGGGGCGGAGGGACATGCAATCCCCCAAGCCTGCAGATTTTGGTGGACAACCTGGAGTATAATCCACCCTAGGATTCTGCACCCTGTCACCGCTGGTCCCGAGGGAGCAATCAAGCTCTCCCCTCGGAAATTGTATTGACTCCTGCGTTCCACCAGAGCCACTGGTGAAACTTGGCTGCTCTCATCCTCTCCTGCTGGAGAACTCTCTAACTGTTGTGTTGGCTCCTGACTCCCCCTGGTGGTTGCTCCTCCCGTCCAAGGTCCCGCCACTAGTGCATTAGAGATTCAAAGTGTGGTGGTATCCTAAAGACCCAACCACATTGGTGACCCCTTTTGACCCGAATCTAGCCCGGTCCACAGTAAAGGACGGCAACCTGGTTGTGTGTGTATGAGTTGTGTAAGTGAACCCAGCACCGACCTCCTCTGGATCCTGGTTGAGCACTGCACCTTAAGTGAGGTGCAGCACCCTGTGGCGACTGAAGCCCCTGGGGCACCACAGAATCATAATGTGTATAGGGAGCTGTTGGGACGTCAAACAGTATATATGGAGCTGTGGGGGCACTATATTGTGTATTATAGAGCTGTGGGGGCTTTTGAAGTGCTAATGAGTGCCATTATAATGTATGCAAGTCATTATACAGTGTGGAGGGTTGTGTTGGGGTCCATTATGCTGCATGGAGGGTCACTATACTATATGGAGTTGTGACGCCCTGACAAAACCAGGTAGTCACAGTTAGGCCCCTGCATTACACCGTTCCCTCACTAGGAAACACACAGCCAACCAGAAACCCTAGTCACCCCCACTTAGGGAAATATAGACACACCAGTGGGCATGACCAGGCGGTTGGAACATGCCCACCCAGGGGTCTAGACAGCCCAGGGAGGGAAAACAAGCAGATCAGTCAGATAAGCTTAGAGTTCAGTTTGGAGAGGAGTGTGGGCTGGAGCTAAGTGTAGCTCCAGCAGGAAGTTCAAGTTGAACGGTACCAGGGTAGGAGCCCTTGTGCCACTGTCTAGGTGGCAGACGGTGGTCTCCGTCAGCAGGAGACAGGAAGACGGCTCGGCAGAACCGAGGTGGACCGGGACAAGGTTGTAGCCTGCCGGTACCTACACCGGAGACCCAACCGGAAACCGTGCACAAAGGGGGGTACTCGGACCCTGAAGCCAGGACCAGAACCTACTGGAACTGGTTAATTAACCGATTGAGGCCAGGACTAGAGGTCCTGTCCCACCCAAAGCCCATCATAGAAGACAACAGCCCACCGATTAAGGATAAGAGGTCACCGCCAGGGCCCATAGATCCCACGGGCCAGCGTCTGCGGGCACGGCTCCTTAGGCCACATCCAGCCGGGAGTGGACTCCTGAGTTTCACACTAGGAAAGTCCACCTTACACACAGCAGTGCAGGAAAAGGATAGAGACCACCAGCCAGGTGGGGGACCCCGAACGCAACCGGCTGTGGCACCGGCCACCATTACCTTGGTTTACCAGAGACTCGTGTGTTTTACTAACAGTGAGTACACCAGCACCCCCTGTGGTCGCTATCCCCCGCACCGAGCCACTGAGCCCCGGGGCCACCATCCCTGCCCACAGAGGGGTTAACAACTTGCTGCACAACATTTCCCCCGGGTGCCCCGTAACAGCAGCAGTGGTGTCCCACCTCACCACACACCGTGGGTGGCGTCACGAATTTACTATGGCCTAGCCCGTACATCTACGTCCCCCCATTTATTCGGCGTGTCCGCGAGACCCCCGGGACCGGAGACCCTCGAGCCACCACCCCTGAAGGTCCGGACCCGAGCAGCGCCGACTGCTGGCACGGGGGCGGAACAGAGTGCTGTGTGTGGTCCGTCATATTATGTAGAGGGCTGTGTCGAGGCCATCTTATTGTGTGTGTGGTGACTATAGCGGCCATCATCCTGTGTTGGGGTCTCTGTGGGGGTATCATACATTTTTGGTACTCTGGGGTCATCATACTGTGCATATGGACGAATTCACTGTGTGGGTATCTTACTGTGTTAGGGAGGCACATTTGTAGGCATCAAACTATATGGGGGTCATGATAGGGGTATCATAGGGGCAAAATTACATTGTTTAGGCTGAAAAGTTGTGGGATGTGCTCCTTATATTTTTTTGTAGCGAGGGGAAGGGGTGGGGCACTCAATAATGACTTCTGCTATGGGGTCTCATGATTTCTATGTACACCCCTGAATCCCACCAAAACAACTGTACTTTGGAGCCAATGCAAAATCTATAGCAATACCCTTCCTCACCACTAATTGTAATTCCTAGTGTACCGCCCCGTGCTCGGCAGCCGAGCCGCTCGGATCCGGACCTTCAGTGGGTATCTCGAGAGTCTCCGGACCCGGGGGTCTCGCGGTCACTTCATCTGAAAGGGGGTTGTGGTTTGGGGACGTAGATGTACGGCCGGAGCCGTGTTAAGTTTGTGACGCCACCCACGGGATGTGGTGAAGGTGGACACTACCGCTGCAGTTACGGGGCAACCGGGGGAGATGTTTGGCAGCAAGTTGTTAACCCATTCGTGAGCAGGGATGGTGGCCCCGGGACCCGTTGGGGGTGATTTGCGGTGCAGGGAGATGGGCGACTGGAGGGTGCTGTTGTACTCACTATTAGTAAACACACGAGTCTATGGTAAACCAAGGTGATGGTGGTCGGTGCCCGCAGCCGGCTGCAGTCTGGTCCCCCACCCGGCTGGTGGTCTCTGTCTTTCTCCCGCACCTGTGTTGGATGGTGGACTGCCTGTGCTTGCAACTTCAGGAGTCCGCTCCCGGCTTGTGGTCACCTAAGGAGCCCTTTGCCCGCAGACGCTGGCCCGTGGGATCTCTGAGCCATGGCAGTGGCTGCTTATCCCCCTAGTTGGGCTGCTGCCTTCAGTCGGGACTTTGGGTGGGACAGGACCTCTAGTCCTGGCCGCAATCAGTTAATTAGCTAGCCCCCAGTAGCTTCTGGACCTACCTTCAGGGTCTGAGTACCCCCTTTGTGCTCCGGTTTCCCAGTCGGTTCCCCGGGTCGGTACCGGCGGGCCACTGCCCTGTCCCGGTCCACCTCAGTTCCAACGAGCCGTCTTCCTGGATCCTGCAGACGGAGACCGCTGTCTGCCTCCTAGCCAAAGGTAGCAGGGCTCCTACCCTGATACCTGCTCAAATTGGTTTCTCTCCTCTGCTGGAGCTGCACACAGCTCCAGCCCACACACCTCTCCATCTTGAAATCTAGACTTGTTCTCTTTACTTTCCCGCCTCAGGCTGTCTGAGACTCCTTGGTGGGCGTCTTCCAACCGCCTGGTTCTGCCCCCTGGTGTGTCCATTAAACCCTGAGGGGGGTGACTAGGGTTTAAATGTTTGGCTGTATGTTACCTATGAGGGACAGGTGTAATGCGGGGCCCTATCTGTGGCTACCTGGCCCGGCCAGGGCGTCACACTAGAACTTGCCTTCCAATAATGTTTATGCACAGGCATCATGGGCGCTTTCAGGTGCTACCCTATACTTCTTAGGTGGCTCTCACACAATCATGCAAATTTGCAGACACTTGGCATTAATCGATCCCAGTGTTGGATCAAAATTGGCAACACAAGACTATCGGTCTGTGAAAAAATTTGGACGGATTTCGGATGCCATCCAGGGGCTTTCCATTTCTCTTTAACTGCTAAATAGGAAAATGTGGAGAAACTGTTTGGTTTTTTTTGCTTTTTTTAATTCCTCATCTGAGAAAAACTGATGAACTTTGGATGAGACTCGGCTATTTAAATCTATGGGTGCTCCAAAAAATCGGATCCCATATGGATTATCTGTATATAAACTGATGTTTATGGAAACATTACAATTCTCTAACATAGGAAACTGTATTTCTGCTTGTAAATTTGAATATTTCTCGGATTCGTACATTCCTTAACCAAGAAGCAGCAAAAACACTAGTGCATATACTCATTATCTCCCGCCTGGACTACTGCAACCCTCTGCTCCATGGCCTCCCTTTGAATACTCTCGCAGTCCTACAATCTATTCTAAGCTCTGCTGCCCAACTAATCCCCCTGTCCCCCCGCTACTCCCCGACCTCTCCTCTCTGCCAATCCATTCACTGGCTTGCCATTGCCCAACAACTCCAGTTCAAAACCTTAAACAAGACATACAAAGCAATCCACAACCTGTCTCCTCCATACACCTGTGACCTAGTCTCCCGGTACCTAACTGCACGTAACCTCCGATATTCACAATATCTCCTTTTCTCCTCCCCTCTTATCTTCTGTTCCCACAATCACATACAAGACTTCTTCTGTGCCTCCCCAATACTCTGGAACTCTGTACCCCAACACATCAGACTCTCGCCTACCTTGGAAAGCTTCAAAAGGAACCTGAAGACCCATGTCTTCTGACAAGCCTACAACCTGCAGTATCCCTCAGTCCATTATACCGCTGCACAACCATCTTTACCCTCACCTACTGTATCCTCACCCATCCCCTATAGATTGTGAGCCCTCGCGGGCAGGGGCCTCGGGGCTTGAGGAGCCAGCTCACAGTGTGCCTCCGGCTTTCTACTATGCACGTGTTTGAATAAAAGAAAATCCTTCACAGCGGACAGAGTGCGGTCATCCTTTATTCTCACCTTTATCCATGGATTTTGTTCTATGACGAGCACCCCGCTTCTGGATTGTTGGACTTTCTAGGCTCTCCACCCGGACTCGGGCACAGGCGATACCGCAGACGTTACTGCAGGTAATGTGCAGCGGTGCAGGACTTAATTATCTCCCTTTGCTATACCTTTTCACATGTATAGCGCCATGAAATTTATGGCGCTATAATAATAATAATAATAATAAATAATGATAATAATAACTGCTGATGTATAAAATCAGAAGACAATGACCAATTTTTCTCGATGAAAATTTGGCGAGTTTTTTTTTTTATGATTGTGTGAACTTAGCTTCATTTCTACACATTTTTAGAACCATACAAATACAGAAAACCAAAACCACCAAGCAGCCGCTTCTCTCATTAGTCCCTCTGCTCAGGTCTTCATGCTTATTCAGCAGGAAAATGAGACCTAATAATAATGACAGGCGCTGCCCCTGAATATTATCGGGTGTCTACAAGGCCTAAAATAAAACAATTAGTCTGCGTCTCCTCGGCCCTGTGTGAGAGGACTGATTTGCAATGCAAAGTTTGCCCACTAATAACAGAGGCGACACCACTTGACCTTCATTCCATTGACCTTCAATGATAATATCTGCGCTAATTACCGCCTGTAACCACCGCCAATGCGTTTATGGGCAGATTCCTCGTGAAGAAAATCCATTGGAATGAAAAGCATAAAATTCAACCTGGCAGGATCCCTGCTGAGAATCTGGCACCAGGTGGTCGCCCGCACCTTAATACATTATTACAATTAATTATTTAGTGTTTCCATCCAATTTTATTTTCATTTACAAGTGCCCATAATAAATGGATGCGAGGGATTAGTTAAACATCGAGAAGGGAACCACAAATCCAATGACATCACTATAAGCCTCATGTATGTATGTGTGTGTATATATATATATATATATATATATATATATAGTTTCGTCCGGGCTGTAAATGTATAGAAAGGTATCCCCCTTGGCGCTGAATGAGGTTTCTTTTCTTTCTGCACAAACCTACCTCAAATTAGGCTGCATTTAGAAATAAATTGTGAGTAATGAGGGGGGCTTGTGTGCTGGATTCCATTGTGAGCCAAGTCCCAGGGGAAGCAGGGCTCAGCCTCTATTTTGGTGACAATGGCTAGTAGTGAGTGGCAGGGAGCCCCGCTCATTAGCTGCCTTGTGACCCTGGGGGCTGGGAGTGACAGCCGGGGGGGGGCTCGAGCAGGCTGCCAGACATGCACATAGGGAGACCACCAGAGAATGACTGCACAGGAGAGAAGGCAGGAGCAGCCCTCAACTTGAGATAGACCCCAGCCCTCTTAGCTGGAGCAAGCCTCACTCAGGTCAGGTCCTGAAATCACCGCTCAGCATTGGAATTTCCAAAGAACTCAGCAAGTTCCTCTGTGAATTGTGACTTGCTTCTGTTTGCTCTGCCCATACAGAAGTCAGAGACCACCAGAGGCTGACTGCAAATGAGGGAGAACAGCAACAGATACCCTCAAGCCATGGAGCTCTAGGACACACAGAGCAAAGCTGCCCAGTGATGCCAACAAAAGACCCCCATCTCTGCAGCACCATGAGTTGGATGGGCATAGGATGCTATGCTGGCAAAGTTCTGGGCTGAATGACCTGGCAGTCTCTTCATGCCCTTCTGCACCATTTCTATTCCTGCCATGTATATGGACCTGTGTGCAAATTCAATGGGTGATTTTTAGAAAATCCAAATATAAGTCCTTTATTTTTTCACTTTGGTTTGGCCACCGTGGAGTGACTATGAAGTTACTGGCATGCTATGTGATGCTTTCCTTCTTTACTTGGGGCAATGCCAGGGCACAGGGGGAGTACTGTCATGGATGGGTGGACACTGCTGGCAATTACCAGGCAGGATTCCAGTGTCCTGAGGATTTCGATACTGCGGATGCTACTATCTGTTGCGGGTCGTGCTCTCTGCGCTATTGTTGCGCGGCGTCAGATGCCAGACTGGAGCAAGGCAGCTGTACGAATGACAGGGAGCTGGAGAATACCGGAGTCACTGCCCGTAAGTATCAACGTCCTGCATGTCACTAGCAATTCACAATGAGTGATCTATGCGCTTGTTCACACGTTGAGTATTTGCAGCATTTTTCTGTTCATATTTCATGCGGAAAAAAAAAACATGTTTTACAGTCCCCTCATAATGAATGTCATCTGAATGATAGTTGTTTGTTATTTTGCATTTTGTAAACCATTTTTTTTATTTTATTTTATTTAAATCTGCAGCATGTTAATTCTTTCAGCGAATTTTCACTCATTCAAATGAATGTGGAAATAAATGGGACTAAAAATGCGTTAAAAATCACGAAAAACTCACAAAATATATGCAATTTTTTTGCCAACACTTGCATTTTTCATGTGGAAAAGCCAACTGCAAAAATGCCATGTGTGAACATACCCTTAGGGCACAAAAAGTCCCATCACACACTATTTTCTGATTAAAATGGACATGTGCCGCAAAGTAACATTTTTCAAATTGCACGACCAAAAAGATTCAAGCAACTTGCAACAGCGACAGAAAAGCCAAAACATTTGGAGACTTTTGCGGCTCTTTCGCAGTGCGCAGAAGGTCGCGGCGAGGTAGGTGACACCATAAGAAATCATTAGATGAGAAGTTGGTGTCTTGCGACACGTCACTATGTAGCCACAGCCGAATCTCTACATCTTTGTATGGCTGAATACGCAGGACAAAGCAATAAACGGGACGATTTATCAGACTGCATAGTCCTGACAGTTACACTTGTTACCTCTGTGGTTTGGTCCTGACAGTTACCCTTGTTACCTCTGTGGTTGGGTCCTGACAGTTACCCTTGTTACCTCTGTGGTTGGGTCCTGACAGTTACACTTGTTACCTCTGTGGTTGGGTCCTGACAGTTACCCTTGTTACCTCTGTGGTTGGGTACTGACAGTTACCCTTGTTACCTCTGTGGTTGGGTCCTGACAGTTACCCTTGTTACCTCTGTGGTTGGGTCCTGACAGTTACCCTTGTTACCTCTGTGGTTGGGTCCTGACAGTTACCCTTGTTACCTCTGTGGTTGGGTCCTGACAGTTACACTTGTTACCTCTGTGGTTGGGTCCTGACAGTTACCCTTGTTACCTCTGTGGTTGGGTCCTGACAGTTACCCTTGTTACCTCTGTGGTTGGGTCCTGACAGTTACCCTTGTTACCTCTGTGGTTGGGTCCTGACAGTTACCCTTGTTACCTCTGTGGTTGGGTCCTGACAGTTACCCTTGTTACCTCTGTGGTTGGGTCCTGACAGTTACACTTGTTACCTCTGTGGTTGGGTCCTGACAGTTACCCTTGTTACCTCTGTGGTTGGGTCCTGACAGTTACCCTTGTTACCTCTGTGGTTGGGTCCTGACAGTTACCCTTGTTACCTCTGTGGTTGGTGGATGGCACGACATGGATTAGTAGTCAGTATTTACCAACAGAAATACTATGTGCAGATTGTGCAGGATTCTTGGGGTAGAACTATAGATTTTCTAGCAAAATAATAAATAACCAATATTTCACTGATCATCATATTGTAGCTAACATGGTATACCAAATATCTACGGAGAATCCTATCACAAGATAGACTGGATGAATTCATAAAGCATTTAGGGTTTGTTCACAAGTACACATTTTCTGCTGTGGATTTATAAAGATCAAAATGTGGGACAAATTCTACATGTGATACATATGGATTAGTTAGTAATTTGCTGTGGATTATATCTCACGTATTGTAGTCTTCATTGGAAATCCATTGGGTAAATGTAAAATTAAAATCCAAACTGCATGAAGATTTTTTTTGTGCCGCGTTTGGATCAAATTTGGTATAATCTCATCTATTTTGCTGTATTGCAATATACGGGACAATTTTTGCCTGCAAATGTGGAAGGAAAATCCACGTAATGTAAACATAACCTTACAAGTTGGTGGACAAGTAAATGTTCAAATCATGATGAGAGATTTAGATAACATTTTAAAACATTCAATAAATAAAAGCAATTGAAAAGGTTTATTTGAAATTTGAACCAATTATAATCTATCAGTCTATTAATCTATCTATCTATCTATCATCTATCTATCTATCTATCTATCTATCTATCTATCCCTCTATCTATCTATTATCTATCATCTATCTATCTATCTATCGATCTATCTATCTATCTATCCCTCTATCTATCTATTATCTATCATCTATCTATCTATCTATCTATCTATCTATCTATCTATCTATTATCTATCATCTATCTATCTATCTATCCCTCTATCTATATATCATCTATCTATCTATCTATCTATCTATCATCTATCTATCTATCTATTATCTATCTATCTATCTATCTATCATCTATCCGTCTATCTATCTATCTATCTATCTATCTATCTATCTATCTATCTATCTATCTATCTATCTATCTATCTATCCTATCTATCTATTATCTATCTATCTATCTATCTATCTATCCTATCTATTATCTATCTATCTATCTATCTATCTATCATCTATCTATCCCTCTATCTATCTATCTATCTATCTATCATCCGTGTACATCTTCAACCTACATGGACCCTCACGTTGCCAGTGTTGTACCTCTGCTGCTATTCCCTGCCCATATCTCATCCTCGCTAGGCCAGCACAGTAGGGGTTATGGAAGTCCTGTCATTTTTTAGATTCTTTACTTCTAAAACTACTTATATATCTTTTTTCCAACAAATTAATAGTACGCGTGAAAATAAGAAACTTTGTAATTAGGAATGATCGACTACCTCAAATATTCGGCTTCGCGAATATTTTCCGAATAGGTTGCCGCTATGCGAATATTCGATGCGGAATGTAAGTCTATGGGAAGCCCGAATAGTTCTGAATAGTTATTCGGGTTTCTCATAGACTTACATTGCGCATCGAATATTCGTGAATAGTCGAATAGCGGCGACCTATTCGTAAAATATTGGCGAAGCTGAATATTTGAGGTAGTTGATCATACCTATATGTAATATGTCTTATCAGAGAAATCTACTTTTTTCACCTCCTGGACTAATCTTTAATTCTCAAAATTCTTAATATGGCTATTTGGCTTTCATCATTTATTATATTGTCCATCTAAAAAACTGGACACCATACGGATATAGAAAATGGACATATAGATGTCACATGGACATACAAAATGGACATACGGATACAACATGAATATGAGAAATGAACATACTGAACACAGTATAGATGAAGAAATGTAATTTTTTTTTCATGTTGAAAAAATTTAAAATTTGCATAAGCTTATCTGAACTTAACCTTAAATTAGAAATATAGAATAGTTCTTCTGATTAACTATATCATGTACCTCATGTTCAGGGCATTGCAGGACCTTAGATATCCATGCATATAGTCACAGTTACTTAGCTAGCTAGTTGCTTGTGGTCATAACCATGGAAACCTAAGATCCTGGAATGCCCTGCACATGAGGTAAGGGACATAGTGAATCAGGAGAACTATACTACATTTCTAATTGAAGGTATTTGCTAATATTATTATTATTATTATTATTATTATTATTATTATTACACCTACTACATATTGGGGTAGGATCTTGGAGATGAGAATACCCCTTTAATAATATCATTTTCCTCAAACTCTGTCTTGTCGGCCTCCCTTTTAAAGTTGCACCCAAGTACTGCCTTACTTATCACACACACATGCAGCAGAGCAGAGTTTCTTACGGTGGTTTGTTATTTGTGGTGTTAGGCTAGGGCCACATGGGCATTTAGCATCCGATGCAAGAGCATTGGATGCGTTATGCTAATGATACCCGACTCCTGCTCTGCTGTGAGTGTAAGCCGAGTGTCATTATACTGTGATCCGATCCTGTGATCAGATCACAGCTGAGGAGTAGAGGGAGAGACTAATCCCCTTATCTCCTCCATTATCAGCGGATGTGTGAAGCCCCACAGGTGTTGTGTCGGTGCATTACCTTCAGGGACTCCACTCAGCTGGATCTGGTCACAGGTAGGAGATCTTCTTCTTGTCGTGACGCCACTCTCAGTATTGCGGCCAGTAGGGACCGCCACTGCAGGTTGAGGGTCGCCTGGGGCTGATGGTATGTGCAGTTAGTTGGAATAGCCTCCTGAGAGTGAGGCAAGCCCCAGGGCCCGATGTAGGTGCGTAGTACCACAAGGCGCAGAATAACTCCACACAGGCAGAATGTCTTTCAGGGTTTTTACTCACTTCAGATGGCAGGGTGAGTAACCCGGGCGTAGCTGGGATGAACCAGGCGGGAACCAGGTGTCCTTCAGGCTGACTTGTGAGGGTGACTACTAACTCGCCTTCCTTAGCCCTTTTTGGTTTGGAGTGACCCCGACTTTTAGTCCCTATGGGGGTCACCCAGGGAAGTTGCTGAAGCCTCACTCCCCTTCGTTTGCCGTGTGCTTGTTGCCTGGGCCAGATCACTCCAGCTTCTTGCCTCCTGTGAACTGTGGGCCCTAACTGTGGCTACGTGGCTGCGGCTTTTAGGTGTTGTGGTGTGGGCTTTGAGAGCCCCACACCGGCAGGTTTAGCAAAAGAAAGCTGGATCTATCTCCGCTTCGGGATCTGCCGCCCGTTTGGGCCTGGTACTCTCTAGCAGTCTCCTTACTTCCCACTCCGTTGCTCTCTCTCTAGCTGAAGATGGATTTCGGGTAGCACTCCTAGTTGACCGTTCTCCCCCGTCAGTAGCCACTGCGCGGGCGCTGTTAGACAGCAACAGCCCCACAGGTCTGCTCCTCACTGAGCCCTATGGAGTTCTGCTCTAACTGACTCACTGCCCCTCCTCTCCTGTTCTTGCCTACGCCACCTAGCAACCAGATTCTCTTACCACACCCCTTGAGAGGAGATGGAGGCTTTTGGCCCCCTCCACTATTCCAGTGAAGGTCAAGGCTTTTCCCCCTCCTGGGATCCCCAGGGGTCCTCTCATGGGTACATGTGTGAGAGCTGATTACTATGCGCCTGTGTACCACACCCCTGTCAGCCTTCTGGATTACCTGTATTGTACTGTCCCCAGCATGGGTGCAGTACTCAGTGGTGCCTGACCAGGTCAGGGGCGCCACATTCCCCCTTAGTTATCACCAGCACGTCCTCGGGCTGCAAGACAACATTTTAAAATGCATAAAACATTAAAACATGTAAAACATTTAAAAGCACCAGGTACCATACATCACCACCCTCCACCCACAAGTCCGTTAACCCACCCAAAACCCTTTCACGTTGGCCGCGGCTTCAGCCACTTCTGGCAGGATGTAGAGGCGGCTTTCATGGGCTGGTGGTCTTCAGGGTATACCTGGCTTGGTGGATCCGCGCCTTCAGCCTCTTCTGGCAGGATGCAGAGGCGGCCTCCACAGTTGGTGCTGACCAGGTACCCTCTTTGTGGTGGAGAGCCAGGCCCCATAAACAGGCATGCTCTCTGGTCGCAGGTGAGCCAAGGCCCTATATACGGACGGGCTCCTCCTGGTTGCAGACGAGCCAAGCCCCTAAACAGGCTGACTCTGGTGGCGGTGGTGCCCTCTGGTGTAACTATTTACACTGCGAGAGTTTGTGGCTATAGCCAGTTCATAGCCTTAAGGTTTATGGTTTTCTCACAATAGTTTTTGTGGGCACATGCTTAAACGTAAACGTTGCAAAACAAACTTTCCAAACTGGTCAAAACTTGCTGTACTTTACTTAAACTTAGGCAGATTCCTCTTCACCAGGACTTGGGCCTGTAGGGCTGCGGCACCTGCTGCTTTCTTGCTCTTTGTCGTCGTCTGAGGTAGTCTCATCTGTAGGTTCCTTGTCTTTTCTTTCTTGATCTTCATCTGTTTCCTTTGCTGCATCTGTTTCTTTATCTCTGTCTTTTCTTTCTTCTTTGGGACATGGTGCTACATCTAAGGCATACCATCCTCTTTCTCCTTGGTGCATGGTGAACTGCACTGTGTCTCCCATCTTTAAGTTTCTGCCAGGGTGTCCTCTGGGCAAGTGGGCTCTCACATCCCTCCTATTAACGAAAATGCCCTCTTTCATACCCGGTGCCACAATAAAGCCGTATCCGCTTTTCAAGTTAAAGTCCTCCACAACTCCTCTGCAAAGGGGTCCTCTGGCCTGGGCTTTGGCTCTTCTCAGGAACCTTTTCTCCTGTAGATCTCTGGCCGTGACTTCTCTCTGCTCTGGGGATGGCGGTGCAGGGGACAGCGTTGTTCTGTTGCGACGCCTTGTCTTGCGGCCTGAACTCTGCGTGGTACAGCTTGCAAGCTCCCAGGTGAGACTTTTAGGCAGATCTTCGTCAGCGGACGGTGTCAGGTCTTCCTCATCCCAACGGGAATAGGGCAACATCTCTGGCTCTGGGCATGGATCCACTGCTGGTGGCTCCTGAGTCAGCTCCTCAGCTTCCTGGCCTCCTCTCCCCCTTAGTTCTTCTTGGCACTCCTTTGGTGGCGGTGCTGGGGATGAACTTCCTTCAGCAGGCCCAGGCGGTGGACTCTTCGGCGTGGTTGCCGCAGGGGTTGCCTTAGGGGTGTGCGGAGGGAGCATGTATCTGTCCACCATCTCCTGTGGGAACTTGGCCTCCAGGTCAGCCTTCAGCTGCCAGTACGCGGGGTCCTCCCCCAGCGTGGGCTTCCTAGCAGGGACCTCTTTGGACTGGGGAGCGGTGTCTGCTCTGGCCTTGCAGGCCGGGGAAAATGGTGATGCAATCTTTCCTTGGCGGGCCGCGCCCGGCATGGCGGCGGCCTGGTCTTGGCGGGCCGCGCCTGGCATGGCGGCGGCCTGGATCAGCGTCGCTGTTGCAGGGGGCTCTGTGCAGGCTGAGCTGGACGTCGCTGCAGCAGTCTGGGCTTGGCGGGCCGCACCTGGCGGGGCTGCGGCCTGGTTCAGCACCTCACTTGCGGCGCGGACGAGCGTTGCTGCGGCGGTGGGGTCTTGGCGGGCCGGGCCTAGCAGGGCGGCGGCCTGGGTCAGCGTTACGCCTGCGGCGCGGATGAGGGTCGCGGTGGCAGCCGGTTCTTTGCGGGCCGAGCTGGGCATCGCTGCGGCGGGCTGGGCTTGGCGGGCCGCACCTGGCATGGCTGCGGCCTGGCTCAGCGTCGCCACACCGGGCGCCTCTTCAGGGACCGCGGGCGTGGCAGCAGGGGTCGGGGCATCCGGGCCGGCAGGGGCAACACTGGACTCACCCATCGGTAGCAGCATCGGGGTCTGAGTCGTCACCGCCCGGTCTGGCACTCGGTGCGCGGCTCTCTCCTCGTAGGCCCGAACCGCCGCGGTCATCCATAGAAACTCCTCGCGTCCCTCTCTGATCAGCCTTCCGACCCTGGCTTCCAGTTGATCGCAGAACTCGGCGAGCTCCCGACACCACCAGGCAGCGGAGCCTGGCTCTGGGTATCCGTGTCTGGACTCCATTTCCTCTAGCACGCTACTGGCTTCTTCTCTGCTCCGCCGTCTCTGGACGCTTCCGCTCTCTTCACAAGCGAGGTCAGAACTCTGCAGGGGATCTCTGGGTAGCCACACCTCTTCGTGGGCGGTAACTTCTCCCAGCGCGGGCTGCTGTTATTCTTCAGCGCGCTTTTCATGGTGGCAATATGGCGGCGCTTCCAATTTTTCAAGCGGACCGCCCAGGCACATGGTCACCTGTCTGAACAGGTCTAGTCCTTATCCTGTTCGTGACGCCAGATGTGAAGCCCCACAGGTGTTGTGTCGGTGCATTACCTTCAGGGACTCCACTCAGCTGGATCTGGTCACAGGTAGGAGATCTTCTTCTTGTCGTGACGCCACTCTCAGTATTGCGGCCAGTAGGGACCGCCACTGCAGGTTGAGGGTCGCCTGGGGCTGATGGTATGTGCAGTTAGTTGGAATAGCCTCCTGAGAGTGAGGCAAGCCCCAGGGCCCGATGTAGGTGCGTAGTACCACAAGGCGCAGAATAACTCCACACAGGCAGAATGTCTTTCAGGGTTTTTACTCACTTCAGATGGCAGGGTGAGTAACCCGGGCGTAGCTGGGATGAACCAGGCGGGAACCAGGTGTCCTTCAGGCTGACTTGTGAGGGTGACTACTAACTCGCCTTCCTTAGCCCTTTTTGGTTTGGAGTGACCCCGACTTTTAGTCCCTATGGGGGTCACCCAGGGAAGTTGCTGAAGCCTCACTCCCCTTCGTTTGCCGTGTGCTTGTTGCCTGGGCCAGATCACTCCAGCTTCTTGCCTCCTGTGAACTGTGGGCCCTAACTGTGGCTACGTGGCTGCGGCTTTTAGGTGTTGTGGTGTGGGCTTTGAGAGCCCCACACCGGCAGGTTTAGCAAAAGAAAGCTGGATCTATCTCCGCTTCGGGATCTGCCGCCCGTTTGGGCCTGGTACTCTCTAGCAGTCTCCTTACTTCCCACTCCGTTGCTCTCTCTCTAGCTGAAGATGGATTTCGGGTAGCACTCCTAGTTGACCGTTCTCCCCCGTCAGTAGCCACTGCGCGGGCGCTGTTAGACAGCAACAGCCCCACAGGTCTGCTCCTCACTGAGCCCTATGGAGTTCTGCTCTAACTGACTCACTGCCCCTCCTCTCCTGTTCTTGCCTACGCCACCTAGCAACCAGATTCTCTTACCACACCCCTTGAGAGGAGATGGAGGCTTTTGGCCCCCTCCACTATTCCAGTGAAGGTCAAGGCTTTTCCCCCTCCTGGGATCCCCAGGGGTCCTCTCATGGGTACATGTGTGAGAGCTGATTACTATGCGCCTGTGTACCACACCCCTGTCAGCCTTCTGGATTACCTGTATTGTACTGTCCCCAGCATGGGTGCAGTACTCAGTGGTGCCTGACCAGGTCAGGGGCGCCACAGATGCATATATTGCACTGCACTCCAGTGCAATATGAGTGCAGTGGGATGTTTCTCTCATACCCATAGACTTGTATGGGTTCGATTGAAAACGGATCGGATTCCACCCGCAGCATGATGTGATTGTTTGCTCAGTCCGATTAGGGCTGATAAAAAAAATCACAGATGGGAACAACCCATACAGTAAAATTGGTCTGAGCAGAATGCGATTTTTTTTTATCGCACTTCACTTGCTCTGTTTAACGTGCCGTGGGTCCAAGGCCTCAGGCCACGTTCACATGTTCAGTGTTTGGTCAGTATTTTACCTCAGTATTTGTAAGACAAAACCAGGAGTAGATGATAAATATAAAAGTGGTGTCCGTGTTTCTATCATATTTCTCATTTAATTCTCCACTCCTGATTTTGACTTGCAAATACTAACGTGACAGATGGATGAAATACTGAACGTGTGAACGAGGCCTTACATTGGACCTACTGCCGTGTCTCTTGTACAGGAGCTCAGTTATATCACTATGCACAATCCATCCAACCTCAAAGAGTTAAAGGACAAATTCAGCTCTGCTACTTGTGCTTATAGTACACTCCTCTATAGGACAAATGCGACCCCCTGTATCATGGCTTTCTTTCTGTACAACTCTTACTAGTATTTATACAAGTACAGTATATTTTTATATCTTGATCTAAATCCTAAAAGTCATCCAGAAAAAAATAATAATCTTTTCTTTGTGCGCCCTTGGCACAGCCTCAATCAGTCGTAAATTTCTGTAAAACCACTTGAGTTAAGCAATGCATAGGATCTCTTGTGCAGCAATGTGTACTGCTCTAACCAAATTACCTAGGGTGAGGCCTGTAATACTATACCCAGACCTCCTGTACAAAACTTCACAGCAAACGCGTCCCAGCGGAGGCCTTTTATGCCCCGTCTGAAGTGCATTTTAATATGTACAGTGCAAAGGGCCATTAATTTTAAGCTTTGTGACAGAAGTAGCACTATGCCTGATAATGTTAGATTGAATTTCATACAATAATATCCTTTTATTATATACCTATAACATATATCCAGACACTCTAATGGCCTTATTACAAGTCGGCCTACAGGGCCAATGGGTAAAATAGTTAACTGCCTTCATATAGCAAATGGAAGTGCGTCACGGATATGTCTGTGCCTAATAATGTTGCTGTTATTGACTTCCCCGGGGCTCTTACAGATGCAATTAACAAACTCCCAACATGAATTAGTATACAGGAATTTGCAAATAGTTTTTTCAGAGGTAGAAGACTAGAACTTTAGCACCACATACGGCAATTGGGGCAGTAATCATAGAGTCAATATCAACCCTCTGACGAGCTTTGCCCCTTGACTTAGGGCTCATTCAGATGTCAGCGAAAATATATCAGCTCAGACCATAACGCAGGGACTGGTCGCTGGTCTCCTGACCCGAACTCTGTAGCCTTGTATATTGCCTATGAGGCTGCAGAGTTCAGAGACCCATAGTCAGTCTGTGCATTGCAGTCTGAGCACGGACTCATTTTCACATAAGTGAGCCCTTAAGATGAGAAGCCAAACCAGCAGACGCCTAGCTACCTGGGGGGAGGTGCAGGGGCCCACCTGGAGTAACCACTACTCTTAATAGCATGCTGATACAGTTGAAGGCCTCCTTCACTGATCCGTGTTTCCAGTATGTTTGGTGTACATTTCCACCCATACCAGAGACTCGGACACATATAGACCAATTAAATTCAATGGGTTTCTGCACACATCCATGTTTTCACCGTTTGTCCGTGTGGAGCACACACGTGCCCTTGTGCTCCATATGGTGAAATGTCTGTTTTCTTCTGGCAGCATGAGTGTCACACGGACCACACACCGATGTGATTCGTGTGACATCAGTGTGGTACCGGAGAAAACTCCTGTCCCTTAAAAAAAGGATTTTTATAGTTTTCTGTCTCTGGCGCTGCTGTTGACTCCAAGTCCCGTTCATTATGCTCATGAATATTCACTGCACTGACTGTGGACCCGAAAGTAACAGCAGCGCCGGTATTGTAAGTATACAAGTTCATGCTGTCCAGGTGCTGTACGGATGTCAGACGGATAGCACACGAAGAGCACACGGTGCAGATAAACACAGACAAACATACTAACCTGCCCCATATACCGTCACACATATGCGTTGCGTTAGATGCACGGATGTGTGAAAGAGGCAAAACTCAGCAGCACAGAAGGCCTGTATTACTGCTCTCCATTCTGTAGGCCATAGGTCATTTAGGAATATTGGGACTAGAGATGAGCCACCCCCTAGTGTTCGAGTTCGGTTCATCGAACGGCGGCTCAGTTTGGCGAACGTTCGACGAACACCTTCGAACTCTATTGAATACAATGGGAGGCAAACACAAACACATACAAACACATTATACATGTACACATACAGTTAATAAACATTGCCATTACACTTACAGGTCTTGACACGTGCTGCACTCTGTCTCCTGCCGCTTTTCCTTCCTATCATCGCTGCGGCCTCCCGGTAACCAGCACTGATGGTAGGACCTTCCGTGATGTCGTCATAGCATGTGACCAGTCACGTGTGTATTATCTCATTGGCTACAGACTGGTCACATGGCTAGACGTCATACTAGGTCCTGTCAGTGCATCCCTTCGGCACGCGGTGCTTGTTTGAGCATCTCCGTGTACCGGCAAGATGCTTGGGCACATGCTTGGCTCCCCATTCCTGCATATGGGTGCTCTTTACAGAGTCAGCCCACATGCAAGGACTGGATGCCACAGCCGGTGAATAACGGATATCACCGTTGCTATAGTAACCCGCCTGTCAGATTACTATTTCAACGGTGGCAGCGATGACGTCACCGCTTACAACCCGCAGCCTCTGCTCACTCACTGAGTGATTAGACTGCACGGGAGCAGCAGCATCTTCCTCCTATGCAGTGCTGTCTGATGTAGCAGAGCTGCATGGATTGAAGGAGAAAGAAGACAGAAGACCAGGATCGTGGAGGGGTGAGAGGGAGTAATAAACATGGAGTCCCTAAGTGTGTCTGTGTATTTATTTCTATTAAAGTATTTTTTCTCTGTGTGGTGTCTTTTTTTTTTAACCCTTTATTGAAGATTCTTAATGACCGGGTAAAACTTGCCTGACATTAAGAATCTCTGGCTTAATACTAGCTAGTAAAACAAAGCTGGTATTAACCCATTATTACCCAGCAAGCCACCTGGCATCAGGGCAGCTGGAAGAGTTGTATACAGCGCCAGATAATGACGCTTCTATGAAAGCGCCATTTTCTGGGACGGCTGTGGACTGCAATTCGCAGCAGAGGGGCCCAGAAAGCTTGGACCAACCTGTGCTGAGGATTACAATCCCAAGCTACCTAGTTGTACCTGGCTGGACACAAAAATGGGGCGAAGCCCATGTCATTTTTTTTAATTATTTCATGAAATTCATGAAATAATTAAAAAAAGGGCTTCCCTATATTTTTAGTTCCCAGTCGGGTACAAATAGGCAGCTGGGGGTTGGGGGCAGAAGTACCTGCCTGCTGTACCTGGCTGGCATACAAAAATATGGCGAAGCGCACGTCATTTTTTTGGTGGGCAAAAAACTCCTGCATACAGTCATGGATGGAGTATGCTGAGCCTTGTAGTTCTGCAGCTGCTGTCTGCTCTCCTGCATACACTACTGAATGGAGCATGCTGAACCTTGTAGTTCTGCTCCCCCTGTCTCTTCCTCCAGCATACAGTCCTGGATGCAGCATGCTGAGCCTTGTAGTTCTGCAGCTGCTGTCTGCTCTCCAGCATACACTAGTGGATGAAGTATGCTGAGCCTTGCAGTTCTGTTCCCTTGCCTCTCCCTCAAGCATTCATTCCTAGATGGAGGATGCTGAGCCGTGTAGTTCTGCAGCTGATGTCTGCTCTCCTCCATACAGACAGACAGCAGACAGCAGCTGCAGAACTACAAGGCTCAGCATATTCCATCCAGGACTGTATGCAGGAGTTTTTTACCCCCCAAAAAAATTAAGCGGCCTTCGCCATGTTTTTGTATGCTAGCCAGGTACAGCAGGCAGCTACAGGCTGCCCCCAAACCCCAGCTGCCTATTTTGCTGGGAACCAAAAATATAGGGAAGCCCTTTTTTTTAATTATTTCATGAATTTCATGAAATAATTAAAAAACAAAAAGGACGTGGGCTTTGCCCAATTTTTGTGTCCAGCCAGGTACAACTAGGCAGGTGAGGATTGGAATCCGCAGCGCAGGGTGCCCAAGCTTTCTGGGCACCCCTGCTGCAAATTGCAGTCTGCAGCCTCCCCAGAAAATGGCGCTTTCATAGAAGCCATCTTCTGGCGCTGTATCCAACTCTTCCAGTTGCCCTGGGGACGGGTGGCTCGCTGGGTAATAATGGGGTTAGGACTAACTGTATATTATCAACTGGCCCTAAGCCTGAAATTCATGGTGTCACGCCAATATTAGACATGGCCACCATGAATTTCTAGTACAGATAAAAAAAAACACAACACACAGAAAAATATTTTTATTAGAAATAAAACAACACAATTAGTGACTCCATCTTTATTGAAATAAAGAACCCCCCTCTGCAGTAATCCTGGGTCAATGGTCCCGCGCCGTCCAATCTGGACCCATTATCATCTAATCGGTTTGCTGGAAGGCAAAGTGATCAGATGATGTGTCAGGTTCAAGGGCCTGAATCACATGACAGCAGCTGATTGTATAAACGACTTTTATACAATCAGCTGATGGATGCATCAGTGCAAAAAAACCCCAAAACAAACTACACACTTCTGTGCAGACTCCTGTCTGACAGCAGGAGCTGATAGTTTAGCCGGCCGGGCGGTAAAAAGCTGATACTGTCAGGTGACCGCATCGGCTGATCATCGCCAGGTCTGAGAGAGAGAAAACAGAGAGAGAAAAGAGAGAAAAAGAGAACAGAGAGAGGGAGAGAGAGAGAGAGAAGAGAGAGAGAGAAGAGAGGAGAGAGAGAAGAGGAGAGAAGAAAGAGAGAAGAGAGAGAGAGAAAAAGAGAGAAAAAGAGAGAGAAGAGAGAAAAAGAGAGAGAAAGAGAGAGAAAGAGAGAGAAAGAGAGAAAAAGAGAGAAAAAGAGAGAATAAGAGAGAAAGAAAGAGAGAAAAAGAGAGAGAGAGAGAGATGAGAGAGAGAGGAGAGAGCAATGCAGCCTCATTCCATGAACTGCTCCGATTTTAGAGGTGTGTCCCACGGCTCACAGCTGATGTCCGGCTCCTCCCCTCAGTGCATAATTAAATTAAATTATCATTATAAATAAATATTAATAATTATAATTTAAAATTAAAAATAAATTAAATTAAATTCTTTACCGGGACGGCCGGGACTTGAACTCGTGTAATTCTCCTTAGACAGTAGCATTGAGCCACTGCCATTGAGCAACTGCCACTGCCAGTATCCATTGAGCCACTGCCTCTGAAAAACATAGCAAGATTTGGTAATCTTGACCTCTGTATTGGACTTGAGAATCCAGAAGTAGATTATTCATCTACAAGGATGGATGGAGGGATGGATGGATGGATGGAGAGAGGGATGGATGGAGGGATGGATAAATGCATGTAGGGATGGATGGAAGAATGGATGGATGGAGGGATGGATGGAGGAATAGAGGGATGGATGGAGGGATGGAGGGAGGGATTAAGGGATGGATGAATGGATGGAGAGATGGAGGGAGGGATGAATGGATGGAGGGAGGGATGGAGGAATAGAGGGATGGAGGGAGGGATGAATGGATGGAGGCATGGAGGGGTGGATGGATGGAGGGATGGATGAATGGATGGAGGGGTGGATGGAGGGATGGATGGATGGAGGGATGGATGGATGGAGGGATGGATGGATGGATAGAGGGATGGATGGAGGGATAGAGGGAGGGATGAAGGGAGGGATGAATGGATGGAGAGATGGAGGGAGGGATGGAGGGAGAGATGGAGGGATGGATGGATGGATGGAAGGATGGAGGGATGGTGGGAGGGAGGGAGGGATGGAGGGATGGATGGATGGAGGGATGGATGGATAGAGGGATGGATGGAGGGATAGAGGGATGGATGGAGGAATGGAGGGAGGGATGAATGGATGCCTCTAATGAAAATCATATGAAGATTTGGTAATCTTGACCTCTGTATTGCACTTGAGAATCCAGAAGTAGATTATTCAGCTACAAGGATGGATGGAGGGATGGATGGATGGAGAGAGGGATGGATGGATGGAGAGAGGGATGGATGGAGGGATGGATGAATGGATGGAGGGATGGATGGAAGGATGGATGAATGGATGGATGGATGGATGGAGGGATGGATGGAGGGATAAAGGGATGGATGGAGGGATGGAGGGAGGGATGAAGGGAGGGATGAATGGATGGAGAGATGGAGGGAGGGATGAATGGATGGAGGGAGGGAGGGATGGAGGGATGGATGAATGGATGGAGGGATGGATGAATGGATGGAGGGATGGATGGATGTATGGGTGGATAGAGGGATGGATGGAGGGATAGAGGGAGGGGGGGATGGAGGGAGGGATGAATGGATGGAGGGAGGGATGGAGGGAGGGATGGAGGGATGGATGAATGGATGGAGGGATGGATAGAGGGATGAATAGATGGAGGGATGGAGGGAGGGATAGGATGGATGGAGGGATAGAGGGATGGATGGAGGGAGGGATGAAGGGAAGGATGAATGGATGGAGAGATGGAGGGACCTCTGTGGATTACGTCGGACCTGGAGGGGTATTTGGGGATTTTAATAAAATGGTGAAAGAGGGTGTTTTTTTGTCTTTTATTCCAAATAAAGGATTTTTCCTTGTGTGTGTTTATTTACTTTCACTTACAGGTTAATCATGGAAGGTATCTCGGGGAGACGCCTGCCATGATTAACTCCTTATTACCCCGATTGCCACCGCACCAGGGCAATTCGAGATGAGCCGAGTACAGTCCCGGGACTGTCACATCTAATGGATGTGGCAATTCCGGGCGGCTGCTGGGTGATATTGTTAGGGTGGTGGGCTCCCCATAACGTGGCGCTCCCCATCCTGACAATACCAGCCTCCAGCCGTGTGGCTTTATCCTGGCTAATATCAAAATTGGGGAGAACTGCAGGGTTTTTTTTTTATTATTTATTTATTTTACTCATCGTGGGGGCATGTCTGACTGCAACCAATCATGGGCGCCGGTGGGCGGGGACAGCAGGGAATACCAGATTAAATAATGAGCGGCAGCCATTTTCAAAAGGGGAAAACTCGCCGGAGCTTTGTGACAGTCTTGCAGCGCGGCGCCCGTGATCGGTGATTAGGAAAGAGAGAGAGATTGTGCTGGGGACACAGGACGCATGCAGATACGCAATGTGCGCACATAGCCTTACTGTGAAAAGCCATGCTTTTGGTGATCGAATCGTTATCGAACGGTAACTCGAACTGCCGAACTTGAAGCAAATCGTTCGAGTTCGTTGAACGACTCGAACACCGCCCAAAATCACTCGAATTTGAAATTGGCAAACCGTTCGAATCGAACATCGCTCAACTCTAATTGGGACTCTGAAGTTCTATGCAGAACATGGCGCAATGATATAAGTTCATTTTTTATTATAATATTGTTTGAGGGCACCATACAACCTGGGCATCTTCATAAAGAGTAAGTACTAAGGAGGCCCTCATACAGAGTTGGGGCTACTAAGAAGTGCCCTCATACAGATTGGGGGCCTTTATACAAAGTGAGGGTTACTAAAGGGGACCTCATAAAGCTTAGGGGCTACTAAGGGGCCCTCATACAACATGTGCGTTACTAACAGGCCATTATATAGTATATGATATGCTAAGGAGCTGTCAAAAAGTGTGGGAACAACTGTGGGGCCATTATACAGTGTGACTACTGTTAGGATCACTATAGATTGTGAAGGCTACTGTGGGGGGCCATCTTACAGTTTGGTGGTTACTAAAGGGCCATCATACAATGTAACTGGGGTTTTTCTGACATTATATTTTATATAGGGGAGCTGTACTTGCGGGAAGGACTTAGGGGACATTATTGTTACAGGGGCACTCAAGATATTATGACTGTCAAATGGGCACACAGGGGACTTACTACTTTCTAGGGGGCAAAATTTATGCACTGTATTGCATAATACATTAATATTTCCTATGAGGCAAGTTTACCAACTAAATGCCACAAAGGGGACATTATACTTTGTAAGGGGCACAGTGGTTACACTACTCTGTGGGACACTAAGAGGACCCCTGTTTTGTGCCAAGCAGCGGCTCAGCATTGGGATGATAGCAGGATAGGTATAGAGGGATAACCTGCCGCCTTGTCTAATATTTGATCATAGCCATATTTATATAGTCAGAGAGAAGATAGGAATTGCATAACACAAACAATTTAGTTTTAGGTCTCATTTAGAGAAATAAAAGATAAAATGTATTACGGTAGTTGGTGTGGTTTGCAAATCACTGCTGCATTATTTTACTGAAGCCATAAAAAATTCAATCGGTATTTATTAATATATTGAAGTCCGAGGAATAGTGTTATTCACATTATGTAGCAAAGCCCTTGAGTACCACTGCTTGAGTCTACTGCCCCCCCTGCGCCATATGAGTTACTATTATGACTAGTGCAGGCCACCATTGCAGACTCAGCATTAGGGCCTGGAAATTTTGGTTACATTTCTTGAAAGCCCAATACCCACAAGATAATACACAGTGTGCAAAATTATTAGGCACATTAGTATTTTGACCATATCACCATTTTTATGCAGATCTTTCAACTCCAAGCTGAAAAGTAAAAAGTTCTTCCAAGTCTTACAGAAGGATGCAGAACTCTTTCTAAGATATTAGGGCACGATCACAGAACCCTCAAAAGTTTTGTTGCAAATAGTCAACAGGTTCACAAAAAGCATGTTGAGAAAATAAGCCGCACATTAACTGCCAAAGAGAAGAATAAACATGAAGCGAGCAGAAGCCCATTATCCTCCAGTACCATCATATTCCAGAACTGCAACCTCCCTGGAGGCCCAGAAATTCAAGGTGCTGAGTGTTCAGAGACAAGGCCGGGGTGTGGAAGGCGGAAACCAACTACCACTGAGCAAGACACAGAAGGGGAAACATCAAGACTGGGCCAAGAAATATCTGAAGACAGATTTTTCAAAAGATGGGAATGACTCTTCATAGACCAGATGGTTGGGCCCATGACTGGGTCAGTAATGGGCACAGGGTCCAGTTTTGACTCCAGCGAGGTGTAGTTGGCTACTGTTAAAGTAGAGCTAGTTGGACCTTTTCAGGTTGATGATAGACTCAATATCAACTCCAAAACCTACTGACTGTTTTTAGAAGACACTTTCTTTAAGCAGTAGTACAGGAAAAAGTCTGCATCTTTCAAGAAAACCATGATTTTTATGCAGGACAATGCTCCATCGCTTGCATTGAAGTTTTCACTGCTCAACAGCAAGTAAAGGCCTTAAAGGTGAAGAATAATGACATGGCCCCTTCTTCACCTAACATAAACTCTATTGAGGCCTTCTTAATCAGAGATTTAAGGGTGCTTTACATGCTGCGACATCGCTAGCGATTGCTAGCGATGTCGAGCGCGATAGCACCCGCCCCCGTCACTCGTGTAAAGCACCCTTTACAGTGAAGGAAAAGTCTCCTCTCTGAGCAGGGTCTGGGAGGCTGTGGTTGGTGCTGCCAAAAAAGTTGATCATCAACAGACTGACGGACTCCATGGACTTATGACTGGTATTGAAAAGACGGATGTCTATATTGGTAACTGATATGTTTTTGAAAAGTTAGAAATGTATTTTTGTACATTGTGAGTAGTTTCTGTTATTATTCTCCCTTTAACAGATGAAAATAAACAGTTGGGGAAAATTTACATTTAGTTGCCCAATAATTCTGCCCACAAAAATATTCTCCTAAGAAAAACAAAACCTTACTTTTTCTTTCTGACACATTCCAGTTTATTAACCTTTTGGATTGACCTTCAACGCTGTAGTTGTTTTATAATGAAATTAATCAAAAATACAAATTGCCTAATAATTGTGCACATGTGCCGCCCCCAAGCCAGCAGCCGGGCTGCTCGGATCCACATCTGCGGTGGCTCGAGGGGTCTCCGGACCCGGGGGTCGTGCGGCCACTCTATAAAGGGGGAATATGTACAGGGGATTTAGATGTTTTTAACGCCACCCACGGTGCGTGGTAAGATGGAGTACCACCGCTGCTGTTAGGATCGCCCAGTGGCGGTGGTATGACAGCAAGGTGTTTGACCCCTCCGTGGGTAGGGGGATGCCCCGGGTCTCTGTGATGGAAGGGGGAGCCGTGGGCTGTAGGCCTGGGAGACAGGGGCCAGAGAAACTCACAGTTGGTAGTCATGAGGCTGTGCTGATTTGGAAGGTCAGTAAACACACAGACAGTGACTCAACCAAATGTCCTGCCGTACCGCTGCCGCTGAGGGGAGCACTACCAGGTGACCGTTCCCAGTGACGTTACTTAGTATGCTTTGGTCTAGTCCGACCCTCCGGGAGCCTCCACTTCACAGCCCCTCACTCTCTGAGGCTGCTCTCTCTTGCTGTTCTGGGAGCTCCAACTCCCCACACTGCTCTTCCCCTGAGAGCTGCTTGAGAGCCTGCTCTCCTTGCTCCCCTGATGACGACTAACTAGCCACGTCCCCCTCAGTCTGCTTAACCCTTCAGTGGGTGGCCCTTTCCTCACTGGACCTTCCTACCAGTGTGTGTGTGTGTGTGTGGGGTTTGCATGCTGGTCTTAGCACATCACTGGGTGGCACCTGGAACCAAGGGAGAGATGGATGCTGCACGGAAAATTACGCAACACCCTGTGATGGCCTGATAGGCCAGGACGTCACATTCCCCCTTGGTTAAACGTAGCTCGTCCCCGAGCTACAGGACACATTAGGTTTTATTTAAAACTGCTCCTGTAAGGAGGAAAAAAGGGATATCATGGTATTATTATTTATTATTATAGCGCCATCAATTCCATGGCGCTTTACATGTGTTCATAAACAATCCAAGACACAGACAGGTACAGGAGGATAGAGGTCCCTGCCCGCGAAGGCTCACAATCTACAAGGGATAGGTGAGGATACAGTAGGTTAGGGAAGAGCTGATTGTGCGGCGCTGTATCAGACTGAGGGTTACGGCAGGTTGTAGGCTTGTCGGAAGAGGTGGGTCTTCAGGTTCCTTTTGGTATAAACAGTTTCCATCCCTCACAGAGCAGGCACACTTCCCAACACTGCAAAAAGACTCAGAGTCCACACTCATAATGTCCCGGATCCCATTAACCCGCCACCCAAACAACCTGACCCTCTGCATTCGATCCGCGGATCCGTGACCAGGTTAAGATCCCGGGTGTTGTAACAGACAACTCTGGTAACAGTCCTGAGCAACCTGGTAACTGTTGCCCCTTGCGCCGACTCCCACCGGGGCCTTCTGGTGCCGTCTACCAGCAAAGCACCATCCAAGGCCCTGGCAGTCTTTCGCCTGTAACAACCGGGGGAAAAAGGTTCAACAAGGAGGGCGCAGTCTACTTGTAAAAGATTTTGTCTGTCCCCTTTTATCAGGAACCCTTCAGCCAGTCCCTGACAGCCTCCATTTGAACACTGGAAAACATTCAACAAAGGTGACAGTCCATATTGTGAGACTGTGACCGGGGTTGTCTATGACGGCCGGTACGTCTCGCCCCGGTTGTCCTCCCTCCATGTATAGAAAGCAACTCCACTCCAGGGTTAATGCTGTTTCCCTGCAGGCTGAAAGGAGGGTTAAAAGGAAACAGGAACATGGGCGTGGGTCCCTAGTGTGAGGGAGTGAACACAACTCCCTGAGTTTCTGCCAGAGAAAGACATGTGTGCTGTTTTGGACTTTTGGTTTGTGCAATAAACCGTGTGCTGTGACCATTGGTGCCTGGATCCCGTGTCTTCTGCCACGCAGCCGACCACGCTACCTCACAGATGGTGGAGAATGCGGGCATGCCAGCCCGGTGAGGTGTAGCATCCATCCCTGGTGACCCAGCAGCGCATGTCCTGGATTCGAGCGGCTATACTACAGCCCAAACCCGGCGACGTCATGGAGGACATACTAAAGCAGCTGGCTCAGGCTAATGCACAGCAACAACAGACCAATGCACACCTGCTCTGGTCGTTGGATCGTCAGCAGCAATCCTTGCAATTGCAGGAACAAAGGCACCAAGAACAGATGGTTCTCCTGGCCAAGTCGATCCGTGCCGGACCGGCAGCAACAACCCCGGGACTGGGTGACGACGGCAGCATCCGGAAAACGGTGAGACAAGCGTTGCAAAAGATGACCCCGGGGGATGATGTTGAAGCGTTCCTGGTGGTGTTTGAGCGGGTGGCCGAGCGGGAAAAGCTGCCGACCCCCCAGTGGGCTGAGGTATTGTCGCCCTATCTGACGGGGGAGCCCCAAAAAGCGTACCTGGACCTCTGTACCGAGGACGCCATAGAATATAAGACCCTGAAAGCCGAAATACTTGCTCAGTTGGGGGTGAATACCTATGTACGGGCTCAGCGGGTAAATCAGTGGTTCTATGAGGAAGTCAAACCCGTACGCTCCCAGGCCTATGACTTGTTGCATCTGGTAAAGAAGTGGTTTCAGCCTGACACTCTGAGCCCTGCGCAAATGGTGGAAAGGGTAGTGGTTGATCGCTTTGTGCGCACTTTACCCGTCACCATGCAACGGTGGGTAGGACAGGGCGACCCAAGTACCCTGGACCAATTAGTGTGCCTGGTGGAGCGGCATGTGGCTACGCAGGACTTGATACGGGACACTGAGACTTTGCGTGCCGCCCGTCGGTCCGGCCCCTCCAAGCCTCGGGCCAAGGATCCGCCGCTGACACCGGTGCGGGAGTCCGCTACCGTCCCGTCTGAGGCCGCGCCCGCCGTCCCTGAGGTCCGGAAGGCTATGTACCCTAAACGACAACTCGTCAAGGGGGTTTCCTTAACTATTAGATGTTGGCGGTGCCAGCGGGTGGGACATATGGAAGCCCAGTGTCCACTCACCACGGAGCCCATGGATTGTGGGGTTACCCGGCGGGGTTCAATGTATGCTCAGGCGGTGTGTACCGCGGACCTTGTCTCCCCGGAGACTGAGCCCCACTTGTGCCAAATACAGGTGAATGGATGTCCGGTTACAGGCTTGTTGGATTCCGGAAGCTTAGTGACCCTTGTGCGATCAACCCTAAGGGCTGAAGTAAAGGCTACAGGACGTACCATGGGGGTGGTTTGCATACATGGGGACCGCCGAGACTATCCCACGGGGATTGTCACCATCACAGCACCCTGCGGTCAGGTGCAACATGAGGTGGGACTTATGAACACTCTTCCCTATGACGTGATCCTAGGAAGGGATCTGCCGTATTTTTGGACTCTATGGAAGGGGCCTCCTAAGTCCCCTCAGGTATTGGACAGTCCGGGACCTGAGCCCGAGAATCCCGAATCCGGGACGCCTGCCGTAGGGGTCCCCATGATAGGGACAGAATGTGAACCCGATAGGTCGCCCCTAGAGGTATTGGCAGGAGAGGCTGAGATGGTCGAGCCCATCCCGGAGTTGGAGGCGTCCCCGGATACGTTTGGGACAGCCCAACTCCAGGACCCTACATTAATACATGCACGGAGTCGGGTGACAGTGGTTGACGGGGTGGCACAGCTGCCCGGTGGCCAGGTAAGGTACCCCCATTTCGCTCTTAAGCAGGATTTACTCTACCGGGTAGATGAAATACGGGTCGTGGGGGTAGAGCAGTTGGTGGTGCCCCAGCTGTATCGCCGGCGGGTCCTCGACTTGGCTCATAAACACCTGATGAGTGGCCACCTAGGGGTCAAGAAAACGCAGGAGCGAATAATGCAAAGGTTCTATTGGCCTGGGGTCTTTGGGGAGGTAAAACGGTTCTGCGAAACCTGCCCGGGGTGTCAGCTTACCTCACCCCTGGCCCACTTTCGCAGTCCGTTGGTACCGTTACCCATTATAGAAGTCCCTTTTGAACGGATAGGGATGGATCTGGTGGGGCCCCTCGTAAAGTCCGCTCGAGGGCACCAACACATCCTAGTGATCGTTGACTATGCCACCCGGTATCCAGAGGCGATACCTCTCAGACATACTGCGGCGAAGCTTATAGCTCGGGAGTTGTTTGCTGTGTTCTGCCGGGTGGGGTTGCCCAAGGAGATCCTTACGGTTCAGGGGACCCCATTCATGTCTAAAGTGACCAAAGAGCTATGCCGGCTACTCCAGATCAAGCAGTTGCGTACATCTGTGTATCATCCTCAAACGGACGGTTTAGTGGAGCGATTCAATAAAACCCTGAAAACCATGCTCAAAAGGGTGATTTCCAAAGACGGGAAGACTGGGATATGATGCTTCCCTATTTGATGTTTGCCATCCGAGAGGTGCCACAGGCATCCACGGGGTTTTCGCCTTTTGAGTTGTTATACGGGCGATATCCCCGGGGATTGTTGGACCTGGCAAAGGAAACATGGGAGCAGGAGCCCACCCCCCATAAAAGTGTGATTGAACACATTTTAGGAATGCAGAACCGCATAAGCGCGGTCATGCAAATTGTGAAGGAGCATTTACAGGAGGCTCAGGCCGTGCAAAGCGGCCGCTACAATAGACAAGCCACCATGCGGACCTTTAAACCCGGGGATCGGGTGTTGGTATTGATCCCCACGGCGGAGAGTAAATTCCTGGCTCAGTGGCAAGGCCCCTACGAGATAAAGGAAAGAATCGGGGTGGTCAACTATAAGGTATTGCAGCCCGGTAGGCGGAAACCTGAACAAATATACCATGTCAACCTGTTAAAACCTTGGCAGGAACAGGAAAGCCTGATGGTTGATTTTTCCCCATCTCCCTCCTCTTCGGGTCGTTCAAACCCGGCTCCAGCGACCTCCGGAGAGGACGAACCGGAAGTAAGGATTGGAGAAGCCCTCACCAAGCAACAGAGGCGAGAGGCCAGACGACTGGTTCAGCAGAACCCCGATGTCTTCTCCGAGCTGCCTGGTAGGACAAGTCTGATATGACATGACATTGTCACCGAGCCTCACCTGAAGGTACGCCTGAAGCCATACCGGGTACCGGAGGCTCAAAGACAAGCCATATCAGAGAAAGTGAAGACAATGCTACGCCTGGGGGTCATCGAAAAATCCCGGAGTGAATGGGCTAGTACCATTGTCCTAATACCAAAACCCGATGGCTCCTTAAGGTTCTGCAATGACTTTAGGAGATTGAACGAAATATCCAAGTTCGATCTCTACCCCATGCCCCAGGTGGATGAGCTGATTGATAGGCTGGGACAGGCGCGATATTTCACCACGCTCGACCTGACCAAGGGGTACTGGCAGGTGCCACTGTCGGAGTCCGCCAAGGAGAAAACCGCTTTTGTTACGCCGGAGGGTCTCTTCCACTATGTTGTCTTGCCTTTTGGGTTACATGGCGCTCCGGCCACGTTCCAGAGGTTGATGGACTTGGTGCTGGAACCCCACCAGGCGTATGCATCAGCGTACCTTGATGACATCATTATTTACAGCTCTGAGTGGCAGACCCACTTGGAACAGGTACAAGCGGTGGTGAACGCGCTCCGAACAGCCGGATTGACAGCCAATCCCAAGAAATGTGCGTTGGGGCTCACGGAAGCCCGCTACTTGGGCTACGTAATAGGCCAAGGAGTGATTAAGCCCCAAATTAACAAAGTTGAGGCGATCCAGAAGTGGCCTAGACCCCTGACCACGAAGCAGGTTAGGGCCTTCTTGGGTATCGTGGGGTACTACAGGAGGTTTGTAAAAAATTTTGAGGGACTATCGGCCCCCTTGACGGACCTTCTCAAAGGCAAGAAGTCCGTCACGGTGCGCTGGACTCCGCAGGCCGAGGACTCCTTCCGGGCCCTGAAGGGGGTCCTGTGCGGACAGCCCGTTCTTGTCAACCCTGATTTCCGGAAGGAGTTCGTAGTACAGACTGACGCCTCTGAGGTCGGCCTGGGGGCAGTGCTGTCTCAGGTGGTTCAGGGGGAGGAACACCCCGTCACCTTCTTAAGTAGGAAGCTCACCCCTCCCGAGCGGAATTATAGCGTAGTGGAGAAGGAGTGCCTGGCGATCAAGTGGGCATTGGAGTCCCTACGCTATTACCTGCTGGGACGGCAGTTTCGCTTGGTGACTGATCACTCTCCGCTGGTCTGGATGAGGTCCGCCAAGGAACGGAATGCCTGAGTTACCTGGTGGTTCCTTTCTCTGCAGAACTTCTGGTTTACGGTTGAACACCGGGCCGGTAGGTTGCAGGGCAACGCCGATGCCTTGTCCCGCAGCCCGTGTTTGATGGCGGGAGTTCAACCCCGCACGCTTGAACTGAGGAGGGGGGTATGTGAGACTGTGACCGGGGTTGTCTATGACGGCCGGTACGTCTCGCCCCGGTTGTGCTCCCTCCATGTATAGAAAGCAACTCCACTCCAGGGTTAATGCTGTTTCCCTGCAGGCTGAAAGGAGGGTTAAAAGGAAACAGGAACATGGGCGTGGGTCCCTAGTGTGAGGGAGTGAACACAACTCCCTGAGTTTCTGCCAGAGAAAGACATGTGTGCTGTTTTGGACTTTTGGATTGTGCAATAAACCGTGTGCTGTGACCATTGGTGCCTGGATCCCGTGTCTTCTGCCGCGCAGACGACCACGCTACCTCACAATATATAACTTTTAAAACCTTTTATGAACTTGTGGGTAGATGTACCGACTGCTCTGCAGCCGGGGATGCAGGGTCCAGGTGCTCCGCCTCTGAGGATGGGCCCGATGAGGTGGCCGGGTCTGGTATGGCCGGTGTCAGGATGACCGCTGCCGTGACTGGAATGAAGGTCGTGGTCGGGATCTCTGCAGCTGTAGCTTCTTGTAAAGGCACCGAAGGTTCCGCTGCCGGGGTTGGTGTGGGCAGCTCGGCGTCCGCCGAGGACAGGGTAGATGACGGTGGAGAACTCACCACAAGCAGGGCCGTCCAGATCCCTCAGCCGCTGTGGCCGGATTTTGGCAATCAGTAGGGACTGGGTAACCGCTTACCCTCTCTTCACGTGGGATTTCAATCTCACGGGCTCGCACTGCCATCGCCAGGCTCCTCATCTCTTCCCTCCAGTGGTTCAGTATAAACAGGAACTGCATCCGCATTCTCCTGCACAGCTACTTCGTCTCCACCTCTATCCATGTCGCGGTCCCAGGGACAGCACCTTCTGGGGACCAGTCTCGCTCCGCCATCTTGCCACTGCATCTTCCAGGAACGTTATGGCGTCCTGGCGTCCCTGCTCCACTTCCGCTGGGATTACATTCCGGCACGCCCCCTTGGTCTTTTCTCAGCACTCTGTTGTGCGCTGTGGCCCTCTGGGAACTTCCGGTTCTGGCCTCACACGAATGACGAAGGGCGGGGCTTAGGCTTTGTGCGCTATCTCTGGGAAGACAGCGTTTTGGCGCGAAAAGATGGCGGATAATGGCGGAATTGGCGGGAAAAGGACTCTTGACTTGCGGTTTTCAGCTTTCAAGGTGCACGTCACCCAGGTAAGTGGGTCCTGCTCGTATCCTGTTCGTGACGCCAGAAATCGAGGTGTGCCGCCCCCGTGCCAGCAGCCGGGCTGCTCGGATCGGGATCTGTGGTGGCTCGAGGGATCTCCGGACCCGGGGGTCGTGCGGCCACTCTATAAAGGGGGAATATGTACAGGGGATTTAGAAGTTTGTGACGCCACCCATGGTGCGTGGTAAGATGGAGTACCACCGCTGCTGTTGGAAGCGCCCAGTGGCGGTGGTATGACAGCAAGGTGTTTGACCCCTTCGTGGGTAGGGGGGATGCCCCGGGGCTCTGTGATGGAAGGGGGAGCTGTGGGCTGTAGGCCTGGGAGACAGGGAGCAGATAATCTCACAGTTGGTAGTCATGAGGCTGTGCTGATTTGGTAGGTCCGTAAACACACAGTCTGTGATTAAACCAAACGTCCTGCAGTACCTCTGCCGCTGAGGGGAGCACGACCAGGTGACCGTTCCCATTGATGTTACTTAGTGTGCTTTGGTCTAGTCTGATCCTCCGGGAGCCTCCACTTCACAGCCCCTCACTCTCTGAGGCTGCTCTCTCTCGCTGTTCTGGGAGCTCCAACTCCCCAGACTGCTCTTCCCCAGAGAGCTACTTGAGAGCCCACTGCTCTCCTTGCTCCCCTGCCGACAACTAACTAGTCACCTCCCCCTCAGTCTGCTTAACCCTTCGGTGGGCGGCCCTTTCCTCACTGGACCTTCCCACCGGTGTGTGTGTGTGTGTGTGGGGTTTGCATGCTGGTCTTAGCACATCACTGAGTGGCACCTGGAACCAAGGGAGAGATGGATGCCGCACAGAAAGGAAAATTGTGCAACACCCTGTGAGAGCCTGATAGGCCAGGGTGTCACACACACATTATACACTTTGCTGCACTATTAAAGTCACATGAGGACAGGGCATATACTCAGCGGGATACACCTGCCCCAATATCAGAACCAGGCAATAAACTTATTATTACTGTGTATTAAGAATGGACGCTCCCTTCTCTCGGGTCTTTGAGGCTGTATGCTGTGGATTACATCTCCCATTGAGCTGACCAGGAGCCATATTCTTCTGAATAGACTGTATTGAGGAGCGGCTTATAGCTGAAGATTGAGCCAATATGTTTTATATGTGCAGGGACTTTATTTGCACAGTCAATATAGATCAGACATGGTAATGGCTCCTGTGTTCTTACCTATGAGCAGCAGTCAGTAAAGGAACATAGCAGTAGACCGACTTCTGCAGGATGTTTTACTTGGAATGTGCCAAATTGGCCAAGGAAACTTTATAGAAACCAGGCCGCCTGACGGATTTAACTCCTGTGCTGCTAGACATATGTGAGGTTGTGGGAAGTCAGTCATGCATTTAGTGGCAATTACTTTCATATAATGAATAGGGAGTAGAGTTGGAGTTAAGATGCAGAATACTGAATAGAGTAATATGGTAAGTATAATGGAATAAAGTCATACACTGTATGTTATCTTTTATTATCTATACAACGTTATCATCTGTATGTTGTCATCCACCATCTACATACCATATCCTGGGTAACATCACTGGGGTCAGAGAGACTCCACACTTATAAGTATCGCAGAGTATACGGAGATCATCATTAGTGGATGTGGCCGGGTGACCACAGTGGTCTGCAGGACAGTAATTACGACCAGAAAAGGGATATCTACTACTTTGACAACCCCTACTAATTCCCCATGTTCGCCCCCATAAAAATAAATAAGCCTGTACTCACCTCCGATGCATCTGTGGTTCTACTAATGTAAAAAGTTAAGTTGCCGGTACCCACGTGACATTGTTATGACACGCGAGCACCGCGACCAATCAGCGTCCGGCATTATCTCCCTGCCTTTGGACATTTAAGCGGGATGTGAGCGCTGTGCTCACTTCCTGTTCAAATGTCTGAAGATGGGAGAAAGAAGCCGGCACTGATTGATTGCTGGGCTTGTGTGTCATAACAATGTCACATGAGCCCCGGGAACAAGACTTCACACATCTCTGGAACTGCATCAGAGGTGAGTATATACTTGTTTAAGGGGAATTAATAGGAGTTGTCCAAGTAGTGGAGAGCCCCTTTATTTTTTTATTTTTGTACATATTGTTTCATCAGTGTGCTGGATTCAACTGTACTCCATCTTTACCATTTGTTGTTCTAAAAATAAACTCCAAGCTTCTTTTACATGTTAAACTTTAAAAATGGACCTCCTTCGAATACTGTCTGTATTTTACTTTTGCATGGCTGAATTTGATCCTTATTTCTTCCTAAGACTATACAAACAACCAGGGAGCACTCGCTATGGGTGGAAGAAAGACAATTCCAGCAGCTTAATAGGAAAGGGTTCTTTACAGTTAGAGCAGTCAGACTGTGGAACACCCTACTGCAAGAGGTAGTAATGGCAGACACTATAACAACTTTTCTAGAGGGCTGAATGATTTCCTTAGTACATCACATTGTAGGTCATAAATAATTTAGTAATGTATTAGTGATGGAGAAAGGGCGAACTTTATGGACCTAGGTCTTTTTTCAACCTATGTAACTATATAAAAAACAAATGTCTTTTTTTTCCATACATTCAGTCCACAAAAAAAAAATGACGTGAAGAGCCTTATAGAGTATATCCTAAAAACACAGAAGATGTATGTGAAAAATGGACATTTGACTGAGGTCTTAAATAAAGGCTGATTTCATGAGGGATCCCCTCTCATGAGTGATGGCCGGTATACACACAAGAATATACATCATCAGACTTTATTCAGGAAAGAAGACGGCAGCAGCAGGCAGACGGAGAATATTATATTCAATAACAGGTTTATTTTAAGGATTTGGAGTCATTGACATTTCCATTTGACAAATATTCCACTGCAAAATAAGTGACAAAATTCCATCAATGCTCCACACATACAGCATGCTAGGGATTTTTTTCCCCATTTCTACACCACTAGCTTGCATTGTACTATACATTGTCGTGGACTTATAATGCTGTGTAATATATGCAAAGGCTAAGCATTTTTCTGAATCCTTATACACAGACTTTTATGGTAAGCTCAGTTAGTTGTGAACCAACATTCTTCTGCTACGAAGTATATCTAATATGAAGCATTCACCTGTCACCAAGTATTATAGTATAAGGCTTGTTATACTTTTATTAACTTTTTATTTAAGAAAAGGAAAAAAAATACTTGATCCTCCCGCGCTTCCACAGCGTGTCCATCATACACTGGTAATCTATGGATTAAATGGTGGTTATTTTAATTATATGCTCTCTATTTCAATCTAGTTGATAGAAGAATATATAATTGCCCAATATGGCATTCTGTTTGAAGATCACGCTACCAGTCTTGCATGTACTTCATTTTACCTTTGAGACGACTAGTAACTATATAGGGTGCATATGGGTAGTAAAATATTGCAGAAAGCCCACAACCAGGGATATAATTAGAATGGGTGCAGTGGTTGTACATGGGCACTACAGCACTGCTGCTCAACTTCATTCCTCAAGGCTTCCCTGAACGATCATATTTTCAGGATTTCCTTAGTATTGCACAGATGATAGAATTACAGTGGATCCACAGTTTACGAGTAACCCGAGGGTGAGTATTTCGCTATATGAGCAAAGCTTGCTGTAAATTTGTAATTTGGTTTACGAGCAATGCTTTGTGTCGCGGGCGGGGAGGAGGGTGTCAGCACTGCGCTCACCCCTCTGCTCGGGTCCGGCTGCTGCTGCTCAGTGGTGGCTCGAGCGGTGGGCCGGATCCCGGGGGTTCTCGAGTGGCGCTCCTCGCCCGTGAGTGAAAGGGGATTTTGGGTGTAGGGATTGGTTATTGTCCGTGACGCCACCCACGGTTGTGGTGAGTTGTTGACACCACCGCTGCTCTGTGTGGGGATCCCGGGAGTGATGGTGTGAAGCAGCAAGTTGGTGTGTTGCCCCTCCGTGGGTAGGGGTTGGTGATCCCGGGGCCCAGTGATGAGGTGGGAGATACAGGGCCTGGTGGGCGCAGGGACGCGGGGGCAGCGCTGTGCCTTGCGGCACTGTGGTACTCAGCCTGAGACGATGACACAGTTCTCGGTAAAACACACGGCTGGAAAGACGGTTCCCACGGACGGCTGCACTTGCTTCCCCAGTAGGTGACGGTGATGTCCCTTTTCCTGCACCTAATGTTGTTGATGGTTTCGATGGGTTCCCACCGGTAACCCGCTCCCCAGCTTCAAGCTGGACCGGAGGAGCTCTACTCTTTGCTCGCAGGCGCTGGCCCTTAGAAACTGGTGCCCTGGCGGTGGCGGTGTCTCTACTTTAATGGTTGGGCTGTTGCCTTCAATCGGGACTTGGTTGTTGGGAGACAGACGTCCCCTTCACTGACGGATTTGGCAAATTATGGCGACTCCTAGCCTTGCCGGGGTCCGAGAGGCCCCTGCCCTGGTGCTGACTGTTCCTTGTACACTGCTCCAGACCGCCGGGTCACCACCCGTCCGCGGTCCTTCCAGGAACCTCCGAGCAGTCACCCCTGCGGACAATCACCGCCGTCTGCTGACCTTGCTGTCTCAGTCCGGGGCACACACCCGGACCAGCTTCAGGCTTTCTTACTGTCACTGTCCTTTACTCCAGTTTTCTCCTTTGCTCCTCTACCACTTCACTTCCTTCTACTTTCTACTTGTTTACTCCTCACTCAAGCCCTGCCTGGGCTAAACTTTAACTCCTCTCACTTCCTCCTCCAAACTCTATCTGCCTGGTTCTTCCCGCCTCCAGGGCTGTGAACTCCTCGGTGGGCGGAGCAAACGGTTTACGGTTACGGTTTCCGCTCTCTCCCACCCAAGCAACCTGGCCCTGATGCTGCCCCTAAAACCCAGGCAGCACCCCTTGTCCCCAAGTCCAGCACAAGTTACCCGAGCGGGATCTGTCCTTCCCCTCCAGAGGGTAGCCACCAGTCCCTGTGGTGGCTGGGCCCCAGCCGGCTCTACTGCGGGCCCTCCCTCCAACCTGCCTCTCCGGAGGCGGCAATACGGAAACGGTAACGGTAAACAACTTATTTACAAGCCACTAACGTTTGTGGTTGCCCTGCAAATTCACGGGCTTGTCCATAAGGAGTCCCTTATGCAAACTTTTTAAACGGTCCCCTCGGGGACAACGGTGCCGGCAACGGCCGGTTTCCTCAATCACGGTAGGACAATCAGGTTACTGTTCGGTAATCTTTTTCATCATTTTTCAATAAACTTTCACACAAACTCAAACAAACTTCGGTGGTCCCAACGGGGACTGCTGCAGCGGGCATCCGCTGCCCTACTCCGAGTCCTCAGCTTCATCCGAGGGAGGGGGTGCAAAACCCACTCGGCTCTCCTGGTTGCCCCTCAGTTTGGCATCCAGGGCGAACCACCCCCTCTCTCCACAGTGCCGAGTATACTGGACGATGTCGCCCGGCATTAGATTACGGCCGGGATGTTCTTCAGGCAGGTGGGCATTCACATCCCGCCGGGCTACAAACACTTCGGCCTCCAGGCCTGGTTCATAGATAAACCCGTAGCCCCGGCGGACATCAAACCGCCTCACCTGCCCCTCGTACAGCGGTCCCCGGACACGGAATGTTGCTTGTCGGAGGTTCTCCTTTTCTCTAATGGCTCGGGCCACCAGCTCGGCCTTCTTTCTCTCCTGTTCACCGATCTCCAGGCCCAACGGTACCGGCTGCCTATCCCAATATGGCGCTGCTGCGAGCTCCGGCGCACGGGTCGGGCCCCGCGGGACATTCTGGACGTTGCCCACTGTCAGGAATCTGGGCGGCGGGTCCCGCGGTGTCTTGGCCTTGGGCGCTGCCTTACAGCAACAACCCGGCGCTACCTCAGCCGAGGTGTGGGGGATGGGCATAGGGGCTTTCCGCTGCTGGGCCTTCGGCTCGGAGCGGGTCATCAGCTCCGGCTCGGGGGACTTTTCAGGGGATGCCTCCGGTTCAGTCTTTGGGGCCTTCCATGGCAACACCTCCGGTCAACTACGGGCTCCGGCTACAGGTCGGCCCGCTTGGGCGGGGACGCTGGGTATTGCTACCGGGTGCGGTGGTAGCAGGCCTAGTGGCGGGGTCACGGCCTCCGAGACGGGTGGCGAGGGAGGCGGCGGGGGAGAGGGCTTGGACCGGGTCCCGCAGCCGCGATGACCGGCCCTTCCAGGGCATCGGGGCGTGGGTCACTCACCCTCCCTTCGTCCGCCTCCTCCTCGCGTCTCCGCACGGCTGCTATAACGTCCGCCATGTCGGCCTCCCACTCCTCCATGAGGAGCTGCATCTTGACCTGCAGCCGTTGGTAGAGCTGCGCGGTCCGGATCTCCACCCACGCCGCGGTCCCAGGCGCAGGGGCTACGGTGTCGCGGGACGGCATCGACATGTTGCTGGCGGCTTTTCCCAGGAACAAGATGTCTGCAGAGTCCTGGCGTCCCTGCTTTTATAGCTGCGTCTACATGCAGCCTGCCGCCATCGCGTCCCCCTTAGCTCTTTTCGGCCCCTCCTCTATCGGGGCGGGGTTTTGGCCTTCGCGCCTCTGCTACTCGAGAAGACGCTCGAGCGGGAACTTTTCGCGCCAAAGATGGCGGCTTCTTAAATTTTTCTGCCGGACACCTCCGGCGGTAACAAGGCGCACCTCTACCAGACGGCAGAGCGGTAAGATCCTGTTCGTGACGCCAAGTTGTCACGGGCAGGGAGGAGGGTGTCAGCATTGCGCTCACCCCTCTGCTCGGGTCCGGCTGCTGCTGCTCAGTGGTGGCTCGAGCGGTGGGCCGGATCCCGGGGGTTCTCGAGCGGCGCTCCTCGCCCGTGAGTGAAAGGGGATTTTGGGTGTAGGGATTGGTTATTGTCCGTGACGCCACCCACGGTTGTGGTGAGTTGTTGACACCACCGCTGCTCTGTGTGGGGATCCCGGGAGTGATGGTGTGAAGCAGCAAGTTGTTGTGTTGCCCCTCCGTGGGTAGGGGTTGGTGATCCCGGGGCCCAGTGATGAGGTGGGAGATACAGGGCCTGGTGGGCGCAGGGACGCGGGGGCAGCGCTGTGCCTTGCGGCACTGTGGTACTCAGCCTGAGACGATGACACAGTTCTCGGTAAAACACACGGCTGGAAAGACAGTTCCCACGGACGGCTGCACTTGCTTCCCCAGTAGGTGACGGTGATGTCCCTTTTCCTGCACCTAATGTTGTTGATGGTTTCGATGGGTTCCCACCGGTAACCCGCTCCCCAGCTTCAAGCTGGACCGGAGGAGCTCTACTCTTTGCCCGCAGGCGCTGGCCCTTAGAAACTGTGTCAGTGTCTCTACTTTAATGGTTGGGCTGTTGCCTTCAATCGGGACTTGGTTGTTGGGAGACAGACGTCCCCTTCACTGACGGATTTGGCAAATTATGGCGACTCCTAGCCTTGCCGGGGTCCGAGAGGCCCCTGCCCTGGTGCTGACTGTTCCTTGTACACTGCTCCAGACCGCCTTCCAGGAACCTCCGAGCAGTCACCCCTGCGGACAATCACCGCCGTCTGCTGACCTTGCTGTCTCAGTCCGGGGCACACACCCGGACCAGCTTCAGGCTTTCTTACTGTCACTTTTACTCCTTTACTCCAGTTTTCTCCTTTGCTCCTCTACCACTTCACTTCCTTCTACTTTCTACTTGTTTACTCCTCACTCAAGCCCTGCCTGGGCTAAACTTTAACTCCTCTCACTTCCTCCTCCAAACTCTATCTGCCTGGTTCTTCCCGCCTCCAGGGCTGTGAACTCCTCGGTGGGCGGAGCCCACCGCCTGGCCCACCCCCTGGTGTGAACATCAGCCTCTGGAGGAAGGCAACAAGGATTTTTGGGTTAGCTGGTGTGCCTAACTGGGGTGTAGGGTGTGGTGGTGTGATGACCTGTGACCCCTGGCTTGCCCAGGGCGTCACACTTTGCTGTACGAGCAAATACTCACCACACACACTTCCGGTTCCTATTTTCACCCGCTCTTGCAGTCCACACAAACAAGCACAAACATACACAAACACACACACATATTATGCTCACTTATCCTCCATACCTTCAGCGGCCTCTTCCCTGGTTCTTGCAGTCCGCAGGTATGTGGATCCGGTAACAATCACTGCCGCTGTCAGTGCTTCCCAAAGGCAGTGCACTGACCAATCAGCGGCAAGTGGCTCATGCCTTTGACGTCAGTGTGCTGGCCAAACAGAAGCAAGCTACTCATACCAATGAAGTCAGCTGCTGAAGCACTGACAGTGGTAGCCACTGCATTGGTCGCGATTGGTTACCAGATCCACACGCCTGCAGACTGCAAGTAACAGGGAAGAGACCGCCGAGTGAACGGAGGATAGGTGAGCATAATATGTGTGTGTGTTGTGAATGTCATCTGTGTGGGTGCTGTTCTGGAGCTCCCTCTGGAGGCCAGGAATGGTAGTGGAGCTGAGTCTGAGCCTTTGACTCAGGTGTCGGCGTTAATTGGGAATTAAGGAAGTCCTATTGCAAACAAGCCTGGTGTATATAGGAGAGCACTTTTTGCCTTGCTGGCGCCGGTTATAATTGAATTTTCCTCAGTCTCTGAACCTGGCTTACAGTTCTGTCCTTACCTGTTTCCCTGTGCAAGACTTCTGCAGATATGTTTGCTAGTTTTATCCTTGCTCCCTGGTTTATACCTTAGGGTGTTTGTTTTTCTTCGTTTTGTATCTGTTTTCTTGCATGTGAAGTTTTGTTTCTCTTGTGTGGTGAGCATGGGGGTTCCCATTATTTGCACTTTTGTATTCTTTTTGGTATTTTGTTCTCCCATTATTTACAAGAGTACCTGATATAGTGGGGGTGAAATCGTTCGACCTCCAGGGCCTTTTTAACTATCAGGAGATTGGTATTTTTCTGTAGGGATTTTGAACTGACCACAATTAGTTTCCTTTCCTTTCCTTTGTATCTAGTTAGTCGGGCCTCGCCTTTGCTAAATCTATTTTTTTCTATCTGTATATCGTGTTTCCTACATCACTGTAATCTTTATATGTCGGGGGCTGTCTACTCCTTTGGGGACTTCTCTGAGGCAAGGTAGAGTTCCTCATTTCTATCTGTGAGGCATAGCTAGTTTCTCAGGCTGTGACGAGGCTTCTAGGTGTATAGGAACGCTCCATGGCTACTTCTAGTGTGGTCTGATAGTTAGGGGACTGCGGTCAGCCCAGGTAATGGGAGTTTTTCGTAATCTTCCACGGTTACCAGATCATAACGTGTGTGTGTGTGTGTTTGTGCATGTTTGTGTGTGTGTTGGCAGAATAGGGGACCAGGATGGGACATTGCTACAAGTTGTGGAACGAATTGTCTGAGTTTCAAATATTTCCTATGGGAAATGTTTCTTAGCTATATGACTAACTTGGTTTACGAGCACACTCCCAGAACGAATTGTTCTCGTAAACCAAGGTTCCACTGTATTAGCAAGCCATCAAACATTGACACAGGTTCTCTCACATGCACATTACTAAGGACATTCTCAAAATATATTTTATTGAGGTGGGGAGCCTTAAGGGCTGGAGTTGAGCAACAATGGCCAAGAGGAGGGCCTCCCCAACCTGTGGCTTGCTGACCTGTGATGTGTGGCTCATAGCTGTCTCCCAGCCTGGTAGAGTGGCACCAAGTCAAGGGAAACAGCTTTGAATAGGAGGACTGCAGATGGTGACTTTTGAGAGTAGCCCCATAGAGAGGAGCACATGTGGATGCACATGTTCTATTCTTGGGAGTGGAGACATAAATGAAAGGAGTTATCCAGGACTTTCTTTTTTTTTTTCTTTCACAATGTTCCTAAGCACTAATAGGCAGGTAGTTGCTAACTATCTGCCTTTTTTTGCCTCGCTTTAACCTTTGCCAACACATAGCAGTTGTAAACCGCTCCTTTTAGTGATTCAGCGGCTTATGTTGATGTCATGTCAGAAGAGCTCCCTTCTGTTCTGTTGATCGAGCATGACTGTCAATGTCTTGCGGATTGACAATCGACTCCTTGTTGCCTAACTGCAGGAAGCCAGCTGTCAATCATCATGATGCCAGAAGCCATGCCCTTTCCACAGAGCAGCCTGGAAGAAGATCTGCTCTGTTGATGTGGAGCAGCAGAATCAACAGCAGAAACAGTCAGTGACCACTCTGAGCCGATGTCTGGTACATCAGGCAGGTAGTAAAAACTACCTGCCTGTTGTTTTGTTTTTTTTAATATTTGCTTAAAAACTAATTCCTGCAGTAAGCTGGAGACAAGATGACACTTCCAGTCAGAAAAGGTGCTTGTGGCTGGATGTAATAGTGAGTTAGCAGTGCTTGATAATGAAGATGTGGTGGGAAACCTCTGGATAAGTTTACTGCCTCGGTGTGATTTCTACAGGGAACCTTTGGTTATCATTATACCGCGAACAGGGGCGCTGATATTTCTATAGTTGAAGGAGGGAGCAGCGTCTGGATGTCATCATTTTTGGCTCACAAACCTTTCTCAGAGCTGAATGTGGCTCTCAAGGTAAAAACGTTTGGGGACAACTGGCACAGAGACTCCCAAAAGGTTCCTGTGGTGCATATAAAAAGATCAATATTATTAAAAACCCATGATAGTTGAGAGTCTAGTTGAATATTTTGCAGTGGGGTCAACAAACTAAGTTACATCACTGAGCATCACGTTGGTCCATTGCTTGTGTCTGGTATTGCAGATCAACTAAGTGGAAGTGAATAGGACTGTGGTGCAATGCCACAGACAATGAGGACAGATCTGTTTATGGCAGAAAAAGACCCCTTCTTTAACTCATTACATACAGTGTGTCCCCCCATATCCTGTCCACCGCCATTAATTTGAGAACGGTGGCAGCTATATAAATAGAAGTGATGTACATACAGAAATGCTATGATTAGAAAGTGTAAAACGTACATGGCTGCGGACATGAAGCAATACCTCATGGAGACCTTCCTACAAGTCATTGCAACTGACGGTCGCCACTTTGAGCATCAGAGTTAAATGAGCGCCATATGCGTGACCAGCATTCAATGTTTTGGGGGGTATTGGTTTCATATCATAGCATTTCTGTATGCAAGGTGTCGATTTGTATTGAATTGATGATGCACTACAATTTTTTAATTCACAGTTTATCTCTATCTCGTTCCGTTTTCGCGATTTAAAAAAGCTAACTCCGTTGTTTTCCACCAGGTGGCGCTATAGATGGTTTCATTACGTAGCGCATGGTTACTTTACTATACCTAGACACCACTTCTATGCCTATAGCTGCCGCCGTTCTCAAGTTAATGGCGGTGGACAGTATATGGGTGGACACACTGTATAGAGTGCCTTGAAGAAGTATTCATACCCCATGAACATTTCTATATTTTTTCACATTACACCTACAAACCTAAATGTATTTTATTGGAATTTTATGTGATATACCGATGCAAGATAGCAAGAATTTTGTGAAGTGTAAAGGAAATGACACAGTTTTCACAATATTTTGCGAATATGAATCTGAAAATTTTGACGTGCATTTGTTTTCAGCTCTCTGTAGTCTGATACCCCTAAATAATATCCGGAGTGATTAATTGCATCCAGAAGTCACCTACGCTGACGAGCAAAAGGGACCTTTTCTTCCTGTGTACAGGCTCGGACTGGCTAACAGGGGAATTCCCCGGTGGGCCTCTCTGCTGGAGTGAGCCATTTACCCTCCTACATGTGCAGTATTTATCCCCATTACATTATACACTATGTACAGAAAAAAGCAGTATATCATTCACTCAACAAAGTACCCAGTGCATTTATTATATAGAAGTACAGATAAATGTCTGAATGAGGCTATGTAATATATGCATGTAGCTGACTAGTGGGCCCCCAGAGCGTTACCGTACGGCCCTTGGCAGTTCAGTCCGACACTGCCTGTATACTACAAAAGGAGAAAAATTGTGATCCCACGTCCCTATAAATATATTTTATTAGTATAAAACTGGTGAAATTTGGTGAATTACAATAAAATCAGTGGTGAAAAAAGAGAATAGCTGTTATCCTGCCAAATATGAATATCAAATCTATGAATATATATGTATATACACATACTCAACAATATAAGAAGAAGTATAAAACATATGGATTGACAAATATGCATACACATATATATACAAAGCTTATAAATAAATATATCGCCATTTAGCAGAAAAAATAGATGGAAATCCCCCAATATCTTAATGCATATACAGTGCCTACAAGTAGTATTCAACCCCCTGCAGATTTAGCAGGTTTGATAAGATGCAAATAAGTTAGAGCCTGCAAACTTCAAACAAGAGCAGGATTTATTAACAGAGGCATAAATCTTACAAACCAACAAGTTATGTTGCTCAGTTAAATTTTAATATATTTTCAACATAAAAGTGTGGGTCAATTATTATTCAACCCCTAGGTTTAATATTTTGTGGAATAACCCTTGTTTGCAATTACAGCTAATAATCGTCTTTTATAAGACCTGATCAGGCCGGCACAGGTCTCTGGAGTTATCGTGGCCCACTCCTCCATGCAGATCTTCTCCAAGTTATCTAGGTTCTTTGGGTGTCTCATGTGGACTTTAATCTTGAGCTCCTTCCACAAGTTTTCAATTGGGTTAAGGTCAGGAGACTGACTAGGCCACTGCAACACCTTGATTTTTTCCCTCTTGAACCAGGCCTTGGTTTTCTTGGCTGTGTGCTTTGGGTCGTTGTCTTGTTGGAAGATGAAATGACGACCCATCTTAAAATCCTTGATGGAGGAGCGGAGGTTCTTGGCCAAAATCTCCAGGTAGGCCGTGCTATCCATCTTCCCATGGATGCGGACCAGATGGCCAGGCCCCTTGGCTGAGAAACAGCCCCACAGCATGATGCTGCCACCACCATGCTTGACTGTAGGGATGGTATTCTTGGGGTCGTATGCAGTGCCATCCAGTCTCCAAACGTCACGTGTGTGGTTGGCACCAAAGATCTCGATCTTGGTCTCATCAGACCAGAGAACCTTGTACCAGTCTGTCTCAGAGTCCTCCAAGTGATCATGAGCAAACTGTAGACGAGCCTTGACATGACGCTTTGAAAGTAAAGGTACCTTACGGGCTCGTCTGGAATGGAGACCATTGCGGTGGAGTACGTTACTTATGGTATTGACTGAAACCAATGTCCCCACTGCCATGAGATCTTCCCAGAGCTCCTTCCTTGTTGTCCTTGGGTTAGCCTTGACTCTTCGGACAAGCCTGGCCTCGGCACGGGTGGAAACTTTCAAAGGCTGTCAAGGCCGTGGAAGGCTAACAGTAGTTCCATAAGCCTTCCACTTCCGGATGATGCTCCCAACAGTGGAGACAGGTAGGCCCAACTCCTTGGAAAGGGTTTTGTACCCCTTGCCAGCCTTGTGACCCTCCACGATCTTGTCTCTGATGGCCTTGGAATGCTCCTTTGTCTTTCCCATGTTGACCAAGTATGAGTGCTGTTCACAAGTTTGGGGAGGGTCTTAATTAGTCAGAAAAGGCTGGAAAAAGAGATAATTAATCCAAACATGTGAAGCTCATTGTTCTTTGTGCCTGAAATACTTCTTAATACTTTAGGGGAACCAAACAGAATTCTGGTGGTTTGAGGGGTTGAATAATAAATGACCCTCTGAATAAACTTTTCACCATTTAAAAAAAAAAAAAAAAATAAATAAAATAAAGAAATAACATTCTTTTTTGCTGCAGTGCATTTCACACTTCCAGGCTGATCTACAGTCCAAATGTCACAATGCCAAGTTAATTCCGAATGTGTAAATCTGCAGGGGGTTGAATACTACTTGTAGGCACTGTATGCTGGGTAGAACACCCACACTGAATAGCACAAAATCACAAAAGAAAGGCAAACAATAGGGAGGGCAAAATAGATGTAATGAGAATCCAGTTACTGCTAATGCTGGACAAGGAGGGTATAAAAGATATATAGCTCCACGATTATAAAGACAAGCAGGGTGTGCAAAAATAAAAAAAAGTAAGAGAAATCACCTGGGCTAAAGGGCAGAATAGGCAGGAGACCAGCTGGCACCCGACGACCATTTTGGTACGGAGACCTTCTCAGGGGGCGGTGTCATGGTGTGCAGGAAGTGAGGTTGAAAAGGGGCCCAGAACCAATCCGAAAACGGATTGTCATAAGTACTACAAATTACAACCTGTTCTCACATTCCTTAATAGCTCAGTGTGTTATTAGGTTGATTCCCAAGTGAAAGATCACTGGTTGGAATTGAGGAGCAGCCATGAAGAAGATTTCCCAAGAAAAGAGAAACAGCATCATCCAGCTCATCGATAGCGGTATCTCGGCCAAATAAATTACCAAACTGCATCATGTAAGTGCGATGACAGTTGGAAGAATAAAGAATGAAGTCCATCCATCCATTCAAAAACCAAGAGGTGGACAACCAGACAAAATATATGAGTTAACAAGTTGGCTCATCACAAGATCTATCAGTTCTGGCGTGACAAGCACAGCAGTGGAGATGGGTTAAATGCTTCATAATAATGAGATTACAGATGTTCACGGGAGCACCGTATGATGCACATTACACAAGTCTGGAATGGAGGCCTGAAAAAAGTGAAGAAGCCTCAACTTTAAAATCATTATAAGAAGCATCGGCTTGAGTTTGCAAAAATGTACGAAAAGTGAATGGTAGAAGACTGGAAATGGGTGCTTTGGAGCAATGATACAAAAGTCAATAGACTAGGCTCTGATGGGTGCAAATGGGTTTGGAAGAAACAAGGGAAAAAGGGACTAATTGATCGAGAAATTGAAGGAACTGTCAAGTTTAGTGGAGAAAGCCTGAGGCTATGGGGTTGTTTTATAGCCAAAGGCGTTGTATACTTGAACAGGATCGATGGTGGTATCAATGTTAAGCTATATGTGAGTAACCTACAAGACGAGATACTTCGTCCACTCGAGTACTATGGGTATGAAAAGGACGACATATTGTTCCAGCAGATAAATGACCTGAAGGATATGTCAAGATTGGAGAAGAAATGGTTCAATGACAATGAAGTAGAGGTGCTGGATCGACTCCCACAATCCCAATACCTTAACTCAATCGAACACTTGTTGGTAGCATTGAAGAAAAAGCTGTATACATACCCAAGTGAGTCAACCAGTATGCACCAACATTGGGAACATGTAAAAGAGACCTGGGACCAGATTTCGATTGAGACATACCTGAATCTGATTAAGAGCATGCCCAGAAGGATTCAGGCAGTGTTTAAAGCCAAAGGTGGATTTACAAAATACTAACAAAACAATAAAAATTAAACTTTACAGTTTTAAGAACAAAACAGTAACAATGCAATGACATGACAAGAATCTGCATAACTAATCATATGCTAAATAGTTGCAACTCAAATTTATGTATAATATAGCCAAGATGATTGTCTATAAAATGAAGGTAGTCTCATGCTCAAAGCCATAGTTAATCGTGAGATATGGAGCTTGAAAGTCAAAAGTTCATCAGTGCAATTAGTAAATTTAGTCCACCTGTGTGTAATTCTTCTCAGTATGACTAAAACTGTTCTGTGAAGTCTTCAGATGTTTGTTTGAGGACATTAGGAATCAAATAGCATCATGAAAACCAAGGAACACACCAAACGCATCAGGGATAAATTCGTGGATATAGCCCCAAAAGTTCTACTTTGGTTTCATCTGATCAGAGCTCCTTCTTCCACATGCTAGCTGTGTCTCCTACATAGCATGTGGAAGAAGGTGTTCTGGTCAAATGAGACCAAAGTAGAACTTTTTGAACTAAATGCAAAACGATATGCATGACAGAAAATTAACACTGTTCATCACACTGAAGATACCATCCCCACCATCAAACATGATGGTGGCAACATCATGCTGTGGGGAGGCTTTTCTTTAACAAGGACAGGAAAACTGGTCAGAGTTGATGGCAAGATGGATGGAGCTAAATACAGGGCATTCCTGGAGGAAAACCTGTTAGAGGCTGCAAAGTACTTGAGACTGGGGCGTTGGATCACCTTCCAGCAGGACAACGACCCTAAACACACTGCCACAGCTGCAATGAAATAGTTTAGATGAAAGCATATTCATGTGTGTGAATGGTCCAGTCACAGTCCAGACCTAAATCATATTGAGAATTTGTGGCAAAACTTGAAAATTGCTGTTCAGAGATGCCATCTAATCTCTCTCAGAAAAATAAGCAAAAAAACCCACCTCAAGATGGAAAGCTAATAGAGACATACCACAAAGAAATGACAGAAAAAAAGTGGTCCTACACACTACTGACTGAATACAAATACATGGCACAATTTTCAGATTTATATTTTTTAAATAGTTAGAAAACCATGTATCATCAATACTTTTTTCCCTATAGCGTAGTTGCTTATAAAATAACCAGTGCTTGTGGTTCATGAATGTAGCACAAAGAAAAAAAATGAGCTTTTTTCCCCATCATTAACTATTTTATGATTTTTCTAAGCAAAAAGTTTTATTTTTTAGGGCCACTAAACAGTGGATGAGTCTGGAACAAGTTTACTCGGAGGTGCCTTTGCGGTTTCTTCCGTGGATCTCGTCGTTGTATAGAGGCTCGGTTGGCCGAAAGGCAGAATTCCTTAAAACGAAATTGAGGTGTTGGGATCTGGAATGCAGAAAGGGACGTCTGTCTGGGGGCTCTGGACCACTCTCGCCGATGTTTTCCAACCCGGAGATTCCCCTGGGCCTGGGAGTAGACCTCTACTTGTGCTGGAGGGGGAGTGAAGATACACGGTTTGGACAGTTTCTACAAAGAACAGGGCTTCCCCCTCTTTCTTCACTCTTATCCTGAGAGGTCAGGAGTCCTTCGGCGTGGCGGAAGTACTTCCAAATTAGGTCCTTTCTGATGCAGGGTCGTAAGATCTTGCAGCCACGCCCACGCAGTTTGAACAACTCTTTCTACTAGAGGTTCCCCCAAGACATCTTCTCTCTCTGATATACTCCTTTCTGCCTAAAGAAATGGATAGTCGAGGCCTTAAGATTATAGAGAAATGGAAAAAAGAGGTGAGACTATCCATTTCCGAAGAGGCAAAAGGTCTTCATATTCAAATGAAAAAATATATATTCCAGCTCCAAGTAATGGATACATTTTTATTTTCTTTAGCAGTGCAATACAGACATATAGGCAGTGATACCAGTGATACTCGCTGGTATCACTGCCTTTATGTCTATTTTGCATTTCTAAAGAAAATAAAAATGTATCCATTGCTTGGAGCCAGAATATAGTGTGTCCACCGCCATTAACTTGAGAACGAAGGCAGCTATAGGCATATAAGTTGTGTCTAGGTATAGTAAAGTATCCATGCGCTACGCAATGAAACCAACTATAGCGCCACCTGGTGAAAAACAACGGAGTTAGCATTTTTATCTCAAAAACGGAACAAGATAAAGAAAAAAAGTGAATTATAAAGTTGCAGGGCATCATCAATTCAATACGAATTGACACCTTGCATACAGAAATGCTATGATATGAAACCCATGACCCCCCCCCACAAAACATTGAATGCTGGTCACGCATATGGTGCTCACTTAACTTTGATGCTCAAAGTGGCTACCATCAGCTGCAATGCACATCTGGACTCTGGACAGAATACTGTATCTTGTTGCACGTTGTGCACTATGGTAGGTGACACGTTTGCACAAGCATCTGTGAAACATCGTCGTAAGTCCTGCAATGTTGGTGGAGGGGTCGCATACACCTGCTGTTTGATGTGACCTCACAGAAAGAAGTCCAATGGGGTCAGGTTAGGTGAGCGTGGAGGCCACTCCATGCAGCCACCATACCCAATGACTTGTAGGAAGGTCTCCATGAGGTATCACTTCACGTCCGCAGCCTTGTGAGTTTTACACGTTCTAATCATGGCATTTCTGTATGCAAGGTGTCGATTCGCATTGAATTGATGATGCCCTACAACTTTGTAATTCACTTTTTTTCTTTATCTCGCTCCGTTTTCGAGATAACAATGCTAACTCCGTTGTTTTCCACCAGGTGGGGCTATAGGTGGATTCATTGCGTAGCGCATGGCTACTTTACTATACCTAAACACCACTTCTATGCCTATAGCTACCGCCGTTCTTAAGTTAATGGCGGTGGACAGGATAAGGGTGGACACACTGTATATTTTTCATTTGGATGTTTGAACGGCCGTGGCAGGACCGGTTTCCGTGCTCAGCATTTGGATGTCAGGCGGAGGTGAGCTGGATCAAATTTTGTTTGTCTTCATATTCACTCACAAATTTTCAATTGCCTGTGCTGCTCAGGAGAAAAAAATTTAAGATACTCACCTGATGGTATAAGTGTTCTGATATACTCCAAGCAATAGTTCCAGAGGTCTCTGATGTTGGAGGTCTGGGCGGGAGAGAGGAACAATGCTGCATATATGGTGGGATTGTCCTATCATACGGCCATTCTGGCAGTCATTCTTCTTATCTTATAACAAAAGTAGTGGGGAAGATCTGGTGGGCTCTCCCCAGATAGCCCTTCTTTCGATCCTCCCTGGATCAATCAAATCACAGAAGATGGGCCTGTTGAGATACTGTCTCACGGCTGCCCGCAAGGTGATCCCCAGATATTGGAGATTCCCCAGGGCGCCAACCATGGAGGAATGGTTCGTGGAGATGTCCAGCATCTATAAAATAGAGACTCTAATGGCAGAATACAACGAGTTGAAAAGTTTTTTCTTTACTCCCCGCCAGTTCAGAACATCCTTGTAAGGCCATAATTGGACCATATTGCGCGGAATACCTAGAGTAGGTTTTCTCTGGTGCATCTACCGCTGGGGATACCGTCCCCCCCTCTCCTCCCTCTTTCTTCTCTCTCTTGGTAACCCCCCCTACTCTTTTGCTTCTATTTTCTTTGTATAGGCTACACTGTTTTGTAGTTTGCCTCGTTTCGCCAGAGGCTGGAGGCCCCAATAGTTGGGGATTTCTCACAGTTTAGGTTACGGTACTGTACTCTGGGGTAATTCAGCTGTAGTTGTTAATGTCTGACATTGCAGCTATGAGGAGGTTACCTCGGCTGCGCAGTGCAGTACCAGTTTGTATTTTCTGTTTTTGATTTCTGTGAAACCTTGAATTCAACTTTAATAAAAAGAGATTATACATAAAAAAGTGCTATCTTTTTCAAAATATCAAGAAAGAAGCTACTTTTAAAAAAAAAAAAAAAAAAAACTTGCAGAAAACTACACCATGGAGCTATTGGAGTGCAATTACGCAAAATTGTGATTTTTTTTAAAAACTCGTAATTTGATGAATCAGTGAAAAAACAATTGGAATCACTAAACTCCACCAATATTCGGGGGGAAAAATAAAACCCAGACAAGGAAGTATAACATAGTATAATAAATTGGGTACAAACAAACAAAAAAAAGCCGCAAAACTGGACAAAAAGCAGGTACAAACACAATGTTGAATCAATCACAATGGACTTTTAATTCTTGAAAAGTGATTTTTGGGCTCCATGAGGTATCACTTCACGTCCGCAGCCTTGTGAGTTTTACATGTTCTAATCATAGCATTTCTGTTTGCAAGGTGTCGATTCATGTTGAATTGATGATGCCCTACAACTTTGTAATTCAATTTTTTTCTCTATGTCGTTCCATTTCCAAGATAAAAATGCTAACTCCGATGTTTTCCACCAGGTGGTGCTATAGGTGGTTTCATTGCGTAGCGCATGGCTACTTTACTATACCTAGACACCACTTCTTTGCCTATAGCTACTGCCATTCTCAAGTTAATGGCGGTGCACAGGATATGGGTGGACACACTGTATAAAGTATACTACTTGTCTGCTCAGCTACTGACCCATAGCCCATACTTCTTCATAACCCATTAGTAACGCATAACACATATTCTGCACCTTTTGTGTCAAAGTTTTTTTTCTTTAGTAATTAATGAGAAAAAAATTGTAGAATAATCATATGACGTATTGTGGAGTTCTACTCTGGAGAATTGCAGAGGATATGCGACGGCACAGAGACACCATACCGAACCACATAGATTGGGTGCAAAACACCTAAAATGTAATAAGAATCTCTTTAAAAGGAGACTTTTGAGACCAAATTAAATTTGACTAAATGAAAAAAGAAAAAGTTTTTGCTACCTCATCAGCATAATGTAGGAAAGAGACCCTGATTCCAATGATGTATCACTTGTGTACATTGTATATTGACAGTGAGCTGCTAATCAGTTCAAGGGGCAGGGACCAGGTCTCACAAGCCATGAAGCCCAGGCAGTGATAATCTACTGCTGATAAAACAATCATTATAAGTAAACAACACCACACAACCTAATAATTGAAATATTGCTGAAATCTGTGTCTCAGGCCATATCTTTTGAGGTCTTCAGATTACATAGCAAAAACCTGCAGACAAATAACCTTTAAAAATTAACATTTTTGGTTGGCCATCGTTCTGTGTAAACAGCACATATGATGTAAAGAACAATGGAAGTGTGGTCGGCCTGTCTAAAAAGGCTACTAAATGTCCACCAATGGCGTCGTCGGACCAGTATAAATGCAGCCAATAAGTTTTTTTTTTTTTTTGTTCAATCAGCCTAATCCATTGTTTTCATGGATAGAACCCAAACCTGTGATAGTCTATGGGCCCATTCACATGTCCGTGATTTTTTTTATGGACCATGTGGTCCATGGAAAATCATGAGGATATGTCCAAATTTAATCCGAGTGTCGGATCAAAATTGGCAATGCAAGTCTATTGGTCTGTGAAATTATCGGACTGCACTCAAATGACGGCTAATTTTCACCCACTGTCAGAATCAAGAAGGTGGATTTTTTTTGATCTTTTGATTTTTATGATCTTTACCAACGGGTAAGGATCTGGTGACATGACTTCATGAAGGGAAAGCGGCCAACCAGTTGTGGGCTTTCTCTCACCAAGGGCCACCAGTCCCCACATGGTCAGCCTTTGTGCTACTTCTTCCCTTGATCTGGTAGTGAGATGTCCCTTCTCTAGCTAAGGATCAGTGATACAGCCCTCTAAGACGCTCTGGTAAAAGAAAACCCCTTACTTCTGATACAGAATGCAAACATTTTTGTGAATTCATGGTTTTACATTTAATGTTTGAATTGGCTTCGGAAAACATACCAGTCATGCCCCAAGGATACAGTCACCTGGAGTAAATATGTGGATACATTGCAGATGGGACTTGCATGTTTTATACATGTGTTTCTCCTCCTGCCCATGTGTTGATGTTGGAACGCAACGTAGCCTCATTATTTATGGTGTGAAAGTGTTGACTTCCTGCTCATAGGCTCAGGTAGCTTAGCAGCCTGCTCTGAATAGATGGGACATAAGAGTCCGGCAACCAGTATGGTGCAGATCATGGGGATTGTGGAAAACCAGCAATTTACTTCATAGCTACATAACTCACGTCTATAGAATAATACATGAAAGCTCCAAGGTGCATTATATAGGAATCCGGATATAAGACTGGTATAAATACAGTAGATCGCCCATTTTTCAATCAAGTCTCTCCATAGACTTACCCTCACTTATACCACACATATGCTCCCACTTCTTATCTCACTCTGTTACATCCTTTCTTTTTCACTCCTTCCCAACTATTCTCTGCTGAGTCTTATTTTTTATACACTAGGCATCACCAGCATGTCTGTACTTCTAGCTTTTTTGATGCAATTTATTTTTCTCATATGTTCTAGCGTTCACTTCCTTTGAAGTGTATTGTGTTATATTTAAAGATCTAAAATAGAAATATTTTTTCCTACCAAAACATGTAAATGCTGTGTAGACATTGTAGGAAGCAGAAAGAAGTGCTGCAGTTATGGGCACAAACAAGACATGTCCAATATGTACCTTTTTTACAACTTGCAATCTTGCATTTCTTAGCTCAGTAGGATGCAGGGTACATTAAAGGTTTTTGAGTATATGGGCATACAGGTTGTATGCAGCTGAAATTAGTCATCCTGTATGGCTCCTGGATGATGGCTTGTTCAGGAAAAAATATCTTTTATAGCTTTGATCTTCCAGGCTATGGGGCTTGCGCTGCCTGGAAGATAATATTGCCTCCAGTTTTCATTATACAAGATTTATCCTCCCTTCTCTTCAGTGTGTCTTTGATGTCAGGTGCGCAGCCAGAAATCCCTGCGTCTGCACATTCTGCCTGCCCTCTCTCCCCTGCACTGCTCTTCCCTTGTGGGGGCACTAGCTTCAATTTTGATATGCGCAAGTGCTGGAGCTTTAAATGCCTTATTAGAAACCACAGAAGGGCAGAACAGTGCAGAGGAGAGGCGGCAGGTAGAATGTGCAGGTGTGGGATTTCTGGCTGTGCACCTGACGTCAAAAGCACACTGAAGAGAGGGGAAGAGAAATCTTCTATAATGAAGACTGGAGACAATATTATCTTCCAGGAGCGTAAGCCCCATACCCTGGAAGATCGAAGCTATAAAAGATGAATTTTAATGAACAAGCAGTCATCCAGGAGGCATATAGGGATGACAAATTCCCTTCAATGACTGCTTCCTAAACACTACTTTGCCTTAATTTTTTTCCCACTATAGAAATCTTTGCATCCTTTTATTGCATTGTGTGTATTATGTGCTAAAAACCTCAAAACATTTCTATAATTTGATTAACAATATTTTGACTGGTTTGCCCCTGAAGATTTTATGTTTTACAATACATTGCAAGCTGCTTAGTGCAGTTCAATGTAAATGCTAATAGCCTGGATCCCTCAACCCAGTCCTTATTCCTTTTATTCTTCTACTGAACATGAATCTAAAACCAATTCTGATGAGATTACATGAGATTACTGTTAGGCTAGGGATGGACGGTGACTTTGGCCAAGACACAGGTCGCATGGCCAGCAATTGCTATATGTGGCTAGTATACAATGCAATGAAGGTGAATCCCTAGAATACAGTGACAACTACAAGCAAGACCAAAAAGCCAACTGGATCTGATTTTTTGCAACTTGCTTGTCCCTACACAACACCATTCACCTGTATTATACTGAAATGTAGATGTGGCAGACAGCTAAGTCACCATCTAGCCCCAACCTAAGGCCTTATTCACACGTCAGTATTTTTGCATCAGTGTTTGTAGGCCAAAGCCAGGAGTCAAACTAATAGAGAAAAACTATCACTGATTGACACCTGTTCTGTGCTTTAGAGGCAGTCCGGGTTTGAGAAATACTGATGAAATAATGAACAAAAATGCTGAGGTGTAAATGAGGCCTACAGCTTAGTTTTATGTTCAGAAGAAGGGAGGGGTTTGAGACTGAGCCTGGCTGTCAGGATTAACAGTGAATGGTATTGAACAGCTTGTGATGTATTAGAATACAAGAAAGCATAACAATTTTAATCGGAACAATTTTTTCCCACTTATTAGATGCAAAAAATGATGTAATGGTGTTCATAGCCATTAACATAATCTTACATATTATTTTGCAGAGCCTGTATATGTTCCATTCCTCGTTGTTGGGTCCATATTCATCGCCTTCATCATTGTGGGCTCCCTGGTTGCCGTCTACTGCTGCACATGTTTGAGACCGAAGCAGACATCTCAACAACCGATGAGATTCACCTTACGCAGTTACCCTCCTGAATCTCTACCTATGATTTTGACCAGTACGAGCCTAAGGACTCCATCTAGACAGTCTAGCACTGCAACCAGTTCCACCTCCACTGGGGGATCCGTCCGTAGACTTTCCTCCTCCAGAGCGGATCCTGGTTATCTGGTAACCTCTCCTCCGCCTCCGTACTCTTCAGCACATTCTATTCATCTCAATCCATCTACCTTCTTGGTGCCCACACAGTACTTTTCATATCCGCTCCAAACAGATGGAAACTCGAATAAGAACTGTCCTGATTTTCGACAGTAAGACTATTTGGAAACTTGAACAATTTGTGGAAAACAGGATGGATGATACAGAGTTTACAGTTCTATTCTTTGTGTAGAGACAAATAATGCTGCACAATATTCAGTAAGCAAACCTGAAATATTGGGAGACAGAAGGTGTATAATAGAGTACTGGTAAAAACAAAACTGCTGTAGTAGTTGAATGGCTTCAGATTGTTAACCAGTGTCGATTCTCCAAAATACAATATTTCATGTGTAATCGGACATACAGTTTTCTAAGTAAAAACCCATAATAAATTACAATATATTTAGTGTTTGATTACGAAATATGTTACATGATGTTCCCTTAAAGGTGTGGTTCACTACTTAGCTTTACTAGCCACATCGCTATAACGTTCAGAAACAAGGTTTCTCTCAAATACCTTGTGTAGTATATTCTGCCTCTTAGTGGCGCTATTTGGGTCCTTTCATCTCCATCAAGTGACCCCGGGCTCCGTGACCTCTGAAATCTGGTGATGTCACGTCAACTTCCCGGTGACCTGACATCACCAAGGCCGACCCCACTCTTCCTGTAGTAACATGGCTGTGTGTGGAGTTTCGCCGCTCATCACAGCCCATCATCTCGCACGCTCTCTCCCTCACAGCAGAGCACCACAGGCAGGAGCGATGCTGGGCTGTGATGTGTGGTGAAATTCCGCCCACAGTCCAGTGACTCAGGAAAACTGGGGCCGGCCACGGTGATGTGAGGTCAACTGGAATTTAACCCGACATCACTGGATTTCAGAGGTCATGCAATGGGAATGAACGGACCGCAATAGCTCCACTCAGAGGCACTATTGCCAACACAAGGTATTTGAGAGAAGCCTTGTTGCTCAACGTTATATCAATGTGTCTAGTAAAGCTAAGTAGTGAACCACCCCTTTAAGTCTGGTCCTTCATAATACCAGTTCACATGCCGAAATAGTTTGTACTCTTAAACTACACTGTATATGCAATAGACACTCCTCAACATTAAAACTGCAACACCAAGAAAGAAAATTCATGAATTGTGAACTCACAATGAACGTACTGGAGACACGGACATACATAGACCCAATAAAATCAATGGGTTTGCACAGACGTCCATGCTTTGACAGAGACTGCTTGTTTGTGTGGAGCACATGCGTATCTGTCTGCTCCACGGTGAAATGTCCGTTAACTGCCGGTAGCACAAACGTCACACGGACCGCACATTGATGTGATCCATGTGGTGCGTACCGGAGGACACACGTTACTTAAAAAAAAAATAATAATTATACTTACCTGTCTCCGGTGCTGCTGTCGCCTCCGGGTCCTGCTCATTATGCTCATGAATATTCACTGCACTGGACAGCGTACCCGAAAGCAACATCAGCGCCGGAGACAGGTAAGTATACAAGTTCATGCTGTCTGTGTGCTATCCGGATGTTCCACAGATAGCACATTGATGCCATTCAGTGACACACGTATGGCCCACAGAACCTCACAACGGAGCATGCAAAATGTTCGTTTTTTGCATGGATGTGTGAAGGGGGCCTTAGGGATTAGCGCCTCAAGCAGAAATACTCACACTTCATCAGTGATGTGATGAAAGAATTACGTTTTTATTTATTAATCGTGTGTACAACATGCATGTAATTTAGTGTGAGTGTTAATCTACTCACCTACCGCTGCTTTCTTTGGAGTCCAGCACCATTTTCCTCCTTCTCTGAATGACGTCACCGCTCTGCAGACTCTCCGGGTCAAACTGTGCTCTGTGTCATCAGTTAGTGACTTTAACCCCTTCGCCTCGGGGCAAATTTTCCATTTTTGTGTTTACGTCTTTATCACCTCCTCTTGATTCAAGAGCCAAAATGTTTTTAATTTTCCCGCAATATAGTTGTATGAAGGCTTATTTTTTTTTGCAGGATAAGTTTTATTTTTTACTATAGTGTACTAGAGAATGGGAGAAAAATTCCAAGGGTGGTGAAATTACAAAAAAAAAAAAAAAAAGTGCAATTCAACTATTTTGTTTTTTTTTACCATGTTCCCTGTATGCTAAAACTGACTTGCAAGTATGATTCTCAAGGTCAGTACGAGTACATAGATACCAAATATGTATAGGTTTTCTTTCAATTTCAATAGGTTAAAAAAATTCTGCCGTTTTTAAAAAAATAAAATTTCACATTTGGCGCCATTTTCCTAGAATGTAAAGTTTTTATTTTTCCGGGATCCAGGGCTAAGTGATGGCTTACTTTTTTTCTCCCTAAGCGGATGTTTTTACTGATACTGTTTTGGGGGTAGATATGATGTTTTGATCGCCTATTATTGCATTTTATTGCAATGTTGCGGTGGCCAAAAGACGTAATTCTGGATGTTTGAATTTTCTTTCCATTACGCTGTTTACCGATTGGATTAATTTATTTCATATTTTGATAGATCGGTCATTTTTGAAAGCAGTGACAAAATGTATATTTCTGTTTTGTTTTATTTTTATTGAAGCAAAAACAATGATTTGAATTGTTTTTTTTTTTTAACCATATTTTTTAAAACTTTTTTTTCACTTTTGTTTTTACTAGTCCCCCTAGGGGACCTGAAGCTCCAATCATTCATAGTTTCTGCTGTAGAGAGCAGAGCATCAGCACTGCTCTGTATAGCAGAAATGATGACTCCCTATAAACGCTGTTTCGCATGACAACCCATGAGCACCCCGCGATCACGTCACGGGGCCACCAATAGGAGCGGGGAATGATGAGCTCCCTACCTACCGATGCGTGTTAAATCTTCCTGCCAGAAATTGAAAGCGGAATTCAATTGGTTATCGGCCGCGGGTGGATCTCCGATAGACCCAAGCCTGACAGAGGCACATATTGACTGATCAGATCACACACTCACACTACATGTATCTATACACACATTTATTGAAAAAAAAAAAAATCTTAATGGGAGTGCTTCTTTAATGATTGCCAGAGAAATGTGTTGCCACTCTTAGCGACCAAAGACATCCCAAATGTGCCTGATGGGAGATAACTCTGGAGAGTCTGCAACTATGGTGGAAAGCTTAGACCAGACAGGTGACTCACAATAGTTCTATCAACATGTGGACCGGAAAAAAAAGCTTCTGGGACACTTTAAAGAAAATGACCGTACCACTGGTTGCACATCCAAATCAATGTAACGCCGAGCTGTTGTACACCTCAACTGAAGACAAAAGCGGTCCAGGCAATGTACATTGTTCCAACCCCTAACATAGTTGTAGGAGTAGGACCCATGTGACATTCCCTTGTGAAGTCTTCTTCATGGTGTTGCCCATGTGGTCTCGTCAGAGTTAAAGAAAAGCGCATAGGGATTCATTTTGTACTGCGAGTGAAATTAAACTTCACAACAATTCTAAAGCATCCAACATGGTCTACATGAGCCATCAGAAGGCATTTATATGACATTGGGCTACTAGCCAGACATCAAGCTAAAGGTGTTCTATTGACCTTATCATGTCTCAAAGGATGATGCAGAGCAAGACGGCAATAGAGGCTGGGGAATAGAGGTCTTTAGAGATGGGTCCTTCTTTTGTCTTGGACACAATGAAAGCTGGAGATTGATCTACAGAAAACAGACAACATGAAAGTGACCCAGAATTCGTTTTTCAACACTATACAACAAGGCTGCATGTTTATAGTGCTACTATGAGCAGCTTGCGGGGCCTAAATGTGCTACCATGACCTACAGCATCTCCAGACTTGTCTCCCATCAAACACATCGCTGGCAATTGCAGGGTAGCTGCCAGCAGCATAAGTTGATGATTTTCCTAAGTGCATTCAGTGTGGCAGGACATTCCTCAGACAACCTAATAACCACATTGATAGCAGCCGAGGCGTGTAGGTGCCTATATTTCTGCATGTGGAACTCATAAGGTTTATATTTTTTTCATATTTGCACATCCTAATCAGGTCTACCGATCCTGCAATTTCTATAATTCCATGGCTTTTAAAAGCTTAATGTTGCAATTTAAATGTTGAGGAGTGTATGTAATATCCAACATAGGTAAAAATTTAAAATGGCTCTTCTTCCAAATAAAGTAGCACTTCAGAGTTTAATATTTTTTTTCTTAATTTATCCTGTAACAACCGAAACATATATAAATCAGCTTGTATTTCCTTATGCAGTAGTTTCTTTTGATATGGAAAGTCATGGTATACTTTGTGTCAATTAGGTCATGTGCCCATATGATGAACTCAACAACTACACTGTGTGCAGAATTATTAGGCAAATTAATATTTTGATCACATGATACTCTTTATACATGTTGTCCTACTCCAAGCTGTATAGGCTTGACAGCCAACTACCAATTTAGTAAATCAGGTGATGTGAATCTCTATAATGAGGAGGGGTGTGATGTAACGACATCAACACCCTATATAAAGGTGTGTTTAATTGTTAGGCAACTTCCTTTCCTTTGGAAAAATGGGTCAGAAGAGAGATTTGACGGGCTCTGAAAAGTCCAAAATCGTGAGATGTCTTGCAGAGGGATGCAGCAGTCTTGAAATTGCCAAGCTTTTGAAGCGTGATCACCGAACAATCAAGTGTTTCATGGCAAATAGCCAACAGGGTCGCAAGAAGCGTGTTGGGCAAAAAAGGCGCAAAATAACTGCCCATGAATTGAGGAAAATCAAGCGTGAAGCTGCCAAGATGCCATTTGCCACCAGTTTGGCCATATTTCAGAGCTGAAACATTACTGGAGTATCAAAAAGCACAAGGTGTGCCATACTCAGGGACATGGGCAAGGTAAGGAAGGCTGAAAAACGTCCACCTTTGAACAAGAAACATAAGATAAAACATCAAGACTGGGCCAAGAAATATCTTAAGACTGATTTTTCAAAGGTTTTATGGATTGATGAAATGAGAGTGACTCTTGATGGGCCAGAGGCTGGATAAGTAAAGGGCAGAGAGCTCCACTCCAAGTCAGACGCCAGCAAGGTGGAGGTGGGGTACTGGTATGGGCTGGCATCATCAAAGATGAACTTGTGGGACCTTTTCGGGTTGAGGATGGAGTGAAGCTCAACTCCCAGACCTACTGCCAGTTTCTGGAAGACAACTTCTTCAAGCAGTGATACAGGAAGAAGTCGGTATCGTTCAAGAAAAACATGATTTTCATGCAGGACAATGCTCCATCACATGCATCCAACTACTCCACAGCGTGGCTGGTCAGTAAAGATCGATGAAAAAATAATGACATGGCCCCCTTGTTCACCTGATCTGAACCCCATAGAGAACCTGTGGTCCCTCATAAAATGTGAGGTCTACAGGGAGGGAAAACAGTACACCTCTCAGAACAGTGTCTGTAAGGCTGTGGTGGCTGCTGCACACAATGTTGATTGTAAACAGATCAAGAAACTGACAGAATCTATGGATGGTAGGCTGTTGAGTGTCATCATAAAGAAAGGTGGCTATATTGGTCACTAATTTTTGGGGGTTTTGTTTTTGCATGTCAGAAATGTTTTTTTTTTGCTACATTTTGTGCAATTCTATTGGTTTACCTGGTGAAAATAAACAAGTGAGATGGAAATATATTTGGTTTTTATTAAGTTACCTAATAATTCTGCACAGTAATAGTTACCTGCACAAACAGATATCCTCCTAAGATAGCCAAATCTAAAAAAAAAAAAAAACCACTCCAGCTTACAAAAATATTAATCTTTGATATTTATGAGTCTTTTGGGTTGATTGAGACCATAGTTGTTGATCAATAATAAAAAAATCCTCTAAAATACAACTTGCCTAATAATTCTGCACACAGTCTACATAATTACTACATAAGGTTTTTATCTCAGTCAATTAACTGCCTGTATGGTGCAAGTGCATGCACTGTACCACAAAGTTCTTCTGTACAGGAAGAAGACGAGGAGGAGGAGGAAAAGAAAAGAGAAAGACAAAAAGATAGAGACTGAAAAAGAAAGAGAAAGAGAGAGAAAGAAAAAGAATGAGAGAAAGAAATTAGGTGGTCGAAAGCTCATATCACATATAATGATGATGACTTCACAGAGTTATAATGTGGATCACAGTTCTGTCTGACTATATACAGATAAATAGACTAAAAGACTATGAAAATGTAGAAGGAAAGCGTGCTACCACTGCACACCGATGGGTCTAGACTTTGTTTTACTGCCACATTGACGGATTTATAGCAAGCACAGCATGAAGGAATAACATGCATGATAAAAGGTAAGAATCAATGAAAGGTAAAAAGGAGGCTGAAGGGAAATTAAGTAATTATTTATTCTTTTCTTTATCTTTTCTAAATTCGTCATCTCATATAATTCAAAGATAATAAAAATGTGGCTTTCCATGATTACAAAAATCTTCCACCATGAAAAAAAAAATAATAAAAAAAGGAATAAAATGTCTAAACCCCCCCTCCAGAATTCTGGATTTGTGGGGTCTATGGGGTTGATTCATCAAACATTTGTCACCTGAATTTTGGCATGAATATGTCTTCAGTGTCACAAAACTGTTGCAAAACTAGTAACAGTGCAGAAATTTAGTAACTTTAGCATTTTTATGTCAGCCTTGTTAGTGGAGCATAGCTGGGGTGATGATGCCCAATATTCCTAATATTATTGCATCTAACGTATATATATATATACATACATATATATATATACATACATACATATATATTAATTAGGACAGGCTCTTGGAGATGGGAGTAACCCTGGAAATGCAGTGGTCAGTGATGGACAAAAGGTATTTAAAAGGCAACTGTCAGATATAGAATATAGACGGCACCTGTCATCCCTGGCACATGTAATGGTACAGTCATGGAGAATTAAGGGGTTAAAAATGGATGTTACGTAATATGTGTTTGCAAAATAGTAAAACAAAAACTCAGTTTTCATGTTCAAACTATACATTTTATTAAACTGAAACAACTGTGACAAAACATTGAAAAATACTGCGTTATCCATGCACATTCCTAAAAGAAAAAGCTGACGGATGTAAAAAAACAAAACCAATGCCATCTTCAAGACACATCCTTGCTTGTCTAAAAATGTGTTAAAATATATCACGAAACGAAACCTGAGTTATGAACAAAACATTCAGAAGAAACATTAGTCATGCAGCACCAAAACGTCTAGTTACAGCAGCAGGAATCAATTAGAAATCAAGAATTAATTCGATACGACCCATTAGACATCCATAGCTAACAAAAAGCAGAACATAAAACAAAAATATACACAAAATATACAGCAATAACTTTACAAATAATGAGAGGAAGAAAAATAGAGAAAAACATTCAATCATGGCTTCTTTCAAAGTGTCGATATTCTATAACAGTGGTTATGAAGAGACAAAGGGCACATGATGGGTGTCATACATGTAGAGGAAACTGTAAAATGCCCAAAAAGCCTAATAATTATTAGGACCCACAAACAAGACTCTTTTGAAGTTATACTGTTGCCTCGGCCCGTGTCTCCCCAATGTTATATCGGGTAGAAAAACAGTCTTAAAATGTGTTGTCCAACCATTGGATCATACATTTACAGGGCTTGCCCCCTACTTGGTTAACCCCTTCTCATTCCCTATGGTTTGGCCCCATTAAAATAAAGTTTATACTCACCTCCTGTGCTGGCGCCGTTCCAATGGTGCTGACACTCACTCTTCCGGTGCTCATGTGAGGTTGTGTTGTCACACGAACCTTGTGCTCCATCACCAATCGGCTTCTCTCTCCCCGCCTTCGGACAAATGATTGATCAACAGGAAGTGAGTGGCAGTCACAGCTCTCACTTCCTGTCGATTGGTCCGAAAGCGGGGAGAGAGAAGCTGGCGGTGACTGGACGTGAGCTTGCATTATGTCACAACCTCACGTGAGCCTTGGAAGAGCGAGTGCCGGCACCACTGGAACGGCGCCAGCAAAGGTAGGGAGTGTAAGCTTTTCTTATCCATTTTAAAGGGGCCTAAACATGGGATACGAGAAGGGGTTGCCCAAATAGTGAAGAACCCCTTTACATGCATACATTGTGGAGGTAGGAATCATTTTTCCATGTGGGTTTTATGAAACAGCTTTGCACCATTTGACTTTTACAGGCATTATGTTTCTAAACTAAAACACAACTTAGACAATGACTGAAAGAGTTTCAACCTTTCCAGGAAAAATAAGCTCACTGACAGATTCAGTTAACTCATTCAGAAGCCAGCAAAGTTTCTAATGAAAACAAACTGCAAATATGAATTTTTAGCCCCAGATACATGCATTAAAAAAAAAAAAAAAAAAAAAAAAAAAGACCCCAAAAGTGGTAAACCCCTTTATGTAAATCACATATGTATTTAACAATCCTATATCTAATGTCAAATTTGCAAAAAATGTAGTGCAAAGACAAATGGGTACGTGGCAATGTTTTCGAAAAACATACAGATATTTCGGTTGGGTTGAGCCACAAACGTTTTAATGAACATAACATTTTTTTCCAAACACGTTAAGCATAGTGCAAGCCTGCAAATCATCAGAACCCCCAGAAACAGGGATTACGGTAATCAAACAGTAGAAAAACATTGTACTTGAAAATATTAACTCATGCAGACAGAACGGGTTACACTCATCTCAACCACAAGGGTTTAAGTCACTAAACGTAAATGAAGCATCAGGTGACGGAGGTTCGTCCGTCCAGAAACAGAAGAGAGGGGAATGATTATGGACAAAGTAAAACCAGTCCAGTCAGAGGTGCTGTTTACTTATTCAAATGAGGATCAAGACGGCAAAATTAGCAATGCAGCATCGAATAACACAGCAAAATATTCCACATCAATATTCAGTAGTACGATCGCCTTTCCTGACCTCCAATGGAAAAACTATCAAATAAATAAGTGCAAAAATAATGTAACAACCAGATGTAAAAGAAATCTAAAAATGCTACTACACACAAGGTGCCGATGTAGCTCCAGAGGGTGTACCAAACCTACAGTGGATCGACTTCAATTACAACTCCGCACATACAGCAATGGCACCGAATAATATACGCAAAAAAAATGATGCACGACGTTTAATACACGGCTTTCAAACTGGCACTCAATTAGATTTTGTAGTGACAAGGTAAAGGATAACGCCCAGTAGTTAGTTCATTTACATATTTCCAGGAGGTGTAACAGAGGAACGGGACAATGAAAAGATCTAAGAAAAAAATGCTCCTGATATATCATGAGAAATAAGAGTCTCAGGGGTACTTTGCACAGTACGACATCGCAGGTGCGATGTCGGTGGGGTCAAATCAAAAGTGACACACATCCGGCATCGCTGTTGACATCGGAGTATGTGAATCCTTTTTACTACGATTAACGAGCACAAAAGCGTCGAAATCGTATAATCGGTGTAGTGTCGGTCATTTCCATAATTTCGGAAGGACCGATAGTACGATGTTGTTCCTCGTTCCTGCGGCAGCACACATTGCTGTGTATGAAGCCGCAGGAGCGAGGAACATCTCCTACCTGCGTCCCGGCAGCAATGAGGAAGGAATGAGGTGGGCGGGATGTTTACGTCCCGCTCATCTCCGCCCCCCTGCTTCTATTGGCTGCCTGCCGTGTGACGTCACTGTGACGCCGCACGACCCGCCCTCTTAGTAAGGAAGCGGTTCGCCGGCCAGAGCGACGTCGAAGGGCAGGTAATTGCATGTGAAGCTGCCGTAGCGATAATGTTCGCTACGGCAGCTATCACAAGATATCGCAGCTGAGACAGGGGCGGGTACTATCGCGCTCGGCATCGCTACCATCGGCTTGCAATGTCGTAGTGTGCAAAGTACCCCTTAGACTAAAACAAACATGTCCTCAATAAGGGGCCCTGAACGCTAGCTTTGTATAAATTATAGTACCAATATATTCTTTACATATATTTGACCTGTTTAAATGGTAAATATTGACACACAGGTTATAGAATTCTGAAAAAAGCCATTCCTTTATGTCTCATATCAGATGCCTTGTTGTGGATAAATCATCTTTTATCATTTTATATAAATGAGCTCTTCCAGGCTATGGGACGAATGCTGCCTGGAAGATAGCTCCGCCTCCAGAGATTATTGTAAATAAAAGGGGCGTTACCAGTGAGAGGCAAGTATCTAACACAGAATAGAAGAAATTAAATTTGACTTTTTGCAAACACATTTTTTGCAGCTCCCTGAGCTCTGCTTCATTGCAATAAAATTGCAACACAGTCTGCCTGTAAGATGGAGGCTGAAACTGAGAGGATCCTGCAGAAATGTCAGTTTTAACCACATACAGCTCTGCAGTGAGAGGCCATCACACTGGTATTGGTAATAGCCGTTTTATTTAAAATAATCTCTGGAGGCGGAGCTATCTTCCAGGCAGCATCCGCCCCATAGCCTGGAAGAGCTCATTTACATAAAGTGATATAAGATGATTTATCCACAACAAGGCATCTGATAGGAGACATAAAGGTGGGACATTTTTCAGCATTCTATAACCTGTATGCCCATATTAACAGTTTAAAAAGCTCAAAGTGGTGACAGATTCACTTAAAAAAAAAAATCCTGTTCAATTCATCATAATATACTTACTGAAACAAAAAAAATGTGAAACCTCCTTTGATTAAGAGAGCTATACATAGGACCTTTAGTATTTTCTGCACCCCCTACAATAAAACATTCAGAGCCCCCTTCCGTGCACACACAATATCCAGCATTCTCAGGTTTTGTGCACACAGAGCATTTGCAACAGATTTTTCTACACGGAAAAATCTTCCAGTGTTGCCAGCAAAAAAGTTGCGTAAAATACGCACGTTATTTACGTACACCCCCCCCCCCCCCCCCTTCATTTGTATGGGTGAAATATGCTGCACAAATGCTGAAAGAACTGACATGCTGCAGACTAGAAAAAAATGATTTGATGGTTCCAATCCAAAAGGAAAAAATAAGCAGCACGTGCAGATTTCACAAATCTCATTCCCTTTGCTGGTACTGTAAAGTGCAGCATTTTTTAGCCTTGAAAACCACATAGCAAAAACTCATCTAAAAACATAGTGTGAACAAGCCCTAAGAACTTGGCCAAACAGAAGGTGAGGGGCAGCCGGTGACGCAGGAGGCACTTACACCTCCCTGATTGTGGGAACTGGGTGGTCTTAAATATATATTTTAGCACATTATTTTGTCATATAAGATAAGAAATATTAAAGCTTTTCAATTCTGCTAAACTATTGTAGATATTTTTAAAAGTATTCGGGAATATATTATGTAAAGTTGCTTTTATACGGATACATTTGCTATAGTATTTATTAAAACCTGTCATGGAGGCACTTAGAAATTAACTGCATAATACAGACTAGGCATTTATCTCAGGTTAAGTGCATTTTATTCCATCTCCTAAGCACCTACATGAAGAAAAATAGAGCCCATGACTACAACTGGAATACCACTTTCCATTCTCTTATAAATCTCATCTTAGACGTTCTAACAAATATCCAAAACTGGCCAAAAATCCTGCTTTGGTGTCTGTGTTATGTCAGATATCCTTAGACTTTAATGTCTACATAGAATATGATGTTTGTGCCGATGAAGCTTTTCCTATCACTGGAGTCTAATTTGCAGGCAGAATATTCAAAATATGTTAATTGTAAGAAAATTGCATATTTCCTATTAATTCACAATTCTGTAATCGCTTCAGCAATTTCTCTGCAGCGATAAGTACAATATAGGAATCAATGCTCATAGAAAATAAACCGCCATAGTGCGAGATAAAAAAAAAAAAGAAAAAGCTATTTTACTTTTTTTAAATTATCCACTTAGAGAGAACGAAGGGTGTATGTATGTATGCATATACACACACATATATATATAAGTATGTACACATATACATGTATATATTGATATGTGAGTATCTATATAGTGTGTGTATGTATATATATACACACACACACATACATACATACACACTTATATATATATATATATATCTATATATACACACACATACACGCACATTGTGTATATATATATATATATATATATATATATATATATATATATACAAACACACATATATATATATATGTGTATGTGTGTGTGTGTGTGTGTATGTATACATATTTATACGTGTGTGTATGTATATATGTATATATATATATATATATATATATATATATATACATACATACATATATTACATACACACACGCACAAACATACATGCACACACGGCTATGTATATCTATATATAAATATATATTACATACACACGCACAAACATACATGCACACACGGCTATGTATATATATACATACATACATATGAAAGTGTGTATATATTTAAAAATATATGTACCTTGCAATTTACAGTGATCAAAAGAGGATTTTTAATAAAGCAAATAGTATGATTAAAACATCTTTTTGTTTTCCTGTTAAATACATAGAAGAGAAAAAAAATGTGTGTTACATGTTTTGAATTTCCGGCAACAAAGATTATTTTTTTAATTTGACACATCACAAGGATTCAGTAAAATTTAATTACGACCTAAATTTATATATTTATTTATATATATATATATATATATATATATATATATATATATATATATATATATATATATATATATATATATATATATATATATATATATGAATTTATTTAAAAAAAAAAAAAATACGTATGACCAAAGTGGAAATACAACATAGGTAAAATTACTGCACTCTATATAAAAGAAAAAAAACAAAACAAAAAAAAGGCAAAAACATGGGGTTGTTAGGGGGAAATGTATCATGCAACACAACAGTTAAAGTCAGGGGCCTCAGCGAAACGCATCACCCCTTGTGTCTCAACACAGGCAGACGCAGCACGGCAGACACATTTGCCACTTTACAAGATAAACAGAAATGCATGAGTAAGACAAAAGGTGTAAAATGTCACAGATAATAAAAACAAGGGCCCTCTCGGCGCATAGACACTGCCTTATGGACAGGATCACAAATTCCCTTATTGAGCACAATGCGTCTTACTGCTTCTTCTATCTCCGTAATGTCATGGAGAAGTGACGCAGGGTAAATAAGAAGCCATTATGTCTTTGGCAAACATATTTATTAAATAGTTTGACACACAACCCTCTACAGCGGCACTCGGATCAGTGAGGCGGGAGGACCTCGGGTCTTTCACTTCTGATTGAATTCCAGAATGGTCGTCAATCTTGCAGACTCGTGATCCTGCACTTGGATGGTCGGTAGCATTATCTCGATGGTTACTAAGGCAGCAAGGCATTTCTTCCTTCTTAATACTGAAACAGCTTTCCGTCTACCACGTTTCCTATCACAGTTGTGTTAGTCTTCTTACTGACGAGCTGAAAGTAAGAATTTGAATGTTTAGAAACAATTTGTTCGATGTCTTCTTCAGGAGTTGGGAGACAGTTTTGACCACAGATCATCTTGAAACCTGAAGAGAAGCTTTGATATTTCATTGTTAGATTCTCGAGAGAGCTGCCGGACACGTCTCATTTCACCATTCGTCTGGTTTTTGCTTTGTGGTGTCGTAAGCTCGGATGACTTCTGACTGTGAGACAATGCCATTCTCATCCTGGGAGAAAGCGTATCCATCTGTGAAAAGTGAGAGCAACAATTTATTGCATGGTAGAACTATAGCTTTACAGGTGCCTTCATGGCTATTATGGCTCTGTAATAAGGGATCCTACTAATTGGTTTGTTGGAATTTTTCACCATTTTCTTTCTGGATAGTGGTAAATTTAATAGGTAGTAAAAAAAAGTAATGTCCAACATTTTATATTAACCCCTTTCTGAAAGGGTAATTTAGTTTGTTTTTTTTTGCTGGACGAGTTGTACTTTTGAATGGCACCATCCATATTATCATTTGATGTACTGAAAAGCGTGAAAAAAATTCCAAGTGCAGTGAAATAGCAAAATAAAAAAAAAAAAAGCGCAATTCAGCAATTGCTTTTTGTTTTTATTTACAGCATTCATTTCACGTTGAAAATGACCTTGCAATACGATTTTACAGGTCAGTATGATTATGGCAATATGAAACATGCATAGTTTTTGTTTTACTTAGGTGTAAAAAAAAAAAAAAAATTCAGAAGAAAAAGAAAATAAAAAAGGTATCTTGTGCCGCCATTTTACGAAAGATGCGATGGTTTAAATTTTTTGGGATCTGGGGCTGTAAGAGGACTTGTTCTTTGAGCCAATGTTTGTATTGATATTCTTTTGGGTTATATACAATGTTTTTATCGCCTGTTATTACATTTTTTTTGTGTTGTTCGGTGGCCGATTTTTTTCTCGTTACACCGTTTACCGATCTGATCAATTTATTTTATATTTTGCTAGATCGGACTTTTACAAACACAGCAATACCAAATATGTGTATTTTATTTTTTAAATTAATAGGGAGAAAGTGGGGTGATGTGATCTTGTATATTTTATGTTTAATTTATATTTGAAAACCTTTTTTTGCACTTTACATTGTATCGGTTAGTGCCCTTAGGATACTTAATCCTGCGTTCATCTGATCACTTATGCTATATAGAAATGTCACAGCATATATATAGCAAAAATCACATCCTCCTATGGATTCCTCCGAAACAAGATAGCCAGGGAGGAAACCTGGCCCTTAATGGAGTTAAGCGCTAATCCTGTCTCCAATCCATACTGTAAAAAGGAAAGCAGTGATAAAGACATCAGATAAGTAACAAGACTCACACCAGTAAAAGTATGCTCTCCAAGTGCAATGATAAATATGACGCGAAGACTGCTTACGTGCCCTAATCATGATCTGAATAACTGACTTTGAAAGATGTGACTTCCTCAGGATCGTGGCTTCAACAGGCATGCCGATAAAGTCAGTATTCGTAAATTGTGGTGGTGAAATGGACCATTGGACAAAAAGTCTGGATACTCTGAAAGAGGCCATGGAACATGGGCCATTAGGTTGATGATAATGGAGTACCAGGTCCTACGAGTCCAATCTGGAGCCAACAGAATGAGCAGAATCCCTTCTACTCTGATCTTCTCAATGAGCTTGGGAAGAAGAGGTAGAGGTGTGAAGAGAGATGGCAGCGAGAAAGAGAACCAACGTATTGAACCTTGACCACCTGCAGGTCCTCTGTTTAGACAAATGTCGGTTCCTCGTGTTTTAGGCTGGAAGCATAAGATCAACATCTGGAGTGCCCCACTCAAGAAAAATCTGACCAAACACCACTTGGTGAAGGGCTTACTCTTAGGCCTATCCGTTGATGACTGAGGAAGCCTGCTGCCCAATTGTCTACTCGTGGAATATAATCCACTGAGATCTGAGGAATCTGGTTTTCTGCCCACTTTAGGATCCATTCCACCTGCAGCATGGCAGAACGACTTCTTATCTCCCTGACGGTTAATACATGCTACAGCCGTGGTTTTGTTTGACTGGACCTTTGACTGTCAGGCCTTGAGGTAGATAGGTAGATATTGCTAATACAGAAAAGTCCAATAGATCACCCTGACCTCTAGAACATTGACTGGGAGAACATTCTCCTGACTGTCCTATGTTACTTGTGCTGAGAGATGGCAAAATACTGCCCCCATCTAGTGAGGCTGATTTCTGTGGCTATAACCTGTCACTGAATTGGGCAAAAGGGCCGACCTTGAGTCAGAAGGGGAGAGGTCAACCACCACCTGATAGACTGACAGCAGCAAAAATGAAGACTAAACAAAGAGGCCAATCCAGGGACTGTCGTGATCTCTCCCAGTGAGCTAGAAGAGTGTTCTGTAACTGCCTCGAATGAAACGAACGGAATGGGACTGCATCCATCTGACACAAGACCCTCATGCAAAACCAGACGGAAGTGTTTGCCTGGACGCCACAGAGTATGGACAGAGACTGAAGAGCTACTCCCTTCTCTTCTCGAAGAAAGAGAGACCCCCGAGCTGTGTAGAGAATCATACCCAGAAATAGAAATCACTGGGTGGGAATTAGTCTGGATTTCAACTTATTAACAATCTACCCAAAGTGGTCCGCAGCACGAAAAATGATCGGCAAGTTTTCTAAATTCTGAGACTGGGTGGGAGCCTTGATGAGAATGTTATTCAAATAGGAGATCACCGCTATACAACTGGAAAGCAGGAGCGCTGTAATTGGTGTCAAGATCTCTGTAAATACCCTGGGTGCTGAGGCCAATACGAAAGGGATAGCCCTGAACTGAAAATGATGCTGGTTGATAGCAAACCGAAAGTAACGCTGGTAAGCTGGAAATACTGGTACATTCAGGCAAACGTCCCGAATATGTATTGATGACAGATACTCGCCAGCTTCCATAGACACAATCATTAAGGAACTCCATATTCAAGCGCCAAAACCGCTCCATTTCAGACACATCAGATCCACAATGGGCCATATGGAGCTGTCCTTCTTGGGGATAACAAAAAGACTGAAATAGAAACCCCTGAGCTGCTCTAGGGGGGACTTTTACAATCACCCCTAAGTGAAGCAGGGAATCTATAGCTCGATCGAAACCGGATCTTAAGCTGAGAGAAGCGAGGGAACAAGACCTGAAAAATCTGTCTCATGGGATGGACAAGAATTCTATTCTGCAGCCTGAATAAATGACTTCTCTGACCCAAAAAGATCGCTAGGTACTGCCAACCATGCTCCCCTGAAAGCTGAGGTGATTTCCCACCCAGGAAAGATCCACGGGTTGGGGCTGTCCATCATGTCTCAATGCTCCTGTTGTCCCAAGAACCAAGGGGAAGTGGAGGGGGGAAAAGTGTCCAGCGGGAACTGGCCTTCAGGGGATCCTCTTCGCTCCCCAAGATGCGCGGAATCTATCCTGATGGGCGGGTAACTCTGAAGCTGAGTTTTGGTAAAAAGGATGAAGCTGAAAACTTTTGTGGATCTGAAAGGGCGATTGGCTCTTACCACTCTTTGCATCAGCAATAATCTTATCCATTTTGGCACCAAAGAGGTGGGATCCCTGAAAGGGTAACCGCATAAGAGACTTTTTTAAGCTAAATCCGCTATTCATAGTCTGAGACACAGCATGCGGCGAATAACCACACAATTGCTTGCTGCTTCAGTGGAGCACTCTGCTGCATCCAGGGCGGCAGAACATAAATACTTAGCTGCCTGCACGATTGATCAACTATCTCAGCTAATTCTACCTTTTGAGAACTAGCTAAAATTTTACGTTGCATTTGTTTAACTCAAGCAGACTCAGCCTTAGCAACCCAAGTGGCACCAAAGGCCAATCAAAGGGCAGACCCCACAGCCTTAAAGGCAGATTTAGCCACCAACTCAATGTATCTCAGTGGGATCCTTTAATGTTGTGACCTCTCCAAGACGCAAGGTCGTCATGTTAGAAAGGCGGGATACAGGCTTGTCGATCACCGGTGGAAGAGTTCAGGATGTCACCAACTTCGCTGGAGACTGATATAACACCTCCACATAATTAATTTTCAGAAAACGTTTGTCTAGGTGTTCCCAGGCTCTCTAATACCTCAGTATACGCCGTATGGTCAGCAAAAGAGTTCTGCATACACTTGCCTTTCCTGAAGAAAGTTCCTTCACTGGGTAGAAAGGGGTCCGCTGGTCTGACTACTGAAGAAGTATCAACAGCTGTTATTAAACTTTCTACCATATCTCACAACTCACACCTGATAAGGGTCGAACACAGACTCTCCAATAGAGCTAGGGTTAAAGCATTCTGGAGAATGTTGCACTTGGTGAGAAGACACTCGAGGGCACTTAGAAAGCAGCCAAGTCTTGCGATACTGATAAGCAGTCACTGGATGATCTGACTCACTAGCAAAGTCTACTAGAGCTACTGGGATGGCCGAACTTACAGGGAGTTGTCCACTGCAGTGACCAGGTTCCTGGACACCCTAGATAGTTCTGTAACAGCTGGAGCCAGATTACAGGCCCACAAAGGAGACACACTCGCTTTTAAAACGATTGAGGTCCCCTGAGCAGGCATCTGCAAGGGGGAAAGAGTGTACGAAGCACAACAGGGAATAGACTGGACAGTAGGAAACTTGTTACCACATATTATGTATGTATTGTAAGTGACTAGTGCGGGCTGGGCTGGAGGGCATGCACGGTCCTCTCTTGACTCAGACATCAGAGGGAGCAGGAGCATTGAGTAATAAGGAAGACCACTAGTGACCGCTGAAGGGACGCCGCTGGGGAGCAACAAATATCAACCCCAAATATAAACAGCCCCACCCAGACACCGGTACACCAAGAGCCCTTGTGAAGTGGAAGCAACTACACAGCAGCACCACACAATGAGAATCGCAGAGGTAAGGAATTCAAACTCCAGCACCCAGCCAAGGCAAGAGTCCAAAAATAACATGGCTGCCAGAAAAGGAAGTGGTGGGACCAGAAGGGGTGAGAAGAAAGGTGCCACGTGCCAGGCAGCAACTGCACTTATTAATCAGGCGTCTCTGAGTGGATAATGGCTGCGAACCATGCCCCCTCCCGGGAACGCGACCATAGCCATCAACCTGGAAGGGAACACACAAAAACCAATGCGACCCACTCATCTCTCCCCTCAGGCATGAGCGACGCAAGCTCCCCCTCAAGGGACCCAAGGACCGCTCCGAGCCCCCCCTTCACTGACAGCAAGCC